>NW_022681458.1:18006770-18606770 GCF_009764315.1 Trachypithecus francoisi
CTCTCCCTTAGCAGCAGCATCTAGTTCACTCTCTGAATCAGGACACTGTGCAGGTAAGACGAGTCTTCAGTATCTAAAGGGGCTGTCCTAGGAGGCATGATTTCAGCAGCACCATGCAAGGCCGCACGCCACCCCCTAGTCCGGTGGGCCCTCTGGAATATGCCTTTTATTCCACTGTCAGAACTCAGGTTTTAGATGTAAACACTCCTGGGAGAGAAGCACTAATGTCCAGTCATACCGACCCAAATGACCAACAGCCAACCTACAGGTAGGAGGTGGAGAATGAGAGCAGAGAAAGGCAGCTAGTCACCTGGGGGGATGGCAGGCCTGGGACAAGAAAGGCCACCTGACCCTCCAAATTCCTTACAATTACCTTACAATTACCCTCCTACTTACAATTACCCTCCTACTCAGCCTACCCATGCATAGTGTGAACTCACTGATTCCATCCTGTGTGTTTGGGGTTGAAGAGGGAAAAAGGGCCAGATCCATCTTCATTGTGAAAATTCTACACTCCAAGGGTTTGTACAGCAATTCCACTACCTCAAGACCCTCGAACTATATTAACTACAGCCACCCAAGCTTGCCTGGGGAAAGACCGTGGATAAAGAGCCATGATCTGTAACCAGCGCATGATTTGTTTGAAAGAAGCATGCACTTCTGAGGTGTGAGAAAGTTCTAGAATCATTTTGGCCAGGCTCAGGGAGATTGTTTGCTTTTGTAGTATGACAAGAAAACGGAAGAAAGAGTGTGGACTCAAAAGTAAATTTAAACTTTAGACCAGTATATACAAATTAGCATCAGAAAGGGAAGGGAAGAGAATAAAGATGTATTGAAAGCCCATTTATGGAACGCACTATCCAGCCACGTTACAAACCTAAATTTAATAACCCTCATTAGAAGCCAGCTGTGTGATCCTGAGCTAGTAGTTAAACCTCTCTGAGCCTCATTTTCCTGATCTGTAAAATGGTGTGCTGATGCCGTGAAAAACAGTTGGGTGTTTCCTCAAAAAGTTAAACATAAAACTACCATACGATCCAGTAATTTCACTTCTGAATATATACTTAAGAGTGAAAGCACAAACTCCAACAGATATTAGTACACTAATATTCATAACAGCATATTCACGATAACCCAGAGGTAGAAATAACCCAAATACCAATGGACAGATGAATGAATATACAAAATGTGGTATAGACATACAATTGTTGTTTTGTTTTTGAGACAGGGTCTTGCTCAGTCACCCAGGTGGGACTGCAATTGTACAATCATGGCTCACTGCAGCCTCAACATTCTGGGCTCAAGTGATCCTCCCACCTCAGCCTCCCAAATAGCTGGGACCACAGGAACACAATACTATGCCATGCTAATTTTAAAAACATTTTTGTAGAAATGGGATCTCTCTGTGTTGCCAGGCTGATCTCAAACTCTTGGGCTCAAGTGATCCTCCTGCCTCGGCCTCCCAAAGTACTGGGAATATAGGTATGAGCCACAGCACCTAGAAAATATATTATTTTTAGGCCTTTTTTTAAGGCCAAAAGGAATGAAATTAAGGAATTTAGGAATGAAATTTAGGAATTAAGGAATGAAATTCTGATGTAAGCTACAGCATGGGTAAACCTTGAAAATATGTATGTTAAATGAAATAAGCCAAACACAAATGGACAGATATTGCATTATTCCACTGAGATACCTAGAATGAGCAAATTAATAGAGATGAGAAGTAGAATAGAGGCTACTAGGAGCTGTGGGGAGGGAGGAATGGTGAGTTAGTGTTTAATGGGTGTGGAGTTTCAGTTTGGGATGATGCAAAAGGTCTTGAAATGGATAGTGGCAATGATTGCATAACACTGAGAATGTATTTACTGCCACTAAATTGTATACTCAAAAAAGGTTAAAATGGTAAACTTTGTGTTACGTGTATTTACCACAACAATAGAATAGAAGATAGATGTTACATAGATGATAGATAGATAGATAGACAGATAGAAAATGGTACTGGGTTACTATTCAAAGTCATGTCTTTCTTAGCCCTAAATATATAGATATATAAATACATATATGTTATATATAACATATATTTTTATATAACATTTATGTGTATATATATAACATATATAAAAACATATATAAACATGTTTAAATATATGGTAAATATATGTGTTTTATATATGTTAAATAGACATATATATGTTCAAATAATATGTTTAAATATATTATATGTTATATATAATATATAATATATATGTTATATGTTATATATAATATATATGTTATATATATATATAATATATATGTTATATATAACATATGTAACAGATATAACATAGATATATAAATAAATATAAATATATATAACAATTTAAATATATATTACAATTTATATTTGTGGAAGGATATATATATATCCCTTCTATATTGTCTAATTCTATGCTTATTGCATTGCATATTTTGCTAAACATGTATTGTGCAAAACATGTATTGAATAGGTGTGAATTAATTAATTATATGGTTTTATTGATTACTGCAGTACAAAAGGAAAAGACGTTACAATAAATTTTCTCAATACACAATACAAACTAAAAGGACTCTTCCAGTCCTCCTGAGCTGGTTCCATCCTGAACCAGGTATCTCTCCCAAGAGGCCCCCCAGCAGGGCAGGCTCTTCCATTACAGTTCAATGAGAAAAGTCTCCATGATGTACTTGTCTCATATTTACAATATTGAAGGATGGCTTTTTTTCCCTCTAGTTTTAATTGAGATGGAACATTCCAAGGCCAAGAAAATGTCATGCATTCACTGGTGAGTAAGCTGGACATGACGGGAATGACAGTTACAGGACACAGCTATTTGCCAAAAACGTGACCTATGGGACTTAAGAACCATGTCACACTGCTCTGCTTGATGGTTTCTATTTGGATGACCTGAAATCAGAAACTTGGTTTTCTGTTGAAGAGAAAATTGTCCAGAGTATACTGGGCTATGCATGGGGGTGAGGGACACGTGCAAGTGTGCACATCCACGTGTTCACAGCCATGGGGAAGGGAGGAAAAATCACCCCTTAACTCAAAGAACTCTGGAAATTACAAGAGGAAACAACCTACTTTCCCTACTGAACAGCAACAAAAAAAGAGGCAAGCAATAAGGGATAATAAACTGCCCAAGTTATGTTTTTACATGCAAGGAAAGTGAGTCAAGAGGACTACAACTTTGAAAACAGGTTATGGAATATGAATCTGTCCACATAGGGCACTTACTGTATTTTCTCATCTCTTCCAAATCCTGTAGAAGTGCATAGTCAAGACTGAAAATATAAAAGGCCATAAAAATGGAGATAGAAATGGCTCTCCAGATGTTTGAATCAGTTCTAAGAGAAATCACATTTGTGAGAGCAGACAAAAATGTGAAATAAACAAAGAAAAGGTAGAGCTTAAGTGTTAAAGCAAACTCAATTGATAGACATTAATTGAGCACCTACAAAATAAAAGATATTGGACTAGCCTCCACAAAACAAAAAATAAAGCACAATTTCCTCCCCATTCTAGATTATAATCTAGTTGTGCCTTTTTGAAAAGCCAGTCCCATCAACAGGAAACTATCTAGATTTAAATGACTCATTAAATAAGACAGAACAGGGGAATTCCAGCTCTAAATGGAAGCTGTTTAACTCCACCTTTAGCTGGGTTCCCTTTAAGATGATAGCAAGACAATTTAAAGGGAAAGAACGAGAATTCAAGCAGGCTTCAGCAGTGTGTGGGGAATGCACATGAAGTCTTTGGCCTTGACCTTTAACTGTAATGCACACCCTAGCAGGGTAAGAGGATGTTGTCCATGCTCCTCCCCTTGGGTCCCTTTTTACCGTTTTTGTGTTTCCCACCTTGTTTCCTGTGCTTTTGCCAGCACCTGCTAGGGCATCTCTTCCCCTTCACGGCCCCCTGCAGGATTCAGTGGGAGCTTTCTTCTGTGGACGTGGGAGAACCACTCCCACACTTGGCCTCCCGGTGCTCTGCTGCTCCTACCATTCCCTCTTGGGGACCTGGAAGTGCATCCTCCACCTGTCATCCACATGCCCTCATCTTAAGGTCTGCTTCTGATGACCCCAGACCGAGACAGATAAGGGAAAGGTAAGAGCAAGCTTAGAACAGGGAAAGGAGAAGGAATGGGAGATTAGCCCTCAGAGGCTGCTATAGTTTGGCTGTGTCCCCACCCAAATTTCATCCTGAATTGTAGCTCCCATAATTCCCTCATGTTGTGGGAAGGACCCCACGGGAGATAATTGAATCATGAGGGTGGTTCCCCCATACTGTTCTCATGATGGTGAATAAATATCACAAGATCTGATGGTTTTGTAAGGAGTTTCCCCTTTCACTTGGTTCTCATTCTCTCTTGCCTGCCACCATGTAAGACATGCCTTTTGCCTTCCATCATGACTGTGAGGCCTCCCCAGTCACGTGGAACTGTGAGTCCATTATACCTCTTTTTCTTTATAAATTACCCAGTCTCGGGGGTATGTCTTCTTTTTTTTTTTAGACAGAGTTTCACTCTCGTTACCCAGGCTGAAGTGCAATGGCACAATCTCAGCTCACCACAACATCTGCCTCCCAGGATCAAGTGAGTCTCTGCCTCAGCCTCCCAAGTAGCTGGAATTACAGGCGTGTGCCACCATGCCCAGCTAATTTTGTATTTTTAGTAGAGATGGGGTTTCACCATGTTACAGGCTGGTGTCAAATTCCCAGCCTCAGGTGATTTGCCCTCCTCAGCCTCCCAAGTGCTGGGATTACAGCCATGAGCCACCGCGCCCAGCACGGGTATGTCTTTATCAGCAGCATGAAAACGGACCGACTCAGAGGCCCACGTAGGATGCAATGAGGAGCCTTACTCCTTAGCAACTATGGTGCTTGGGCACAGCGGCCCCACAGAATGTGCATGTGGCCTTGTGAAGCAGCCTTGAGACAAGACTCAAGCTGCTCCCAGAGTCTGGAAAGGTTCCTCCAGTCTGCAAGAGATCTTGAGGATGACCCCAGGGCTCCTTTAGGGTTTGGCATTATTGTTCCACAGTCTATCTTGCAGAAATTTCCTGTCCTGGAGTTTAGAGAACTGCAAGAAGGAAGCCTCAACGTTCAGAAGGCAGGCAGACCTTTACTCTCAGTGCAGCTACGTTTATCTTCTTATTCCCTAAAACCCACTGGGGGAGGGAGGATGCTTCTTTTAAAAATGTTCTTGTTTCATAGTTTAGGGGAAGGGAGGAGACACTCACTTTATATTCTAATTAAATACACTCACTTTATCTTCTAATTCCTCTGAGGCAGCTGCAGGGATTAGACAGGAAGTCAGTGGAGGTGTCCTGTCACAAAAGCAAGCTATGAGCTCCTGACCCTAAGAAATATACATCATTTTACCCTAGAGTAATTTAGTTTGGTGGCAGACCCTGGGGTTCCTTGCTCCATGAGAAACAACATCCTCATCCCTGGTGAGTTCACTTCCCAATAAGCCTCCTGAACTCATCCGCTGTTGAGAAGTTACCTGCCACCAGTGAAATTTTATTCAGTTGCTGGTATGGTCTTTGGATGGGCTGTACCATTTCTTTGTTGATATCTGTGTCATATTTTAGCTGGAAAAATTGTAATGCCCAGAGAGAACTTTCCAGACCTACAGTTTAGTGAAGACAGGGGATGAAAAAAAGCCCACTGTGGCCAAAGTCCTGGAGCAAAAAGAGGAAGTAGAAATCAGTCTGTATTAGTCCGTTTTCATGCTGCTGATATAGACATACCCGAGACTGGGAAGAAACAGAGGTTTAACTGGACTTCTAGTTCCACATGGCTGGGGAGGCCTCAAAAATCATGGCAGGAGGTAAAAGGCACTTCTTACATGGTAAGAGAAAAAGAAGAAGAAGCAAAAGTGGAAACCCCTGGTAAACCCACCAGGTCTCGTGAGACTTATTCACTATCACGAGAATAGCATGGGAAAGACCGGCCCCACGATTCAATTACCTCCCCCTGGGTCCTTCCTGCAACAGGTGGGAATTCTAGGAGATACAATTCAAGTTGAGATTTGGGTGAGGACACAGCAAAACCATGCCATTCCACCCCGGCCCCTCCAAATCTCATGTTCTCACATTTCAAAAACCAATCATGCCTTTCCAACAGTCCCCCAAATTCTTTTTTTTTTTTTTTTTTTTTTTGGAGACGGAGTCTCGCTCTGTCACCCAGGCTGGAGTGCTGTGGCCGAATCTCAGCTCACTGCAAGCTGCTCCGCCTCCCGGGTTCACGCCATTCTCCTGCCTCAGCCTCCCGGGTAGCTGGGATTACAGGCACCGCCACCTCGCCCCACTAGTTTTTTGTAGTTTTTAGTAGAGACGGTGTTTCACCGTGTTAGCCAGGATGGTCTCGATCTCCTGACCTTGTGATCCGCCCGTCTCGGCCTCCCAAAGTGCTGGGATTACAGGCTTGAGCCACCGCGCCCGGCTCCCCCAAATTCTTAATTCATTTCAGCATTAACCCAAAGTCCACAGTCCAAAGTCTCATCTGAGACAAGGCAAGTCCCTTCCACCTATGAACCTGTAAAATCAAAAGTAAGCTAGTTACTTCCTAAATACAATGGGGGTACAGGTATTGGGTAAATACAGCCATTCCAAATGGGAGAAATTGGCCAAAACAAGGGGGTTACAGGGCACATGCAAGCCCGAAATCCAGTGGGGCAGTCAAATTTTAAAGCTCCAAAATGATCTCCTTTGACTTCAGGTCTCACATCCAGGTCACACTGATACAAGAAGTGGGTGCCCATGGTCTTGGGCAACTCCACCCCTGTGGCTTGCAGGGTACAGCCTCCCTCCCAGCTGCTTTCACAAGCTGGTGTTGAGTGTCTGCGGCTTTTCCAGGTGGACAGTGCACGCTGTCTGTGGACTACCATTCTGGGGTCTGGAGGATGGTGGCCCTCTTCTCACAGCTCCACTAAGCAGTGCCCTAGTAGGGACTCTGTGTGGAGGCTCTGACCCCACATTTCCCTTCCACACTGTCCTAGCAGAGGTTCTCCATGAGGGCCCTGCCCCTGCAGCAAACTTTTGCCTGTGCATTCAGGCATTTTCATACATCTTCTGAAATCTAGGCGGAGGTTCCCAGACCTCAATTCTTGACTCCTGTGCACCCTAAGGCTCAACACCACATGGAAGCTGCCAATGCCTGGGGCTTCCAACCTCTAAAAACAGAGCCTGAGCTGCACATAGGCCCCCTACAGCCAACTGGAGCAGGTGGGACACAGGGCACCAAGTCCCTAGGCTGCACACAGCACGAGGACCCCAGGCCTGGCCCATGAAACCACTGTTTCCTCTTGGGCCTCTGGGCCTGTGAATGGAGGGCCTGTCTCAAAAGTCTCTGACATGGCCTGGAAATATTGTCCCCATGGTCTTGGGGATTAACGTTAGGCTCCTTGCTACTTATGCAAATTTCTGCAGCCGGCTTGAATTTCTCCCTAGAAAATGGAATTTTCTTTTCTATTCCGTAGTCAGGCTGCAAATTTTCCTCTGCTTCCCTAATAAAATTGTGCCTTTAATAGTACCCAAGTCACCTCTTCAATGCTTTGCTGCTTAGAAATTTCTTCCACCAGATACCCTAAATCATCTTTCTCAAGTTCAAAGTTCCACAAATCTCTAGGACACGAGCAAAATGTCACCAGTCTCTTTGCTAAAACATAACAAAAGCCACCTTCACTCCAGTTCCCAACAAGTTCCTCGTCTCCATCTGAGACCACCTCAGCCTGGACCTTATTGTCCATATCGCTATCAGCATTTTGGGCAAAGCCATTCAACAAGTCTCTAGGAAGTTCTAAACTTTCCCACATTCTCCTGTCTTCTTCTGAGCCCTCCAAACTGTTCCAGCCTCTGCCTGTTACCCAATTCCAAAGTTGCTTCCACATTTTCGGGTATCTTTTCAGCAACACCCCACTGTACTAATACCAATTTACTGTATTAGTCTGTTTCCATGCTGCTGATAAAATCATACCCAAGACTCAGAAGAAAAAGAGGTTTACTTGGACCTACAGTTCCACATAGCTGGGGAGGCCTCAGAATCATGGCAGAAGGTGACTTCTTACATGGCGGCAGAAAGAGAAAAATGAAGAAGCAAAAGCGGAAACCCCTGATAAACCCATCAGATCTTGTGAGACTTATTCACTATCACAATAATAGGATGAGAAAGACTAGCCCCCATGATTCAATTACCTCCCTCTGAGTCCCTGCCACAACACTTGGGAATTCTGGGAGGTACAATTCAAGTTGAGATTTGGGTGGGGACACAAACAAACCATATCGCAGTCCGATAGTAAGATTGGACTAATCATGTAATATATGATAGTTAAGTCATAGAAATAGAAATCAGTTAAATGATTAAGGTTGATTTAGATTAATATTTGAGATTGTTCCAGCCAAAATATGACACAGACATCAAAAAAAAAAAAAAAAAATGGCACAGCCTATCCAAGGACCACACCAGCAGCAGGACAGGTGAGGGTCAGACCATACGGAAACTTGGGCACCAAGAAAAAGGAGACTGAATTCATCATAAAAGCCATGAAATGCCATTGAAAAGCTTGTAAAAGAATATGATTAGCATATGGTCAAGTAATTCCATTGCTAGATATATATCTGAGATAAATGGAAACACATCTACACTCAAAAACTCATATGTGAGGCCAGGCACAGTGGCTCATGCCTGCAATCCCAGCACTTTGGGAGGCTGAGGTGGGCAGATCCTTGATGTCAGGAGTTCGAGACCAGTCTGGCCAACATGGTGAAACCCCGTCTCTACTAAAAATACAAAAATTAGCCAGGCGTGGTGGCACATACCTGTAATCTCAGCTACTCAAGAGGCTGAGGCACAAGAATTGCTTGAACCCCAGAGGCAGAGGTTGCAGTGAGCTGAGATCGTGCCACTGCACTCTAGCCTGGGCAACAAAAGCTAGATTCCACCTCAAAAAAAAAAAAAACTCTTATATGTGAACTTCTCAGAAGCATTATTCAGAATAGCTGAAAAGGAGAAACAGTGAAACATACTAAGTGAAAGAATGTAGTCACAAAAGACCACATATTATATGACTATATTTATGTGAAATGTCCAGAAGTGGCAAATCCATAGAGACAGAAAGTAGATTTGTGGTTGCCCAGGGCTGGGGTGTGGGGGAATAGGAGGTGACTGCTAATGAGTACAGGGTTTCTTTTTGGGATGATGGAAATAGTCTTAAAATTAGATTGTGGTGATGTTCGCACAACTCAGTGAATATATTTAAAAGCATGAATTTTATGCTTTAAATGGATTAATTGTGTGGTATGTAAATTATATCTCAGCAAGTTATTTTTTAAGACATAATTAAATTTGTGTTTTGGAAAGATCAGCCTGGCAGTCATGTGGGAAAAAATTAGAGGAGTGTAGAAATGTTTGCAGAAAGGCCAGTGAAGAGGCTATTTTCACCATCAACTTGGTTATCAATGACAGAAGGGACTACGGTGGTAGTGGATGTGGTGGTAGAGAAAAGTGAATCACTCAAGAGAGACTCAGGAGGCACAAGACACAGGAACTGGTGCTTGGTCGGCTATGTGCATGATGGTGAGGGGGAAGTCCAGCATGACTCCCAGGTTCTAGCCAGATGGAGAAGTGCTATACTCACCACATTAGAGCAGAGTGCAAGCGGACCAAGCTTGCTTCTGTGGACAGGGTTATTATGAATTTAGCTTGGAGGTGCTTTTGAGACATTCAAGTAGAGATATTTAGCAAATAGAGAAAGTGCTGCAACAGACATGTGTGGGTAACTTTCATGTTGTAGCAATGAAGCTCTGGACTTGGGTGAGACCGCCTGGGAAAACAGGACTAAGTCTAAAGAACTCCCTCTGTTACATGGCTGGATAGAAGAGGACAAGCTGAAGAAAGGCCACGAAATGTAGGGGAAAGCCAGGGAAGTCACCAGGGAAGACCTGTGCTTCAAGAACCATGGGTCTGTGGCATTGAATGGTGCTGTGAAGTCAAGGAAGACAGAGCTAAACTGTGTGCACTGGATTTAGTGACATCACTTTTTTGGGGTTCTCTGAAAGAGCTGCTTCCCTGGCCCGGAAGCCATACTGTGTTGGGTTGGAGAGTGAATAAGAGGGGAGGAGATGGAGATTAGGTGTCTTGGGTTAGGTTTTTCAGATGCAGACTGGGACAAACATTCAAGTGCAAGTGATTGATTAAAATGCCCCAAGAAAATGCCAGTCAGGGGAGGGAAAGGAGAACAAACAAGAGAAGAGAAGGAGGCCAACCAAGATGCAGTCTCAGGAAAGGCCAGCAGAGTGTGGCTTCAGTCTGATCCCGGATCCCACGGGGAGCTCTGGGTGTCAGTTGTTCCAGCCTGAGGCGAAGGAGCATGGCTTTCAAGCATTGCCCCTGAGTCACCCTGAGTAAATTCTAGGAACTTCTGGAATGTACTAGAATTACCTAGAATATATTCCAAGGCCTTCTGGATCTGTGGAGGGGGTGGAGTGGGAGCTGAGTGGTTCTTGTAGCCCAAAGGCTGTCCTCATGAAGCCATAGTGCTGGGTGTTAGAAGCAAAAGCACACTGAAGGGGAGCAGGCACACACAAAGCAGGGATTCAAAGGCCTGGGTGGACAGCCATCACTGTCTGATACATCAGATAAGAAAATTATTTTGAAAAGTTTGACTTTGAAGAATAGGAGAAAAAAATCATAGCTGGAGGGGACAAGGGACCGTTTTGATTTAATGGGAACAACTCACAAATGTTTAAAATCAACATGAAGAGTCAAGTTGAAAGAGAGAGGTAAGCTATTCAAGAAATGAAAGGATAATTGATCATAGAAGAGCTGAGAAAGAAGAAAGAGAACAGGTGCAAAGCACAGATGAAGATGTTGGCCTTCCATTGACGACTTGCAAAGGGCACTCAAATACAGAGCTCATTCAAACCTCACAAAATCATGGGAGACTTTTTTAATGTGCTTACTACATGCAGCCTTTTTTTACATGAACTATGTCATTTAATCCTGATAACTCAGTGAGGTAAAATACTATCACTTTACAGATGAAGAAACCAAAGCTCCATTAGAATTTTGATTGACTGCATGTGACTGGAAACTCCAAGGAATAGTAACATGAACAAGGCAAAAGTTGTTTTTTTTTTTTTTTATCTCATGTAAAAATGTCCAGCGGCAGGCAGTCTTGGCTTGGTATGGGACTCCTTGATAATTAAGGACACAGGCTCTTTCTGCTTTGCTAATGCAGCCATCCTGATGCATGGCTTCCATTCTCAAAGTCACCCTGTGGCCCAAAATGGCCTCTAGAGGTCCAGCCATTACATCCCAATTCCAGGTAGTAGCAAAGTGGTGAAAGAGAAGGATCTAAAGTACTATATAATGATTCCACTTATTTCTCTTTTACCAAAATTTAGTCTCATTATCACACCCAGCTAAAGTTACATCTAGATTGCAGTTCTTTAGCTGAACCCACTGCTGACTGAATAAATTTGGGGTTCTGTTGCCAAGAAGGAATGAGAAAGTGGGGTAGGAAATCAGCCCTCTGAAACACTGAGTAATTTGTTGAAAGGTATCTTACTATCTCCACTACTCTTCAACATGTACTATAATCTTAGACAGTACAGCTAAATAAGAGAAACAAAGCAGAATCATACAAATTTGAAAAAAAGTGAAACTCTAGCTATTTGCGGATGACATGCGAGAGTACCTGGATAATCTTAGAGAATCGATGATAAAACTAGCTCAAAAGATTCAAATAAGATAGCAGGACAATAAAGTTAATGTACAGAAATCAATAGTCCTCATGTACATAAGCCATAACCAATTAGAAAGTTTTATGATAAAGAAAACCTATTCACAATAGCAACGAAGAAGGTATAGCAATAAACTTAAGAAATATGCAAAATCTACATGAGAAAAACTTTAAAACAATTCTAGAAGATAGAAAAGTTGAACAAATGAGAGACATACTATATTTTTATTTTTTATTATTATAAATTTAAAAAATCTTTGTGGGTAGATAGCCATTGTAAATATTTACGGGGTACATGAGATATTTTGATACAGGCATGCAATGTGAAATAGGCACATCATGGAGAATGGGGTATCCATCTGTCCCCTCAACTATTTATCCTTTGAGTTACAAACAATCCAGTTACATTCTTGTTATTTTCAATAAACAATTAAGTTATTATTGACTATAGTCGCTCTATTGTGCTATCAAACAGTAGGTCTTATTCGTTCTTTCTATGTTTTTTTTTGGTACCCATTAACCACCCTCACCTCCCCCATAACCCCCACTACTCTTCCAAGCCTCTGATAAACATCCTTCTACTCTCTATGTCCATGAGTTCAATTGATTTTATTTTTGGATCCTACAAATAAGTGAGAACACAACTTATTTTTAAATAGGAATAATCAATATCATAATGATATCAGTTATCCTTATTTTATAAATGTAATGCCATTCCAGCAAGCATTTTTATGTAGCTGGAGATATTAAGACTGAAATTTATATAGAAAAACAAACATGTAACAATGACCATTAAACACTAGAAAAGAAAACACTGAAAATGAAATTCTACAAGGAAGGTCTATCCCTACCAGACACTGGAACATACTATAAAGATTCCATAATTAAAACAGTGTGGTACTGGTGCATGAATGGATAAACTAATGAAGTGGAATAGAAAGTCCAGAAATAGACCCAAATACACAGGGAAATTCAGCATATAACAAAGCAGCATCTCAAATCACTAGGGCAAAATTGACCTTTTAATAAACAGTACTTGCATATCTAAGTAGCTATTTAGATTAAGAGAAAATTAAATCTATACTTAAGACCACATACTGAAATAAATTCAAAATGGATTAGGAATCTAAATCTATTAATAGGTCCCCACCCCCAGGCTACACCCATTCTCAGGCCTTCTGACTCTGAATACATCATTGGCTTTTCTGGTTCTCCAGGCTGTAGGTGGCACAGTGTAGGATCTCTCAGCCTCCACAAGTGTGAGCCAGTTCCCATAATCAATCATGTGTAATCTCCTATTGGATCTCTGGAGAACCCTGGCTGGTACCATGACTTCCAGGAGGTGAGTAGTAATGAGGGTTAAAGGGTGGGGGTGGGAGCAGGGTAAGGAGTTTAGGGGAAGGATAATTTCCTGAGTGTATACCTTTTGGTATAATTATGTTATAGCATATATGTAGAATCACGTTAACATTTCACATATTCAAATAAAAAGGATGGGTAGATAGACAGATAGATAATTAAATGAGAAGGAGTAGGAAAATACCCAAAATTGAAAGTAAGCAGAAATAAATTAACCTATTTTCAAGTAAAAAATATAAATACACTGAAAGGGATTGAACAGTTACTGGAGTAACTTTTGAATTCAGAATTTTGACCATATGCCCTCAAGCTAAAGACAAAAATGAACTGTAACCATTGAATTCTAGTTCATATCTTCACTTTCCACAGTGATATGGTTAGCAATTCTGAAATGACTTTGTGGCCGGACACAATGGCTCACACCTGTAATCCCAGCACTTCGAGAAGCCAAGGTGGGCAGATCACTTGCGGTCAGGAGTTTGAGACCAGCCTGGACAACATGATAAAACCCTGTCTCTACTAAAAATACAAAAATTAGCCAGGCGTGGTGGTGCATGCCTGTAATCCCAGTTACTTGGGAGACTGAGGCAGGAGAATCGCTTAAACCCGGGAGGTGGAGGTTGCAGTGAACCAAGATGGCACCACTGCACTCCAGCCTGGGCAACAGAGCAAGACTCCGTCTCCAAAAAAAATAATAATAAAATTACTTCCTGTGTGTTCTAGGATTGAGCATTTAAGTGACTCTATTCTGAATAAGGGGAGTCAGGTTTATAACTGTTGAAGAGTGTTACAGACGTGGCAAGAAGGAAGGCTTGGCTAGAATGAACCTTGGGTTGCTGGGTTAGTATTGGAGGTACCAGTATGAACTCAAGGTTTTAGAATGGATGGATGGATGGACAGACAGAACAAAGCAAGGAAGAAAGGAAGACAGATACAGATAGTAATATAGGGTGTGTATGTGTCTGTGTGTGTGTGAATACATATGTGTCTTTATTAATGCTGTCCTCTGAGACAGCCTAGAAACAGTGATCCCCTCCCCCAATAAGAATGAGTACATCTAGCACCTAGATCTTAATTGAGTGCTGGCCCCCAGGGGGAGGTGGATTTCTTTATTTACTTATTTTTCTCTTGCCCTAAAGGACATTAACAGGACAACTAGAAAAAAAATTGAATAAAATCTATAAATTAGAAAAGAGTACTATGTCATTGTTAACTAACCGATTTAGGTAATTGTAGTCATATAAGATAATGTCATTGTTTTTAGGAAATACACTCCAAAATATCTAGAAGTAAAGGAGTATCATGTCTACAACTTACTCTCAAATGGTTCTGAAAAAAATTTGAGAGAATGATAAAGCAAGTACGGTAAAATGTTAACATTTGAAGAATTTGGATGAAGGGCATATTGGAATTCTTATACCATCTTTGCAACTTTCCTATAAGCATGAAATTATTTCAAAATATAAAATTATTTTAAAGAAGCCAATAAAAAAATGTTAGCTCAGGAATTCTGAAGGTGGCACAGAATTGTGACTGGTTATTAGAGTTCAAACTGTATTAAATACCAGTTCAGGGAGACTGACGTCCCTTACAGAAAAGGAACTTACAACACAGTAATTACAGTTTTGGGGGGAAGTTGCCAGACTAACACCCCTTTTACCATTACAGTTTGCTACTTTTCTATTCTAAAACCATAGAAGGAAATTCATTCAAGAAAATGTGGGAAATGCTGAAAGCTGTAAACCAGAAGATGATAGGCTAGTTTTCATTACGTTTGTGTACACACTTATATGTGCCTTTTGATAAAATCAGGATAGGATCAGCTCATGCTTTATACACTTTAATATGCTCCTGGTTTTGGAATATTATCTAAGCATTGCTTTTGCTATTACAATTTTTTAAAGGTAGAGAGGGTTGAGTCAGTCATATTCCCCAGTGAATGACACGTTTGTGTATGTTATATTTGTATTTACCTTCATTCCCTTCATCCCATTCTCCTCTTGGTTGTATGTGCTCCTGTAATGCACATAGCTCTGTGCAATGCATGCATCTTACACAGCTCATGCTGTTCTTAATGTTTTACTCAGCATGTTTGTAAGTTCCCTTTAGTCCATGACTTCTAACTGCTACAGATATTCAAATAATTTTAAATAGGTGAATTTTCATGACTGCATAAAACTTCATCATAGGACTGTACCATCATTTTCATCTCTTTCCCTGGTGTTGGCAAATAGATTCTTGCTTTTTTCTTCTTTGTTTCTTGCTTCTCCCAAGTCGGGAGTAAGACGAGTTTGTGTGTATCTCTGCTGTGTGGCCATGCCAAGTCTCCTTAACATCTCTGAGCCTCAATTTTCGGCAACCCTAGGGTTGAACACAGACTTGTAACACTGATATGTGAAGGACCCAAACAGAAGGAGGAGGGATTACTGTGGACAAAGCACTTGGCGACAGCAGTCTATATTCTACAAGGCTCAGTTCCAGGAGCCCAGTTCCTAGAGTAAGGATCTCAGTTCACACTACAATCCGTAAGAGGCAGATCTGCTTTGACACCTTTTGCAAATTAAAAAAAAAAAAAAAAAAAAAAGTAGGCAGAAAGGAGGGATCTAGGGAGCTTAGCATGTTGACCTTGGACTCATCTCCTGGGGTAGGGTGGAGGGTGCACTTACACCTCACTAGCAATTTGATAACAGCTGGACCAACCAGGGAGCCACCACTGGAAAGATGACAGTGCAGCCTCTTAAGCCAGGACAATCCCTGGGAGCAGTACCACCATGACCACCATTTCCCCAGTGCAGATGTAGGCACTGGCATGGGCATGGAGGTGGGAAGGTGTCTGGGCAAACATGGGCCCAGAGAAGGCTGCCAGAGGTAGCTAAGAACATGCCAGTGGTAGCTAAGGGCATGCCGGTATGCTTTTGCTTCCCCAGAACCTCCCCATCAAGGTGAAAGGGACCCAAAGAAAGGCCGGGTAGAAATCCTGTTGGGACTGCGGTGGGTGTCGTGTTCCCATAGATGCCCCACAGCAGGAGGCTCTGGGGGAAGTTGCCAGGTGACAGGCTGCAGGTGTCTGAGTTCACCCGAAGGAGCCAGCCTTGAACATCATGAGGGGTTGAGAGAACCTACATCCATTAAAGAAAATGTGGTACATATACACCATGGAATACTATGCAGCCATAAAAAGGAATGAGATCACGTCCTTTGCAGGGTCATGTATGAAGCTGAAAGTCATCATCCTTAGCTAACTAACACAGGAACAGAAAACCAAACACCACATATTCTCAATCCTAAGTGGGAGGTGAACAATGAGAACACAGGGACACAGGGAGGGGAACAACACACACCAGAGCCTGTCAGTGGTGCGAGGAGAGGGAGAGGATCAGAAAAATAGCTAATGCATTCGGGGCTTCATACCTAGGTGACAGATAGGTGCAGCAAACCACCATAGCACACTTTTACCTACGTAACAAACCTGCACATCCTGCACATGTATCCCAGAACTTAAAGTAAATTTTTTTTTTTTTAAAGAACCAACATCCAGGCTATTAGCAATGACGTCCCACACCAGCCAGAAATGACAACACAGGGAGAGGGAACAAGGAAAAGCCAGAGGGTCTACAGGGCGAATCCTGCCCCTTCCCTGTGAAAGTTACTTAAAAGTCCAGGGCCAGGGGCCAGGAGGGAGCAAATAAAGCCTCCAGAATAACCATAAGTGGGCATGAGGCATTGCTGTGAGGTGAGGAACTTGTTCTAAACTGGGCTACAGTGATGATTGTCCAACTCTATAATTTACTAAAACTCATTGAATTATACACTTTTAAAATGGGCGAATTTTATGGTATGTAAATTATACCTCCATAAAGCTATTTTAAAAAAGAAAAAATCCTTAGATGGAAAATTTAATCATGAAATGTGGCCTTCATTTTAATATGCAAACCAAACCAGAAATAGCCAGAATGACTGAAGTCTCAAGAACAGGATAATTATGTTGCCTACTCTAAGCCAAAGTTAACAAAACTCCATTCTAAGGATACAGCAGTCTTTATGTTTGCACATATCTAATGTGTCCATTTATACTTGGTGCTATACAAAGCACCTGGCACAAAGCCAGCAGCCAAGTGTTGTTTTATTAACTGCTCAGGGCAGATGGTCAGTGCCATGCTTGGAATTGGAGACCAGGTGGGCAGAATACAGTAAAGTGGGGTGGGGTTGAGGGGTTTGGAGTCAACAAGCCAAGACCAACAGGATGGTTCAGGAAGGTCTGGCAGCCTTAGTCAAAAGGCTGGAGTCTGGGGCACCAGACCACATCAAACTAGTGAGCAGTGAGCTTCAGACAGACAAGGTTCCAACCAAGCTGTCACTTACTCTTGTAACTGCTGTAAGCCACATCCTCATCTGTAAAACAGCACAAATAAGGACACCCGTTTTTGTGTCACTGTCATGCTGATTTATGGAGGTAACATGTATCAAATCTTTGGCAAGTTCTGAGTTAACTGTTGTGTCCTGTCGTTCTGGTTTTTTTTGTTTGTTTGTTTGTTTGTTTGTTTTGTAGAGATGAGGTCTCCCTATGTTGCTCAGGCTGGTCTTGAACTCCTGGACTGAAGAGATCCTCCTGCCATAGCATCCCGAAGTACTGAGATGACAGGTGTGAGCCATCATGCCCAGCCTGTATAATGTTCCAGAACTTACAAGCATGAAGATTGCTAATACCTTGCGAGCATAGCTTCTCAACAGGTTTTTCCAATAGAAGTGATCATCTTTCTGTATCCTTAAAAGCAAAGAAAAAGCAGGAAGGACTTGGAGGGGGGGAAAAAAAGGAGATCCCAATTATAAAATTCAAAAAGCAAATTATTGTTACCAGTACTACAATAGAAAAACTGTCCTTTTTTCACGTATCTCATATCTAATTGTCAGCCTCGACATCACAGACACACAGGTGAATAGTGATCATGGGTGTCTTGCTATGGTGAGTCTGCGTTCTTCATCCTCTCTACCTATGAGAACAGTATTGCCAGGGTTTGGGGTCAGGGGGGCAATAAGAAAATGGTGTTTTCTACTGCATGATTCCCAATACTGTGTATGAGCAAGGCTCTGTGTCTGTGCCATTTTGGGAAGATGGGAAGCTGCAGAGCTGGTGAACATCAGCTGCATGGTGGACAGCCCTGTAGGCTGGTGATTCAAAGAAGAGGAACGGGCGGCAGACGGTCACAGACAGCAACATCCATCACCCACGCAGCCCTGCTGCTTTCTGTAAATGCCGCAGAAGACAGAAGATGAGATATACAAACACAAAGCTGACTTTGGATTTTACATCAAATTCCTGCCCTTTTTTATTTTACTCATTATTAGCCTATTCCCGGGAGGCAGAACAAAACAATTTCTCAAATGACTCAAAAGGCATATGAAATTATTGCTTATTAGCAGGGAGGGAAGGGAGGAAGGAAGGAGGCGGAGTAGAAAGGAGACACATGACCAAAAAAAAAACCTAACACAGGGCTGGGCGCGGTGGCTCACGCCTGTAATCCAAGCACTCTAGGAGGTGGAGGCGGGAAGATCACTTGAGGCCAGGAGTTTGCAACCAGCCTGCTCAAGATAGTGAGACCATTTCTCTACAAATAATTTAATTAATTAATTAATTAGTTAATAGATAAGCCAGACGTGGTGGTGCACTCCTGTAGTCCCAGCTACTTGGGAGGCTGAGGCAGGAGGATTGCTTGAGCCATGATCACGCCACTGCACTCCAGCCTGGGTGACAAAGCAAGACCCCATTTCAAAAATAAAAAAAGGGAAAAAAGAAAACTAATGCAGGGTCTACAAAGGTTCAGAGGGACGGGACCTGCCTGGGTCACACTACACACCATGTTTCCCCTTCTTTCCTGCATTTTAGCTACATTGATGATTAAAGGCTAACTGATGAAAAGGCTAAAGTGGCCTAAAACTGGATTACTGGATTAGAGTGATGATTTCCCAATTCTATGGCTTACTAAAAATCATTGAATTATACACTTAAAAAGAGTGAATTTTATGGTATGTAAATTGTACCTCAATAAAGCTACTTTTAAACAGAAAAAAAAAATCCTTAGATGGAAAACCTAAGCATGAAATGTGGCCTTCATTTTAATATGCAAACCAAACTAGAAATAGTCAGAATGTCTGAAGTCTCAAGAACAGGATAATGATGTTGCCATCTCAGGGACATGACCTGCCTGTGTCATGATACACCATCTTTAGCTAAAATGCAGGTGCATTGATTAAAGGTTAATTAATGAAAATGATAGTATACCCAACATTCACTCAGAATCTCTTAGCAGCAAGTTATGACACTAGACTTGGAGGACACAAAGAATCACTAAAACACCCATTCTTCAGGAATTTAAATTTATCTGAGAAGTCAGGAGATATATATGTACACACACACACACACACACACACACTCAAAACCGATAGTTTACAAAACTGCTAAGGTTTGATCTACCTAGCCATTCCTCTGTTAGAAAGTTGTCCTGGAGATGAGCTTCCCATTAAGCACAAAAATGTGAGTAAAGGCTTTGTGTTGTCACACTGATTCTAATGGTAAAAGCTGGAATAACCTAAGTGCCTAACAATGAGAGAATGGTTTACATTATGATATGTCCATTCTGTGGAATATTGCCTCACCATTAACAAGGTTATTTATGAATCAGGTCCATTATATGCATACCGACATAGGAAGATGTCCAATGTATGCTCACAATAAAAAAGGCAAGTTACAGAATCTAGACCAGGATCTAGCTGTGGTCTGTATTAGTGTGCTAGGGCTGCCATAACAAAATCACAGACTGGGTGGCTTAAGCAACAAAAATTTCTTTTCTCACAATTCTGTTGGCTAGAAGGGCAAGATCAAGGTGTCAGCAGGGCTGGTATCTTTTGAGACCTCTCTTTTTGGCTTGGCATCCCACACTCTTCACTCTGTGGAGATCTGTGTCCTAATCTCCTTGTGCAAGGACTCTAGTCATATTGGATTAGAGGCCACACTAATGACCTCATGCTAACTTAATCACCTTATTCAAGGCCCTGTCTCCAAATTTACTCACATTCTGAGGTACTAGAGATCAGGACTTCAACATACACATTTGGGGAGAGAGACAAAATTTAATTCATTATATATTTTCTAAAAACCCTGTGTGTATAGGGAGGATTTCCATTTTTAATCTATTATCTCCAAATTACTAGAAATTTTATAATGAGCATAAATTCATGTTATGCTAAATAAGCAAATCTTTCTAAAACTAATATGGTACCTTTACACCTGTTTGCCTAACATCCCAAATAAGAGTAAAAAAAAAAATCACAATAGCAGGGAGCCTCAAGCCCGGTCTGTAAAGGATGTCTGGTACAATCATCCACAGGTCTCAGCACTGGTCCTGACGAGGGATCACAGGTCAACACTGACACCAGACCCAAAGCCAGAATCCGCCAATAAAACCACCAAAAGGCAAAGAAGCACTAGGCAACTTTCGGGGAAAAGACGGAAGAAAAGCACCTTTCTGAATTTCCGTTTTCTTATAGGAGCTGTTTTTAAAAATTTGCAAATCATCTCCTCTTTTTCAAATGGATGTTCTACAGAAAAATATACCATATGATATTGTATTAGTCCATTTTCACACTGCTGATAAAGACATACCCGAGACTGGGTAATTTATAAAGAAAAAGAAGTTTCCTAGGTAGTACCATTCAGGACATAGGCATGGGCAAGGACTTCATGTCTAAAACACCAAAAGCAACGGCAGCAAAAGCAAAAATTGACACATGGGATCTCATTAAACTAAAGAGCTTTTGCACAGCAAAAGAAACTACCATCAGAGTGAACAGGCAACCTACAGAATGGGAGAAAATTTTTGCAACCTACTCATCTGACAAAGGGCTAATATCCAGAATCTACAAAGAACTCAAACAAATATACAAGAAAAAAACAAACAACCCCATCAAAAAGTGGGGAAAGGATATGAACAGACATTTCTCAAAAGAAGACATCCATACAGCCAACAGACACATGAAAAAATGCTCATCATCACTCGCCATCAGAAAAATGCAAATCAAAACCACAATGAGATACCATCTCACACCAGTCAAAATGGCAATCATTAAGAAGTCAGGAAACAACAGGTGTTGGAAAGGATGTGGAGAAATAGGAACACTTTTACACTGTTGGTGGGATTGTAAACTAGTTCAACCTTTATGGAAAACAGTATGGCAATTCCTCAAGGATCTAGAACTAGATGTACCATATGACCCAGCCATCCCACTACTGGGTATATACCCAAAGGATTATAAATTACTCTACTACAAAGACACATGCACACGTATGTTTATTGCGGCACTATTCACAATAGCAAAGACTTGGAATCAACCCAAATGTCCATCTGTGACAGACTGGATTAAGAAAATGTGGCATATATACACCATGGAATACTATGCAGCCATCAAAAAGGATGAGTTTGCATCCTTTGTAGGGACATGGATGCAGCTGGAAACCATCATTCTTAGCAAACTATCACAAGAACAGAAAACCAAACACCGCATGTTCTCACTCATAGGTGGGAACTGAACAATGAGATCACTTGGACTGGGGAAGGGGAACATCACACACTGGGGCCTATCATGGGGAGGGGGGAGGAGGGAGGGATTGCATTGGGGAGTTATACATGATATAAATGATGAATTGATGGGTGCTGACGAGTTGATGGGTGCAGCACACCAACATGGCATAAGTATACATATGTAACAAACCTGCACGTTATGCACATGTACCCTAGAACTTAAAGTATAATAAAAAAGAAAAAAAAGAAAAAGAAGTTTCATGGACTCATAGTTCCACATGGCTGGGGAGGCCTCACAATCATGGTGGAAGGCAAAAGGCATGTCTTATATGGCGGCAGGCGAGAGAGAATTAGAGCCAAGTGAGAGGGGAAACCTCTTATAAAATCATCAGCTCTCGTGAGACTTATTCACTATCACGATAACAGTATGGGGCAAACCACTCCTATGATTCAATGATCTCCCACCAGGTCCCTCCTGCAACATGTGGGAATTGTAGGAGACACAATTCAAGATGAGATTTGGGTGGGGACACAACCAAACTATATCAGATATTGATACTAATAAAGTTTTACGTTTAACAGGAGGAGGAGAAAGGACATAGCAAATCTATTGGACACACAAGAAGAAAATATTGAAAAGAGCTATTTAGGGGCCAAGGTTCTACGTAATTCAGTTATAGAAAAATTAAAATTGAGTCTCGAGGCAGTAAATAAGAGAAAAAAGTCAGAAAAAAAAAAACAGATGAAAAATGCACATACAGAAGACAGGCACAGATACCCATGTATCATGTTATAAAGATGGAACAAACAGAACAAGATTGACAAACAAGGGTATAGTTGAAGAGAGCTTTCAAAAAATATGTAAATATGAATGGGATTAGAAAATAAAAGGGTTTCTAGTTTCTTCTTTACTAGAACACTTAAGATAGTTTCAAATATTTTTTCTTAACAATTGATAATTTTGCTAAGATAAAAAAATTTTAAAGCTTATGGTCCATATTTTAGGCGAGGCTTCTTTACACAAGTGTGACTTTTTATTGTAGGAGTAAGTAAAGCCAATGTAAAGAATTGTGAAAGTATGAAGAGAAAAATGTCAATTACAATTTTTGACCAATGTTGGCACACTTCCTTCTAGGCTTTTCTCTATGAAATACACACAACACACACACACACACACATTATGACATAAAGTGCCTACTAAATTTTGATTCCTACTTTCTTCCCCCTATATTTCATAGTATGAAATTCTCCTCACAATATAAAAAGCTATATAAACATTTTTTGTGCCTCTAGGATCGAGTGGATGGTGTATAATATTTAACTGATATCTTACTTAAGTGCACTTAAATTGTTTCCAGTTGATGGATTGCTATAAACAACTTCACAATGAAGGTCTTCCTGGAAGAAATCTCAACCCACATCTCGAGTATTTTCTAAGGACAGATTCCTAGATGTGGAATTAGTGGGCAAACCACAGGAACTTTTTTCAACTTCTGGTGCATCTCACTTTCCCACATGAGGTGAGCTGCTGATCTGCTGAACAGGGTTAAAAACAGATTTGGGTGGCTATTTTTGACCATGGCTACTAAATGGCCATCTTTTCCTACATTTGTGGAAGCATTTAAAAGAATTCTAAGGCCAGGCGCGGTGGTTCATGCCTGTAATCCCACCACTTTGGGAGGCCAAGGCAGGTGGATCACCTGCGGTCAGGAGTTCGACACCAGCTTAGCTAACATGGTGAAACCCCGTCTCTCCTAAAAATATAACATTAGCTGGGCATGGTGGTGGGCACCTGTAATCCCAGCTGAGGCAGGAGAATCACTTGAACCCAGGAGGTGGACATTGTAGTGAGCTGAGATCACACCACTGCACTCCAGCCTGGGCCAGAGTGAGACAGTGTCTCAGAAAAAAAAAAAAAAAAAAAAAAAATCTCGGAGTTCTTGTCCCAATGCTCTCAAGACATCCAAAATATTCAAACCAAGAGAGGACTGGAGTGAGGATGGCATTACCGCTAAGGCTGAGCAGAGAGGTATTATACAAGGCAGGCAGAGCATCTAGTAGAATAAGGGACTGTGCCCTGGCCACTCACGGAGGTCGTCGAACGGGGCACGTGACCCACAGCGGGTTTGGGAGCTTCGAGGGCAGCACATTGCTGAATTGTTACAGCTGGATATTTTATATGTGAGCACCTTCCCACACAACACTGTTCCTTTCCTACCAGGCCTGAAAGCCCATCCTTCCAGGCCCCCATTAAAGGCATTTGGACTTTCAAGTCTTCAACATCCTCCTCTTCCCAGATTCCAGACGAGGACCTTCTGAGTGGCAACAGGGCCCAGAATATGGTCATGGGGTTGACAAAGAGACAGGGCTAGGTAGGGTGTTGGAGCTATAGGCTTTTATACATAGACATTTGAAAGTTGGGGCATCAAATTATTCGGACAATGTAGTTACAGGTTTTTCATGTCTATTTTGAGGAAAAATGTGGAATTTTGCCTTTATCACAGAACAAATCTTGCAAAGCTATGTTCTCCTGACAGCTATGATCTTTCTCCTTGGGAGTCGGGGTGGGGGGCACACAGCCCTCCTAATGAACCCCTGTTCTTTGCCGCTCTCTTATACTTTTTGTATTTTTAATATGATTATGGTCATGAAGAAAAATCAAAGTGAATGATTTACTTCTACATGTTTCATGATAAAGTACAAACCCTTTACAAAGAAATATTGATATAAGCCACATAAACAAACATTCTGGAGTCCTCAATAATTTATGTCAGAACATAGAGGTCCTGAAACCAGAAAGTTTGAGAACTACTGCCTTAATCAACATGTGAAAAATCATACAGGCAAGAAATCCTATGAACATAAAGTATCTAAAATCTCTAAAGACCGCTCCTCCCTTATTTAACATGTAAGAGTTCATACAAGTTAAAAACCAATAACCTACGAATATCAAGAGGGGAAATCTTTAGCAAAAAGCGTCGTTTAGTTAACTAGTAAAGAATTAATACTAGAGAAACTCCACAAATGTGGTCGATGTGGAGAATTTTTCCCTTGTAGCTTGTAGCTTGATTAAACACGAAAGAAATCACACTGAGGAGAACCCTACAAGGGCAGACAGTGTGGGAAAACCCATAGCTATAGCTCTTCGCTCTCTCAACATAAGAAGACACATTCCAGAGAAAAACTGTAAGTGCACTAACATGGAAAAACTTTCAGCATCAGAACATTCATATGGGAGACAAACCTTGTTTCTATAAAAGTAATCCATGCAGAAAAGTCACTTTTTTATAGAATAACAAAAAACCCACACAGAACAACCTTTCTTCACAAACAAATGAGAATGAATCTAAGAAAAAAATCACCAAATGCAGGAAGTTGCTTTTGAATGAACCTCACCAAAGGCAACATAATTCAAAAGCACTAAATAAAGACACTAATGGGGAAGGGTTTGCTGAAAAGCATTTTGAAAAATCCAAACCAGAAATAGGCATGTAACATTAGAGGATACGTATGCACTGTTATAATTTTGTTAACATTTTAATTCACTCAAAACCAGTTACTGAACACCTCCTCTGGGGGCCATGCATGCACCATGTTAAGGCATCTGGTTTACAGAGGCAATTCTGAGATGGACAGGCCCTTGCGGACTATATGCTTGCGTGTGGACCAACTAATTAGGAAGAAAACAGAGGCAGATTTTATCAGATTGAAGATAATGTTATTAAATAAATCAGGCTATATATCAGCATATAACCTGTTTTATGTTATGCTATAAAAACCATTCCATGACACTACAGACCAGTCTCATTCTAAAATCATTTGCATATTTGGTGTGGTAGAAATATTAAGTTACCAATGTTTAAAAGAATAACCTGAGCAAAGTTAATGAAGAGAAATTAGGCACAACTGTCTAAGTTAATGCAAAACACACAGAGAGAAGATGCCAAATGTTTATGTAAAGATACCTTTAACTCGTTTTGTTACAGGATTACACAGAGACAAAAGTATGCTATGATAAAGTTACATACACCCACAAATATTGACTGGCAGTCAAAGATGGGATGGGTGAGGGGGATTCGTTTCCAAAATACAGCATGATACATCTCTTCCTCCCACAATCATTGGATTAAATGTTGGCATAAAGTTTAGATATTTCTGCCACATTGTAGATTCTACCCCATTAATTTTGATGCCAAATTTTAATTTACCATCTCCATTCAAGATTTTATGCTGTATGAATATTTTGGAATTTAAAATGCTGATAGTATATCTTCTGGGCAGTCAAAACAAAAAAGGAAGAATGGAAAGGAGGAATTCAGAAAGGGTTAGGGAAAACTTAGAACATATGAAGGCTAGGAAACAGATTATTAACAGAATTTCTAGAATAAAAAGTTTTCCTTTGGTTAGGTTGTTAGGCCAGGATGAAAAATTCCCCAAACTCCTTCTTCAACAAGTATTTCAGGAATGTCAATTAAAGTTTCACTTTTATGGGAAGAGTTTTTCCTAAAAAACAAAACCAAAAAAAAAAAAATTCCAATATATTAACAGCTTTAATATCAGAAACTTCAATTTTTATATATCTTTATTCTTCAAACTTCAAGTCAAATTACAAATAAATAGTCCATACCATGTAGCTCTTTATGATTTACATGTCTTCAGGCAGAAAACAGCAACAACCAAGAATACATCAGAAATGAACTCACAGTAAATAACCAATTTTAAGTAGAGAAAGGACATATGACATTTCAGTGTGGTCCAATATGTACACTGTTTAAAAGTGGATCCCCCTGTCAAACGTCACAGATGTACATAATTCTTATGGAAAAAAAGGAGCCCACACATCAGAGATTTCTTAAAAATTTTTCAAAGTTGTATCACAGGGACTAGTTGTTTAAAAACGGTAAAATCTTGAGTATTTTAGCAGCAAACAAATAAGTTATTACAGGTTAATCTATGTTTAAACGTTGCTGAAAAAGTTGCAAGCTTTAGAGAACATTACAAATATCAAATTCACTACTGAAAAGCAAAGTAGTATTTAGAAAGTAGATACTACTTCAAGGTTTGTTCTGTGTCAGCAAAAACTTTTTAATGAAGTTTCTGCAAGAAAGGTGTCAGTGGAGGAGGGGTGGGAGAAAAATGGAGGTGGCCACTAGTCTTTGCTATAAGCTGCTAAACTTAGTGGAACATGAAATGTTTACGAATTCTTCATACAGCTTAGCTTATTCCCAGTAAACAATAGTTTTTAAGAGCCATTCTTTTAGATCTATATCCTGTTGTCAAATATTTGTACTAGATTTGGCAATTTGAAATTCCTTAAAGTTTTCTTCCCCAAGTATCTCCTGGTTAAACCAGTGTTTCTTATATGAGTCATAATTGGGTGGTTTTTTCATTGAACAATTTTTTCCTCTTCAAAGGGTAATTTTAGAGGATGTCACTAAAGATAGTTTTGCTTACAGAGAAATTTGTTTAAAAGGGGACTCTACTTACTTAATTTCATGTTCTACTGTGGCATCTGACACCTGCCATCTGACATTTTAGGACTGAAAGGAATTATAAACTTCATATGGGAAAACAAACCAAACTAGATAAAGTTTAAGCCTGCCTCATTAGATGGTTCAATCTGTGATCAGCTACATATTTATCTGACACTATTTCAGTCACAATTATCAGTCTCTCTCCTTTGAAGCATTAACACTTTTTTCCTAGATACAATCTCTTTTTTCAATCATCTGAAAGCAAACAATTATTCTAAAGACAAGGCATTGGAAACAAATTCTCTCCACCCACCGAGATTTAATTTTTAGATTACAGCATCCTCATATAGAAGTTCCATTTAATATTTTTACTTCTTCTTGGCAGTTATCCCAAACATTAATATTTAATTATGAAAAGAGAAAAGCATTCAAAACATAATACAAATATATAAGAATACAAGAAAAGTTTAAAACAAAACAAACACTGTATTGCAATGTCTCCACATACGATGCTTGTGATGTGACCAAACACACACTACATAGTCCTGGCTGCTCCAAACACTCCCCTTACTTTACACAGACCTGGGTTCATCTTTTTTTTTTTTTTTTCTTTTTATTGCCTTTTGATGCCTACAGTAACTGAGAATCAAGAAAATAACTAGTCTGATGTGAAAAATGTGGTGCCTATGATTTGACTCCTGATTTGAGCACATCTTAATTGGTGCACTATTGCTTTTCATAATCCAGGAATAACAACAGACAAGCAGTAACATATGAAGAGACTTACTATGAATCACACAAGCAATGTTTCTGAATCACAAATAAATTCAACACTGACATCAAAACCTGTAAATTAAATCTTAACTCACATGGTTATAAAGTTAAATTTTCATGTATCTTAGTGAGAATGCTATTATCAAATGCATTCTAAATGATTTCATTTTCTAGTGTAGAAAGGTTATGGTAGAAAGGATAAGGTGCTTTTTAAATAAGCTACCACTGACTCTCTCACACACATCCATACACGCATCAGTGCAAACTATGAAAAATACTAATTTTCAAATGAGATATATGATTATCTAGACTAAAAGGAGACTTTGGGATAGAATAATTTTCCATGACTAATTTGTTTATAAATATAGATAACTCGATGTACATATAGGCAATGAAATATTCAAAGAATAACTTTATATACTCTTGTTTTTAAATTCTATCCTCTCTTTCAGAATTGCTTCCACTTAAGTTTGGACATTTTCTAGTTTCGACAGCTGAATAGAAGACTTCATTGAACATTCTGATAGTAAGCTACTAGAGACTAATTATCAACTGGTGCTACATGTGCTGTGTTATCTCCCTTACTATTAAACTATAACCCTCTCTTGCTATTTTGTTTCATGCATCACCCAACTTCATTTTTTCTAATAAAAAATAAATATATAAAGAAGACACTGACAGGCATATATTCACAAGATCTCAATTTCTTAAAACATAAGTACGGGTATATTTATTTCTCTCAAATGCATACAAGACAATAATTACACAGCAACAAATCTTTTATTCAACAATGATTTGATTCACAAGCATTTGAAATTTACATAATTTCATATCAATACCCTTGTATTTTTAAATACAGTAAGTAAAAAAGCCCCCAAATAACCAATTCTTATATTTCCTATTTACCCCTCTATACATCCAAACTTTAAAAAGTTACAAACTGAACATTATACAGAACATATAAATCATGTTTAAAAACTTGAGGTTTTAAAATCACTGCTTCCCCAATATGATTCAGAAAAATTCTCATCCTGACAAGTACAGTCATAGGTAAAGTAAGTTGGTAGTGGGGAAAATGAAAGAAGAGACAGACACAAGTTTGCTGTCTTAATGTTTTACTAATCCTGTCAGTTAAAAATGGTGACGTCATGAGAAGTAATAGTTTAATATGAGGAATGGAGTCTGCCTCGCCACTTGAGACATGCATTTCAAGTATTTTCCTATTTGATCTGAGCTCACTGTAGCAAACCGATGCCAGAAGAGAGTAATTATTTTCTTCCATACATTCGCTCAATGTCTGCCTGGTAATGTGTTTTAAGCTCTTTGCGTTTCAGCTTGAAGGCATCTGTCACCAGACCAGTTTCAGGGGTCCACGGTTCAGGGCTCAAACGAATTTTTACTGGAATTTCAAACTTTTCCAGACTTGCTAAGATGATTTAAAAAAAAAAGAAAAGGTATTTAAGTTCTTAGCAAATGGTGTAACTTCCCCACTTTTTGAGTACCCATCAAAATGCGCAACCAACAAGTGAACCATGCATGTCACTTCTAAAGAATCCATTCCTCAAAATATTAAGGTAAGTAAAACAAGAAACTACTTAACAAGTCCCACCAAGAGGAAAATGAGCTAAATAAAATATGATATAGGGACAAAACAGAATATAATTCTATCACTGAAAATGATGGCTCATGCCTATAATCCCAGTAACTTTGAAGGCTCAGGCAGGAGGATCGCTTGAGCCAGGAATTTGAGGCCAGCCTGGGTAACATAGTGAGACCCTGTCTTGTCTCTAAAATAAATAACTTTAAAATTTTTTTTATTTTTATTTTTATTTTTTTTTGAGACGGAGTCTCGCTCTGCCGCCCAGGCTGGAGTGCTGTGGCCAGATCTCAGCTCACTGCAAGCTCCGCCTCCCGGGTTCACGGCATTCTCCTGCCTCAGCCTCCCGAGTAGCTGGGACTACAGGCGTCCGCCACCTCGCCCGGCTAATTTTTTTGTATTTTTTAGTAGAGACGGGGTTTCACCGTGTTAGCCAGGATGGTCTCGATCTCCTGACCTCGTGATCCGCCCGTCTCGGCCTCCCAAAGTGCTGGGATTACAGGCTTGAGCCACCGCGCCCGGCCAAAAAAATTTTTAATAGAAATAAAAAATAGGAGCTGGGTATAGTGGCATACACTTGTAATACCAGTTACTCAGGAGGCTGAGGTGGGAGGATGACTTGAGCCCAGGAGATCTGAAGATGCAGTGAGCTATGATTGCGCTACTGCACTCCAGCCTGGGCAACAGGCTATCTAATAGGATATCCAATAGGGTATCCAACAGGTATCCAATAGGGTCTCCAATACAGTCATGCATCTCTTAATGACAGGGATATGTTCTGAGAAATGCATCACTTGGCAGTTTTGCCATCATGGGAACAACAGAGTGTAACTTACACAAATGTCGATGGTATAGCCTACTATATACATACATCTAAGCCGCATTATATAGCCTATGGCCCCTAGGCTACAAACCTGCACAGCATGTTATTGTACTGAATACCATAGGTAATTGTAACACAGTGCTTAAGTGTTTGTGTATTTAAGCATATCTAAACATAGAAGAGGCAGTAAAAATATATTATAATGCATAATGTTAGGTTTAAAAAAAAAAAAAAGTTCCAGCACCGGCTACATAAACTTATATGCACCTAGATGTGAGAAGGATACATACCAAGCTATAAACTTCATGCCTCTACAGCCTGGTATCCAGGAGAAAAGAAATGGGGAAATTCACTTTTTCCTTTATATCTATTTGTTTTCTTTGAATTTATTATACAGAGCACATTTACTTCAGAAATTAAAAATAATAATGTTTAAGACACATTATGTCACTGAACCAGGCTATTCCCTACAAGCTATGTGGAGACAGAATGCCTGCTCACTATCGTGTTCCTAACATATTGCCTAATACTCAGGAGACTCATGAGAGTGCAAATGTAGGGAGAAAGGAAGGGAAGAAAGGAAAGCATTCAAAGGAGATTAAGGGGCAGATGTAGTTTTGAAAAACCGTATGTCATCACTAGGACTGACTTATTTTTCTAAGCATTTGTTCAACAAATATTAAAAACCTATTACTACATGTAAAGTGCTTTACTAAACATTCTTTTAAAAATATAAAAAATGACGAGTTTCTGCTCTCAAGTGGCATGCAATCTAACAAAGGGAAATGGGTAAACAGCTAGCCATATGACACACAAAAGAAACGTGTTAAGGAGTGATGTCAGCAAGATGACAATATAGGAACACGCAGTCTCTCCTTCCTCTGCAGAAACATGGATTTAACAATGCTATACGGGCCTATTCATTGCCTGTGTAAGAAACTCAGAAACTAGTTAAGAGGTTCCTGCACTCCAATACAGCAGGAAACCAACCACATCAAAGGCTGGTAGAAAAATGCAAGGCATTCGCTTGCCAGAGACTCTCCCCTCAGCACAGTACAAAGTAATAAGGAAGAAATCCCTAACTTCTGACTTCTCCCTAGGGAAGAGAAGGAGTGGAACATACACCCAATATTCTGACTTCTTCGGTGCAAGGAACTTGCTTCTGTCTTTCCTGAATCTAAATAACAGGAACAGGGCACTAGGTTGGGAACTGTCAAGAACAAAGATTAACATGTACCAGAGGCTGCAGTATCACAGACACTAGATAGAGCTCCAGTACCAGTATCATGGCTAACTATAGCACCAGTGAGGCCACAATATCACAGACAGACACCAGAGGGAGCTCCTGAGTAGAAACCAGCAGATCTCTTCAATTAAGATTGTACCCGACAAACCCAAAAAGGACACAGCCTCAGAAAACGCTTAAGATGGCTGGCTCTAGAACTCGTAGTAGGGCTGACTGGACAAAGTCCTCTCAATACAAAAGCAGACTGTAAGACAGAGAAAGGTAGCTGATTTTTCAAATGCTGACATCCCAACAAAAATAAAGACATACAAAGAAACAGAAAAACATAGGCTATCAAAAGATCAAATTAAACCTCTAGAAATAAACCACAGAAAGACATGGAGATAGATGAATTACCAAATTCAAAATTACTGTCATAAGAAAGCTCAATGATTTACAAGAGAGTACAGATAGACACCTGAAAAAAAAACAAGAAAACAATGCATGAACAAAATGAAAATATAAATGAAAGAAATTTTTTTTAAATGAAGAACCAAATAGAAATTCTGGAACTAAATACAATAAATGGATTGAAAAATTCACTAGAGGATCAACAGTGACTTGACCAGGTAGAAAAAAGAATCTATGAACTCAAAGACAGGACTTCTGAAATGACTAAGAGGAGCAAAAATGTAAAAATGAAGAGAACCTAAGGAACGAATGGGACACCATCAAGTGGAAAATGCTTGCTACAGGAGTTCAGAAAAAGAAGAGAGAAAGGAGCACAAAGCCTATTTGAAGATATCATGGCCAAAACCTTCCTATATCTGAGAAGAGAAATGGGAGTACCAATTCAAGAAGCTCAAAACACTCTACTAGGAAGAGAACTACACCAAAACACACTTGTAATCAAGCTGTCAAAAGTCACAAAAAATCTTGAAAGCAGCAAGAGAAAAATGACTAATCACATACAAGGAAGCTCTCATTGAACTATCATTTATCAGCAGAAAGCTGGCAGGTTAGAAAGTAGTAGTATTCAAAATACTGAAAGAAAAAAAAATTGTCAAACGAGAATACTGTAACCTAAACCTGTCCTTCAAAAATAAAGGAAAAATTAAGACTCCTTGATAAACAACAGTAGAGGGAGTTTATCACCACTAGACCCGCCCTACAAAAATTAATACTTCAAATTAAAGCAAAATGAAAACAAACAGTAACACAAAACCATAAGAAACGACAAGACTCCTTGGTAAAGGTAAATACACAGCCAAATATAGAATTCTGACAGTAATCTGATATAGGTGCATAAGTCACATTTAAATCTGTACAGAATTTAAAAAACAAAGACATAAAAAGTAATTATGAATCTATATTAATGACTATACAACAAAAAGGTCTTTTTTGAGGGAGTAGCAGAGATATAAAAGATTCAAGTTTTTATATGAGATGGAAGATTAAGCTGTTATCAAACTAAAATAGACTGTTATAATTTTAAGATGTTTTATGTAACTGCATTGACAACCACAAAGAAAATGTCTATAGAACATACACAAAGAAAAAAGACAAGGGAATCAAAGAATGTAATTATACACACAAATAATCAACAAAACAAAAGAAGGCAGCAAGAGAGGAAAAGCTACAAGATATACAGAAAATAGTTAACAAAATGGAAATAGAAATGAAAAGTCTTTCATATCAATAATTACCTGAAATGTAAATGTTGATTAAATGCCCAATTAAAAGATACAGATTGACCAACTGAATATAAAACAAGACCCAAGTATATGTCATCTACAAGAAACACACTCTAGATCTAAGGGCATGCATAGCCTAAAGTGAAGGACGAAAACAGATATTCCATGAAAATAAGAACCTAGAGGGGATGGCCATACTTAAATAAAACAGACTTTAAAACAAAAATTGTCACAAGAGACAAAGAAGGACATTAATTATAACATAATGATAAAAGAGTCAATTCTCCAGGATGACATAACAATTATAAATATACATGTAACTTGAGTTTCTAAATATATGAAGCAAACACTGACATAACTGGAGGGGGAACAGAAAGCAATACAATAATAGTAGGAGACTTCAATACTCCACTTTCATTTATGAGTAGAACAATCAGAAGATCAATAAGAAAATAGATTATATGCAGGCAACTCTAAAGACACACACACAACCTTTATAACCAATAAAGATTCCAGCAAAGTTGCAGGATAAAAAAAATCAACATGAAAAATCAACTGCATGTCTATACACTAACAGTAACTGTTCTGAAAAAGAAATTAAGAAAACAATACCATTTAATGTAGCATCAAAAAGGATGAAATACTTAGGAATAAACCTAACCAAGGAGGTGAAGACTTGCACCCTGAAAACTACAAAATGTTGCTAAAAGAAATTTTAAAAGACACGAACAAATGCAATGTCCTGATAAGGTTTGGTTCTGGGTCCCCACCCAAATCTCATCTCAAATTATAATCCCCATAATCCCCACATGTCGAGAGCGGGACCTGTTGGGAGGTGACTGGATCACGGGTGCAGTTTCCCCATGTTGTTCTCATGATGGTGAGTGAGATCTCACAAGATCTGATGGTTTTAGGGGCTCTTCCCCCTTCGCTCTCTCTCTTCATTTGCTCTCTCGCCTGCCGCCAGGTAAGACGTGTCTTTGCTTCTCTCTTCCTCTCCCCTTCTGCCGTAATTGTACAGTAAGTTTTCTGAGGCCTCCCCCAGTCATGCAGAAGTGAGTGAATTAAACCTCTTTCCTTTATAAATTACCCAGTCTCCGGTATGTCTTTATAGCAGTGTGAGAACAGACTAATACATGTTCAGAATTTATAAGAAACTTGTACAACTTAACTACAAGGGTGAGGTTGGGGGCGGGGGGATCCTGATTTAAAAATGGGCAAAGGACTTGAATTGACAATTTTCTGCAAAAGATATGTAAATGGCCAACAAGTATATATAAGAAGCCCAACGTAACTAATAAAAAGAGAAATGCAAATCAAAAACCACAATGAGGTATCACTTCACGTCTCTTAGAATGGATATTAGAAAAAAATATATATATATAACAAATGTTGGTGAGGATATGGAGAAATGGAAACCCTTAATACTGTTGGTGGGAATGTAAATCAACACTCATTATGGAACAGAGTACAGAGTTTCCTGAAAAAATTAAATACAGTATTAATAACTGCCATAGGATCTAACAATCTCATTTCTTGGTATACATTCAAAATAATTCAAAGTAGCATCTCAAAGCCATATTTGCACATCTATGTTCATCACAGCATTATTCACAATACCCAAGAGGTAGAAGCAACACAAATGTCCATAGATGAATGGATAAAGAAAATGTGCAATATACATACAATGGAATATTATGCACCCTAAAAAAGAAAAATCCTATCACATGGTACAATACGAATAAACCCTGAAGATATGCTACCCTAAATAAGTCAGTCACAAAAGAATAAATACTGTATGATTCCACACGTATGAAGCACCTCAAGTAGTCAAAATTTTAGAAACAGAAAGTAAAAAGGTGGAGGGAAGGGAGAGAGGGGGAAGGGGAATTAGTGTAATGGGTATAGTGTTTCAGTTTTGCAAGATGAAATAGTTCTAAAGATCAGTTGTGCAATAATGTAAATACACTAAACACTACTGAATTGTACACTTAAAATGTTAAGATAGTAAATTGAATGTTATGAGATTTTTACTACAATAAAAGAAAGAAATACACAAAATTAAAGACATAAAGTGCCTTGGGAGTAAAAAAAGATGTATTAACTCTAACTTGTAAAAGTAAACATAGAAATAATACACAAGGTTTGAGTCTTCAAAGATTAAAAGTATTTCAGGAGTGGTTTCCAAAGGAATATACACTATGAGCAAAACCAATAAGGCATGTACCACAGGGCTGACTTAAAAGACTGAGTGGAATCTGACATTACTGAAATGTGAAGAGACTAAAAAGTAAATGCTGGAGCCTGGCATGGTGACACATGCTTGTAGTCCCAGGTACTCAGGAAGCTAAGTTGGGAGGATCGCTGGAGCCAGGCTGGTTCAAGACCAACCTGGCCAATATAGTGAGATCTTATCTCAACAACGAAACAAAAAAAAAAAAAATTTTTTTTTTTTTTAAATTAGCTTGGCACAGTGGCATGCACTGGTAGTCCTGGCTACTTGGGAGGCTGAGGGGGAAGAATCGCTTGAGCCTGCGAGTTCAAGGTTGCAGTAAGCTATGATTGTGTCACTGTATTCTGGTTTGGGCAACAGAAGAGACCCTGTCTCTTAAAAAAATAAATGAAAAATAAAAAATAATTCATGCTTGTTTTATGCTTGACCCAACAACTCAAAAGACACAGATGTTTTGATTAAACCAAAAATATTAAACTAGTCTTGGGCACCCCTCACCCCACCAAAAATGGTTATGAAGCTATTAGTACAACCAACTACCAGTACTCTAACACTGTAGAAAGTTTCAAAAGCAGTTCTGGCCTCATCACTATGGGCTAGTGTGGCCAGGAAACTGGGCAAGGCCTTGAAGAAGAGCTGAGAAAAGAGAAAGGGTCAACCCAGAAAGCAAAGGTTGCAGAGACAAGAACATTCAAGATACATGTACATCAGTTTGGTAGGAGAGGATAATTTGTGTAGCAGGGCTTGAACGGGGGACTGATAAGTTTACTCTTCCATATACTAATGGTAGAAATGGTTTCTGAGCAGAAAGTGATGAACCCTAAACCTTAAAACAGGTTGAATGCATGTAAGTACTCTCTTCCCATCTCAGTTCTTACTATCCGTTTAACCGAATACTCACCTGAAATAGCAGCTTCGGAAAGCACTTTAAGTACCTCATTTTCCATTTCACAACTGTTACACAGCTCCTCCCAAGTCCCTTTAAGTCCTTTCTTTCGAGCTAGTTCAGTTAGTTCCTTTTGATTTGGCACAACAAATCCAATGACATAAGAATGATAACTGAAATATAGAAAGGATAACTTAGATAAGGAACAAAATGGTATACTGTGTTAACTGCAGTTGTTATTGCAGTGACATGTAGTAAATAACTCCTCACTAATTTTTTTAAACGCATGTGCCATACTTGGCACTGGTATACCCATTTCATGCAACTGCCAGTTTTACTGTTTGACTTATAATATGTTCCAATGCTTTGGCAGAGTTCATTGCTAAATAAATCTCAATCTGACATTTCATGATAAATTTCCACTATGAAAAACTGTTACAAAGAGTGCCATGTACACATTTAAAAAGTTACAAATATTAGAAAATTCATCTTTAAACCCTGATTATCAGTATTTCATAGCACGTGTTTTAAAAAACTTAAACTCTAACATAAATTTAAAACTATCTAAAAAATTCGGCAATGAATCAAAACGACGTGAATATATTCATTTTTTTCTTTATCATGAGAATTTGTATTGATAGAGAACTCTATGCCCAATGAAGGCAGATACTTTTTTGAAGGCCATAAAACAGTAACATCAGGAAGAGGATACTTCTGGTTACCATCACATAAATAAATTCAGAACTGTATCATCACTAAAGAAAATACTAAATGGCTAAAGACTGGAATCATTTATAAACAAACACAATTCATTTCTAACTTAGGCTGTACCCCCAACGTCTGTTTCTAAATTAGTTTTTCTGGTAACAGATTTTATTTTCTCATAATAATTCATGTCAATCGTCGTAGACAGGTTCCCAGCCCCCTCATCATCATCACGAGGTGGGGATGCTGTGCGTTAGGCTGCAGCTTAATACAGCTTACAGTAGGAGCCCCAAGACCTGCCTGGAGTGCCGAGTAGGCTCAAGTGTAGAGTAGGGGTAAGCACTAAGCAGCACACTGCTCACTGCCACTTTTTTACTCCCTATTCCCCTGGAGTAGTTCTGTGAAGTTTCCCCTCCTGAGGGACAGGTAGGTAGGGGTACCAAGGCAGCAGGAAGGAAGGTTTTAGTTTCTTTACCTCCCTACATGGGACACTGCAGTGAGACATAAAGCAGAAAACAGACACAGACAGAAAGATCAAGGAAGCCTTACAAGGAGAGTCAGCTAATGGCTGGAATGAGAAGGAGGCTGTTCCCACAAGCAACAGATAGGAAGAGTTCTCGGAACATTTTTACAAAGAAGGTCCATACAGGTAGGAAAAGTCTATGGACATCAAATGTTTTAAGTAAAAGCAGTATGAATTCCATGTTCTTACCTGTTTGCATACGCACAAATGTTATCTACTAGTGGAAGATTCTTCAGAGCTGCCTCTACTTTCCCAAGAGAAACATATTCTCCTGCCTGTAGTTTTACAAGGTCTTTTTTACGATCTGCAAAACAGAGAAGAAAGGTGGAGAGGAGAAAACAATGAGTAATAATATTAATAACATTTAATACATATATAAATACTGGCCATTCTCTAAGTAATTTGCTATCAAATTATTTAAAACTTTGCAAAATTTAGCATTAATGGTTATGCTGAAATTAAAAGCACATATTACAATTAGGCCCTAATTTTTGTACTGCTAAATACATGTTTTTAAAAGAAAAACAGGCCAGGTGCAGTGGCTCACACCTGTAATCCCAGAACTTTGGGAGGCCGAGACAGGCAGATCACTTGAGGTCAGGAGTTCGAGACTACCTTGGCCAACATGGTGAAACACCGTCATTACTAAAAATACAAAAATTAGCTGGGCATGGTGGCACACACCTGTAATCCCAGCTACTCAGGAGGCTGAGGCAGGAGAACTGCATGAACCCAGGAGGCGGAGGTTGCAGTGAGCTGAGATCATGCCACTGCACTCCAGCCTGGGTGACAGAGCAAGACTACATCTCAAAAAACATAAAGAAAGAAAACCAATAATTTCTACTTAATGGACTCCATTAGCAGGGTTTCAAGTATGTTTTTCTGAAGGGGTTTATTCCTGGTATCCATTAGTACCAGGCAGGTGAGGAAGATATTCAATGCCATCTGCAAGCTCACAATCTATCTGGAGACATGCATAATGCAAAAACATACTACTTCAATACACTGGTACTACAATGGTAGCGCTAAGGGTTAAGACTCTCCAACCTGGGGATTCGGAAAAAATTCTTGCAAGTGAGGGCTGAGCTGAGGGTTGGTTGGTTGGTTTTGAGATTTTGAGATAGGGTCTCACTCTGTTGCCCATACTGGAGTACAGTGGCACAATCACGGCCTCCTGGGCTCCTGTGATTCTCCCACCTCAGCCCCCTGAGTAGCTGGGATTACAGGCCTGAGTCACTATGCTCAGCCACTTGAGCTGAGTCCTAAGGGAAGAGTGAGAGGTAGTCAGGTGGAACAACACTGGCAAAAGCCAGAAAAATATCAGCTCTGATTTCAGCTGCATCAAGGAGGAGGAGGAAACAACTGATGATGAAGGAGAAGACGCAAAGAATGTTAACAGGGGCACCCTGCACTGAGCTTCGAGGAGACATTAAATGGTTGTGGCTGGTAAGATCCATGTTTAGTGATTACATGGTGGCAGTGAGAGGGTGTGTTTAAGGAGGTAAGCATGGCGACAGAGAAGAAATTCTTGGGAGAGGGTGGCAGAAGGTATACGCCTGACCAAGGATCAGGTAAGAGAGACAAAGACAGAAGAGTAGGATTTTGAGACATAGCTCATAAAATAAACTAGTGAGATATAAAATAGGCATGGGAAGCTGACTGAAGAGACTAGTCTTGAGTCTCCTCCCGACTTTCCAGTTAGCAAGACAGGGACAGAAATGCCATTACTTTTTTTTTTTTTTTTGGACGGAGTCTTGCTCTGTCGCCCAGGTTGGAGTGCAGTGGTGTGATCTCTGCTCCCTGCAAGCTCCGCCTCCCAGGTTCACGCCATTCTCCTGCCTCAGCCTCCCCAGTAGCTGGGATTATGGGTGCCCGACAAAGACACCATGCATGGCTAATTGAAATGCAATTAATTAAAAAAAAAAAAAAGAAGAACCTAAAAGGAGAAGCAGAATAAGGTATTTTTCAAGCCATTTGAGTCATAGCACTTGAGCTGCCTCGCTTTCCTTTGTTCTCCTGGGGAAGGCACGGGTGCAGTTCAGACTGTGAGAGCTCCATCCACTAACCTCTAGATGTCAGAAACGCAGGCAGGAAAGAATGACTAAGGGTTATCTAACAGTAATTTAAAATACCACTGTTGCTGAACCATCTTTGAGAACTCATAACACGTCAGGCCTCATAAATTCTACAGTCCATAATATTTTATATTAAAGGAGTGACGCAACAACCCAAACTAAGATTACATAAAGATTTATATTATTAAACACCTTCTCTAAATACATTGTACCTCTTGTGTAAACTATTTCAGAAACATTCATTTTCAAAAATATATTAGATGACTTACCAATAATCTTTAAGCATCCATCAGGATCAAACTCTCCAATGTCCCCAGTACAGAGCCACCTCTGTCCATTTTCATCTTCAAAGAAATCAGCTTTTGTTTTTGCTTCATTTTTGTAGTATCCCATTGTCACATTTTGGCCCCCAATAAGAATTTCACCCCTGGGGTGTGGTTTATCAGTATTAAAGTATCCACCTAATAAAATAATAATTGAGTTAATTATTTTGAGTTGAGCTAAACACATGAAAATTTGAAACTATTAGTTTCTAAATAGGGTCATCTATTTTAATCCAATTAGAACTTCCCAAAGGAAAAAAGGCAGACACTGTGAATGAGCAAAGTTTATCAATTTAACAGTAGGCACAAAATCTCAGTTGCTAAACCATAAGCATTTATGTTTTCAAACTTCTATTCCAAGAAAAATCCAACATCTTCCATTTGTTGTATAAAATTATAAATATAACAGAAGACAAATTTGAAAGATTCTGCATTGTCTTAAATATCATATTGATAAACTGATAAAAGTATTAAGTCATGCAATTAATAGAACAAATCCCTATGTAAGAATGAGTTACTGCTGGGCGCAGTGGCTCATGTGTGTAATCATAGCACTTTGGGAGGCCAAGGAGGGTGGATCGCCCGAGGTCAGGAGTTTGAGGGCAGCCTGGTCAACATGGTGAAACCCCATCTCTACTAAAAATACAATAATTAGCCTGCAGTGGTGGTACATGCCTGTAATCCCAGCTATTAGGGAGGCTGAGAGAGGAGAATCGTTCAAACCCACGAGGTGGAGATTGCAGTGAGCCAAGACCACTGACACTGCACTCCAGCCTGGGCAACAAGAGCGAAACTCCGTGTCAAAAAAAAAAAAAAAAGTGAGTTACTACATATTAAGATTTATTCTTACAGATAATTTCAAAATGACTCCAAGCCTAAATTTATTAAATATTTTCACTAATTCTGCTAAAGATAGCTAAAAGACATCCAAGCCTTGGAATCTTTATTTATTTATTTATTTATTTTGGAGGCAAGAGTCTCACTCTATCACCCAGGCTGGAGTGCAGTGGTGCAATCTCAGCTCAATTTATTTATTTATTTATTTATTTTGGAGGCAAGAGTCTCACTCTATCACCCAGGCTGGAGTGCAGTGGTGCAATCTCAGCTCACTGCAACCTCCACCTCCCGGGTTCAAGTGACTCTCCTGCCTCACGAGGCCTCCCGAGTAGCTGGAATTACAGGCACGCACCACCACGCCTGGCTGATTTCTGTATTTTTAGTAGAGACGGGGTTTCACCATGTTGGTCAGGCTGGTCTCAAACTCCTGACCTCGTGATCTATCCGTCTTGGCCTCCCAAAGTGCTGGGATTACAGGAGTGAGTCACCGTGCCCAGCCAGAATCTTTATCTTTACTTGATCTCTATCTTTACTTGATGTAGAGGAAAGGTGCATCACAATAAAATGTGTGTATTTTGATGATTTGTGTATTTTAACAGGATCAAATTTTTAAGTGACCATTATTTTAAATGGCATGAGGATAAACAGACTTTTATGGAATTACAGTAAAAATGTCCTTCTGATAATACAAGGTTGATGCCCTCAGAAAAAAAGAAAGAAAAAAAATTATGTAAAAATCCACAATTTCATAAAATAAATTTTAAAATTTTACTTCTGCAAAATAAAGTTATGATCACTCCTAATTTACTGACATTATTCACTTACTAGTACATTTCTCAAGTTTTTGCCATAATTCTCACTTGCATCTATGTAATAAGTAAAATAAAAACAATTACAGTTCCTCAGAAACATCTTTGAAACAAGAAAAATAAACGCATAAACGCAGTCATATAGTTCGAGATAAAACACGTCTATTACAAAGGACAAAAATGAGCACTTATGGGTGTTTACATTCTAAAGGAAGAAAGTGAAGCACTAATTTTAAAGTGATTCTAATTTTAAAGTTTAATACTTTAAAAATTAATGCTCTGTGGTTAAGTTTATTACCTTCCTCCCAGTTTTTTAATTTGATTTCACAGCAAACTAATGGTGCTCCCACTCTGCCAGTATTGTAGTCCCACACTAGGAATTAAATGAAAAAAAAGGTATTTGAGAACAGTAGATAATACATTGCTTCATTTTTCTAAATTACCAAAAATGATTATTTATCCCAAGGCTGAGATATCCCCAGAGAATCTTTAAAAGCAGAAGTCACATATTAGTGAAGCACAGGCCGTGAGGCCTGCAGAGTCGTATTTTCTGGCCTACATTGAGGATTTTTTTTTTTTTTTTAATTAGTTATTGCCATTCTTAAAAATCAGGAAATTTTAGATGTAAGTGTGGAATCACCAGCAACAATGGGCCCACATTTCGGGAACAGCAGAACTGACAGCCTCTGTTAGATAGGGCATGCCTGCTCCTGTTCTCCCAGAATCAATCCTTACCCATCACATTGTCTTACATTAGGGCCCACTTGACTCATTTAAATAGGTAGCTGCCTGGTTCATGAGTTTGAAGTCCCTGTCCTAAAGGATGATGAAAGCAATGGTTTACATCTATTTTACTTTCTTATTAGGCCTCACAGACGTGCAGTACAAAACACCTCTCTAATCTTTTCTCATGTAATGTATCACCATTTCAAAGTGAGACCTCTGCAGGGTTCCATCAGCTTATGCTATCATACCCTGTTTAAAATTAATACAGCAATAGCTCAAGAGCCAGGCTGAAGAAACAGACTGGTAGCTTTCAAGGATGTGAGGAAAGAACCCTCTACTATTATGAATTACTACTGCATTATGTTTCCTCTTCAAAGACCAAATATCAGAAATGAAAGGCTGATATTTAACACTTTAAAGACTTTTATTTACAACATAAATTGTTACTGATTAATCATTCAATTTGAATCTTAAAAATAGAAGAAATTAAGGATCCTCAGAAGAAATCCTATAAGCATGTATTTGAAGATTGCTTATTTCCTACAAAACATGACTTAGAAGTAGCTTCCAAAAATACATAAAACACAGAAAACATAACCGAAAAACAGAAAAATGAAGTAATACGTGAAAATGGTATACAGAGGCACTCAAAATAAATAGGGAAAAATCAGTTATGAGGTTTTGTATCTATCTGTATATAGCAAATACAAAGTAGGAGAAGCATAGCTGTATCTTGTACCGGAAAGCGAAATAACTTTCTCCCATAAAAGGGACACAAGAGGACCTATGCGATTCATCTCAGAACTGCTAATTAGTTGGTAGATCTCCTCCTCAACCACAATCACATGATAAACTCTGGTAATAATATTCCCTAGACCTGAACCTAGCTCCTTTCTAACACTTAACAGAAATCCTCATAAACATTTCTAAACCTGAGCCTGAATATACTTACTACACAAATACACAAAAACACCTTAATTTTCCTACATAAAAATTTAATCACTGATGTGAGAAAATAAATGTACACAAAACAGTCAATGTTTGTTACTAAAGTTTCTTTTCCAGAATGCTAAGTGGTTTTTAACATTACATATCAGAGTTTGATATAAAAACTTCTCTAGATGAATTATTTACTCTAGATGCAGCTAATACATTCTAAAAATTGGTATCAATGATCATAGTACTTGGGATTTACCATTATTTTGCCTCACAAACACCTTACTACTCTTCTCCTATATATTTGCAGAAAGTATCCCATACCCCCAACAAAACGTCTGGCATCACACTCCAGCCTCTGATCATGGAGAACACTACCTTCTGTAATTGTTCCGGCCCCAGCAGATTCAGTGAGTCCGTATCCCTGACCAACAGGACAGCAGAAACAGATGTTCATGAACCGTTGCGTGGTTGCAGAAAGTGGAGCGCCACCACACAACAGGAGACGAATATTTCCCCCTAGCAAGCTTCGAACTTTCCGGAAAACAAAGCTAAAGAAAAAAATTAGAGAACCATGGGATTTTAAAACTGAATGGGATTTTCCAAATCACTGAAACTAATCCCGTTTTGATATGAGAGATTTTGAGATGAAGTGACTTATCCAAGGTCACACAGCCAACGTGGAGATTCTCTTGAGCTGGCCCAAATCTTAATTTTTTGAAGTTCAAAAAGGTAAAGAGTTTATGATTTCCTCTTAAGAGCTTTTCAATTAATATTAAAATTTGAATTGTCAGGTTTAGTTTTATATAGTGACAGGAAAACCCTTGCTTATAGCCACTTTTATATTGTTATTTACATAAAATATTTATCATATATCTTTTTTTTTTTTTTTGAGACGGAGTCTTGCTCTGTTGCCCAGGCTGGAGTGCAGTGGCTGGATCTCAGCTCACTGCAAGCTCCTCCTCCCGGGTTCACGCCATTCTCCTGCCTCAGCCTCCCGAGTAGCTGGGACTACAGGCGCCCACCACCTCGCCCGGCTAATTTTTTGTATTTTTTTAGTAGAGACGGGGTTTCACCGTGTTAGCCAGGATGGTCTCGATCTCCTGACCTCGTGATTCATCCGTCTCGGCCTCCCAAAGTGCTGGGATTACAGGCTTGAGCCACCGCGCCCGGCCTTCATCATATATCAATACTGAACAATCCTATCATCTTTATGAAATACATTAAAATCAAATTAATTTTTGCTTTAATGTACTTTATTAGAAATGTGTATAATTTGTATACAACAATCTGTTTTTAAAGTTTCACTAATTCAAGCTTTGAAATGTTTATTGTTAAAAATAATCTAGTAAATTATCTGTGAAGCATCAAAAAAAGGAAACCAGTTAAACATCTAATTGATGTTTCTGAAAACACACTAATAAAAAGATTGCATGCTGCCTTGATCAAAAAGGAGAGGTAGTATCCTCTGGATACCAAAATCCTCAGATGTATAAGTCCCTTATATAAAATGGCATAGTATTTGCATAAAGCCTACACACATCCTCCAAAATACTTTAAATTATCTCTAGCTTACAATACCTAATACAATATAAATTCTATGTAAATAGTTGTTATACTGTATTATTTGTCTTTTTCATTGTTGTATTGTTATAGTCTATTGTTCTTCTCCCCAGAATATTTTTGATCCATGGTTGGTTGAATCTAAAGATGTGGAACCTGTCAATACAGAGGGCCGACTTTATAACTCACTGAAGAAATAAGTAACGTAAGGCAGGATAAAAACTTACAAAGTTCTAAATTACGTGAAGCATCTGAAAACTATATTAATATTCCCATAAAAAATACTTTGAATGTAATACTTCCATTTTCTAACTTCTAAGCTATTTTATGATAAAATCATAAATCTATGTACTCTATTAACACTATACAAATACAGGTTGAAACAAAACTGATCATTTAAAACTTTAAATACAAAACATTTAATTATATTCATACTGAAATAAATATAAAAGCAAAAGAGAAACTATTTCTCAAAATAACTAAAACTACCTAAGTGTTCACAGAAAATACAAACACACAAATAGCAAAATCTTAAGTGAAAACACACTTATAATGACAATGCAGGTTTTTTTAAACTGTTCATACTGTTATACAGGTTTTTGGTTTGCTTGTTTTTTAAAGAGAGAGAGTCTCACTTTTACCCAGGGTGGTGTGCAGTGGTGTAGTCATTGCTCCCAGGACCAAATGATCCTCCCACTTCAGTCCCTGAAGTAACTGGGACTACAGATATGTGACACCATGCCCAGCTAAGCAAAGAAGGAGTCTTGCTATGTTGCCCAGGCTGGTCTTGAACTCCTGGCCTCAAGAAATCCTCCCACGTCAAGACGGATTTCTTTTTTTTTTTTTGAGATAAGAGTCTCGCGCGCTGTCGCCCAGGCTGGAGTGCAGTAGCACGATCTCGCTCACTGCAACCTCTGCCTCCTAAATTCAAGCGATTCTCCTGTTTCAGCCTCCCTAATAGCTGAGACTACAGGCACATGCCACCACCCCGGCTAAGTTTTGTAATTTTAGTAGAGATGGGGTTTTGCCACGTTGGCCAGGCTGGTCTTGAATTCCTGACCTCAGGTGATCTGCCTGCCTTGGCCTCCCAAAGTGCTGAGATTACAAGTGTGAGCCATCGTGTTCAGCCAAGATGGATTTTTTTTTCTTTTTTTGAGACAAAGTCTCACTCTGTCGCCCAGGCTGCAGTGCAGTGGGGCGATCTCGGCTCACTGCAAGCTCCACCTCCCCGGTTTGCGCCATTCTCCTGCCTCAGCCTCCCGAGTAGCTGGGACTACAGGCGCCCGCCACCACGTCTAACTAATTTCTTTTTGTATTTTTAGTAGAGATGGAGTTTCACCATGTGAGTCAGGATGGTCTCGATCTCCTGACCTTGTGATCCGCCCGCCTCAGCCTCTCACAAAGTGCTGGGATTACAGGCGTGAGCCACCGCGCCTGGCCTGGGATGGATTTTTTTAAAGAGTTCTCTTGACTTTATGAAATAAATTTATTTTTTATAACTATCTCAATTAATTGGGCTATTAATGTGAACTAAACGATTAAATCATCAAGGGGAGAAAGAAGGAGGTAAGAGAGTCTTTACTTACCTGTTGCACAGTGGAGTATTACGTCCTTTTGAAATCTGTTCCATTTTGTAATTGTAGGCCAGAATAAACAGATTACGTTGAAAACTACTCATTTCATTCACTTTATTCATGACATTTTTGTAGATCCGATCCATGATTTCCTAAATGTATAAAAATGAGTTTTGCACAGTTAATAATAACAGCTGCCTTACATATTCAAATCTTAGCATCAGATTAATATTTTTAGCAATATTAAGGCATTTTAAAAGACGTATTCTTCAACTGTGGATGTGCTTCAGCAAGAAGAAAAAAAAACTTTTTTGAATTTTTCATAAAGATGTATCCTATCAAGATCAAACTTTTAAAATAGAACCACCATTACTTTAAAAATAAAGTTTCCACAAAAATAATTTTTTTTTTTTTTTTTTTTTTTTTTTTTTTTGAGACGGAGTCTCGCTCTGTCGCCCAGGCTGGAGTGCAGTGACCGGATTCCAGCTCACTGCAAGCTCCTCCTCCCGGGTTTACGCCATTCTCCTGCCTCAGCCTCCCGAGTAGCTGGGACTACAGGCGCCCGCCACGATGCCCGGCTAGTTTTTTGTATGGTTTTTAGTAGAGACGGGGTTAAAATAATTTTTAAAAGCAGATATATATCTAGATACTCATATAAATTGTAAGATATTAATTCTTTATATTGCTTTGCTTATCTTACTGATTCTGAACTAAAACCTACTCACAAAATAAACAACCATCTGAAACGGTTTTTCAAAATTTCCTAACTTTATCTTACGAAAGTATACAGAACCACATTCTTTGCTCACAAAAAGACCAAGCAACGTTTTAGGGTTTTTGTTTGGCTATTCGTCTTTCGATATTGCACCAGGAAGTTTTCCTTGTCTGTGCTGCATTTTGCTGGCTAGTTCCATTACTGTGAAGTATACTTTAATAACTTAATGTTTCCTCCATAACTTTAAATTATATGTCATTTTTAAGTGAACTAAGAATTTAAGTAGGATACTAAAGAAATTATAATTATAGGCCGGGCACGGTGGCTCAAGCCTGTAATCCCAGCACTTTGGGAGGCCGAGACGGGCGGATCACGAGGTCAGGAGATCGAGACCATCCTGGCTAACACGGTGAAACCCCGTCTCTACTAAAAAATACAAAAAAATTAGCCGGGCGAGGTGGCGGGCGCCTGTAGTCCCAGCTACTCGGGAGGCTGAGGCAGGAGAATGGCGTGAACCCGGGAGGCGGAGCTTGCAGTGAGCTGAGATCCGGCCACTGCACTCCAGCCTGGGCGGCAGAGCCAGACTCCGTCTCAAAAAAAAAAAAAAAAAAAAAAAAGAAATTGTAATTATAGAAAGAAACTATAAAACTACTGATTATTTAAATTTGACTTTGAAGTAACTATGTAATTATTCTTGACATAAGTATTTAGGTATCTGACAATAATTCCCATCATTTCCACACAAACTCAGCCTATGTTATAAGGAGCCAGAAAATCACTGCTGTCCCATCTCCCTTGACTTATTCCCAGGCCCCTGTATTACGTAAGGACACACAGCCCCTATTAAGTCATTCCAAGCTGCACCAGCTTCTCTGTCACTTTGTTTGGTAAGTTTAGGCCAGACTTTCCCTGAGGACTCAGGAGGTAACTATACAGCTTGCTTCAAGGAGGTGATCTCTCACTTTCCCTCCTAGCTCTCAACAGGCTTCAAGTGTCAAGGAATTCACAAACAGATGTCATGGAAATAATGTTTTATTTTAACCAGAAGGCATTTAGGGAAAGGAGCTGATAATTACATATAGAAGCTGAAATTAAGTTGAGTGCTTAGTAAAAATAAGAAAGCTAAAGCAGAACTGAAGAAATCCTATAGCGCCTAGGCAATATGCATAATCAATAAGGAATAAATCCTACATGAACTACCTTGTCAACAATATATCTTTCACTGGCACTAACACTCTGTAGCAGGTGATACTCCCTGAATACTCAATGTTAAATAAGGGTCACTTCTTACCGGAACTGCTGCCATCAGTGTTGGTTTCAACATGGATGTATCCCCTTTGCTTCCTTTTTTAATTTTTGAAGACTATAAAATAAGAAAAAGTGATCTATATAAAGCGATCCTTATTTTTAAAATTCAATGGTATTCCTAGGTCAAAAAGTCAATTATAAATTATTTTAATGTACTTATCGTCTAAGAAGCACTTAAAAGGCTAAAGCTCATTTTAAAATGAGCCATCGTTCTCATCATATACTGTCATACTGACTAAAAAAAACACATTAAAATTCATGATGATTTTTTAGGATTTCAAGTCACAGACACTGAACTTACCTGATCTGCTAAAGTCTGTGGTGAAGAGTAACCAATGCGGCATCCGTGAGACAGACAGACAAGCTCAGCACTTAATTCTAGAACATGGGCCAGAGGCAAATATCCAATGTAGACATCTTCCTCTCTAAAAGACAAGGGAGGCATCAGAAACAAAGTCAGGAGCCATCTATGCCAAAAGTGCCCTACAATGGGAGCAAGCTTGAAAGCACATGGAAGGGCCCCAGGGCATCAATTTGTTGGTCAAGTGTGCGTGTGTTTGTGAGAGAGAGAGATGACAAGAGAGGACAGACAGACGCTGGGGATGTTAGGGAAAAAGAATTACAGTTCAACCTAAAAGCAAGGAGGCAGACATTCTCAGGAAGGAGTGCTGTTCCAGTCCTACTTAAAAGCACTCAGGAATTATAAGCGCTGCTGAAGCAAAAGCACTGAGGCAGAAGCAGCAGTGGCTTAAACAAATAATAACATAGGGTTCTTCTGAAGAACAGAATAAAGCATCCAAGGAGGAAATGGTCTTTACATCTAGTGGGTTGCCAACCCACTGCTATCTGCCAGATATTTTACAGATAAGACTCTTGTTCTGGGAACTGGATTATGTAATAAATGAGAACTTAATATACAGAAAATGTGTTTGTATATGCTTCAAGAGCTGCCCCCATAACCAAAATATAGAAGGCAACTGAGGAAAACCTGTAAGAAAATTGTTGCACTTATTTTTTTCTGAAATGTATGCATACATAAGAGACACTTCTCCATCCCCAAGTTCAATCCCATAGCAATTACGTGTGTGTGTGCGTGTATGTTTGTAATTTCTGTGCATAAAAGCATCAAACATATCCAACCACTGTACCCTATCAGTCATCAGAATACCGACTGCATCTCTGGCAATGTTTCTTTGACAGTCCCTCAAACCTCCATCTGGTTTCCTCCATCAGTCTCTTTCCCACTCCACTCTACTTTCCGCTGCTATCACTGGAGTTTGTATTAACAAGAAAAATCGGAGACCGAATAGTGAAGCTCAACAAATACTGAGTGGATAATTTAAATTACCTGTTCACCTGAATTGTATTTAGATATAAAAACAACTACAGCGGCAAATACAAGCTGATTAAAACAACTTAAAGGATTTACAACTATAAAAAGTTAAGTTCTGTACTTTTTAAAACATATCTATATGATATATTTTCAACCTCACAACTGTAACTATTTTGCCATTAATTTTAATCTTCTTTTTTATTTTTTAAGGAAATGCCTACTATAGACAGACTCTGAAGGACTAATTTAGCCGTATGTTAATAAAATGACACAAATGCTAACATTATAACAGACATAAATACTTAACTACTCAGTGTTACTTTACTCTGACATACCCCAGTTCTGGAATCCTTTCTGCCATCCCAGTTATACCAGCAATAATGTTACTATGTGAGATCATGACTCCCTTTGGAAGTCCTGTGGATCCACTTGTGTACATGATTACTGCAATATCTGAGGGCAATGGTTTGCTATGAGGTTGGTTTTCTGCATTGAAGAGAAAAAACAAACACATACACTTTTATGAGATTCAGCTGTATCAATAATTTCTTTTCATTATCAATTCAAATAACTCAATCAAACTGAATTAATTTAACTCAATTCAACAAATATTAATTATACTGAGATCAACAAAATAGATCAAGTCCCTGCACATATGGGAGATACATTCTACTGGGATATACAAACAGATTAACCTATGAAGAAAACTTCATAGCAAGTTTTCTTGCAAGACAAGGTGAGAAGATGACAATAGATGCTATTTGGATGGAAAAGTCTGGACAGCGTCTCTGTAGAGTTTACTTTAGCAAAGGCCTGAATAAAGTGAGGAAGGGAGCCATGAAAACCCTGGAACTGGGAGAACAGTGTTCTCATTAGAAGGAAATAAGGAAATGCAAAGACCCAAAAGTAGGAATGTGCTCAGCATATCTAAAGACCAGCAAGGAGTGTGGCTGGAACAGAGTGAGCAAGAGGAAGAGTGGCAAGAAACAATGGTCAAGTGGCTAGCAGGGACCACACATAGGACCTCAAAGGCCATGGGAAGAACTTTGGAGTACGTTCTGGATGTAAAGCAATGTTGTTTTGAACAAGAGTATGTTATTATCTGTGAAAAAAAAGATCACTTTGGCTGCTAACTTTGGAAAGGCAAAAAAAGTATCAGGGAGACAAGATTATCCCAGTAATTCAACTAAGAAATAAAGGTAGCTTAGAATAGAGTATCTAGGTGTTTGCTAAAAATCATTCACTGCTTCAGAGTGGTGACTAACTTGGTTACACCCAGAGTCCTGCATTAAAAGACAATGTGAACCATTTGAAATCAGAAAACTATGAGCCTAAGGACAATAGCTGACAAGTTATAGAGGTGGCACAGCAGAAGAACAAAGAGAAATAGGTCATGGTTGGCATTGTTGATACATCTGAACCACTCCCAGAAATACTCTACATGTGGACTTATAAATGAGTGTGAAAAAAGTATTTCAACATACTCCCAATAGAATACCCTTCCTCTCCTGTCAATCAAGATATATTTCTTAAATAATGTTTACACTTGGAAGTCTTTACTCCCAAATCAGCCCTTCACTCCTTCAATCCACAGCACCCTTCTCCAATAACACCACTTCTTGGAAACTATCATCCTTGTGTCATCTGACCTCTGCATGCAGCCCCTGATCCTGCTGATGACTCACCAAGATCTCCTTTCCCTTGGCTTCCGGGAACCACATAATACTAAATAGTTTCTTCTTTCCTCTCTGACTAGTCCTTGGTATCCTTTGAAGCCACCATTCCCTGTTGGTGACCTCACTCCCTACTCCCACAGCTATAATTAAAGCCAAACCGCTTCTAGCTTCCAAATCTCTAACTCCAAACATAACTCAAGTACTAGACTTGTACACACCACTGTCCACAATATATCTGCATCTAAATATCCCACTACCACTCAAATTCCAGGTGCCTAAAATTTGAGGTAAGTGAATGCTTATATCTAATTAATTACTGTTTCCAACTACAGAGGAAATACAGTTCCAGCATCCCAGCAGCTTTTGCAGTATCTCTAAACACTAGTATACTAGCTAACATTTTCTGACACTTTTTTGAGAGTAGGAATTTCTAGAGTCACCATGCCTAAGTGTGCTAGTTGCAGGGTAAGGTTGTCATCCCAGGAAAGGGAAGAATTGGAGCAGGGAGAAAAGGAGGCCTCCAGGTTTAGCCGTTCTGTTAAAACTACTTACAGATAATTCACATAGGACAAGATTAATGGCATTATTTATAAACTAACTTTAAAACCACCCAAAACTATCATAAAAAGGGAATGAAAAAAATTGAATAATGTAAAATATTTTAAATTTCAAATAAATACTACTTGTAAAACATTAATAATTAATGCTTTTATTTTTTCTTAAAACTTTCTTTAAAGACTCAAATATTCCTAGAGGAACCTGTTTTCCTAACTGATGTTAGAAAACTGATATGTCATTTGAGTTAACCTCAGGATCAAAACTTTGGCATAATTCTGGAGAATGTGGTCACCAGAAAGCACATGTAAGGAATAAGAAAAGTGTAACATACCCATGCTGGCCTTGGCTCCCAGGGCCTCCACTGCAGCCATGGTATGCACAATGACACCCTTGGGGAACTCGGACCAGGTTGGTGGCTTTCCATCAACAGTGATGATGTGCCGCAGGCGTGGGACCAAAGAAACTATATCCTAGAAATACACCAACATTCATCGTGTTCATTATTTTTCAAGCAGTTTAGCGAATAAGCAAAGTAGTTTACCACATTCAGTGAATTGTTAAGTAATTTCTTGCCTGAAAAAAGTAAGAAGAAAGGGTACCCTGGCATAGTATCACTTTTTACAGATGGGTAAGTATTGGTCTGAATTTAAATTATTATTTCATAGCATTAGATTCACTGTGTGTACCCCTGGCCTTTGGTAAAACCCTGATCAAGAAGGGTACTGCCTTACAAAATGGGCATGTAAACACATGTTGCCTGAACTGTAGAGAAACCAGAAGCCCCTCATATTTTCAAGAGACTACATAAAAATATATGGGGGAAGGAGGAGAAAATTCACATGTAAACTTGTTCAAAAAGAAAAGAATAGCCCAGATATTTCTGGGAGTTGTCTGGAGACCAAAGAAACCTCTTTTTACTATAATTTCATTAAAAGGCTCCCTTTTTAATTTTCAAACAATTCTAAAAACTTGTAATTACTTAATGCTTCAGAAGTAAAATAAAAATTATTAGTTTAAAATACAACCCTTCAAAACTACAAATTCACTACAAGTAAACTAGAAAATAGATGAGCACAATAAAAGAAAAAGTAGTCATAATTTCTTCAATTTAGACATAGGTATCTTAACAATTTATAACTCTGGATTACTTAAACATGAATATATACAAAATCTACTTTTTATTTTCTAAAGGAAAAAATAAAGTATGATATTCATAAAATTCCACAAAGATTAAGGACTCAAAAGTCATAAAAGAACTAAGTATCAATAATAGGGCTCATGACACTGAAAATTATAAAATATCAGACAGTTAGTAACTAGAGTCCTCACCTTCAACTTTGTTTGTAAGAGCTCTTTACTAGTAATGATGTTGGTCACCTCTGTTTCATTTAATCCATGAACAATGGCTGGACCTCCTAGAGTAGCATATAATGTAACAACTAAAAGGAAAAGAAGCAGTCAGTCAAATATTAAAACATTTAACTCTATATAAAGTCTCTGAATGTGGAGATGAATCATAATAAAATATTGGGAGCCCTAAACTGTTAAATCCATAGTCTATAAGTGTTATGTTTTTTAAAATTATCTTATCATACTAATCAACATTACACCTACTCATCCGTCCCTAAATGCCCCAAGATTTCCAATTTTTAAAGATGAAGATATTTAAATTTTTATTTTGTTTCACTTACAAAAGTTACTCTGGGACTACTACATTGTGAAGAAATTATAACTGTTTTCTAAAACTTCAAACTCTTAATTATTGACCACTTGGTTCTATAATGTGAAAAAGAACATATACAAATAGGATGACACACTGAATGTCAGATTTACAGTGTATGTCAAGAAAAGAGCACAAACAAGTGGCAGTAGCGTTTATTCTCAAGCAAAAATATCTAAAGACAAACATTGTCAGAAATGCTGAAATTACATAACATGAATAAGGTAAACTTTTATTTACTTTCTGCCTAACTCAAAAAAGATACAAAAAATGACTTTGAAAATAATTCTTTTAAAACTCCTCAAAAGAAACAATGTAAATCCAAACCTGTGAAAACAAAAATGAAATGTTTGTTTAAAAGAAAAAGTGGAGGAGGCCAGGCATGGTGGCTCACGCTTATAATTCCAGCACTTTGGGAGGCCAAGGCGGGCAGATCACGAGGTCAGATCAAGACCATTCTGGCCAACATGGTGAAACCCCATCTCTACTAAAAATACAAAAAATTAGCCGGGTGTGGCAGTATGCGCCTGTAGTCTCAGCTACTCGGGAAGGTGAGGGAGGAGAATTGCCTGAACCCGGGAGGCAGAGGCTGCAGTAAACTGAGATTGCGCCACTGCACTCCAGCCTGGCGACAGAGCGAGACTCCATCTCAAAAAAGGAAAGAAAAAGTGGAGGAATTTACAGCAAGAAATCTGGTGAAAGTGTATTTTGTTTCATCTGAAAGATGAGACTAAACATCCACAAATTACCGTCACATTTTGGCACCCAGACCTCTGAACTTAACGCTTCCAGAACTATCTCACAGACTGAGCCACCACAATTACCACTCAAATAACTACAATATGAAAACTCTATTGTTTAACCCAGCACCTTGAAGTTCACCAGGTTTCAGTATGGAAGCATTTTGGAGGTCAACTGTTGTTACGGATAGAGATGACAGAACAAAACGACAATAACTTCTAAAGAGGATTCCTGAGAAACGGTATTGGAACAATGGCCCCTAAGTGTAGGTCTAGTTCTCAAGATCCTGAAAGTCTCCCATTAAGAGGTTCAAGCCTCACTGCAACATTCATTGGTACAATTTGTCATATAATTGATTTATTTTCCAAAATACACCAAGAATTCCAAGTCACAATAGAGTTCTCCACTAACTGGACACTGGGTGAAAATCAACATCAGAATTTTAACCTCTTCAGAGTAAAGTATTTCAATAAATATGTTCATTCTTCCAGAAGGTAAGAAAGTCTACATACGCTGAAAATTATACATAAAACACGCCTGTGCAGCTATCATCCACTCGGCCCTGGTCTCACAGAAGATGGCGATGTTGGTCTTTGGTTTCTGGCCCAACATCTGTAAGCCATTCCCAAAATTTAAGGCTCGAACGAAGACATCTTCATAGGAGAGCCAATTATACTGTCCAAGAATAACCTGATAAAACAAAAGACAAATACCCTTTAACGTAATCAAAATAATAATTTACAAAAAGAAACCAGAATATCGTCCAAATGTTACGATGAACCAGAAAGTTGTTTGCATAGAATTATTTTTTGAATAAAAAGCTAGAAGTTTGAGTGAAAAATATACTTTAAAAATTAGCTATTTTGTGACATCTTCTATACAACTTAAATCTTATACTGTAACTGGGGGGTTTTTTGGCTTTATTTTTGGTTTTCAAAAATATTGAGAGTTTGATAGGATCCTAAAAGTCAACTGCCTGGCCAAATGGTCATACACTAATCATCTACTTACAAATTTCATATATTTAAATGATTTAGGTGTTAACTTAATATTCAGCCTAGTACCAAGCACCACAGATGCCAAAATTTTAATTTCTCTCTATTCAGGAATTCCTAAATGTCAGTATCAGATGGTACAATATGATTCACAGAAACTTCCTCTACCCAAGCTAACAGAAATCTTTATGATTGTTGAACTTGACCTGCAGTATCAAACTCTGGATAAGCAAAAGCAAAGTAAACAAGTTTCTGTTTACACAACCAGGTGAACTAGTTATATTATTCAAAGTCCCTCTGTTCAAGCCTTAAATGCTTACTGGCACCACCAGGCTTTCAATATTTTATCTGTTTATCAAAAGTGCTGGTAATATCAAATATGCACTAGTACACTAAAACTCCCTTTTAAAGTTTTTTAACATATTGTCTTTAGAAAGTTTCCTCAACTTAGACAAAATCCTACATATAGATTGTATAAAATCCCTAATTACACACAGATCGTATAAAAAGCTCCTCTCTCTGCAAAAACATATAGGTGATTAATTCCCAAACACGGCTGTGTCAGTAACATACATCTCAAACACCTTAAAATCATCTGACCATGTTCATTTTATCAATGTAAACATTTAAGAAATTTCTAGAAGAGGCTGGATAAAGATAAAAATGGAAAAGGATAAATGCTGCCATCTAGTGTCCCACGCAATTGTGCATTTAAGAAATAAATGCTTATTTTGATGGGTAAAGCAACTGCATTTAAGATGATACTTATTTACTTTACTGGCTCCAAACTCTCACCTTGCTCTTCACCCCCATGAAATGCTCAGCACAGGGAGCTCCAATGACTTCAAAAGGAGCTCTGTGGGGGTGAGAAGACAGATGAGAACTTGGCCAAAATGTGCAGGAACTGGATTACAATTATTAAGAATGTTACACTCTAAAGGTTAAGAATGCACTACCTTCCAGATTCTAGCATGTAAATGACAGGCTTTCTAAATTTCAAAGACTAGGTATGTTCTGAAAAGGTGTTTGATATACAATCCAAATATGTAAACTCATGCAATGATGCCACCATGTGGCAAAGGAATCAAATGAGCGTGAAGATTTCCACATATGTAAAAAATAAAATATAAAAATCGGAATCTCATTATTTTAATTCTTTGAACCACGGAATCATCTAGTAATTATGTTTTTCATAAATATTTCATTTAGAGGACACTACCCACTCTGTATTTTGTCTGATGTGTGCTGGAAAAGTTTCTAATCCTAACTTTGTCCCTATCGCTAGCCCAAGACAAGATTAAACTATTTATTCCTTGCCAATATCATTGAACACTGCTGCGGAACAGCCAACCTTTAATCCAGGACCTCCACACCCTGAAGCAATGCTATCATACAGCCCTGGTCTATTCATTTTTTCACCCTCTGAAATACCTCTGAAACCTTCTCTCTATTCAAATAGCCTCCTCTGGGCAGGTGCAGTGGCTCATGCCTGTAATTCCAACACTTTGGAAGGCTGAGACAGGTGACTCATTTGAGGCCAGGACTTTGATATCAGCCTGGGCAACACAGCAAGACCCCATGTCTAAAAAAAGCGTAAAATTAGCCAGGCGTGCAGTACATACCTGTTGTCCCAGCTACCTAGAAGGCTGAGGCAAAAGGATCACCTGACCCCAGGAACTCAATGCTGCAGAGAGCTGTGATCATACCACTGTACTCCAGCCTGGGCAAGAGTGAGACTCTGTCTCAAAATACACACACACACACACCCCTTCCACCCTTCCTTCTCTACTTACAGGTGGTAATCTTGTTTCATACTGAAAACCTCTTTAAGCACTAGGACTTGTTTTACTTTCATTATTTAGAAATCTTTCACAATTACAAACGTTCCTGTCTTCTTCAGTAAACTACACCTGGCTTCATTTAACTATTCTCTCTGCAGCTGAAGATCATGGTGAAAAAATTATTCTGAGGGGAGCCATAGAGTAAAAATATTCAAGAGATCTGGATGGTTGTAATAATCATGATAATGATAATGAGGGTAACTAACCTTTATTAGTGCTTACTACATGCTAAGGACATTGCAAGTATTAACTTATTAAACTCTTAACCATACCTGTAAAAAACTGTTACTATTATTATCCCTATTTTACACATGACAATATGGAGATGTAGAGTAAATATAACCTGTTCAAAATCATGTAACTAATAAGTGATGGGACTAGAATATGAACCCACGCAAACGCATTCCAGAGACTAACCATAAAATCACAATGTTTCTACTGCACTATAGAAAGAAGTTGGGGTCTTATTAAGCACGTGAGTAAGGTGGCCTGATTAATAATTGTGAAAAATCCTTTTTATGCTGTGTGTGAGAGAATTATAGTTGGGGGCAAGTGTGGAAGCAAGGAGGCCTGCTAAAAAAAAGAAAAAAGAAAAAAAAGGCGGGGGGAGGCTGTAAGAGATGTAAATCAGACACCCCTGATTTTTTGGCTTCAACAATTTGGTATGCAGTAGTGCCTTTAATAAATAGGATGAAAGGAGAGGGACAGTTTGGATGGGGAAACTAAGAGAAGAGTAATATAATAGCCAGCCTACAAATCCCAGCCAAGAGAGTGACCATAATTTGTTACATACAGCATGATGCAAATGTCCTAATAAATCAGAAAATAAATATTATACTCATACACAAACAGGGTAAAAAATCCGACTAGAGTAAGAAATAACACAAAAGATGGCATTAAGAAAGAGAAGAAAGCTAAGTCAACTTACAAGGACATAAATGAGTGTTTCTATTATCTTTTTGGATCAATTTAGAAGGAATGTCAGTGAAGTCTTCTCTAAGTACCATTATTACATAATCCCTCATTCTCTTCTTGTTTTTGTAAAACACCTAAGAAAAAATTAAGTGTTTCTGATAGCTCACAAAGTATATGAGCCAGCTTGTACTCTTTACTGTTTCTATTTTTAGTCTTTGCAGCTTTGTTCTATTTCAGGTATACATGTATTTTAAAGTTGTTCTGAAATCATTTCACTGTTCATTTCAAGACAACGTTAGTGCAATGCATTTACTGCTGGGAATACTGGAATCAGGTGATGCTGACACAGGTTCCAGCTCTTAACTCTGCTACGGTTTTATAGAACCAGATGAAACTTAAAAAGATCCTGGAAAGGCCTGCCAAGCAACCAAGTGCCTTTTGTTTTTCTGTCCCCCCCAGAAGAATCTGGTCGTAGTGAAGCTGGTGGCTACTCTATCCTGGACACAATGAGAGCAGGGTCATTACCACTGCCTTTTTTCATCCGCTCATCCTCCCCTCAGGACCTCAAAACAGACTGTTGGGATAAGACGGAAACAAAGCTTCAAAGTTCATTAATTTGAAATAAGGCTTGTGCATCTTTCCTTCAACCATATCAGATACAACATTCTGGGGTTAATCCTCAAAAATCTTCCTCAAAAATATTTTAAATATTGCTACTCCATTTGTTTTCTTTTCCAGTTGAAGATGATCTTCAAATATGAAAACTATTTAATGAAGATACACTTCACTGAGCTTCATCAGCCAGCAGGCACTAAAGGCAGAAAGTACACAGCTTAATCCATCAGTTGTGAAAGTTCCCCTTTTCAACATGCTAGGCAGATGCTGCTACTGACGCAACGCAATGGATGTAACAAGAAACCAAGAGAGGGGAAAACAAAAAAAGCGCCTAACATGTTTAACATGCAGCTGAGATACCCACTCTGCAGTCTGCAGATCACTGCCACAGCTGCAACACAGAATGAACTGAAACTAAGCCTCAGCTAACCAGCGATACTGCACACTTTCTTCTTGAGTATGGCCAAGAGAAAGTACTTGTTTCATTTATTATATGCAAAACCTAAAAATTCATTCTACTTTCCCAATGACCCTAAAGAAAACTATAACATGTTCCCAAGTCAGAGTCTAGACATAGCCTTCTGAACAAAGTCTGATGAACCACAAATGCCAATTTCATAGCAAATGCTAGCAGGCAGATCTGACATACAGAAATTCAGAACCTCCTATACTAACTAAATAAAACTTCACAGTAATGAACTATAGACAGAAAAGGTTGCTAAAAAACAGTCTGTCTCACTTCCTAACTTTTATGAGTTCAAATACTTCATGCTTTGTTGAATAATCAATGAATACAAAGGCACTATGGTCAAGGCAAGCAGGAAAGAGCCACATACACTTACACACGCACATTTGGGGAACAACTATCATAGCTGTAGGATTTTCTTTTGTCCAGTCTAATGACACATGAATTAGGAAGAAATATGAATTCACCACATAAGCGTCTCTTCTTTTTACACAATTGAGAACTAGCTTGCTGCTGTACATACTGAATGACGACTGAAAGACAATACTAGCCACATAAAATGAATAAAATATGTGTGGGATACTGGAGAAAAACTAAGCTTCCTGAAAAATCATATGCTTAGACTAAAAGAGAATCCAACCTTTGCATTCAAATAGCGTATCAAAGACAAAAAAATGAATCATAAGCAAATAGAAAAGTAGGAAACTTTTGCACACAAAAATGTACTGTTTTCAGTACCTTCTCATAACTACCCGATTTCTCAAACACAGACTCAAGAACAGTGTGCCACATAAAGCAGTGCTGTTCGGGCGCGGTGGCTCCTGCCTGTAATCCCAGCACTTTGGGAGGCCGAGGTGGGCGGATCACCTGAGGTTGGGAGTTCGAGACCAGCCTGACCAACATGGAGAAACCCTATCTCTACTAAAAATACAAAATTAGCCGGACGTGGTGGCACATGCCTGTAATCCCAACGACTCAGGAGGCTGAGGCAGGAAAATCACTTGAACCCAGGAGGCGGAGGTTGCAGTGAGCTGAGATGGCGCCACTGCACTCCAGCCTGGGAGACAGAGCGAGACTCCGTCTCAAAAAAAAAAAAAAAGAGTAAAACTCCATCTCAAAAAAAAAAAAAAGCCATGCTAAATATGACAAAAGCAAACTTCACTATGATAAAACGTTTTGCAAGTTATGATACATAGGCTAGAGAAGAAAAATTGAACATGCTTAACTCATTATTTCAATTTCTAGAAATGTGCTATTAACTTCAGCGAGATCTTACACAGAAAAAACTCAGTTTTTCCTAAGTCTGCAAAAGAAATAGGGAATATGCCTTAAAAGTAAAGTGACCACATAACTATCCAAACTAGGGCACCTTTTGAGATCGTAAGGGGGCACTGTTAATGTCACAGCAACAAGTATAAATCAGGACTGCTTCCGATAAAGTAAGATATACAACTACTCTATTTAAAGGTGAGGAAATTTACAGATTCTGTTGTCGAGTCAAAATGCTTTTAGTTTCTAAGAATTACTGATATCAACTTGCTTGGCATCTCCTTCATGTTTTGAGGAAAATGATGTATGAAATTTGTATAAGTGGCAAAATTAATGGGCCATATGGAGGAGGCTAAGCAACATCCCTCTGGCCCTCCAGTAAAAGAGGAGCTCTGAGTTTTTCATTCCATAGTTGCAGTTATTTGGACTCTCCTTCAAGATCTGATGGTTTCCTTGTAACTGACAGAAAAAAAGGCAGTTGGGGATCAAGGTAGCTGGAAATGGTTAAAAGATATTAAACCTATTACCTAACCCAATTATCAACCAACTACACACCACTGTACCCCCTCTAAAAAATACTTTATCTTCAATTTTTAACACACTAGAGTTTCAAGAACTGCTTAAAGAAAGTCACATATTCAAGTTTATAAACAGCATTCTCAGGCCATTTCTATACTACCAGTGAAGCACTACACTATTCCATGATCTAATTTTCCTCATTGAATTTTCTACTATAATTTTCCTCATTGAATTCTCAAGATAATAGTAATACAATAATAAAGGCTAGAGCATTTACATTAAGTGCCACAAACTGTTGTTCTAAGCACACTGCAGATACACACACACACACACTCAATCCTCACAAGAAGCCTGAAAGCTGTGATCAGTGAAGAACAGAGGGTATGAGTTCTGGAGCCAGAAGGCCTGGATTCCAGTCCCAGCTTCACTAGCTGTAGTGTCCTTGGGGTAGGTTACCTCAACTATCTGTGCCTCAATGCTGTCATCTGTAAAGTGAAGATAACAATAACTAACTCATAGGATAACTGTGAGTCTTACGATGATATATGTAAAGCTGTTAGAACAGCTTGGCTCTTGAGTGTCAGTAATGATCATTGTCTTCATATCACAGAAAAAGAAACTGTGGCAAATTAGTTAAACTACTTTTCCAGGTCAGAAAGCTAGTAAGCGGCAAAGCCAAGATTCAGACCTATAGTCTGGGTCTGGAGTCCAGGCTCTTAATTGCTGTTACACTGCCTCTAAGAACATCTTGCCCGTTGTTTCAAACCAACAATGGCAGGTTTCTCCATATTTCTGAAAAGAAATGTTTTAAGACCCATGCAATTGCCACAACCAAAGTACAAAGACATGAAGCACTCACTGCAACCCACATCTAAGCCACATTTAACCACATTTAACACAGCAGGTCCCACCCTAAAACCTGGAGCCATTTCCAGTACCCAGCTGCTCTAGAGACAGGGAGTATGGTTTCATATCCAAAACTGCCCTAGACATTCCAAACCCTGCTAGACACTGGAGAAGAGCTCCACACCAGTGGGTGGCAATGTCCTTCTGAAAACTCAGAACATATCAGTGCTGGTAAGTACAGGAAGAAATGAGAAGGCAGTCTAGCCCCCTTCCGACACTGTTTCTCCTTCAACAGCAAATTCTAATGGAAGCAGGCTGTGCCTGCCCTTTACTTCATTTGTAATAGGATACTTTATTCAGAAAGAATTCAAAGGCAATGAAAGATCACCTTACCTTTTTAAAAATTTTTCCATTTGGTTGTACTTCATCTTCTTCATTTAAAACTTCACGTGTTCCCAAGAGTCTTTTGTTCTTAAACTTGTTTTTTGCATATGTAAAAACTTTATCTAGAGTATCACATCCAGGGTATAAAACTGAAGCCAAACCATCCAAACTATTAACAGATCTGTATGCAGAATCAGGTTTTGAATTTACAGGCTTTGCTTTAATTTGGTTTGATTTTTCTTGTCTTGACTCAGAGAAAAAATAAAATGGAATGTATGTTAAAATAGTATAAAGTGATATTAGAAAATGTATAAAATATAAAAGAATAGGGTTGATGGTATGTTTTAGCTTCATGGTAGATGGTTTTGAAGACACGTGGTTATTCATAAGTACTCAAAAAGAATTAACAGACTTCAGCGAGAATCTAGAAGGAAGAAAAAGAAAGGTGTTAGTTCAAAATCATTTTTAAGTAATTTAAAGAAAAGTTACATCAGCAAATGAAGATTTTTTTTTTTTTTCTATCAGGCAGCAGCTACTATACTGGTCCCCTACAATGTCTTGATATTTCTAAGAGACTCATTTGTACAATATCTATTAACAATGGAATTACAAGAAAAGTTTCCACATCATACTGTAGACAGATGGCCATTCCAACCAAAAAAGTATCCACAAACATTTCCCAGTACTAAAAAGGGAGCAAGTCAGAAAGAGGGTTGGGGGAAGACCAAAAATTTACCCATTTCCTGTGCTTTAGCATCTCACTGCATTAGCGATGACAAGTACTTTACAAATATGACACATCCATCCTCTCTCACAGCCCCAGCAGCCACTGCCCAACAATCACCGCATTCCATCCCTGTGAACCCCATTCTCACTCAAGTCAGCAACAAGCAACCGGAGTTTGCAAATACAAAAAATTCATTTTCCACAAAGGCTCTGCAAATAATTTTCAAGTTAGGTTAAACTATGACGCAAGAAAGCAGTATACTTTGGTCATTCTGTACTTTGCATTCATCAGATTTATTGAAAATCCACTATGTTAGATATCGTTCTCAGCACTACAAACATTAACAGTAAACAAAACGGCCTAAGTTCCTGCTCTCGTGCAACCTACACGTTCACTGGGAGAGGTAGACAAGCAAATACATATGTATGCTTGCATGCATGCATGTGTACGTGCCAGGTGGTGATAAATGTTATGAGAAAAATAAACCCAGCTAAGGAAAATAGAAAGTGACTGGGGCAATGTTGGAGAGGTGCTAGAGGTAAGTGACATCTGAACAGACTCCTAACGAAGAGAGAGTGTACCATGTGCCTATTTGGGAAAAAAAGAGCACTCCGGGCAGAGGGGAACAGCCATTGTGTGGCAGGTGGGTAATAACACCTTTTTTTTTTTTTTAAAGACAGGATCTCACCCAGGATAGAGTACAGTACAAGATTATAGTTCATTGCAGCCTCAAACTCCTGGACTCAAGTGATTCTCTCTCCTCAGCCTCCCAAACAGTTGGGACTACAGGCATGTGTGACCACACTCAGCTAATTTTTCTTTTTTTTTTTTTTGAGACGGAGTCTAGCTCTGTCGCCCAGGCTGGAGTGCAGTGGCGCGATCTCGGCTCACTGCAAGCTCCGCCTCCTGGGTTTACGCCATTCTCCTGCCTCAGCCTCCCGAGTAGCTGGGACTACAGGCACCCGCCATCTCGCCCGGCTAGTTTTTTGTATTTTTTAGTAGAGACGGGGTTTCACCGTGTAGACCAGGATGGTCTCGATCTCCTGACCTCATGATCCACCCTTCTCGGCCTCCCAAAGTGCTGGGATTACAGGCTTGAGCCACCGCATCCGGCCATCATTCTTGAAGAAACAAAATTGAAGCAAACTAGTAACTAGTTACCCTACCCAGCTCCAAATCCAGGACTGCAATTTCTTAACAAGTGATGGAAGCAGCCAGTGTTTTTCACCTCCTACCCCTAGCTCTGTGTTGCAGAAACTCTATTCCAGGCAAGTGCAGACAGATGAGAGAACCAAAGAATCCTTTCTCTTTCATGCAGTCCCCACTCTTAGGGCAGAAGCTCTACCCCAGGTGCAGCAGGCCAAGGACACCAAGCACAGATCATCTATGCCTCACCTCTTGTAAGGCAGAGGTTCCATACAGGCAAAGAAGTTCCAAACAGAGAAGACTGATGGGTACACTGATGGCCTAGTAGACCACTCACAGAACAGATGTAACTATAAGAAAATCAAGCTGCTGTCCCCAGCCCCAGCTCCAGAACAGTGGCACAGCGGTTCTGCACAGACTAGAGAAGCAAGCTGTAAGACCACAGAGCCCCTTAGCAACTTCTAAGACTGACTATATTTGAACAAAGAATGGAGATGTTCATGCCTAATGGCACTGTCAAAAACAACACAGACTTTGGTGGTCAGCAATTAAGATGAGGCTGCCCCGTAATTTGGGAGGCCAAGGCGGGCAGAACACAAAGTCAGGAGATCGAGACCAGCCTGGCCAACATGGTGAAACCCCGTCTCTACTGAAAATACAAAAATTAGCTGGGCGTGATGGTACATGCCTGTAGTCCCAGCTACTCGGGAGGTTGAGGCAGGAGAATCACTAGAACCCGGGAGGTGGAGACTGCAGTGAGGAGAGATCGCGCCACTGCACTCCGGCCTAGCAACAGAGCAAGACTCCATTTAAAAACAAACAAACAACAAAAAAAACGAGGCTGGTAGTTCTGTGACGCACCAAGTGAAAAACTAACCAACTACTGTAGAAGTTTCACAAAGAACCAGGGAAAGAGATACCTAAGAACCCTCCTTCTTGACAAGACAAGCCTCAAAGACTGCCCTCAAACACAACCTTACACAAAGGGCATCTTAATTTAATTGGATCACAAGTGGGGAAATTTATGGCCCAGAGCTTTGTCCAAAACAATAAAGCAATCAGTTAGCAATTAGTGAAGAATAAGTGCTGGGTGGTGATACCCATGAAAGCAGAAGCTTAACAAGGAGATCTGAGAGTTAAAGAAAGCCCTGCTGAAAATCGGCTGTCATCTCTCAAGAAGGGCAGTCCAGGGTGACTATGTGTGTGCCCAAATGTGCCCTCTTGAGAAGAAACATCAGAGGGTACACTGTGCAGAATAAACAAACCTCAGTGTAATAGTTCAGCCAAGTCAGTAAACAAATAAGGAAACAACACAACAAGCAGCAGCCCTGGAAGAGGGGAGGGAAAATCGGTATTCTGAGTTGCTACGAAACACTATCTAAAATGCCCAGCTTACAACACAAAATCATGAGGCATGCAAATACACAGGAAAGTATGACACACGGAAAGAAGGAAAAGGCAGGGAGCAGAAATTGTCCTTGAAGGCCCAGATGTCAGACTTAGTAGACAAGACATCAAAGTAGCTATTATAAATACGCTCAAAAAACTAAAAGACTGAATTCTAGCACTCTGGGAAAAAAAAAAAAGAACTAAAGGAAGTCATGCATACTAAAACTCCAAATCGATTTTACAAGTTAAGGAACGCCTCCAAATTTGCTCACGCACAGCTGGTGAGAAGTCAGGACTCCAAAAGAGCCCCAGGCTTGTTCACCATTCCAGGCTGTTTTCTTTGACAATGTATCGTGTAGTAATCCAAAGACCGGACCAGTCGAGGGAATCTGGTTTTTGCCATAAAGGTCATGGGGAGACATTCAAGCTTTCTGTACAGGAAAATGGCAAAATGAAAACAAATGGTCTTGCTACACGCAGAACAGAGTTGCAAAGAATAAACATACCCTAATAACCCAGGAGAAAGATGTTATTCAACTAAGTTCTCTAAAATTTAATTTTGCATACCTGTTTTTGAATTAAAAATAATATCGTGGCCAGACATGGTGGCTCATGCCTGTAATCCCAGCACTTTGGGAGGCCAAGGCAGGCGGATTGCTTGAGCCCAGGAGTTCAAGATCAGCCTGGGCAACATAGTAAAACCTCATCTCTACAAAAAAGAGAAAAATTAGCAGTGTGGTGGTGCACACTTGTACTCCCAGCTACTCGGGAGACTGAGGTGGGAGGATCACCTCAGCCTAGGGAGATCGAGGCTGCAATGAGCTGTGATCACGCCACTGCACTCCAGCTTGGGCAACAAAGCAAGACCCTGTCTCAAAAAAAATTTAAAAATAAAAAAATTATCCAGATTCTGTGGCTCGCCGTGAGGCTGAGGCAGGACTGTTTGAGCCCTTACCACCCCTGAACAATCCTTTCCAAAATCTCAGCTGGGACCTAACAAGATGGCAGAAGCTAAAGACCATGTCACAGCTACCTGCCTTAACTGCTGCTGGCAGCAAAGGACTTACAGAGGTCTCCCCAAAACAGCCACTTCGGAACCCCCTTATTCCACTGTAGTTTCCCTGGGGACATAGGATCCTGGTGGCAACATCAAGAAAAATCTGACATCCTACTAAAGGCTGTGGGAGACGTTCCTATTACGAAAACAAAGAAGTAGGCAGTAGACTGAACTCGAACCATCCAAAGACTCCTGGACTTCAACAAAAAAGCTCCTTAAACTTGCAACCTTAGTTGTTTATTTATGTGAGTCAGGCTTTTTCTCTCTCCTTGGACCAGGAATTTGGAACTTTTTATGAGTGTTTCAGCAGTGATGGTAAACTAGTTCTACATTACTGCAAATCTCAGGCATGGGAATGACCACAGAAAAAAAATAAGTTGCTACTTAAAATGAATTTTCATAGAGGAAATAGCTCTGAAAAGTTTTGATGTTTTGTAGCAAGAGACTTAACAGATATGACCTATTCAGTATATGTCCACTATGACCTATGTTTATGCCTACGAAAACATCCACAGCATGAATGGACTCACAAAAATGTGATTTGTATTAATATATAAATCATCATAAAAGACTGACATCAGAGTACACCCACCATTCCTATACATTACTATTCTTATTGCCGCAGATCTGCCTCCAAGGTTGAAATGGATACTAAGACTGTACAAACTTCATTACCAGTTCTCAAAATGACCAGAATTGTTTTAATGGTAAAAGTTTATTAAAGGGCTTTTTTTTTTAACCTATTCAGGGAACTTCAGTTTGTTTGGGATATGGGATGTTTACACTGTTACGTTCTTGTAAAATAGTCATATTGACCTGCTCACGGAATACCTTAAATAGTCCAGTAGAGGGCAGCCCTGCTGGTAAAAAGGGTTTTACATCTTTATCACACAGTAATAGGGGAAAAGGCTGTTTTTGTTCATTTTTAGCTAATATCTAGCTAGGCAGAGCAAGCATACTAGGCAAATTGGAAGACTATTTTAGAGAATATACATAGTTTAAATTTATTTCATTGGAATACAGAAAAAAATTATAAATTCTGGACAAATGACTCATATAATAACTCTTTTCAATCCTACCATTTAATAATTCTTGAGTTCCAATCACATAACTATGGTGTTACTCTGTCATTTATTTATATAGTATCAAAAGTACTTGAGAATCCCAGCCACATCTTTGAGTGTTTCACAAGGCATTTTCCAACTTGAAAGTAATCAGTAATTGAAAAACAGGCCAGCACGGTGGCTCACAACTGTAAGCCCAGGACCCTGGGAGGCCAGGACAAACGGATCACTTGAGCTCAGAAGCTTGAGACCAGCCTGGGAAACATGGCGAAGCCCTGTCTCTGCAAAAACTACAAAAATTAGCCAGGTATGGTGGCACACACCTGCAGTACCAGCGACTCAAGAGGTTGCATGAAGTGGGAGGATGGCTTGACATCGGGAGGCGAAAAGTGCAGCAAGTCGAGATCATGCCACTGCCCTCTGGCCTGGGCAACAACAAAGCCAGACCTTCCCTCAAACAGAAAACCAACCTTCGATTTTACATGTATTTCATGCCATGACTAAAACAGTACCATTTTTACTGACGCTCCTAGGCTGGTCATTTCCCAAGGTGTGACTTAACTTTTTTTTCTTCCTTCTGTGTTATACTGGTAATACCACATTGATAGAGGCTGGACAAATACCCAGGCAGATAGTACCTTATCTGGTCCCTGGTGAAACCTCACCTTCAAGCCTAAAGCAACCTGAAGGCTGAAAGACGGGACTGCCGGTCCAGGGTGAAACCCATGACCCAAAGGGAGAAAGTCTGCCCCAGTCTGCCCACCCTTTCCTGACTGAGTCTTTCTGAATAATGCCCTGGGGTGGACTCACCAGGAATTCGAGCCTTATGCAGAGGAGGAGTCTCAACTCTTCAGCTCCTACGTGGTGGCCCTGGTATTCAATTTGTGAGGTGGAAACCTGCTGCAGGACCCCTCTCTTTGCTGAGCTTTCCTTCTGCTTAATACATTCCACCCTCCTCAGCCTTCAATGTGCCCACATGCCTTATTTTTTTTTTCTGGTCATGTGACAAGAACCTAGATTTAGCTGAACTAAGGAGCAAGAAACCTGCATCAATATGTTTTTAAAAGCATTACAATAAATTGAATGGCATGCACAAACAAGATCTAAGGTACGTACTAGAACTCCAAGTATGTATTTTCAAAGGTAATGGTGTGAATGCTATCATTTTATTAAAGGATTTGAATTATATTTTAATCCCTTAAAGCCCAGAATGCAATTTATGGCTACAGGGACCTGCCATACATTAGCATTCGGGGATGCTAAGTAACAACTAACTTTATAGTGATGAAACCACTGTCTAGTTCTCGTTTTCTATCCAAACCTGTGAATTTTTGAGTCCCCTTACACCAATGTCCTTATGTAATTAATAGAGCTAATAGCACTAGAACAATACTGACAAGTTGAATTATGTAGCATCATCTTACAAGATTATAAATATTTACAATATGTTGGAAGCTGGAAAGTGTATCAAATTAAATAAGTTGGATATGAAAAAATTATCTAATTTTGTCCACTTAGTTTACTTAAGTGAATATATTTACAAGCACATATTTAACAAGTAGCAAAAATATGTTAAATTGGGGTATTGTGTTTACCACTGAGGTTTCAGATGATGGAATATTTGCTACCTCAACAATACTTGAGTTTTATTGTTGTTTTTTTTTGTTTTTTTGTTTTTTTGAGACAGTCTCGCTCTGTCACCCAGGCTGGAGTGCAGTGGCGCGACCTTGGCTCACCACAACCTTCGCCTCCGGGTTCAAGTGATTCTCCTGCCTCAGCCTTCCGAGTAGCTGAGACTACAGGCGTGTTCCACCACACTCAGCTAATTTTTGTATTTTTAGTAGAGATGAGGTTTCACCACGTTGGCCAGGATGGTCTCAATCTCTTGACCTAGTGATCCACCTGCCTCAGCCTCCCAAAGTGCTGAGATTACCGGCGTGAGCCACCATGCCCGGCCTTTCCTTTTTGACCTAAATAACTAGTTCATTAAATCTAAGGTTAGCTTAAAAAATATCTCAGCTGTATAAAAGCTGGCTTTTAGATAGAAATAAGTAAGCTGATTTTAAAATTCACATGGATATTAAAAGCACCCAGAACAGCCAATCTTGAAAAAGAAGAACAAACTTGGATGACTTATATGTCTTAATTTTAAAATGTACTACAAAAGAACAGTAATTAAGACAGTGTGGTACTGGCAAAAGGATAGACAAATAGATCAACGGAGTCAATTTAAGAATCCAGAAATAAATCCTTATGTTATGGACAATTGAATTTCAACGGGGTGGTGAGAAAATTTAATGGGGAAAGAACAGTCTTTTCAACAAATGGTACTGAAATAACCAACAAGTAAAAGAATGAAGTTGTAACCCTTCCTTACACCACACAAAAAGTTAACTCAAATGGATCATACAACCTAAAGGTACGTATTAATCATCAAGTGTAAATGGTGCTTCAGGAAAAGCACAGTAAAAGGTAGAGACTAGTTCTAGCATTTTCTGAGAAATCTCCTTGGATCAAATGGCAATTTTTTTGTGATCTTAAAAGGCTGAGGACACATGAGGATGGTGTAGAGGAGTGGGAGTAGGGATGGAGCTTTAGAAGTGATGGCACCGCACAGACTGACCAAGCTCCAAAAAGTCTGTCTTTTGTTCAAGAAAAATAACAAACCAGAAGAGCAGGGTGGGGAGGAGACGAAGTTGAACTGTTGTGCCCTTTGAAAAGAACTTAGTTTGCATTCTAATGTACACAAATGCAGGCTTAGAAAATAACTATATGTAAAAGACAATGCGAAGGCAGCAGAAACTAGAGGCAAAGAAATTAGATAAAAAACAGTGAAAATACTTCTTTACCCTCTTCAATCAAAAGGCGAAGGTGGTGTGACACAGGACCAGCAGCTTCCAAGGGTGGCAAATGTTACAGCTGTTCCCCCAGTCCTTCCCAACAACTAATTCTGTATCTGAAGACAATACAGAATTAATTCATGAATTAGAACTGTAACAATACAAAGAGAGAAAAAGATCTTGGTGCCTTCCACCAAGACAGAAATACAAGAAGTAAAATAGGTGGTCAGTGGTTGGATGGTTGGCAGAAAGGAAATAAATATAGTCTTGAAAATACGGGTTTAAGATTCCTGTGAGTCATCCAAATATACATAAACTGTAAAACTTGAGAGGCCAGAGCTAGAGGCACACATTTTGGAGCCATAAAGAGAAGGATGAGAATGCCCTAAATAGAACACATAGGAAATCTACAAGATCAAGTTCAAGGACAGAAAACTTTGAAAAGAAACCAATCCATGGGCCGAGAAGGGGAAAGTACCACTGAGGAAACCAATAAAGGAGAAACTGGAGAGGACAGTGTTGCAAAAGCCAAGGGAGGGGAGAGCCACAGAGCAAGTGTTCAAGGGCATCAAATGCAGCCTAGTGATACCAGCCACACTCAATTAAGCCATTTGATTTTTCTAAAATGTTCTAGATAAATCAAGTAAAGTAACAAATTTGGACAACTGCATCTTATTTGCTAGGTGGCGCTAAAAAATCTTGAGAACTAGTCATAGATACTTTATGTTGCTACACCTTAGAACGAGCATAACTGTCAGAAGCGTTTGAACCAGAGCAACTCCATCTTCGGTGAGGCCTAGGAAAATGAGGCTGGGACTTCCTGGGCTGCATTCCCAGAAAACTAGGCATTCCGAGCCTCTGGGTGTTTACCGTTAAGGGAACAAATTAATAATGTTTAAAAAACAGACTCAGACTTGGGAGTGTCCAGATATCCTGGTATGTGGAGAACAAAGACATTCCTAATTTTGCTTTAAAGACAACATTGATTTTTGCAAAATACAGTAATTAAGAAAATTATTCCTTTATCACAAACCCTGTAGCAGAGCACATGTTCCCATGTATACCAACCAGCATTGTACCTAGGGTGGGTGCGTTCCTCCTCTTACTTTCAGGAGTCTCCTACTCTGTCCATGGAGTAGCTGTTCTTTCGCCACTTGATGTTCTCAATAAATTTGCTTCTACTTTGCACTGTGGACTCGCCCTGAATTCTGTCTTGCACAAGATCCAAGAACCTTCCCTTCGGGTCCAGATCAGGACCTCTGTCCTGTAGCATTATCTTTCTCTTTTTATTTATTTATTTTTTTATTCTTTTTTGAGACGAACTCTCGCTCTGTTGCCTGACTGGAGAGCAGTGGTGTGATCTTGGCTCACTGCAAGCTCCACCTTCCAGGTTCAAGCGATTTTCCTGCCTCAGCATCTTGAGTAGCTGGGACGACAGGTACCGGCCACCAAGTCCAGCTAATTTTTTGTATTTTTTAGTAGAGACGGGATTTCACCATGCTAGACAGAACATTATCTTTCAAAAGTAAAAGTTAACTTTAACAGCTAAATCTGTCAATCTTTTCTTTCACAGCTTCTAGGTTTCCAACTTAGTTTTAAAAGGTCTCACCTATCCAAAGGTTAAACTATTGGGTCTCCTGTATTTTTTCTAGTGTTTGCCTAATTTTTACATCTAGATCTTTAATTCAACGGAGTTTACTTTTCTATATTGTATGACGGTGAAAGCTAAACTCTTTCCTCTCAGATAAACTGCCTAAAGCATTTTTAAATAAACCACTCTTTTCTCAAATAAACAAAATGTCCTCTTCATTAATAATTTCTCATTCACACTTGGATGTGTTTCTAAACACCATTTTGTTCCTGCCATGTATTTGCCTACTGCTTTGCTAATACCCTTTTATACCAAATATAAATTTACAGCAATGTTTCTTTTTTTGTTTTGTTTTGTTTTTGTTTTTTGAGACGGAGTCTCGCTCTTTCGCCCAGGCTGGCTGGCAGTGGCGCGATCTCGGCTTACTGCAAGCTCCGCCTCCCGGGTTCACGTCATTCTCCTGCCTCAGCTTCCCGCACGCCCGGCTAATTTTGTCTTTGTATTTTTAGTAGAGACGGGGTTTCACTGTGTTAGCCAGGACGGTCTCAATTTCCTGACCTTTTGATCCGCCCACCCCAGCCTCCCAAAGTGCAATGTTTCTTAAATGTGGCCCATAGACCAATTATATCAGAATTACCTTAGAGGTTATTTAAAATGAAGATTCCTCAGATATGCCTCCCTATCTTCCTTACTGCCCCAATACTTAAAAAATTGAAAACTCTTGTGGCAGATTCATTTTTAAATTGCAACCACGCAGGTTTTTTTCTACACTAATGCTTGAGAACAACTGCTTTAAATATCTGGTAAGACCTTCACTACCCAAATTTTTCAAAATTCTCTTGTTGATTCTCATAGATTTATTCTCCTACAAAATCCAGAGGATTTAACATTTCTGTATGATGAAACACAACTTTAAAAGAATCAAAAGGAAAACAAGTATCCAGGAAAAAATGGTGACAAAATACACAAAGAGCTCCTATAAATTAAAATAAAAGGCAAGCAACACAAGGAAAATGGGCAGAGGGTATGAATCGGGAAGCCAAAAAAGAGGAAATAAAAGAGGAAGCCTGGAGGTTAAATACTGGATTTGACAATGTGAAGGTCTCCATTGACCTTAAACTTGAAAAGAGCTTAAGTGTTAAGGACCAAAGCTTAACTGAAGAGGGTTCAAGAAAGGGCAGAAAGAGAGTAAGTAGAAAGATCTCTAAAGAACAAAGCAATGGTAGCAAGCCAGGACAAAAGAAATTCTTTTGTTTTAAACATAAATACTAGAGCTTGTCTGCAGACTGATGGCTACCATCCAGCAGAGGAAAGTATTATGCAGAAGAGAGTCACACCCCGGAGGAGGAGGAGTGAGGGTGGGAGAAACAGGGACCCAGATGTGTGGGGACAGGAGCTTGTAGATTTTCTTCTGGGTGCTTCTATTTTCTCAGAGTAATAAGAAGCAAAATCATTGGATGGGAGGGAGGCAGAAAGGAAGATATTAAAAAATTAAGGAGGAAGTATAAAATAGTCATCTAGGAGAATGGGAGAATGAATGGTCATGGAAAAGGAGTAGCAAAGGCAGGTTGGAGTATGAAATAATAAGACCACAGTTTTAGAGGGATATTGAAATCACTAAGAATCACGACAGAGTAGTGTCAGGGTCACAGGAAGACATTTACAGATTTGGGGATGGGTAGTTAACTGTAACTAGTAGTAATATAGTCTGAAGATAAAACTTGGACACACACACACACACACACACACCCCCGAGAGACAGGGCAGTATTGTTTCAGTGGCAAAAAAACAAAAATAGAAAATAATCTAAAGATTCATTAATCAAAGAATGCCTGAAAAACATATATACCCATTGAACAGACTATTATGCGGCCATTAAAAATAAGCTCCATGTACATGCATTGACCTGGAAGAACTTCTATGATGCCTTGCCAGCTGAGAAGAATTGAACAGACTATTATGCGGCCATTAAAAATAGCTCCATGTACATGCATTGACCTGGAAGAACTTCTATGATGCCTTGCCAGCTGAGAAGAATGTACACCCGGGCGTGCCTGACTTCACGCCTGATGACAGAGAAAGATACAGGCAAGTCAAGGTTTTTAAGAAATTATCCCTAAATATCTAAATGCAGGTCAAAGTCCATTAATCTTTCACCATGAAGAATGTAACAACTCTCAACTTCACTAAACTCTCAGAACTGCTAATTAAAATAACAAGATGAATTAAGTTTAACAGCATTCAAAGAAAATGACCTATTACTACTTACACAACAAAGATGAGCAAACAAAATCTTGAAATATAAAACTGTGTGATAAATAGCTAGGTTCAAACATCTGAAATGTGTTTTTAAAATGTTCTATGCAAATGGTCAGCTGTATATATCAAAGAGTTATTTACATCTTATATTTTAATTAGCAATTGTTTTAAATCATAATGATCAAGCATAAGGAAGATCTCTTCTCTGTATGACCTCTATTATTTGAGAGGAAGAACACAGGTGACTTGGAAAGAGTGGAGGAAGAGGAGACCAGACAGGATTTTGTGTCATTCACATCTTGTGTTATGAAACAACTGTACATAAAGTAATAGAGCTTAACCACCACCCAGGAAATCACTTACAAATGATAAACTTCCCAAGGGTATAAAGCGGATGTTAAAATAAACTTTTTGTTAAAAACAGCTATTAAAGAATATTATTAATATAATAATCAAATGCCCTGTAACAACTCCCAATTTTTCAAAAAAAAAAAAAAAAATGCTACAAATGCTCATATGAAAGCCTTCTGCCAGGAGTGGTGGCTCATGACTGTAGTCTCGGCTACAAAGGAGGCTGAGGTGGGAGGATCTCTTGAGCCCAGAGGTTGAGGCTGTGGTGTGCCGTGATCGCACCAAAGCACTCCAGCCTGAGCAACAGAGCAAGACTTTGTGAAAAGACAAAGTCAGAAAGAAAGAAACCCTGTGAGAAAAAACAACCCTGTGAGGTGAGAAGGGGCAGGGAAGGCATGGGGAGGCGAGGGAAGGGAAGGAGAGGGAAAGGAGGCAGAAAGCGGGAGAAGGGGGAGGAGAGAAAAAAATAGAAGAGAGAAGGAAGAAAAAGAGAAAAGAGAGAAGGAAGAAAAGCTTCCATCAGAGATGATGTGTTTTCCTAAGAGAAAAACAGGAAAAAAGTAGGTTGCCACAGGGATCACTTTCAGACTAATGTATCAAATGGTTCTGCCTGCTTAGATCTGGGGTTTTAAGAATCTCTTAGGCACACGAGAGATATAACATGTGGTACCTCAACCCAAAATTGGCAGACTTGTGAAATTAACCTCCACAAAACTCGTGGACTGAACAAAGAAAATGGGAGTCACCCTCAGAATCTAAGACATGTACAATGTCTACAGGAGGGAAGAACTCAACAATGGTATTATATTCGCACTCTACTAACAGAGCAAGCAGACATTTTATGCCCCTCACGTCCACCACCATCATGAAAAGGAACCTGAAAACTCAACTTGCAGAGCAGGGGAAGAGCCCCAACACTTAGAAATGCTCCCACAAAGTCAAACGCAGCAGAGGATGAGGACGGGCGAAGAGAGGACAGAAAAGGAGAAAATACTGCAGACGGGGCATCTTGATATGCCACAATTTAATTCTCGGTTAATCCTGACCCACCACTCAATCTGATTTCCTCCTCTGTATTTTTCTTTCAGCCTACCACACTCAGGCATCAATACTATACAACTGTTCATATCTGCAAATAACACTAATAATAACATGGCTTAGCATTTTATCTCTAATTAAGTATAAATGAGCGGCTTGCACAATGCTGGGTATCAAGGAATCCGTATTTGCTAGCGTGAAATGTGGCTGCAATTTTTCACCAAGCTAGCAATAAATGGGAAACAATTCTGAGCGCAGGCAAACAAGGACAGTGAAGGGAACTTTTTATATTATCTCATTTAATTCTCACAAACGCCAATTTCAAACAGATTGTGCCCAAAGGCACTTACAACTAGCAGGTAAGGTAGGATTTTAACCTACATGTCTCCCAAGGCATGTCCAAACTTTTTAATGCCCCCACACTCTCTTAATAAACTCTATGGTTAATATCTTATTGTTGGGGAGAAAAAAGTGTCCTTTAGTACACTACTTCTGAGATTCTCCTTTCCACAAAAGTTAGGTGACAGTCATACACACTCTACAGAGACTGAAAGAGTCCCAGAAGAATGACGCAAATCATGTATTATGAATTAGGAAACTAGGGTCAAGAAGGGCAGAAAGAACTATTTCCTACCCAGATTTAGTCTCTCAGAGTTGTAACAGAAAGTGCAACCAGAGACTATTATTTACTATCAGGAAAGAGTTTCTTTTTAGAGGGGCACCCTGGTTCTCACAAACATGTTTGCTTCTCAGGCATCCAAAGCTAAAAGCATAATAATACACACCTAGTTCAACAGAATGGTTTTAAAACATTTACTTACTATATATCCTGCTGCCTCCCTCCCCAAAAAAGCAGACATAAAAGTAGGAAAGTTGTTTTAAATTCTTACAAATATCAACAACACACAGACAAACTTATTATGCGTAATACAGTGGTTCTTACTGTATTTAGTAAAGACAAAGAATTTTTCCTCTCCAAATCCCAACACAATCTTTCAACAACTTCAAAGATTTCAACTATGACCACACAGTTGCAATGTATGACATCGCAATGACTACAAGACTGAAATCGAGATTGTCAATCCATGTAAGAACTTCCTTAATACAAAAATAAAATTGTCAACAAGACTCTGGACAGGAAATCAATTAAAAACATTATTAGAAGATTCAGTCATATTACTATCTGGATTAGATAAAGTTTCACTTTACAACTAGGAAGCTTTATGAGGAAATAATAATTTGGTATTTTATTTTTAAGAAAACTATTAAGCCTATATTTATTTTAACCTCAGAAAATGAAACGTTAGCATTAAAGATATATATTGGAAAGAAGGGAGGGAGGAACATTTATTATAGCAAGTCTTTCCCATGAATACATCTAAATTAAAAAGCAGTTTAACAAAGCCAATTCTTTAAGTTTCAGCTATCCAGTGTAATTTTAAAATTGTTTCAGTCCTATTAGTATGATAGCGGAAATAACAGTACGACACTTGAGTACTCTCCTGAACTATAAATACAGTCCCCTCGATTTCCCCAAAACTGATCAAGACTCATTATTTCTTTAAAAAACAGTTTTTATCCCCTCTTCTAGATAAAAATAAATAGGAAACAGAAATCAGGCAAGGGAATATACATCTTTTTCAGTTAGATTCACAACACGGATTTTAAATACATATACACACATGCATATGTGCATAAACACATACACTAGACTAGATGAGCTCTGCTGCCAATTACTAAGAGCTCATGAGCAGGTCACTAAATCTTAATTTGCTCACATTAATATTGATGCAGTTCAACTAGATCAATTTTAAGACTATATTCTACTGATGCCTAGGGTTCCCAAAATTGATTAAGACAATACTGAATAGGATTCTTTATTCTTTTAGTACTATTCCTTATTTATTCCAATTATTTCCTACAAAATGATTAATGAGAAAGTCAGCTATACAAATATTTCAGGAGAACATGAACTATTAGATTACTTAATGACATCAACCTGGCTCATCAATATTTGAGGATCTTCATAATTCCAACTCAATCCAGCTACGTACTACATTTGGCACTACATGAACCTGTACCAAGTAGAGTGAACAGACAGACTAATTTTTAAGTGACGGTTATGTGTGTTGAAGTAACAAATTCACTTTTAAATATACCTCTTTTCGGCCAGGCGCAATGGCTCACGCCTGTAATCCCAACACTTTGGAAGGCTGAAGTGGGCAGATCACTTGAGGCCAGGAATTCAAGGTCAGCCTCGCCAACATGTAAAAAAACCCCTCTCTACTAAAAAATATAAAAATTAGCCAGGTGTGGTGGTACGCACCTGTAATCCCAGCTACTTGGGAGGCTGAAGCACGAGAATCACCAGAGCCTAAGAGATAGAGGTTGCAGTGAGCCATGATCACGCCACCGCACCCCAGTCTGGGCAACAGACCAAGATTCTGTCTCAAAAATAAATAAATAAATAAATAAATAAACAAACAAACTTCTTTTTCCCCCAGTACAAAATAAAAAATAAAATTAAAGAAAATCCAAAGGCCAGAGGAAAAATGCAACATTTCCAAACATACAAAAAAAAAGTCAGCAAAAGTAAATATAATGAACAAAGTATGCATATTTGAGAGAAGATAGCTCCTCTGGTTATGTTTAACCTTTGAGAATGTAAAAGAATTCAAGTTTCTGAAGATTTTCAAGATGATTTTAAAATGCTTATTCCATTTATAAGAGCTACAATAGCTTAAGATAATTTTGCAAGCTAAGTCTACCCAGAATATATTTTATTTAATTTTAATGATTTATATATCATTCAGTAAGATTACTTAGATGTTTCCTTTTCTCTTCCTCCATTTCCCTTCCCACCCCCAAAAGCCCAGTTTCTTATCTGTAGTTTGCATGGAGCATCTAAAAAAACAAAATTAAGAAAAGGCAAATAACATATAATTAGAACTTGTAAGTATGTTGTGGAAATACACAGAATTACCTGCATCACAATTAACATATTGCCTTCATTTGTACCATGTGAAGATTAAACAGCTAAAAATGAGGTTTAAACACCCAATTACTTCCTTTAGTCAATAGACTCGTGTTGCATTCAAATATTACTCACTTTTTTATCTTTAAATTCTTTACAACATGTTTTCTTCTTCCTACAAATTCCCAATTAGTTTACCACTAAAAAAAGCTTTTCCTGAACAACATGTTTCAAAACAAGTGCTCAAAAACCAGATTACATTTTAAAAAACAGAAGACACAGAAAAAAGGATCACCTTAAGTAGCTATGAGAAATATCTGGCCCAACTCTTAAAAAACATTTTCCTCTGAAACCAAGGGAGGAGCAAACTTGCTGCTGTCTCCGTCTCCTTCCCTACTTCTCACTAGGTCACTTTCACATACAAATTCAAATTTGCTTCCCTACATATTTTAAGAAGTTTAAAATGTTTCAATCCGACAATAACACAAAGGACATGTACAAATGTGAATTAACTTCCATTTTTACATTATCTCTTAAATCATGGGACTTCTGAACATAAGCAATTTCCAAGTGTGAAAAGGTTGAGTTCTAAGTTTCGGGATTTAAGACACTGGGTTTCCCAAGTAGTTCATGACATTCCCTTTAGTTCATCGTACAGTTAACCTAAATAACATGACAATGAGTCTTACTTCTCTTTTTAGGCAAAATTATGACAAAGTTATCTTTGTCACTGTACCATAGTACTTCTTCCCTGTGCACCGCCCTCCCACATCAGTTTCTGACGTCCTTTTCCCTCCTCAAATATCCTAAGTACCCTACTGAGCACACGTAAATGCACTGAAACTCCAAAACCACTTCTTCACCTACCCAAACCTAGCTGATCCTCACGAGTAATTAGTCATTTCTATAAATGTCTTCCTATTTAAAATCTATCACTTAATATGCCATAATTATCTTTGCAATTTCAATTTTATTGTAAATCTACTAAACTGTCTTAATGCATTCTTAGTTAAGAATTCAAAGTTCGGAGTTCCCATAACCCATTAACTACTAAAAGAAATTTGTAGAGGAGTACTGTGTTACAATGGGTTTACTTAGTCACTTCAAAAGCACTCTTAATTTGATCATGTATATCCCTCAAAGAGACGTAGACATAGACATGTCTAAAACAAAGTGAGGCATACTATTAAAGTGGACAGAGTATATTCCTTTTTCCATCACATCTATTTCTCTAAAAGAGGACAATCTTGGATACGCAAACAAACTGTCTGGAAAGATACACTCCATGAAAATAAGGGATAATCCCTAGCAAAAGACCCAGGGGGAACAGAGGAGTTTCCTGTTTACTTAGATGCTCCTACATTGCTTACAGTTTTTAATAATAAACATATTACTTGTGTGATTTCCTTTTAAAATCAGTTAAAAATGTCAAGATTAATACATTCAACTGATGTGAAAAAAGACTTTGAAATGAGATCCTGAAAAGGAAGATGTCAACTATCATGATTCTAATGGATAAAATGCTTACTGCCTTTACGTCATCAAAGCACTTTACCAACAGAGACTATTTCCTATAGCAGTCCTATACTCAATTTTATTTTCATTTCACAGAATGATAAAAACCTTCAGGTCACTTGATCCTTAAATTTTTGCCCTAAAATTTCATAAACTCTAATTCACTTCAGATGACACAGAAAGAAATAAAATTATGCTATATTTCTTATGCCCCATGACAACTGCAATAACCATGCAGAACCTTCTATAGGTTGACAAAAAGCCCTTGAAACTACAATCTCTACTAAAATGTAGTTACAAATTTACAGTAACATTAATACAAATTTTAAATGACCATCACATATTAAAATGTTAATAAGTCTAATTCATGCTAAACTATCCAAAATAAAGAGGCTACTGAATTCAAATCCCTTGCAGACACTTAGTGAAATTCAAGTTAAGGAAAGGAAGCTAGACAGTATTGCTCAATGACATGGTTTAATGTCCCAATTGATTTATATGGAATTAAAGTAAGTATAAAACTATTTTCTATAACTGTCACAGTTCTACAATCATAAAATGAGAATTACAATTTTTTGATCAGTTTAACCATAATTGGTTTTAACCTAATATATTTTATAACAAAAGAAATCTATTGTAATAAAAAATTAAATATTTTACCAGTTGACAATGGTAGGAGGTACTAGGTGCTTCAAAGATACGCGCCCTTGTGTCAAAACCTGTCAAAATAAACATAAAAAAGACAATCATTACTACTCATGGTCCAGTTAATCAGAGCCGAATGCTAACCTTTTCCTGGAAGTATTTTACTTCTAAACCTCACATGAAAAGTTTCTGGTGAGTTTTTCCGGAAACACCAATCTATCACACTACCTAACAATATTTTTATCATGTAACCTTTCTTCAAAAATATATAGTACACACACTACACACCAGTAAGAATACCCAAAACCCAAAACACTAATACCACCAAATGCTTGCAAGGATGTGGAGAAACTCTCATTCATTGTGGTGGGAATGCAAAATGGTACAGCCACTATGGAAGTTTGACAGTGTCATATAAAACTAAACATACCCCATATATATGATCCAGCAACCACAGTGCTTGGTATTTACCCAAGAGTTGAAAACATGTCCACAGCAGCTTGATCATAATTGCCAAAAGTTGGAAGCAATCAACATATCTTTCAATAAAGTCATGGTTAAATTGTGCTACATCCAGACAATGGAAAATGAGTCAGTGTTAAAAAGAAATGAGCCATCAAGACATGACAAGATATGAAGGAAATTTAAATGCATATTACAAAGGGAAAGAAGACAATCTGAAAATGCTATGTACTATATGTTTCCAACTATATGACATTCTGGAAAAGGAAAAGCTATGGAGATGGTAAAAGGATCCATGGTTGCCAGAGGTTAGGGCACAGAGGGAGATGAACAGGCAGAGCACAAAAGGACTTTTAGGACAGTAAAGCTATTCTGTACGTACTATAACGGTAGATACATGTCATCATGTATTTGTTAAAACCTACGGAGGGCACAATACTAAGAGTGACCCCTAACGTAAACTATGGACTTTGGGTGGTAATGATGTGCCAATGTAGGTTCATCAGTTATAACCAATGTAGCACTCTCAGGAGGCAGGGGGATGCCGATAAAGAGGGAGGCTATGCCTGTGTAGGGGAAGGGGCATATGAAAAATCTCTGCACCTTCCTCTCAATTTTGCTGTACACCTAAAACTGCTCTAAAAAATAAAATTTATTATAAAAAATACGGTATTTCCAAAACTCAAAAAGTATACTATAAAGACTGTGTTCATTTACCCATGATAATACAGAATAGTATTAAGATGTACACGTGGTGATATTAATACATTGCTTATAAAAAACACTTTTAAATCTTATTTCAATGATTTTCTCTACCACCTGTGAAGCAAATAGGTTAGCAGTCATTACACAGTTATTTTTAAGAATATATTAACAAGTAGAGCTTAAAGTAGGTTAGTAGTCATTATACAGTTATTTTTAAGAATATATTAACAAGTAGAGCTAAAAGCTAAGGTTTTTTGAATCACTTAATTCAACATACATACCACTGCTTCATTAACTTTTAATTCATTATTAATTTTTGTAAAAACGGACAGACCTTGTAGCCATAAAAAAGAATGAGTTCATGTCCTTCGCAGGGACATGGATGAAGCTGGAAGCCACCATTCTCAGCAAACTAACACAGGAACAGAAAAGAAACACCACACGTTCTCTCACTCATAAGTGGAAGCTGAAGAATGAGAACACATGGATATAGGGAGGGGAACCTCATACGCCGGGGCCTGGAGGTGAGTGGGGTAAAATAATAAATACATAAATAAATTAAAAAAAAAAAAAAAAGTCAGGCATGGTGGCTCATGCCTGTAATCCCAGCACTTTGGGAGGCTGAGGCGGGTGGATCACCTGAGATCAGGAGTTCGAGACCGGCCTGACTAATATGGTGAAACCCTGTCTCCACTAAAATTACAAAAATAAGCCAGGCGTGGTGGCGTGCACCTGTAGTCCCAGCTACTCAGGAGGCTGAGGCAGCAGAATCGCTTGAACCCAGGAGGCAGAGGCTGCAGTGAACCGAGATTGTGCGACTGCATTCCAGCCTGGGTGACAAAGTGAGACTCTTGTCTCAAAAAAAAAAAAGACAAACCTTAAACTCAGATACCACTGGGTTCAGAATCCCTGCTGTTTCGTATTAGCTATGACTCCAGACAAGGTCATGCATCTATTCATCCAGGGGGAAATAACTTAAAAATCTTCTTGTTATTAATAATTTCTTATGCCAGTTTCCCAGTTTCCTCATATGTAAATGAGAATGGTGCTATCTATAAATAATTCATATCCATATTTGTAGAATTTCTATAAATAAAAAAGAGCAACAGGAGAAAGCAGGCTATGTATATTAACAGAAAATTCCACATTGTTTATTACCTATTAAAAATGGTCAACCTCATTAATTATCAAGGAAATACAAATTAAAACAGCATCATTTCCTCCATTAAATTTTTTTTTTTTTTGAGGCAGAGTCTCCTCTGTCGCCCAGGCTGGAGTGCAGTGGCCGGATCTCGGCTCACTGCAAGCTCCGCCTCCCGAGTTTACGCCATTCTCCTTCCTCAGCCTCCCATGTAGCTGGGACTACAGGCGCCCGCCACCTCGCCTGGCTAGTTTTTTGTATTTTTTTAGTAGAGACGGGGTTTCACCGTGTTCGCCAGGATGGTCTCGATCTCCTGACCTCGTGATCCACCTGTCTCGGCCTCCCAAAGTGCTGGGATTACAGGCTTCAGCCACCGCGCCCGGCCAAATTTTGTTAATGAAAAAAATTCACAAGTGTTGGCAAGAATATGGCAAACAAGATACATCTTCACACTCTTAGGGAAGTACAGCCAGTTAAGAGAGCAATTTGGCAGCATCTAGCAAAAGCTGAAAATGTGGACTCCTATGACCCAGCAATCCCTTTTGAGAAACATGCCCTGGAGAAACTTACGTGCCATGCTTACTTTACACTGCTTTGTTTATTAAATGGCCCAAGGTGACAGGTCCTACTAGGTATGTAATTGGCCCTCAATAAATGTTAAAAACTCTTCAACAAGTATTTATTAAATGCCTTACTCAACTCCAGACCTGACACTTTGCATTCTAAGAATGACACCATAGTACTGAAAAAAAAGAATTCCTAGTCAGTGGTAGAGCCTGACAAATCACTTTAACACGGCAAAAACTATGAGAAGTGCATCAGCTGCATTAGGAAAACTGGCGATTGCAGCCTTTTGTCTAGGGTGGAGAAGGTCAAGGAAATCACTATAAACTGAGTTGATGTATGTATTTTTGTTCAAGCAGACAAAAACTGCAGGCAGTAATAACAATTATTTATACAAGAAAATAGAAATTTCAGAAGACTCTTTAAGTAGTTGTGGTAAGCTGAATAAAGGATCTCAAGGGTATCGGGCCCTAATCCCTAGGATCTGCAAATGTTACCTTATTTGGAAAAAGACTCTAGATTACCCAGTGGTCCCTAAATGCCCTCACAAATGTCCTTATAAATAGTGGCAGAAGGAGATTCGACACACATGAAGGAGATGATGACATGAAGATGGAGCAGAGAGATTGGAAGATGCTGGCCTGAAAGATTGGACTGATAACAGGGAATGCCAGCAGCCACTAGAAGCTGAAAGAGGCAAGGAACACGTTCTTCCCTGGGGCCTTCAAAACTCTGCTGATACTTCGATTTCAATCCAGTAACACTGATTTGAACTTCTGGTCTCTATTAACGTTAACAGAATAAATTTCTATTGTTGCAGTGGCCCTAGAAAACAAATGCCTCATTGCCGCCATGCATGTTTGCTGCCCTAACTGGTTGAAACATTATCCAGATCTCTTAAAAGTCTTCTAACTTTTATTAGCAGGGGGATGACATACTCGGATTAGCAGAGGGATGACATACTCGGATCTCTGTTTCATAATGTTAAACCTGGTGCCAATGTTGAGAATTTATTTGTGGAAAAAGAAACTAGAAACAGGAAAACCATTTAAAAATTCAAAATCCAGACAGAAGATAAAGTTCTTAATCATCAGGTATTTGTGAAAAACCATCACTATTAAAGAAAGAGACAAACAGCAAAGAAAAGGTGCCTCAGTGGAAACAGACAATGTAGGAAATGTGGGAAATTTTTAAGTATGTCTATGCAATATTCTCAAAGGCATAAGAGAGGCTATTGCCATCTATGAAACAAGAATGGGATGCTATATATTAACAGAAGGAATAAAAATAAGAAAAAGCTCTTTGAAATTAATAGCAGCTGAAATTAAGGAGTCAACACAAGTGTCAGAAAATGAGGTGGAGACTCTTTTCCAGATAAAGAAGAGCATAAGCAAATGGGGTAGAATATAGAAAATTTGATTCTCATTTTAAAAAACAAAGTGTTAAATAAATCCAAGAGATTCAAGTCCCATTACAAGGTTTCCAGAAATAAAAAGAAAAAGCGAACAAAGAGGCTGAAATTCCTAAAACATTTTGCAAGCAGAAATTCCTGAAGCATTCTGCAATATAATATCCCACAGCTGATAAATACTAGTCTTCAGTTTGAGAGGACTGGGCAGATCAATGAGGGAAAAGATAACTGACTTCTAGACACAGCCATGTAAATTATCAAAGCACACAGTATAAGAATATCCTCAAATCTTCCTAAAAAAAAAAAAAAAACCGGAAAGTCTGGCTGGGCGTGGTGGCTCACGCCTGTAATCCCAGCACTTCCGGAGGCCGAGGCAGTGGATCACCTGAGACCAGCCTGACCAGTAAGGAGAAACCTGTCTCTACTAAAAATACAAAATTAGTCCGGCATAGTGGCGCATGCCTGTAATCCCAGCTACTAGGGAGGCTGACTGACACAGGAGAATCACTTGAACCCGGGAGTGGGAGGCCGTGGTGAGCCAAGATCGCGCCATTGTACTCCAGCCTGGGCAACAAGAGCAAAACTCCGTCTCAAGAAAAACAACAACAACAAAAAAAACGCAAGCCACCTACAAATAAGGTGATTCTATAACTGATCAACAAACAAGGATACATATCAGAATAAAAGGAGATACTATTAAAAAGTGTGGTTTGGGGCCGCGTGCGGTGGCTCACGCCTGTAATCCCAGCACTTTGGGAGGCCAAGACGGGCGGATCACGAGGTCAGGAGATCCAGACCATCCTGGCTAACACAGTGAAACCCCGTCTCTACTAAAAATACAAAAAATTAGCCGGGTGCGGTGGCGGGTGCCTGTAGTCCCAGCTACTGGGGAGGCTGAGGCAGGAGAATGGCGTGAACCCGGGAGGCGGAGCTTGCAGTGAGCCGAGATCCGGCCACTGCACTCCAGCCTGGGCGATAGAGCGAGACTCCGTCTCAAAAAAATAAATAAATAAATAAATAAATAAATAAACAAACAAACAAACAAACAAACTGTGTGATTTGGGCCGGGTGCGGTGGCTCACGTCTGTAATCCCAGCACTTTGGAAGGCCAAGGCGGGCAGATCACAAGATCAGGAGATCGAGCCCATCCTAGCTAACACAGTGAAACCCCATCGCTACTAAAAATACCAAAAATTAGCTGCATGTGGTGGCACCTGCCTGTAATCCCAGCTACTCAGGAGGCTGAGGCAGGGAAATTGCTTGAAGTTAGGAGGCAGAAGTTGCAGTGAGCCAAGATCAACGCCACTGCACTCCAGTCTGGGCGACAGAGCGAGACTCTGTCTCAAAAAAAAAAAAAAAAGGTGTGATCTAGGGGTATTCCAGACAAATCAGGATATATGGTCACCCTTCCTGTAAGGCAGGAATTCTCAACCCCCGGGTCACAGACCTGACAGGAAGTAAGCAACAGCAGGTGAACAAGTACTACCACCAGAGTTCTGCCTCCTGTCAGAACAGCAGCTGCATCAGATTCTCACAGGAGCAGGAACTGCGCATGCAAGGGTTCTAGGTTGTCCACTCCTTATGAGAATCTAATGCCTGATGATCTGAGGTGGAGCAGTTTCATCCCAAAACTACGCCCCACCCCTATGCCTCCTCGACCCCTGTCCGTGGAAAAACTGTCTTTCACGAAACTGGATCCCTGGTGCCAAAACACTTGGAGACCGCTGTTATAAAGGAGTAAGAATCATCATACTGGCACCAGATGTCTCAGAAACACAGGAAGGCAGGCAACTATGAACAAGGCCTTAAAAGTTTTAAGGGAAAGTTTTAACTTAGAATTCTACTCTCAGCTAATTTCCCAATCAACTGCAAGTACAATAAAGAAATTTTCAGACTTGCAAGGACTTAGAAAATTTATATTCCACAAATACACTTTACTAAGAAATTACTTTAAAAAGTCCTCAAGCATGTGCATATATTTCTTTAAGTTTTAAAACAATTTTTTTTGGCCAGAATGATCTGAAGTTTTGTTACCTAGCTTACAAGAGCTAATATAATGCTGATTCCAAAACCTGACATACCACATAGGACAATCTCTTTAATGAATATGAGGAAAAAATCCTAAAATGTCAGCACATCTAATCCAGCTGAGTTAAAAGAATGATATACCATAACCAAGCATGGTTTGTTTACTGTGAGTGCAAAGATGCTTCACCATGAGAATTCTTCATTACTACCATTCTCTATATTTAACAGGCTAAGTAGGAGGGGAAAGGTGTGAGCAACACCTTATACTTTCTTAAGTATTTAAGAAAAATGAGGCCAGGCGCAATGGCTCACACCTATAATCCCAGCACTTTGGACAGGTGGACCACCTGAGGTCAGGAGTTCGTGACCAGTCTGGCCAACATGATGAAACCCCATCTCTACTAAAAATACAAAATTAGCTGGGTATGGTGGCGCATGCCTGTAATCCCAGCTGCTTGGGAGAATGAGGCAGGAGAATTGCTTGAACCCGGGAAGTGGAGGTTGCAGTAAACCGAGATCACATCACTGCACTCCAGCCTGGGTGACAAGAGTGAAACTCCATCTCAGGGGTGGGGCGGGGAGTGAATATCAATTATTAACTTTTAAAGGAACATCTTACTCAGAAACAAAATTGCTTAAACTTCAAAACAGTATATTTATTAGAAATCAACATTAAACATCATACTGAAAAGCAACTTCCATCCAAGTAAGGGACAACAAGGCCAACTATGATCATAATTATTGTACATCAAGAAGGCTCTAACTCTATGCTGTCCAACGTGGTAACCACAAGTGCCACTGCGCACTCAGTGGCTAGTCCAAACTGAGATGTGATCTAAGTGTAAAATACACATGGGATTCCAAAGACCTAGTAGTAAAAAAAGAACGTAAAACAGTTAACTAATAAATTTTATATTGAATATATACACTGAAATAAGATTTTGGATATATTACATTAAATAAAATGTATTAAAATCAATTGCCTACTAGAAGTGTAGAACTACATATATGGCTTATATTTATGGTTCTCAATGCATGCCTTCTGAACAGCACTGCACTTTAGCCAATGCAATGAAAAAACAAATCAACAGTTATGAATACTGAAAAAGATAGAGTCATTATTGTGTGCAGATAAGTGCCTGTCTGACAAGAAAATCTGCAGGAATCATTTGAAAAATATCCAACCAGAGGCAGAATTGACAAAGATAACTGAATACCAAGTAAATAATACAAATTGACAGTTTTTTTAATATACTATTAATCACCAGTTAGAAATTGAAATGGAAATATAGTTACAATAGCAAAAGCAAGTTTGAAATACTTCATGTAACATAGCATTCATATTTACATATGGATGTCTGTGTGTGTAAAATGCTACTGATAGACACACACACAAAAAACCCTGAATATATGAAAAGACAGACTTGTTCCTGGGTAGAAAGGATAAATGTAATTCTGCCAAAATTAACCCATAAACCAAATGCAATCCCAATTAAAATCCTACTAGGATTTTTCTTACGTGTTTGTTTTGTATGCTTATGTGATATATTAATTCTAACATTTATCTGGAAGAAGAAACTTTGAGAAACAGCATATTTAATGCACATTTGCCATATTCTGTATCAAAACACTAATTGTTTTAATACAGAATTTTAAAACCAGAAATAGTCATGGGACTTACGTATATGGCAATAGTGATATTGCAGATCAGCAGGTAAAAAATTATTCAGTAAGTTACACAGCATCAAAGAAAATTTTTAACTGAGGTAGCAGCTGAATTAAGTCCTGGAAAGATGAGAAGCAGACCCCTGAAGCAAACAACCAGCCCAGTAATACCTCTCTTCCATAGCTCCCATAGTCCATAAATAGAAAAAAAAAAGGTTTATTATTGGTCTTTATTCTGATTCTGAAACAGTCTCCAGTGATGTCAACCCACAGTTCACATTGCCTGGCCTACGGCTGTTGGGGAGGGAAGCACTGGCTCTGTTTCACATATGTGATGCTGTTCTGTCCCCATCTCCAACCCCGCAGACTATGGCAAATGTGGCCATCCACAGGTATCCAGCAGACCTGTGACCAGTGAAGCCTGCATCAAAAACATGGATGTGTTGGTCCAATCATACTCTTCTGTTCAAAACTTGGAATGGGGTATGGAATTGGAGAGAGACAGAAGCAGCTAAGAAGACTGTCAAAATAAACTCATCTTTCAAGATTCAGGATGAGTATAATTACCCACAGACAAAGCCGAATCAATCTCTCCAGGCTCTGATTCCTCCTTCAGTCCTGCCTAACAGGGAGGCATGAATGAGCAGAGTGAGTAATCACAAGTAGCCTGAGATCGCTGGAACACATGAAATATATGGGGGGAGTTAGCAATGAAAATGTTGTAGATACGATGAGATCGGTTTTCAAGTAAAGCATTTAACCACTTTTTTTTTAATTTTTTGAGACAGAGTCTCACTCTGTCCCCCAGGCTGGAGTATAGTGGCACCATCTCAGCTCACTGCAATCTCCACCTCCTGGGTTCCAGCGATTCTCCTGCCTCAGCCTCCTGAGTTGCTGGGATTACAAGCACCCGCCACCACGCCCAGCTAATTTTGGTATTTTTTGTGGAGACGGGGTTTCACTGTGTTGAACAGGATGGTCTCAAACTCCTGACCTCAGGTGATCCACCCGCCTTGGCCTCCCAAAGTGCTGAGATTACAGGTGTGAGTCACCGTGCCCAGCCCTAAATGTGTGTTTTTTTTTAAGAATGATTACTTGGGGCCGGGCGCGGTGGCTGAAGCCTGTAATCCCAGCACTTTGGGAGGCCGAGACGGGTGGATCACGAGGTCAGGAGATCGAGACCATCCTGGCGAACACGGTGAAACCCCGTCTCTACTAAAAAAATACAAAAAACTAGCCGGGCGAGGTGGCGGGCGCCTGTAGTCCCAGCTACTCGGGAGGCTGAGGCAGGAGAATGGCGGAAACCCGGGAGGCGGAGCTTGCAGTGAGCTGAGATCCGGCCACTGCATTCCAGCCTGGGCGACAGAGTGAGACTCCGTCTCAAAAAAAAAAAAAAAAAAGAATGATTACTTGGGGTAAACACAGAAAATACACCAAAAGGGATTCCAGGTATGTGATTATTACCACAGCTCGAGTGATGAAGTGTAGAATTTAAGGCAGCAGACGCAGAAGAAACAGGACCAACTGCAGAGGCTTCTCTGAGGTAAAATTAGTAGGACCTGTCAGGTACGATGTATAGAGTAAGGGCTCTGAAAATTAAAGTCTACATTTTCAGAATGAAAGAATGGTGGCGTGTAATGAGGAGTACAAGAAGAACAGACACAAATATGAGCACATGAATATAGGACTGGATGTTAAGTTTGTGGGAAAGACCAGAAGAGAGATTCAGTATATTGTTAGAAATACAGGGCTGGGGCTCCAAACAGCTGAAGATGCAGACGTCACAGTCATCACTGATTCTATTCATAGAATACAGAATTCCTCAGAAACAGTATATTCAATTGTAGGATACAGGATTAAGGGCAGATGCCAGAAGAACCAACAAGAAAGGTAAAGGAACAGGAAACAGTGCCCTGGAAGCCAAAGACAAACACAAAGGTTGATGAGGGTGTTGTCAGGAGTGTCATCAAGGCAGGGAAGGCGACAAGCAGCAATGACATTAAAGTACAGCAAGTGGATGGCCTGGCCTGAAACAATCCATCACTTTCCTGCCTTCACAATCACACAAATTTTTTAAAATTACATTAGCATATATTACTTAACCAGTTAGTTATTCAAGTACATATTCATCAACAGAAAGTCTATTCTTCAGGAATTCTTGAGCTTCCATTAATAAGTATATACTGGTCATTTTGACGTGAGATTGTTGGACTTCCAAAAATTTTCTGGTACTATATTCAAATCTTTCAACTCAATTTAATAAATGCTTACTCAGTATCTCATGTCCATTACTGTGCTAGGTGGCAGAGATGCAGAGACTGATTCATTCATTCAACAAATGTGAGTGTCTCCTATATGCTGGGCACTGGGTGTGTAGCAGTGAATAAAGCACAATATCTTTCTTTCTAGTGGAAGAATAAATTAAACCTACTCTCCCTGAAGGAGCTCAAAAGAAACACATTATGTTCTTGACTTATCTAAGAAAGACAGCAAATATAATTATTTCATAAAGCTATTTGAAATTAATAACAAGAAACAAAAACTGTAATCACCTATAGTTAACATACCCATACTCTGGCATCATATAATATAAATAAACTTTATTATTTTTACACATTTATACATATGTGTATATTTTACATATTTTATACATATGTGTATATTTTACATATTTTATACATATGTGTATATGTATAAATACACATACATAGAGTCAGCTCCCAATTATCCACAGGTAAATTATCCATGCATCAAGGACAATTCCCAAATAGTGACTCACGATTCTGGGTAGTGTACCATCCAAATTTCTAGCATGTTATCTTCTAACACATGATGGAGTACGATATATAGACATGACATATGCCAGTTTTACACTATGTCCACCATTCTCCCCAGAAACATCAATGCAAGGAACAAAAACTGCTACATGCCTACAAAATCATTTCTGAACTAGGTATTTATAAAGGTATAAGTGTATATGTAGCAGTCACTGCAGTTAGTATCTAATAGAAACAACAAATGCCAATATAGATGTTTCTCACCAAAAAAGTATGGCTACGAAAATGCGATGCTTTTCATTCTCAATACCAAAGTTCAGATTTACATAAACAGGCCCTGAGTATTCAACTGATCCTGCCTTCATAGAAATTTCCATCTGGGTTATCATCTGCTCCACTTCTTCATTACAAGGAAAATCACAAAACTAACTTTTAAAAGACACCTTCTAAACAATCTAACTACAAAACCATTTCTTAAGCTCAAAACTCCAAAACTACTCTTACCATAACCAGTCCTATTCCACACCAACTCTTTCACTACAATCCTTTGACTTCATCCAGAACTCCAATCCCCTTGATCTCTCCACCGTCTTTCTCAATCTATCAGGCCTCCCACTGCCTGCTCTCTATTGTTAACTGACTTACCCTATAACACACCCTCCCTTTCAGTTCCCCAAGCATCCCCATGTGTGTTCTTGTCGCACGCCTTCATGCTTGGTATGTCCCTGGGTCCCATCTCCAATCCCCTCCTAACTCAGAAAAACTATGCTCTACCCAGAAGTAAAGGAATATAGATTTTGACTGAACTCTCTCCATCTATTTTTACCTCCATCCTTTTTCTCCCCTCTTCCATCAAGGCTGGGTTTGATGTCCTTCCTCTGAGCTTCCAAGACATGTCAGGCATACCATTAACAGAACTTATTACAACTGTATTTTATTTAACTTTGCTTTTCTGTCTTCCCACAATGGACTGTGAGCTTCTTGAGGCAAGGACTTTTTATTTCTCTGCTTTCCTAGAATCTAGCAGAGTATGTGATACATAGCAGGTATGAATAAATGTATACTTTTATAAATACTCTTATATTCTATAATTTAGGCAGAAAGAAAATATTTTAAAGTCATAAAGTAGGGCCAGGTATGGTGGCTCATGCCTGTAATCCCAACAGTTTGGGTGGCCGAGGCAGGAGGAATGTCTGAGTCCAGGCATTCAAGACTAGACTGGACAAAATAGATCTAGTGTCTACAAAAAAGAAATGTTTTTAATTGGCCGGTCATGGTGGCACATGGCTGTAGTCCCAGCTATTTGGGAGGCTGAGATGGGAGGATCACTTGAGCTGGGGAAGTTGAGGCTGCAGTGAGCCACAATTGTGCCATGGCACTTCAGCCTAAGACTGAGATGCTGTTTCAAAAACAAACAAAAACAAAAACAAAAAACCATAAAGCAACAATTAGCTCTTGCTCAAACACCTGTTGAGAAAAGCTATCCCACATGAGGGTAGGGAATGGGTACCAGAATCAGAGCTGCTCCTATGATTTACAAATCACACACTATTGCTCCTTCCCCTGCTTATTAATCCCAACACTTTTATACTGGTGAAACAGTCCAAACTCTAGCTTAAATGTCACCTCTTTTATGAAGTCTTCTAATATCTGCTTGCAGTCCTCTAAGAACCCAAAACACTTTGAATATACCTCTACATTAGCACTTTTAACTATGGATTGTACGTTTACTGTTTTACTTTTTACTTCAACAAGGTAAACACTCTAATGATGCATCTTTGAAATATGAATCCCAAGAAACCTACAAGGTATTACCTAACATATGTTCAATGAATTTTGGCTGATTTTATGAATAAAATTTTAAAACAGGGGAAAACAAAAAGAAACATCACCAAAAAAACCCAGCAATAAGCTAAGGAATTATGTCTGTGCTTGTGACACTGAACTGGACAACCCAAAAGAGGAGGGAGGCAGGGGCAGAAACTCTAGTCAATATCAGCTCATTCAACAACCAGTCAAGCTTGGTATCACTAAGGCCATCTATGTTCACAGATGCAATCATTTCTATGCTATAACATAATGTAATTAAAGAGGAAAGAAGCCTCACCAGTAAGTCATCTTCCATAGGCACTTCTTTCTTTTTTTTTTTTTTTTTTTTTTTGAGACGGAGTCTCACTCTGTGGCCCGGGCTGGAGTGCAGTGGCCGGATCTCGGCTCACTGCAAGCTCCGCCTCCCGGGTTTACGCCATTCTCCTGCCTCAGCCTCCCGAGTAGCTGGGACTACAGGCGCCCGCCACCTCGCCCAGCTAGTTTTTTGTATTTTTTAGTAGAGACAGGGTTTCAGCGTGTTAGCCAGGATGGTCTTGATCTCCTGACCTTGTGATCCGCCCGTCTCGGCCTCCCAAAGTGCTGGGATTACAGGCTTGAGCCACCGCGCCCGGCCAGGCACTTCTTTCTAAAACTGCCATATGAAAGTTAATACCAATAAGGTCAAATTTACAGAAATTATTCCTATCATTTTCTAGGAACCAAAAGGAATACAGAATGGGATATAAATCAATCAGTGAAAAGCCAAACCAATGAATTTTTTTAATTTCATTGAATAAAAATCAAGATTTCAACTGGCACTATACAGATCAACTCATTATTATCCTGATCTGAATCATGAGGAATAGACGCGAGGTTCCTCCCTCCAACCCACCATTCCAAAGGTTTTTACTCAAAAACAAAAACCCCATTCCTTCCGTCCCCAACCTTCTTGATTTTAACAGTGATAAAATCAGTGATAAGGTTTTATCAGTGATAAAAACTTTGAGACACTGTATTATATGAGCTAATCCTCAAGAGAGTTGGAAGGAGAAATTTTTAAAGTAACAACAACAACAGGTACATTTACTGAGCATTTAATAAGTGCCAGACACTGTTCTGATCACTTAGCATATATTATCTTTAACATTAGCAGGTTATACATAACACAAAAAAAGAGAAATGCAAATCAAAACCACAATGAGATACCATCTCACACCAGTTAGAATGGCAATCATTAAGAAGTCAGGAAACAATAGATGTTGGAGAGGATGTGGAGAAATAGGAACACTTTTACACTGTTGGTGGGATTGTAAACTAGTTCAACCATTATGGAAAACAGTATGGCGATTCCTCAAGGATCTAGAACTAGATGTACCATATGACCCAGCCATCCCACCACTGGGTATATACCCAAAGGATTATAAATTACTCTACTACAAAGACACATGCACACGTACGTTTATTGCGGCACTATTCACAATAGCAAAGACTTGGAATCAACCCAAATGTCCATCTGTGACAGACTGGATTAAGAAAATGTGGCACATATACACCATGGAATACTATGCAGCTATCAAAAAGGATGAGTTTGCGTCCTTTGTAGGGACATGGATGCAGCTGGAAACCATCATTCTTAGCAAACTATCACAAGAAGAGAAAACCAAACACCGCATGTTCTCACTCATAGGTGGGAACTGAACAATGAGATCACTTGGACTCGGAAGGGGAACATCACACACTGGGGGAGGGGGGAGGAGGGAGGGATTGCATTGGGGAGTTATACATGATATAAACGTTATGCACATGTACCCTGGAACTTAAAGTATAATAAAAAAATAAAATAAAATAAAATAAATCAAAAGCTAAATTTTTACAATTATTCCTAACTTTACCTCTCCAAATTTTCACATGAGTGAAAATTTTTACTTCTTCAATTCATTTTTTACTTTTATATCCTTTTTTTTTTTTTTTTTTGGTAGAGACGGGTTATTGCTATGTTGCCCAGGCTGTCTCAGACTCCTGGCCTCAAGCAATCCTCCCATCTCTGCCTCCTGAGTATTGGGATTACAGTAGTGAGCCAATGTAATTTAAAAACTGTAAATCCATAAATTTTCTATTCTTTCTCCAAATCCTTCAGTGGGATATATCCAATAAGCAAAATTATTGCTTTTTATTTAAATCAGGTCTATATTAAGACCGATTCAACTAAAATAAATATTCGGTTGCTAATTTTTTTTTTCCAGACAGGGTCTCTCTAGCTCTGTCGCAGATTGGAGTGCAGTGGCTTGATCACAGTTCACTGCAGCCTTGAACTCCCAGGCTCAAATAATCCTCCCAAGCAGTTGGAACCACAGGCACACACCACCCCACTCAGTTAATATTTTTTATTATTTTTATAGAGACCAGGTCTCCCTATATTGCCCAGGCTGGTCTCAAACTCCTGGGTGCAAGTGATCCTTCCTCCTCAGCCTCCCAAAGTGCTGGGATTATAAACATTAGCCACTGCACCCAGCCAAGATTTTTTTTTTTAATTATACAAAATATTATTTGTATGAAACAACATCTTTCTTCTGGTTTTCAATATATAAATGCAAGTACAAGGCCGGGCGCGGTTGCTCACGCTTGTAATCCCAGAACCTTGGGAGGCTGAAGCAGACGGATCACCTGAGGTCAGGAGTTCAAGACCAGTCTGGCCAACATAGTGAAACCTGGTTTCTACTAAAAATACTAAAAAACTGAGCCGGGTGTGGTGGTGTGCGCCTGTAATCCCAGCTACTCGGGAGGCTGAGGCATGATAATCACGTGAACCTGGGAGGTGGATATTGCAGTGATCCAAGATCACATCACTGCAGCCCAGCCTGTGTGATAGTGTGAGACTCTGTCTCAAAAAAAAATAAAAAATAAAAAATAAAAAATAAATCCGAGTACAGGTGCAATGCAAAGACACATTCAAACTAAAGGGCACAGATATAAGTACAACCTCTCTGTAATTTTTATTAAGAGCCTTTAAATTTTTCATATCTTTTGACCAAACAATTCCACTTCTGTGAATATTTAATGAAGAAAAACAAATTTACTTGAGAATTTCCATTTGCTATTTATAATAGGGGGTAATGAAAATATGCAAATCTAATAATTGGGAAAGGGTAAAGTACCTTACGTACATATAGTAGACTACTACGCAACCACTAAAAATATTTTCAAAACCATTCAATAACATGGGAATTGCTCATGATATGATAAATGAGAAGAAGTAGGTTAAATATTAAATACACACAATACATTTCCACTTTTGTTAACATACACACAAACAGATATCAAGACTGAAAACACCTCAGCACTGGCTACATCTAGAATGTAGAATTTATGTTTTTATGTATTTTCCAAATTTTCTCATCAAACACACATTATTAGAAGAAAAACTTAAATATATAAATTCATTGTAATTTCTACAAATTTATATAGCAACAGTATTGACATGCCTGAAACACTAGGTCAATTTATGATCTTTTAAACAAGAAATTGAATGGTAAACTTAGAGAAGACACTAAAAATATTTCTGTTCAAAACATACAACTCTATGGAATTATGAAATAATATCCAATCTAGCTGAAAAGTTTCCCATTGGCCTTAATAGATGACCACCACCAAAATCGACAGAAAATATGATCAGGCATATTGTTTTATTCATAGATGTTTTAATACTGCTGAAGATAATTTTGGTAAATTGTAACATTCCTAATCATAAAATTCAAATCATAAAAAGTTAAGTTTCCGAATTCTGTAATAATAAAATTTAAACTTTTTGTAGTAGCTGAGGACCAAAGAAGCAAACTGACTAGATACAGATACTGCTTACTAGTTGGCACAGTCAAGCCTCCAAGTTTCCTAATCTTCCCAGTCTACTCTCAATGGACGGCTTGGTAAGCGACGGCTTTATTTTTATTCTGTCTCATGCGTGCTGTGGCCCATTTATTTTTGCATCCAGTTTCATCCCAGAGGACCTCTGCACAAACTCCTGCCCCTCTGGCCTTCTTGTGGATTTTTCCCAAAGCCAAGTCACCATCCCACCCCACCCCACCCCACCGCTTCAAGCCTCTGCCTAGAAAGCGGCCCAGTCGCCCCACCACCACAACACCCCACCACCCCACCACCATCCCCCTTCTCCTAGATCAGCTGGATGCCACTTCCTCAGAGAAGCCTTTCAAGACAGCCTACTCCTGTTCCCCACCCTTGGCACCCTACAACTTTGCCTTCACAGGACCTATTGCAGCTGTAATTAAATAATTACTTGTGGAACTGCTTAATGTTCATCTTCCCACTTTATGCACCAGGGAAGGCCCATATTTGTCTTATTCATCACTCTATCCTTGGTGTCCACTAGCAAGGTACCCGGTGGGAGCATCCATCACACAGATGGACGAACAGATGGACAGATGACAGATGTTAAGAATAATAATTTATTTAAATTTTCCTAAGATACTTTTATTTTCTTTCTATAAAAAATATGTAATTGTCGGCCCGGCGCACCTGTAATCGCAGCAGTTTGGAAGGCCAAGGCAGGTGGATCACCTGAAGTCAGGAGTTCAAGACCAGCCTGGCCAACATGGTGAAAGCCCATCTCCACTAAAAATACAAAAAATTAGCCGGACGTGGTGGTGGGTGCCTGTAATCCTAGCTACTTGGGAGGCTGAGGCAGGTGAATCACTTTAACCCAGGAGGCGGAGGCTGCAGCGAGCCAAGATCGTGCCATTGCACTCCAGCCCGAGCAACAAGAGTGAAATTCCATTTCAAAAAAAAAGTAATTGTCTGAGTACTATTATCTATTTTATAACCTTAGGCATACCTGTATTCTAAATTGCGAACTTTTCCCTGTTGAGCATTTGCCCTACTTCAGTTTTTCTTTAGAATTATACACCTTTTTTATGGTGACTATTACGTTCCCAAAAACAAGGGAGTCGGGGGTGCAGGGGGAATGCCACAAGAGCAGCACTGCCACGGATAGAGCAGAAAAGCAAAAAATAAATAAATAAATAACATTCACATCTGTGGTCCCAAAGGAACAAGATTCCTATCATTAGAAAACTCATTCAAGCCTTAAAAATGAACAGAATGAGAATAGGCTGTTAGTAACCCCACAACCCCTCACCCACTAGACCTGCTCTCCCACCCCATCTTGGCCACCAACTCTCTTGTGGCTTCTCTTGCCCACTGAAAACCTAGCCCCAGGAACCAATGTTTCTGTGACAACCATGTCCTTCCTAGAGGACTCCCGAGCACTCACTACCCCAGAGCTCTAAAACACAACAGCTCCCTGCAGATTCACTGCATTTTCTTCACTTCTACCCCAGAGCTCTAAAACACAACAGCTCCCTGCAGATTCACTGCATTTTCTTCACTTCTACCCCCGAGGCTGCCAGCTGGAGAGTTACACAGCCAGGACCCATGCCACATGTCTGTGAGACCCAGCCTTAGCTGAGGCCTCCGTAGACAATGCCTACTGAGAAGCACTCTCTTCCCTAGTGAGAAGCACTTTACGTATCTTTCATTGACTTCTCACTTTTTTCTATAAACATCTAAGTCCAGAACTTTGTTCACTCTCTGCCACTCCCTGATCTCACCATTGTCTACCCAGACGACCCCTCATCTGGCTTCTTTTGAGTAGATCCCAGCTATCCCACTTCGCATTTTTAAAAATAAAATTTTTTTAACTGAATTCTCCTTTCCACATCTTCCACCATCACTCTGCTTTTCACCTTTCCCACCTCAAATGGAAAGCTGAACCTTCCCATTTCTAGAACCTACTCAAAAGCATTTGGTAAAATTCCCTTCACTTTGTCCTGCAAAGATCCAGTTGGTTGCCAAGTCCTAATGGTTCTGCTTCCTCTGTCATCCCCGACCTCCTGCCCTTTCTCATGCTTTTCTTTGTCAGTTCAGGTCCTTTCTCCTGTCACCTGGCAGAATTCAACTGTATCCCTAGTTACTCCTCTGTCTCTAGTCCCCTCTCCCCCTCCTCCATCAATGCATCCTTCATCCACGTTGCCAGCGTGACAATGCCACTCCCTTATAACCTGTATTTCACATCGATCCTCTCTTCAAGAATCTCAATTCCCTCCTCATTGTCTAAAAGGGGGGAAAAAAGAAGGAATAAAAAAAAATTCCAAACTCGTCTGCCAAGTACTTAAGGCTCTCCACAACTTGAAGTCAGCTTACTTTTCAACTCTCACCTTCCAACTCTCTACTTCACACACTACATACAAATCAATTCCAACCACCTCTCTGCCTCCTTTACCTGTCTTCTCTGCCTTTGCTCACTTTGCCGTTAGCTCTACCTGGAATATCCTTTATTCTTCTGCATACATCCAAAGTCTAGTTGTCTCTTAGCATCTATATTGATAAGGCATTCTCTGATACCCAAACCTCCACTGGCCCTAACCCCAGCCTGAACTTCTCTACTCATCCGCTGACCCCTTAGGGCACTCTCTTACGGCACTCATTTTCTTCTGTAATTATGTGCTAACCAATTGTACATCTCAATATAGAATGCTTGTAAGCTCCTAACATCAGGGAAACAGTTCTGCCTCATCTTTCACTCCATCTATTTACTGCCCACTGCCTCTGAGATGGTTTTCATGAGAATCCTGTTTATTGAGATGTCAAAAGAGGAAGAGACTCATGCAAATACCCCAGTGAATTCCAGATAGTAAACACATCAATGAATACATGGGGAAATGCACAAAGCTAACTGATAAAGTAAAAGACACCTAAAAAATAAATATGGCATGGGTAACAAAAATCCTGAGTCAAGTAAAAGAGGCGGGAAAAGGAGGTAAAAAAGAACAATGATGAAGAAGCAGATTCCTCTCCATCCTCCAAAAGCAAGAAAGGATTACAGAACAACAACAACAACAAAAAAACACCAGAAGTCCAGTCAGACTAAATGGCACAGACAATGCCACACCACCAGTCTCAACGGCAGGGTTACAAACAACTTGGGCCAGACCTTCAAAGCTCTTCCTGCAACAACTCACTCTCTTCATTTGCTAGCTGCTAGTTCTCCCTTCCTATTCCTAGAAGCTTTAATTCATTCAACAACTACTTTGAGTTTAATCAATAAAGAGGTTATGCTAGGTCGTAATTGTTTTTGTCCTCCAAGTCAGTGTTCCTTTCTTCCCCACAGGATGTGATTTATCCTCACAGCTTCCTGAGTCCTGCTAAGCAGCTGATGGCTCAGTTTTATCTGCCAGTCTTCCAAACTCCACCGCCCCCTGGACATCCAATGTGAATACCTTCCTCACAAATCTTTCTTCAACTCTAACATTAGTCTCATTTTGCTCAGCTGACCATTCCCTCGCTACTTTGGCAAAACATGAGCTCCCTGTCCTCTATACTGCTCATTTAACATTTACAACAAACATCTCCTCCGTAACTTCATATGGCCTAAAATCTCTGTCCTTACAGAATTAATATTTCCTAGTCCCCTTTAAACGTGTATCTTTATTAATATAATGGGTTCACTCACACACTGGATTCAGGATGTCTTGTTGCCATTTATCAAAAAACTACTTGTGAAGGGCAGAGAAGGGACAAAGAGGAAGAAAGAATATACATAGGGAAAACAGGAAAAAAGGAAATTACAAGACAAGACAGGTGAGCTAGAGAGATGAAGAAAGCAACTAACATAAGTCATGATAACTTTGTGAGGTAAGAATTGAAATATTTATGTTACAGAAATTGAAATGGAAGGCGGAGAAAGGTTAAGTCACTCGATCAAATTTACCTATCACGCTTTACATACACGGACGACAATGGTTCCTTGGACGGCAATGGTTCCTTGGTTCCTTCTCCATCAACACAAGGTTGATGATATAGGATAATATACATAGAAACACCATCAAATCATTATCAGGATCATATTACAAAAGGTATTTAAAACTAACAAGTAGACCCTTGGTAATTATCTGAGAATTTCACCACGTCAACCCACTTTCTTTTTTTTTTTTGTTTTGAGACTGAGTCTCGCTCTGTCGCCCAGGCTGGAGTGCAGTGGTGCGATCTCGGCTCACGGCAAGCTCCGCCTCCTGACTTTCAATGTGCTTTATACATATTTCAAAAAAAATGAAACAGGATAAATCTTAATTTTTTTTTTTTTTTTTTTTGAGAGAGAGTCTCCCTCTGTTGCCCAGGCTGGAGTGTAATGGTGTGATCTCCGCTCACTGCAACATCCACTTCCCATGTTCAAGCAATTCTCCTGCCTCAGCCTCCCAAGTAGCTGGGATTACAGGCACCCACCACCACACCCAGCTAATCTGCACTTTTAGTAGAGATGGGATTTCGCCACATTGGCCAGGCTGGACTCAAACTCCTGTCCTCAGGTGATCCGCCCACCTCAGCCTCCCAAAATGCGGGGTTAAAGGTCACCATGCCCAGCCAAATCCTAAATTATTGATATTAAAATATAACAAATTCTAGTTAACGTCCCTCAACTTACAATTTGCCATAGTTTACAATATCTCTTCCCAATCTCCACTAGCAAACAGTTATAATACATCAGACATTTCCTTGAATCACAGATGTATGGGTTAAAATGCTGCTTCAAAAAAGGCAACACCACAAACTGAGTAGACTTAGAAAGAAAATACTGCATACTCTAACAAGAAATAAAACTAATAAAAATAGTATGTATTGAGTAATGACTATGCCAAACACTCACCTCATTTGAATCTCACAACAATCTATGGGTAGATTTCTATTATTATCTCCATTTTACAGATGAAGAAATTGACACAGAAATTAAATACGCTGCCCAAAGACACATAGCTAAAAAGTAGAGCCAGGATTCAAATCCAAGCAATCTTAACTCTGAGCCCATGTTCCTACCCACCAAACTGCAATGAAAAAAGTACACTACATTTAGAGGAAAATATTTAAAGGAAACAAACACTAAAACACAGAATTAGCTAAATCAAATGTACATTAACACAGAAACATTTCCCAAGAGAAAGGGTACACGTGAATTATCCCTACAGTCATGCAGAGAATTAGAAGTAAAATAATATGTATCTGTAAAATATGTACTAAGATATTTCTCTATTTTAAGATATTTTTATTAAGAAAAAAAAAAAAAGCAAAGAAAGTTAACTAAAATAAAGGTTACCAAAAAGAGCCTTAGAGGAAAAGTGCCCATTATAGTTTTGTACTTTAAGTATAATGGACAAAGAATGGTACCTTAGGTCAAATAATGAAAAGATCAGAGGAAGGCCGAGACAAAAATGTAAAGAATAAAGAAAAAGGAGCACAGGTTAACTACAGTGTCAAAAATTAAAATAGACAAAGACTTGCGTTCAATAATACTTACGGTAACAATGTTTGTAATAACAACAACAACAAAATGGAAACAGCCTAAAAGTCTATCAACAGAGCAAAGGTGAAATAAATATGGTATAAACCTAAAATGTACTAACTTGTCACAGTAGAAATAAATGACATAAATCTACATGAACCCACACTGATGAAATGAGTTGAAACTCAATTCATGAAACCACACTGATAAGCGATTTTGAGTGGGGGTAAAATAAACAGTATGCTGAACAAGAATATATGCAGTACCATCTATATGAAGTTTAAGAATACACAAAACAATACTATACACTGTCTAAGGAAACACACATGTGTAATAAAGCTGTAGAGAAATACACAGGAATAATAAACACCAAATTCAGAGCAGTGGTTAACTGTAAGATCTGAGGGAAAGGCATGGGTTTCTTTAAGTGGATTAAATTTTATGAAATATTTTTCAAACATACAGAAAGTGTGTCTATATTTTAGTTAAAAGACAGGAAAAGAAAATGGAACTAGCAGACTATGGGATCCCAAATTCCTTTATATACCAATCTAAAAAATCAATAACAATTCCTGTGAAGGAAGGTTAAAGGGGAAAGCATCCTGAGGAATTATGTCCAAAAAGAAAATTCTAGGCATGGTGGTTCACATCTGTAATCCCAGCACTTTGGGAGGCTGAGATGGGCAGATCACGAGGTCAGGAGTTCGAGACCAGCCTGGTCAACATGGTGAAATCCCATCTCTATTAAAAATACAAAAATTAGCCAAACACGGTGGCGGGCACCTGTAATTCCAGCTATTAGGGAGGCTGAGGCAGGAGAATTGAACTCAGGAGGCGGAGGTTGCAGTGAGCAGAGATCACACCACTGCACTCCAGCACAGGCGACAGAGTAAGACTCTGTCTCAAAAAAAGAAAAAGAAAAAGAAAATTCTAGTTAAATTCTATCAATTTCCTTATGATTTCCCGGGGGGATGGGAGTTGCAGGGACAGTTTTATTTGGGGCAGCAACTTTGTGTAATTAAACCAGACATAAAACTGCCCCTAAATGTCATCACAGCTCTTTTCCCTACACAATCACGACTTCAGAGGTTAATATGAACTTCAAGTGAACTGTCACTGCGGGGAGGAGATGCAGCGTCCCGGTTAAGAACATGGACTCTGGAACCAAACTGCCTGGGATGAAATTCAGCACACATTTAGCACACAATCGCCCAAGTCACTTAAATTGCTCTGTGCTTCAGTTTCCTCATCCGTAAAAATTAGAATGACAAAAAGAACCTATTTTCCGGAGGGCACGGTGGCTCAAAAACCAATCCCAGCACTTTGAGAGGCTGACGCAGGCGGATCACGAGGTCAGGAAATCGCGACCATCCTGGCTAACACAGTGAAACTCCCGTCTCTACTAAAAATACAAAAAATTAGCTGGGCGTGGTGGCGGGCACCTGTAGTCCCACCTACTCGGGAGGCTGAGGCAGGAGAATGGTGTGAACCTGGGAGGCGGAGCCTGCAGTGAGCAGAGATAGCACCATTGCACTCCAGCCTGAGTGACAGAGAGAGACTCCGTCTCAAAAAAAAAAAAAGAACCTATTTTGCAAGGCTGAGATAAAAATTAGAACAGCATTTGGCCACGGTATCCTATAAAGATGTCAGCTATTATCCTTATTCCAAAGACTGTTCATTCAGAAAAACAAAAACTAGGCTTTGTATCCAAATAATATAATTAAGTTCAATTACTTTCTGCATCAAATAGGGGACAGAAAAGTTGACCATGACAGGACAGTGGAAAATGTGCAGCTTTTCATGGCTTGAGCAATCAACGTTAGGATAGTAAGATAAGCAATTTTTAATTTTTCTAACAATATTCTTTGGTAGTGTTCTAACACCTCCAATGCGCACACATCTGTCTACATACACATACACACACACACAGAGGATCCAAAATCAAGGTAAAACATTCTATTTCTTGGCTCCCTGTTGACCTGGCAAAACTCCAGTTCATCTTGGAAAACCTAGTTCAGCTATCATCTCCACTGAGAAGTTTCCCCTTTTCCTTCCCTACTCTGTGCCCGCTCTGCACTTCTTCTCTATTTCCTAACAGCTTCCACTGCTGCACTGATTATACTATCCTGTTATATATTTGCTCATATGTCTTCTTCTGTTGCACCATGCTGTAATTTGTTCATACACCTCCTTTCTGTGGTGAACTGTGAGCTCCTTAAGAGCAGGAACTCGCTCAATCATTTCCAAATTCCGAGTACCTTGCAAAACAGACACTAAATAAATACATGAATGAATGAATCCTTAATAACAAATACCTTCACAAACAAGCAGAAACCTGTGTTTGGAGGCGACTTATCCAAAAAGTTGGTTATTTAAGTATCTTCAATTCTAAACAAAAATTAGCAGATCAATTGAAACTACCGAATCATCCAATTCTTTATCCTTCAAAATGGGAAACATCAAAAATATGTAAGTAAACATATTCCAATAAAAACAGAAGCTAAACTTTAAATAAAAAGAATTAAGGCACCTATGATGTCAGCAAAACAAAAACAGTCCTAAAGCTTTTTTCTAATGAAACCAAAAATAAACATGTAAGGAAGGCATCACAGGACTTACCATTTAGAGTGTCTCCTTTTACAGAAAATAAATAAATTACGATCAAAAGTCAGATGAAAATATATACTCTATTGAGGTGGATGAAATTAAGACTGAGCCACATTTTACATCAATCACACAATGCTCTTGTGGCAAAGTTTTCTAAAAGACTATCTCATGGGTCAACTAAAATTGGGCTAATTTTTAGAAATTTAACAGTTCTTGACAATTTTTTGGCATTTGCTTAGGACTCCGTAAGTTGCAGGGCCTGTTTTCTGCCACTGTGGGAGAGATGTCCCTCCTCCCAGCGAAAACACGGGCCTTAGTTGTGCTTTGGGTTCCATCCCAGCCCCATCCTTCTAGGAATTCTGCACAAACCCTTTTCTAGTCTATATTCAACCACTCTCTCTCCACAGAGCCTTCCCATCAGCATTCAAACATGCTGAAATCAAACCTATTGGAAACAGTTTCCTATACTTACTGTCTCCGTTTTCCTCACCTCCCACTGCTCCCCATTCCACCCCTACCTGCAGATCAGCATCTCTTTCAAAGATGACCTTCACCTTGCTAAATCCAATGGATGGTTCTCAATTCTTCTCTCATAGGAGCATTCCACAGTACTGACTCATCACCCTGCAGGGACATCTGTTTCTGGCTGTCCTCTGACCTTCCCGGCCACTCTTGTCTCCTTGGCAAGCACAACCTCCTCTGCCCAGCTCCATCCCAGGCCTCCTTCTCTTCTGTATAGCCTCCCCATAGGCAATCTCACCCATGCCCATGGTTTGAGCTCTTGCCTCCACATGGAGGGCTTCAAAATAGTAAATGGCCACCCCAATTCTGAGCACTAAACCAGTACGTCAATAAAGGCCTCAAAGGCAGCTCCAACTGAACACTTTCAAAACTAAAGTCACGCTCTTCCCATATCCAGAATCCAGTTCTCTACCAGTAAGCCCCAGCTCAGTGAATAGCACACATATCCCTTCAGTTGCACAGGTCTGAAACCTAGTAATCACTTAACATCTCTTTCTTCCACTCCATCTACTATTTATCACCATATCCTGACAATTTTATATCTCCATTTTCTCAGTATTTCTGTTTACCATATATGACTCTTAAGAGGATCAATGAGCCAACATATGCTAGTACTTTGAAAATTTAAAAAAAAAACATTTAGTATTAGTATTCATTAACTGAAATCTCTTCGAAAGCAGGAACTTTGGCAAGTTCATCTTTTTTATTTATTCCACATGGTACCCCTAGGACGGTGTTTTGCATGCAGATGGCCCTTAAGTAAATATATTGCAATGTATTATTTCTATTGGCTTCATACATGTTCAACTGAGGCATTTATGTATTTTTAACAATCTGTATTTCCCAATCCAGCCATCAAAAAATGATCTCGTAAGAGGTGAGACTTTTAAGTTAAATGACCCTGTGAAGCGTATGCTACAACGGATACTCTTCATTAATTATGATGCTCCTTAATTTAAAAGTCTATCATCCTTGGCCTAGCTTTCCTAAAAAAATCTAAATCCCATATTCAAGCCCAAATCTCACAGTAAAGAGTCTTACTCCCTCTTAACAGTTCATCTTGAGTGGTAGAAAGTATTAGAGGACTATTTAAGCTTTAAGTACCCTGAAGGCAGACAGAATGACAACTTGTAAAGTTGCCTATTTCATTTTTGTATCTTGCAAAATGAGCTGGGATGACATTCAGAGTATGAAAGACATTGTGAAATGAAAAGAATTATTGTTGCTCACAACTTCCCAAACTCTTGCATTATGTACATAATTGCAGGCTCAGATTTCAAGACTGTCCTCTAGCAAAACCTCACCACATCAATTCAAAAACAGCTCCCTAGACTAGATTTCCATCTATATCACAATCTTGCTCACAATCCTCATTCACACAATACCTTTCCTTCATCGTACCTATCAAACTTGCAATCACTTATTCCTTTGTATGACCATTTGCTTCTCCTCTATTTTTCCCTCTAGTCACTGCTGTCTTCTCAGCACCTAATAACGTGCCTGACATATCACAAAAATTAAATGGCTCTAGATGAGGCAATTAATCGAATGAGGAATGAAACAGTCACTTAACTGGAACCAACCAGCAGGGAAGCAAATAAGCAAATGAAACAGAGCTTGAGGCTTTAAGATCTGACCCTCACCCCAAACCAGACAGAGGATGATTTTCCCCTCATAAGTTGTGCGTCCTTCATGTCTCCCATTCTTTCTTTCTTCCTTCAAGGAGAACATTTTAGACCCTCAGAATATTTAAGTTTTAAGTCACTGAGTCTAAAGCCTTACAAATTCAGTAACTGAGATCCAAAGATACGACGTGACTTGTCACCTTGACCCTTAGGTCCAATGGTCCACTCTGCCCCTATACCTAATGTCATCCTACAAAACCAATACTTTTTATACAAACGAGAAATCAGGAAAAGTCTAGAGAGAAAACGCACGCGAGAATTACAAGAGAAGGCCTACTCATCCCCAAGTGTGAGGAACTGCACAGAAAAATGCCAGAAAACAAAATAAAGTCTGTGCAAAAGATTCCCATGTCACACCACCTCTCCCCTATAGTACTCTTCTAATACACTTTCAGGAACAACTCAGCAGCACCCTCAACTCTCAGAACTAATTTGGGGAAAAACAAAATAGGTTGATGATCATGAAAGAAGGTATCATCAAACTACAACTCTCCTGGCCACCCAGACTAAAATCCACTGTGGAAACTATTCAGCCAGCCACCAAGGAGAGGCAGCAAAATGTAGTGGTTAGATTTAAGAGCTCTGGATTTACACAGGCCTGTCTGAATCCCAGCTTCTTACTAGCTGAGATCTGAGGCAAGTTAATACGTCCAATCTGCAGTTTCTCCCGCTGTAAAATGGGAATAATCCCCACCCCAGAGGACTATTAACCGTGTAAAGACACTATACATAAAGCTCTCCGAACAGTGTGTAGCATGTAATAAAAGCTCAATAAATGTCGGCTATTTGTTATTCTTTTCAGCTATAATTTCGTTCACAAAGCCTATTGCCTTTCTAGCTTCCATATAATTTTAAAGACATTCCTCCAGCCTTTTCATTTTCGAGGGGCCTTTTATATAACAGCTTACAGCACACTTTCTAATATCAGACTTTCTGGGCAAACCATTTGAAAACCTGTGCCTCGGGCTCCTCCTCTGTGAAACGAGCCTGATAACGCCTACCCCGCAGGATTGCTGGTAGTAAGCAGTCCCCGAGTTACACAACCTATCACCAGTGTGTGATTAAAACGCACTTGGGGAAAACTAAACCTGCAACTCTCAACCCCAAACATCAGTTTTAATCCCAGTCCCACCACCACGATAGTGTCCAGAACCAATCATCAAGGTCGACCCACCTCACGCACCCGATTTCTTCTCACCCCACGCAGCAACAGCCCCTCCCGCCCTGCCAAGCAAGGGTTTTCCGAAATCGCAGGGCTGAGTCTCCTCCCACGGACACCTCACTGCTGGGGCCGCGGCAGAGCCCCCCTAATTCAAGGGACTGGCCTCCCCACCCCGCCCCACAGCGCCGGGAGGCACGCAGTGCATCCTCCCTGCCTGGTCAGCACCGCCCCACGCCGTTCGCTCTGCAGCTCCTGGCTCGCGTGGGCTCAGGGCCGAGGCCCCACGTCAGCCGCTTCCTGGACCCCAGCGGGCCGCCTCCCACCCTGCGCGCCACTGCTCCCGGCGCCGCGGGCTGCCTGCGCGCACACCCAGCGGCCAGGTGCGGCGCCGACGTCGGGGTCCCGGGCCCCGAGGCTGGGGCGCCCCTCCGGCCCAGCCGAACCGCACGCGGAGGCCGCACCGCCAACCAGCTCCCGCCGCTCCCACAACCCGCGCGGCACTCACCGCGACGCCGGAGTCCGGGTTCCTCCGGCCTCGGGCCCACGCAGGCCTGGCTGAGCCCCAGAGCGTTCACGCCCCGCGCCGCCGCCCGGGGACCCTGGCGCAGCCGTCGGGGCCGCACTGCGAGGGGACAAATGTCTGCGACCCCGTCCGCCGCCTCCTCGTCCCGGCCCCGGCCTCAGTGACAACGGCAGTGTCGCAGCCCGGCGCCGGCAGAGCAGCGTCTGTTGAGCGGAACCGCCTGGGACGCTCACCCCCGGCCGGCACTCGTTGCATATGCAGAGAGGCTGCCGCCCATTGGCCCGCGGGCGGTGGCGCGTGCGGGGCTGGGCCTATCGAATTCGGGCCGGGGAACGCGGTGCTGGCTGCCCGGGGCGGGGTGAGGTTACTACGGGTCATTCCGCGGAGCCGCCGCCGACCGGACCTGGCTGCAGTCTGCGCGGGGCGGGGGCGGGAACGGGGTCGACCGGGAAGGACGAACCGAGGCTGGGGGAGGGGAGCGGGGATCTGCGGTAGGGACGTGGGAGGAGAGGCCAGCCCAGTAGGGTCTGCAGGAGCTGCGTCCCTCCAGGAAAAAAACACCCCCCCCCCAAAAAACAAAAACATTACAGACGCACAATTACTGCTGTACTGTATAAATTTCAATACAAATTATGAAACAATATGCATATTCTTTTTCGTTTTTAACTGGATTAGTTATCCTGTTCTTGCACAAATTGCTGTCAAATCCTGCCAAAAAAAATGGCTTTTGGAACTGCCTGGGGCAAGAAGAGCCTCAAAAACTCAAAGCTTATCCATTATCATTTCTCTTGTTTTGGCCTCACTTAACCTTGCATATAAGCCGTTTTCCCCTGAATGCACTCACTCAGCATGCAAATTTGCTATTTCTTTTCAAAAAATAAAGTTTACTCCAAATTATTGTTTTTGAACGTTCTTAGGAATCCAGTGTTTCTGTATTTTAAGGAGTTTGCCATTGTTTCTCGTTTTAGACACTAAACAAGGAAAAGAAAGCATCCAGTGCAGGTACACTGCCTCCCCACAGACAAAAAACACACGCACACTCACACATGCACACACACCTCAAAACACAAATGATTACATGTAGTACAACTGCATGTACTATGAGAGAGAAGACTTTCATTAATCCAGTAATAGTAGGATTGGTCTCTTTTTTTTAACCCGACATATTGTTTAGTTTGCCTGTGAACTTTTCCTTAAGTAGGTGAAAGGTTGCCTTCCTGAGCCAGCCTCAGGCTAAAGCAGGGCTCATTTCCCAAGAGAATCTCAAAATCAGGAAGCCGCCAGAACTTGAACTAGGTGGAGCGATGATGCACCAAACAGAGAGCTCACTCACCATGGGCCCAGGGCCAACTGAGAACCTAAAGGGATGGATACCTGACTCAGGCAAACTGTTCTCCCATTTCAAAATATGGCAGTTCAGTTGCTCATTAATCTGTTGAAATCTTATTAAATAATACATCCTGAAGATAAGTAGAATGCAGAACTTCTTATCTGAAAAGACATTCGCAGCTCTGCAGAGAGGCAGGCTTTAGAACTGGTACTTCCAGAACCACGAAATCCTCTAGAAAATATTGGTTTTCTTCCAAGAGAAGAAAACTAATATTGAACCTTTTTAGCTATCCATAAGCCTAAAACAGACTAGAAGAATTCCAACAATATCTTTCTTCATTATGTCTATATTATGGAACATATATATTGTGGATATGGACTTATATTTAAAAGAAAATAGTCCTGGGAATTAAAATTCTAAATTCTCATCTTGTTTGCTGTTTAACGCTTAAGCTAAGTAGAAATATATACAGATACTTCAGAGATATTGTGGGTTTGGTTCCAGACCACTGACACTTAAAGGGAATAACAAAATTAAGTGAGTCACATGAATAGTTTGGTTTCCCAGTAAATATAAAAGTTATGTTCACCGGGCATGGTGGCTCACGCCTGTAATCCCAACACTTTGGGAAGCCAAGGCAGGTGGATCACCTGAGGTCGGGAGTTCGAGACCAGCCTGATCAATATGGTGAAACCCTGTCTCTACTAAAAATACAAAAATTAGCCAGGCGTGGTGGCATGCGCCTGTAATCCCAACTACTCGGGAGGCTGAGACAGGAGAATCGCTTGAACCCAGGAGGTGAAGGTTTCAATGAGCCGAGATCATGCCATTGCACTCCAGCCTGGACAACAAGAGTGAAATTCCATCTCAAAAAAAAAAAAAGTTATGTTCATACTATAAAGCGTGCAATAGCATTATATTTAACAAAACAATGTACATATCTTAATTTAAAAATATTGCAAAAAAATGCTAGCGATCATCTGAGTCTTCAGCAAGTTGTAATCTTTTTTTGCTGGAGGAGGGTCTCGTCTCAGGGTTGATGCTGCTAACTGATCAGGGTGATGGTTGCTGAAGGTGGGCATGGCTGTAACAATTCCTTAAAATAGATAACAATGAAGTTTGCATCATAGGTGACTCTTCCTTTCACAATTTCTCTGTAGCATGCAATGCTGCTTAATAGCATTTTACTCACATTAAAATTCTTTCAGAATTGGAGTCAATTCTTTCAAATCGCCGAGCACAGTGGCTCACGCCTGTAATCCCAGCACTTTGGGAAGCCGAGGTGGGCTGATCACGAGGTCGGGAGTTCGAGACCAGCCTGGCCAACATAGTGAAACCCCATCTCCACTAAAACTACAAAAATTAGCTGGGCATGGTGGTGCACACCTCGAGTCCCAGCTACTCGGGAGGTAGAGGCAGGAGAATCGCTTGAACCGGGGAGGCGGAGGTTGTGGTGAGCTGAGATCACGCCACTGCACTCCAGCCTGGGCAACAAAGCGAGACTCCATTTCAAAAAAATAAAAAATAAAAAAAACCTCTCAAACCTTGCCACTGCTTTATCCACTAAGTTTATGTAATATTCTAAATCCTTTCTTGTCATTTTAACAACGTTCACAGCATCTTCAACAGGAGGAGATTATATCTTGAAAGACCACTTTGTTTATCCATACGAAGCAACTCTTCATCCGTTCAAGTTTTATCATGAGACATGACAATTCAGACACATCTTCAGTCTCCACTTCTAATTCTAGTTCTCTTGCTATTTCTAACATATCTGCAGGTATTTCCTCCGCTGAAGTCTCAAACCCCTCAAAGTAAACCGTGAGAGTTAGAATCAGCTTCTTCCAAAGTCCTGTTATGTCAGTATTTTGACCTCCTCCCATGAATTGTGAATGTCCTTAGTGGGATCTAGAATGGTGAATCCTTTCCAGAAAGTTTTCAATTTACTTTACTCAGGTCTGCCGGGCGTGGTGGCTCACGCCTGTATCCCAGCACTTTGGGAGGCTGAGGCAAGCAGATCACGAGGTCAGGAGATCGAGACCATCCTGGCTAACACGGTGAAACCCCATCTCTACTAAAAATACAAAAAATTAGCCGGGTGTGGTGGCGGGCACCTGTAGTCCCAGCTATTCAGGAGGCTGAGGCAGGAGAATGGTGTGAACCCGGGAGGTGGAGCTTGCAATGAGCGGAGATCGTGCCACTGCACTCCAGCCTGGGTGACAGAGCGGGACTCTGTCTCAAAAAAAAAAAAATTTACCCAGGTCTATCAGAGGAATCACTATGGCAGCCATAGCCCCATAAAATTTCTTAAATGACTTGAAAATCAAAACTAGTCCTTAATCCATGGGCTGCAGAATGAATGTTGTGTTAGCAGGCATGAAAACAACATTAATCTCCTTATACAGCTTCATCAGACTTCCTGGGTGACCAGGTGCATTGTCAATAGTAGTAATATTTTGAAAGTAATCATATCTTCTGAACAATACTCCCAAAAATGTGCTTAAACTGTTTGATAAACTATGCCGAAAACAGATGAGCTGTCATCTAGGCTTTGTTATTTCATTTATAAAGCACAAGCAAAGTAAGTTTAGCACAATTCTTAAGGGCCCTAGGATTTTCAGAATGGTAAATAAGCATTGGCTTCAACTTAAAATCACCAGCTGCAATAGCGCCTAACGAGAGAGTCAGCCTGTCCTTCAAAGCTTTGAAGCCATGCATTGACTTCTCCTCTCTACCTATGAAAGTCTTAGATAGCATCTTCTTGCAATATAAGATTGCTTTGTCTACCTTGGAAATCCGTTGTTCAGCGTAGCCACCTTCATCAACAATCCTAGCTGGATATTCCAGAAAACTTGCTGCCACTTCTGCATCAGCACTTGCTGCTTCATCTTGCGCTTTTAGGTTATAGACATGACTTCTTTTCTCAAACCTCATGAACCAAACTCTGCTAGCACCAAACTTTTCTTCTGCAGCTTCTTCATCTCTCTCAGCCTTCACAGAATCCAAGAGAGCTACGCCTTGCTCTGGAATAAACTTCGGTTTAAGAGAATGGTATGACTGGTTTGATCTTATATCCAGATCACTAAAAGTGTCTCCATATCATCACTAAGGGTATTTAGCTTTCTTAAGCATTCACTAGAGTAGCACTTTTAATTTTCCTCAAGAACTTTTCCTTTGCATTCACACCTTGGCTAACAGCTTGGCACAAGAAGCCTAGCTTTCAGGCTGTCTGGGCTTTTGAACATGCTTTCCTCACTAGGCATAATCATTTCTAGCTTTTGATTTAAAGTGAGAGACGTGTGACTCTTCCTTTCACTCGAATACCTAGAGGCCATGTAGGGTTATTAACTGGCCTAATTTCAATATCCCTGTGTCTCAGGGGATAGAGAGGCCCAAGGAGAGGGAGATGGTGGGGACTGGGGTTGAGGAGGGGAGGTCATTAGAGGAATCAGAACACACACATTTAACAATGAAGTTCACCATCTTATATAGGCGTACTTCAGATCAGGGTGCCACAAAACAATTACAATAGTAACAACAAAGATCACTGATCACAGGTCACCATAACAGATATTTAAAAAATGAAAAAGTTTGAAATATTGCAAGGATTACCAAAATTTGACACAGAAACACAAAGTGAGCTGATGCTATCAAAACAATGGTGCCCGTAGAGTTACTCAATGCAAGGTTGCCACAAACCTGATATCGTTTGGCTGTGTCCCTACTCAAATCTCATCTTGAATTGTAGCTCCCATAGTCCCCACACGACGTGGGAGGGATCCAGTGGGAGGTAAATGAATCATGGGGGCAGGTTTTTCCTGTGCTGTTCTTGTAATAGTGAATAAGTCTCATGAGATCTGACGGTTTTATTAAGGGGAGTTCCCCTGCACACGCTCTCATGCCTGCCACCATGTATGACGTGACTTTGCTCCTCCTTCACCTTTCACCATGATTGTGAGGCCTCCCCAGCCACTGTGAGTCCATTAAACCTCTTTTTCTTTTTTTTCCTTTTTTTTTTCTTTTGAGATGGAGTCTTGCTCTGTCCCCCAGGCTGGAGTGCAGTGGTGTGATCTCGGCTCACTGCAATCTCCACCTCCCGGGTTCAAGCAGTTTTCCTGCATCAGCCTCTGAGTAGCTGGGAATACAGGTGCATGTCACCATGTCCAGCTAATTTTTGTATTTTTAGTAGAGACAGGGTTTCATGTTGGTCAGGCTGGTATCGAACTCCTGACCTCATGATATACCTGCCTCAGCCTCCAAAAGTGCTGGGATTACAGGCTTGAGCCACCGAGCCAGGCCACCTCTTTTTCTTCACAAATTACCCAGTCTTGGGTATATCTTTATTAGCAGTGTCAGAACAGACTAATACACCTCCAATTTGTAAAAAACACAATAAAGCAAAATGCAATAAAACCAGGTATGCCTGTAGTATTTCTACTTTCTACATTTTTAATTTTTTTGTTTTTTAATTTAAAAAAAGTCCTCTGTACAATTGATTTTGTCTTGAAAAGTTTTCAGTACATTTTTATTGACAGCTTTTGAGAATTACAGAATTTGGCTATATTTTCCTTCTTTTTACAAAAATTAAATTCAGAAACTATTATGTCCAACTGAATGAAAACATCTACAGGAGTACAGCAGTTACTTTATAGTTTTGCTATTTGTCCAAATAACAGGACATTGAGAAGAGATGTCTTCGTAATTCTCATGAATACCTAATGATCTGTTTCATGTGAAGGGCGGCAGAAATAGTCTGTGACTATATAATAAAATACTATGAGCACTTTCCATAATCATTATAGTACAATACCAAGACCAGCTGAGGTTTAAAATTTTAACAGAAATCTTTTAGTTCTTTCACTTCTGGTGAATTTTGGCAGCAGAAGACAGGAGTTAAGGTGGCATATGATACTGTATGTTTGAGTTCAGATGACTCTGGCTTCGAGAAGCAGAACACTCAACAAAAAACAGTTTTTAAAATGACATTTATTGTCCAGGTGCAGCGGTTCATGCTTGTAATCCCAACACTCTGGGAGGCTGAGGTGGGAGGTTTGCTTGAGGCCAGGAGTTCAAGACCAGCCTGGGCAATGCAGAGAAGTCCCATCTTTAAAAAAAAAAATAGGCCAGGTGTGGTGGCTCACACCTGTAATCCCAGCACTTTAGGAGGCCGAGGTGGGCAGATCACAAGGTCACAAGGTCAAGAGATCGAGACCATCCTGGCCAACATGGTGAAACTCCATCTCTACAAAAATACAAAAATTAGCTGGTGGCGCACGCCTGTAGTCCCAGCTACTCAGGAGACTGAGGCAGGAGAATTGCTTGAACCTAGGAGGCAGAGGTTGCAGTGAGCCGAGATCGCGCCATTGCACTCCAGGCTGGCAACAGAGTGAGACTCCGTCTCAAAATAAATAAATATCTAAAAATACAAAAATTAGTCAGGCATGGGGACTCATGCCTGTAGTACCAACCGCTTAGGAGGCTGAGGCAGGAGGGTTGCTTGAGTCCAGGAGTTCGAGGCTGCAGTGAGCTATGATTGTGCCAGTACACTCCAGCCTGGGTGACAGAGCAAGACCCTGTCTCAAAAAAAAAAAAAAGACATTTACTATGTCACATAAAAAGAACTAAGGAGGCAGGACAAGTCCAAGCTGAGTTCAGGGACTCTGCATATCATTGAGGACCTGGGCCTACCCTGTGTCATTCTCAGCATACTGGCTTCATCCTTAGACTGTCCACTCATAGTCACAGATGGCAGCCACAGTTTCATACATCTCATGAACACACAACAGCATCTGACCAAAGAATAAGGGCATGTTCCCTAAATGCCACTTTTTATTAAGGAGGAAATCCTTTCTCGGAAGATTCACGACAGACCCCTCCACAAATCTCATTGACAGGAACTGAGTCACACATCCATATCTTACCTGTAAAGGAGGCTGGGTAAGTGTTAGGCAGGCATTTTGGGCTTCTGGAATGGAAAGGAGGTACTATCAGCACAAAGGAAGCCATGGGAAGGGATACATGTGGGAAAGCCTAACTAGCAACATCTGACATGAACATCACTATCACCTGAAATTACCCATTTTGGACTAAAAGTGGTTTAAACGATAAAACCATCTGTTGTTTAACTTTACAAAATGTCCAGAGGAAAGCAGTTCCAAGGCTGCTTTTTGGGTTTTTTGTTTGTTTGTTTGTTTTGTTTTGTTTTTGTTTGAGACAGGGTTTATTCCCATCTCCCAGGCTGGAGTGCAGTGGCACAGTCTCGGCTCAATGCAACCTTCACCTCCCGGGCTCAAGCAATTCTCCTGCCTCAGCCTTCCAAGTAGCTGGGGCCACAAGCATGCACCACCATGCCCAGTGAATTTTTGTATATTTTGTAGAGATGGGGTTTCACCATATGGGCCAGGCTGGTCTTGAACTCCTGACCTCAGGTGATCCACTCACTTCAGCCTCCCAAACTGCTGTGATTACAGGTGTGAGCCACCGCTCCCAGCCCAGGGCTGCTTTAAAGGCTCAGTGATGTCATCAAGGACCCAGCTCCTCCTGTCTCTTTGCTCATTCTGCCATTCTCAGTCTCTATGTTTTCTCTCTCCTCATGGTGATAAGATGGCTGCCACTGCTCCAGATGTTATCTTACACAGCACATCTAAAGCCAGAAGAGAAAAGCAGTTTCTCCTTACATACCAGGATGGGTTTATTGAACAGCTACATCTTTCCAAGATGCACTCAACTCATTTCCCCTAAACCAATCACTGGCAAATGAAATTACCCTGATAAATCTATCTCGATCATAGATCATCTACTAGGGTCTGGGGAGGGTATTCTAGCTACTAGGGACACAGTAACATTTGACCTTCCGTTCAAAGTACTATATATGCCACATTTTCAAGGACAAGACTCCACTCCAATAGAATATCATCCTCAGGCTGGCTCCTTTGCTTGGTTTTTAACAGGATTCTAAGAGTTCCATCGGGTGGCACTTAGTGATGAGGCACTTGGTAGAGCCCATAGGTCCCACTGTCACATGCTTGTTGCTGCTCCTCTGCCATAAAGTGGGCCCTCACTCCCAGAACGAGGCTATGCAGGAATCTATGATGGCAAATCAGACATTTTGTGAGCCCTTGGATTGTGGTACTGGCAGGGCTCAGTGGGCAGAAAAAGCAAACTCACACTGAGGTTATGGATCTATCCCAGAAAGAACAAATCAATGGCTTAGGCGCTGGTAGAGGCACTGAGGTGGAGATTCACAGGTGTCATCAGCACATCCTAGACATGGGAACGCTAAGGGGATGTGTGCAGGGCACCCAATACCTCTGCTACAAGTGGGCAATCAACAGTGGCTGCTAGGCTGGGCGTGGTGGCTCATGCCTATAATGCCAGCACTTTGGGAGGCCGAGGCAGGTGTAACATTTGAGATCAGGAGTTTGAGACCAGCCTAGCCAACATGGTGAAATCCTGTCTCTACTAAAAATACAAAAATTAGCTGGGCTTGGTGGCGCATGCCTGTAATCCCAGCTACTCGGGAGACTGAGGCAGGAGAATTGCTTGAACCCGGGAGGCGGAGGTTGTGGTGAGCCAAGATCGAGCCAGTTCACTCCAGCCTGTGCAACAGAGCAAGACTCTGTCTCAAAAATAATAAAAAATAAAAATGAAAAACAGTGGCTGCCATTTTTCCTTATGTTAAAAAACTGGAACATATGTATATTATATATAGATGTGTGTGTGTGTGTGTGTGTGTGTGTGTGTGTGTATTTTTTTGAGATGGAATTTTGCTCTTGTTGTCCAGGCTGGAGTGCAATGGCGTGATCTGGGCTCACTGCAACCTCCGCCTCCCGGGTTCAAGCAACTCTCCTGCCTCAGTCTCCCGAGTATCTAGGATTACAGGCATGTGCCACCATGCCCGGCTAATTTTGTATTTTTAGTAGAGACAGGGTTTCTCCATATTGGTCAGGCTGGTCTCAAACTCCAGACCTCAGGTGATCCGCCTGCCTCGGACTCCCAAAGTGCTGGGATTACAGGCGTGAGCCACTGTGCCCAGCCTCGAATATATTTCAAGGAATTTTCCAGTGACTGAATTTCAAAGAAAGAATCAGGAGAAGAATTCTAAGAGTTTCTGTGACCAAACATCACTCTGTCTTTCTAGGAAGTCCTTCTTTTCAACACAGGCTCTCACCTTCAGGAGTGAAGCTCATGGTTGATCACGGGGCAAGACATCACAGTGGGATGTCTCCTACATCCCCTCTAGGATTTATAAAGATCTCTAGGGATCGAGATTCTTCTGCTACCTTCAGTGACACCAGATATTTGTCAACGCTCTCCATAAGCAATTTCTTCAACCCAAGGTAATTTGATTCTGTTCTACTTCAATGATTAAAAACTGACTAGCCTTCTTTAAATAACTCTTCACATGCATGAAATACTTTGTCTTCTTTTTCTTTTCCAAGCTAGACAAAACTTTTTTTCTAACTTTTATTTTAGATTCATGTTCAGGTTTGTTACAAGGGTATATTGCATAATGCTGAGGTTTGAGGTATAATTGCATCTGTCACTCAGGCAATAAGCACGGTATCCAACAGGTAGTTTTTCAATCCTTGCCCTCTCCCTCACACCTCCTATAATCCTCAGGGTCTATTATTCTCTTCTTCATGTCCATTTGTAGTTCTCTGAGAAATCTCCAAACTGCTTTCCATAGCAGTTGAACTAATTTACATTCCCTCCAATATCGTGAAAGCTTTCCTTTTTCTCTGCAGCCCTGCCAGCATCTGTTATTTTTTTGACTTTTTAATAGTCATTCTGACTGATATGAGACGGTATTTCATTGTGGTTTTGATTTGCATCTCTCTAATGATTGGTGATGATGAACATTTTTTCATATGCTTGTTGGCCGCTTGTGTGCCTTTTTTTGAGAAGTGTCTGTTCACATACTTTGCCCGCTTTTTAATGGGATTATTTGTCTTTTGCTTTTAAATTTTTTTAAGTTCCTTACAGATTCTGAATATTGGACCTTTGTTGGATGCCTAGTTTGCAAGTACTCCCATTCTGTAGGTTGTCTATTTACTCTGTTGATAGTTTCTTTTACAGTACAGATGCTTTTTGGTTTAATTAGATCTCACTTGTTAATTTTTGTTTTTGTTGCAATTGATTGGAGGGCTTAGCCATAAATTATTTGTCAAGACTGATGTCCAAAATGGTATTTCCTAGATTTTTATTCTAGGATTTCTACAGTTTGAGGTCCTACATTTAAGTTGTTAATTTATTTTGACTTGATTTTTGCCTATGGTGATAAGTAGGGGTCCAGTTTCATTTTCCTGCGTTTAGATAGCCAGTTATCTCAGCACCATTTAGTGACTAGGGAATCCTTTCCCCATTGCTTATTTTTGCCAGCTTTGTCAAAGATCAGATGATTATAGATGTGTGGCTTTATTTTGGGGTTCTCTATTCTGTTCCATTGGTCTTATGTGTCTCTTTTTGTACCAGTATCATGATGGTTTCATTACTGTAGCCTTGTAGTGTAGTTTGAAGTTGGGTAAAGTGAGGTTTCAGGCTTGTTGGTTTTGCTTAGGATTCCTTTAGCTATTTGGGCTCTTTTTTGGCTCCACATGAATTTTAGACTAGTTTTTTATAGTTCTGTGAAACATGACATTGGTAGTTTGATAGCAATAGCACTGAATCTGTAGATTGCTTTGGGCGGTATGGCCGTTTTAACAATATTGATTCTTCCAACCCATGAGTACAGAATGTTTTCCCATTTGTTTGTAGACAAATCTTTTTAAAAAAAAGTCTTTCTGAAATGACCTGTTTTCTATCCCTTTGATTATTTTTAGTGCACTTTCCCCTTTTCATCATTTGGAGAATAAAATAGAATACCCAGATTTTAACCAAGGACCTGGCAATTGTAAAATATATTGAAAGGGTCTATTCCCAGCCCTTATACATCAGAATGTCATTAAAATATCCTAAAAAATCATTTGCTTTTAAAAGTAGCAATGCATACATTTTTATTCCTGTTTCATTTTGATTGATAATAATTCCCAGTTAAGGAAGTGGACATTTATGAGCTGCACACTCTTGTGTGTGTAGAAGTCTCTTTGAATCTATTGTTGGGCTTGTTTGCTGTTCTATGTATGAACCTCTGCATATAAAGTCTTTTATATTATACTTACTAAAGCTTCCCTGAAATTGATCCATTTATTTGGGCCATTCTATTTTATAAGTATATATGTAAAGAACCCTGAATTCAGGCAGTTTCTGAAATAATATTTTCTCTCCAAAATAGCTGTTGCTCTATTATTTCTTAAGGTCTTTTATAATATAGACTTTATATGTTTGATTAAAAAGAGAAAACCAAGATCATTAGAATTAAGTTTGGTTGTATGTAACTAAGAATGCAAAATAATAGTAGTTAAAATGCGTAAAGATTTTTATATTACATAAAAGGAATCTGGAACTTGGTAATCTAGGGCCAGTATGGAAACTCCATGAAATCATCAGGGACCCAACCCAACATGCTTCTCTCTTTTTGTTCTTCCAGTCTCTGTGGGTGACTTGCCAGTGTCTGATGTCTATATCCAAAGTCATAAAATGGCTGCTGGGGTTTTAGCCATCACAGCTCTGTTCCAGGCATCAGAAAGAAAGAAGAGGACAATGCAAAAGGGATGCAATTCCTAGTAATTCCTTTGAAGAGTTTTTTTTTTATTTTTTTCAACACAACACCTCATCTTACATCACATTAGTCAGAATATCACCACATACTAAGGAAGCCAGAACATACAATCTCTTAGAAGCACACAATGGCATCTGAAATAAAATCCGGGTGCTGTTACTAACTGTGAAGGGCAGAAGAGTTATCAGGTAAGCAACCAACAGTCACTGCCCTCTTGATAAAGGTAGGGTAGCTGAAGAAAGGCACAATACATTGGGTGCTGAAAATACTACTTCCCGGAACCTGAAGATAGTTCAAGTTCTTCTTTAGGGCCAGTGAAAGTCCTCTTCTTTGTTTCTCCCTTTGATTTAAAAGTTTGTGACAATACAGAGCAGTTTTTTTTTTTTTTACATTTTTCTAACAAACAGCCTTTATATAATCGTGAAATACATAAACAGTCCCTGAGTGTTCTCCAAAATCATTCATATTAATTTCTTTTGAAGTTCCTTAGTGAACTTACTTCTCTTTTCTCTGGAACTGCTGTGGTTTCTCTATATCAATGAAAATATTTGGAAGCTAAGCCTGAGGTTTGGGGGGTAGTCCTTTAAATCTCATGTTTATTTTATATTTACAACACATCTCAATTTGGACTAGCCACCTTTCAAGTGCTCAATCACCACATATGGCTAGAGGCTACTATATTGATCAGCTCAGTTCCAGACTATAAGATGCATGAAAACAAGAAAGCATGTCTGTTTCACTCACCACTGTATCCCAGCACCTAGCACTGTGCCTGATGTGTAATGGGCACTCAATGTGTGTTTGTTGAATTAGTACATTTGAGGGGAAGGATATTTAAAATATTTGTCAGCAAAGGTGCTGACAAAACAGATAAGTCATTTTAGTTTTTCTCTTTTGCTTTTTGAGATCTTGCCTGTCGAAAAGCTTTATTGGCCGGGTGCGGTGGCTCACACCTGTAATCCTAGCACTTTGGGAGGCCAAGGCGGGCAGATCATTTGAGGTCAGGAGTTCAAGAGCAGCCTAGCCAACATGGTGAAACACTGTCTCTACTAAAAATACGAAAATTAGCCGGGTTTGGTAGTGTGTGCCCGTAATCCCAGCTACATGGGAGGCTGAGGCAGGAGAATCACTTGAACCCGGGAGGCAGAGGTTGCAGTGAGCCGAGATGGTACCACTGCACTCCAACCTGGGCAACAGAACGAGACTGTGTCTCAAAAAAACAGAAAACCTTTTTATCATTTATATTTTTCTAACCATTGTAAGGAGAGCTTCCAGTTTAGAAATTTTTAATGAAGCAAGACCATGCCATCACAACCAATGTTTTAAAAATAAACTCCTCGTAAAGGTTGTTAGTATGCATCTTGCTAGTAATTTATTCTTGTTTTTACTGAATCTCTAATGATCTTGGGGAACATTTCTAGGACCCATACACAAATATGAAAACATTTTATATTTTGTATATTTTATCTGTTTTATATATTTTCTGTGTAATCTTTAAACCACAACACTCTTGTATTCATTATGTCATCATACTTTGCTTAAGAGCATATTTCTCAAACTTGCATAAATTGTGGAAGTATCAAAGGATTAACCAAAAGTCTACCGAGAGTGCCTATTTACCTCACCTAGGTACAAAACAGCTTTACTTAAAATTTGGGAAATCCTGTGGCTTTACTGCTGTGTTACTTAAAATGTGTTTCATGGGCCAGGAGTAGCAGCAGCCATACTTAGGAGTTGCTAGAAATGTGGAGTCTCAAGCCCAGATATACAGAGCTATGCCCAGATCTACTGAATTTTCTATCTGCATTTTCACAAGAGTTTAGCCAAATGACTCATGCGCACATTAAGGTTTGAGAAGCACTGACTCAACATTATTTTCAGTTCCTTTTACCACTAAACGTGGATATATTCGCTGCTTACTTTAGAGCCAGGCACAGAGAGCAGAAAACGATTGGCCCAGAGAGCAGATACAGGAGCTCTGATTTCTAGTGCCTTGGCGTGCGGAACAGGGACCTCATGGAGCTTTCTGCACGTAGATGGAGGAAAGGCTTGGGGAAGAGCGGTGGGAAGACAGACCTGATGTTTATACCAGTTGTTTGCTACTCATCCAAAAAGCAGGAGCTCCTGCCAGTCCCTGAGCATCTGGGCTAAGCAAAAAAAAAAAAAAAGAAATATATATATATGTATGTATATATTTAGCTATTTTAAAGAACCAAGTTTAGAGGCCACGGAGGACAGATCACTTGAGGTCAGGAGTTCGAGACCAGCCTGACCAGCATGGTGAAACCTCGTCTCTACTAAAAATACAAAAATTAGCCGGGCATGGTGGTGCATGCCTGTAATCCCAGCTACTAGGGAGACTGAGGCAGGAGAATGGTTTGAGCCCGGGAGGCAGAGGTTACAGTGAGTCGAGATCGTGCCACTGCACTCCAGCCTGGGCGACAGAATGACACTCCGTCTCAAAAAAAAAAAAAAAAAAGAACCAGGTTTATTCCAAAGTGTCACCTAACCTTAAAGACAACCTTCCCTACTCCCACCCTCTCATGGAACTAAACTGAGTGATGACAATGAGTATGCAACAAAGTCACATGCTTCCCAGCTTCACTTTATATCAGTGGGATTAATTCAAAAAAATCAAAGTAATTCATCACACATTCATTTTAACTACAAAAATCACAAATTCTCATCTATCCACTTCTGAATCAGCTACTTTTAGCAAGTACAGAAAGAAAACCACCAAATGAACAATTAGTGAGAATTTTTTGGTTTTGCTGAGATACCTCATCATAGCCCTCCCTATTACCACTATTAAAGCAACTCTAAAAAATAATAATTTCCCTCAAAACGTTAGGACACATTTACCAGGAGTAATCATGTGACAAACACACTCTCCTAGGGAATAAAGAACGTGATACATAAAATTTCAAAACTCTAATCTATACAATCACAACAAAATTCTAGTTATTCGATCATTTATAAAAGATTATCTCCAGCATGGACCTCTGGTTGCATTGTTCGCCCAGCAACCCCCTCCTACTTTTTATGTTAAAAGCTATCTCTTACCTTTGGGAAACAACCCTCCCAATTCTGTGTGTTTCTAGTGGAACTGCAGATCATCAAACCTCATCCACATTAGCCACAGAAGTGGGTACAGAAACCAACCTGCCAATCAAAACATCCCCTCTCCCCTTACCACAGGTATTGGTTCAAAGGGTGGTCAGACGGTCCAGGGAAGACCAATGAGAGTTCATCCCTGACATTTTACATCTGTATCCTGAGAGACTGATTTGGAATATCCAAGCTGCAAGTTTACTGAATTCATATCTACTCTGTCTCAGAAGCCATCTGGCCAACAAGCAGAGAGTGGAGCCCAGCAAAGAGATGGGGATGTGGATCCCCAAATCTAGCAGTGCTTGAGGTCAACACCACTGCTATTATTTCCCGTAACATGATTCAGTATACTCTGTGGAAGGGTGTGTGTGTGCCTACATTTACTTAAGCTAGTTTGAGGTCATTCATAACTCAAACTTCCTGATATACACAAACAGGAAAATGAAAGAATCTTAAAAGGAAATTCATTGACACTTAGAAAAGTAGCTTGTTACTATTGTGAAATTGTGGTTATGTCTTGACTGAACAAACATTTAGTAAGACATTATGCTGGTTCCTGTATGTGTTTTACAGATATTCGATCATCCTGTCTCTGTAAAGCAGGAATCATATTTCCGGAGCTTCCTTTTCTTCCTGCACTAGGTCATGCAAGCTCAGGTTTCTGAGTGAACACAGCAAAAGAGAATCATAAAGCAGTGTTTTCTTTTAGACAGATCATCTGACTGAATTTCTCTCTCCTTTTCTGCCATGGCTGACTTGGTGAGTCGTATAAAATTTCCATAGACTATTCTCAAAATCAAAGTGCTAGGATGGGAAAATAGTACGCATTTATTGCCTTTGTGTTTTATCTCCTAGAATTAGTAGAAGTACTTATTTATTGAATCAGTGTTATAGATACAATTTTCTTTTTAATCTGACAACGACTCCAGCAGGCATCTCCCTGCTTTACGGAAGAAAACACTGTGACCTGTGAGGCACCTTCTTGAGATCGTGAAACTAGTGAGTGGTATAACCTGGATATACACCCAGGCCTGTCTAACTTTCTGTAGCCCATCATTTTCTCCCTGGCACTACATTACTTTCCAGAAAAAAGGGCAGTATAGTCAGTCATCCTGGTGATATTTTTTTTTCTTTTTTTTTTTTCCTGAGGCAAAGTCTTGCACCCAGTCATCTGGTTGTATATTTTATATCACACCAAAGCCCATATACTCCAGTCTCTTGGAAGTGTATTCAACATTCTATGAACTTCAGTGTGAAACAGTTGGCATGTTAGATAAGTAGTCATAAGATTGAGCCTAAATTAGGGTCAGGTGCGATGGCTTATACCTGTAATCCCAGCACTTTGGGAGGCCGAGGCGGGCGGATCACTTGAGGTCAGGACCTCGAGACCAGCCTGACCAACATGGTGAAACCTCGTCTACTAAAAACACAAAAAGTAGCTAGGTGTGGTGGCAAGTGCCTGTAATCCCAGCTACTCGGAAGGCTGAGGCAGGTGGATTGCTTGAACCCGGGAGGCAGAGGTTGTGGTGAGCCGAGATGATGCCATTGCACTCCAGCCTGGGTAACAGAGTGAAATTCTGTCTCAAAAAAAAAGAAAGAGGAGGAAGATGAAGAAGTTAAGAAGGAAGTGGAGCACAGGGAAGAGGAAATTTCTTCCAGATTAAAAAAAAGAGAACTCAAAACAAGAACAATTCTTCAAAGATTCAATTTATGAAATTATCACATAGGGAGGAAAAAGGTATTTACCTTGATTTATCTGAAAAAAAGGAACAGTAAGCATTGTGGTAAAAGAAAGAGAGAAAGAAAAAAATCCTGAATTTTAATAGAAATTAGGAATACAATTAGAGCTCCATTACTGCCACTAACATAGCCATCCTCCCAGGCTCAAGATTTGACAAGCAGGTCTGGAAAAATTGGAAAGTCAGTGAGCTTTGCTTTTGACACGGCCCCACTGAGTTCCTCCACCCATATGAACGTTCAACACACGACCCAGCCCAGCCCAGTCTTCCCTATTTAGGCTTGGGTACAACCATTCCTAACCCCTCTCCGCCCTTCAAAACTTGCCCATCCTGTACATCATTACCAAATGGCATGTTCGCTGTTTCTCATAGCTTAATCTTTTCATCTTGTGACACAGACTTGAAAAAGTTTCTAAAATATATTGCTGCATTACATATATAAAATAAAAATACATATTAGGTTGGTGTAAACCGCAATTACTTTTGCATCAACATAATAGAAAAAGGACTAGAAAAGTATGCCATGTAACATATACCTAATGCATGTGAAGCTTAAAACCTAGTTGAGGCGTTGATAGGTGCAGCAAACCACCTTGGCACATGTATACCTATGTAACAAACCCGCACATTCTGCATATGTATCCCAGAACTTACAGTAAAATATTAAAAAAAAAAAAGAAAGAAAGAAAGGAAAAGAAAAGAAAAAGAAAAGAATGCCGTATAATGGGAAGAGGAGGAAATGGTGAACTGAGATTGTGAAATGAGAGCAGGTTTTTACCTTTTGTTCCATGTATTTCTGTCTTTTTTAATCTTTTAAATTAAGCACATATTCATATATTACCTATATAATATTTTTTTATCAGTGAAAGAAAATATGAGAAAAATTATATTTAGCTTATCCTCCCCTTCCCAAGGAAGTTTTAAATAGCAGCCTTTTAGAGAGGATTTCTAAATACATAGAAGGGATTTAAAAGAGAGGTCGGTTTCAGATATCTCTGGGGTTGGATGATGGAGTAAGACAGGAAGTGTTTTCTGCGGCTGGGACGTTTTAATTCAACTTTACTCTTGCTGTATATGTGGGCAGCACCTACATAATCACTGTCACCATCACCTGCACAGCCACCATGTGACACAAACCTCTATATTTCTATATGCTCCTACACTGAGTTACAAGGTTTTAAAGAATTCTAGCTGGATGCAGGGTGACCTCTGGAAGGGAATGGTCAAGTAAAAGTCAGGGGACTTTCTCCTTTATCTATAATGTTTCAAACAAGAATGTATTCATGTTTTGCTTAGTAACTAAAAATGTAAAACAAAATACATTTGGAAAATCCTTTTTGTTTTTTTGGAATATGTCAATGGAATGGGGAGTAGGTATGCTCCATGTAAGCGGGCCACAGTTAAAGTAGTTTGAGATTACCACTCCCTTCCTGTACATGCCCAGAGAGTCACTGGGTGAGGTGATTTGGATGGAAGGAAGCACATCCATGTCACATGAGCACAGAACATCTGTATTCACATTTTTTCTATATGTGTCGGCTATTCTGATTTCTATATTAATAAATACTCTTTAGGTTGCAAGCGACAGAGATCCAAATTGAATTTCCTTATTCAAAAAGGAGAATTTGTCCGGGAGTGGTGGCTCATCCCTGTAATCCCAGCACTTTAGGAGGCCAAGGTGGGTGGATCACCTGAGGTCAGGAGTTTGAGACAAGCCTGGCCAACATGGCAAAACCCTGTCTCTACTAAAAACACAAAAAATTAGCTGTGCATGATGGTGGGCACCTGTAATCCCAGCTACTTGGGAAGCCGAGCAAGGAGAATTGTTTGAACCTGGGAAGCAGAGGTTGCAGTGAGCCGAGAGCGCACCATTGCACACCAGCCTGAGCAACAGAGCAAGACTCTGCTTCAAAAAACAAACAAAAAAAAAAAAAAGGGGGAGGGGGGATTTATTTTATCATGTAACTAGAAAATCAAAACCACCAGGCTTGGTGTCATGCAAAGTTGGATTAGGTACTCAAAACATTACCAGCAGCAATGTGTTTTCGTGCCTCTCAGGACCCCTTTCTTTTACATAGGCCTCATTCTCAAATCTTCTTCCAGATAGAGGCAAAAATGGCAACTAGTCACTGCAGGCTTATAATTCCACTTTATATTTCCACCGAAAAACCCACTAGAAAAAGAAACTCTCTTTCTAGATAGCTCAGAGAATGTCCTGGTGTTTAGTATCGTTGGTCTGGCTTGTGTTATGTGCCTATCACTGAACCGACTGCTGAGGCAAAGGGAATGGAATGTTATGGTTAGACAGACCTAGGACCTGTACTTATCAATGGAGTGAAAGCCTGGAATCAGCCCCACCTGGACCACAGGGATTGGGTTGGTATTTCTAAGGCATATTAAGGTACCATTACTCAAAGAAAGGCGAAGTATCACTGGGAGGCAAAAGCCAGGGATGTCCACCAGTTTCCGGGATGAGTGGTCGCACTGAATAATCCAGGCTCATTGTCATTACTGCCCTTTTGATATCTCCAATGTCTGTCTAACAAGCTCTGACTTTCAGGTCTCAATCTATTCATCTTTTCTCTTCAACCCTGGCATCTTAAGGAGCCCTTAGGACATTACTGTTGTTGCTGGGAGGGGTTGTCTATCAACTCCTTGTGATTTGGACTGAGACGGAATTACTTTATTTTATTTTGTTTTGTTTTATTTTGAGATGGAGTTTCGCTTTTGTTGCCCAGGTTGGAGTGCAATGGCACGATCTTGGCTCACCACAACCTCCGCCTCCTGGGTTCAAGCAATTCTCCTGCTTCAGCCTCTCAAGTAGTTGGGATTATAGGCATGTGCCACCAAACCCGGCTAATTGTTTTGTATTTTTAGTAGGGAGGGGGTTTCTCCATGTTGGCCAGGCTGGTCTCAAACTCCCGACCTCAGGTGATCCGCCCGCCTCAGCCTCCCAAAGTGCTGGGATTACAGGCATGAGCCACCATGCCCAGCTGAGATGGAATAATTTTCTAAGCAGGAAGCATTGATTCAACATGTCTTTCATTCCCTCCTATGTATCAGACACATGCTTGATGCAGTTTCCATCTATAATAATTAGCCTAGTGAAGGCACCACACAAGAAAATCCATGTGATAAGGATTAAGTAAAGTTCTGCACAGGCTGATAATTGGGAGGGTTACAAAGAACAAGCTTCCAAATCAGCTCAGTTGTCAGAACATACCTCTAAGAAATGATGCTTGAGCTAAGACCATGAGGACACATAAAAGTTGGGCAGAGAAGTAGAGGACGAGGGAGTGGGTGAACATTCCAAGTAGAGAGAACAATTTGTGTAGAAGCACATAGGCAAGATGGGCAATGGCATATTTTTAGAATGACAAGTTAGCCAGGATGACTACAGCTCAAGTTTTGTGTAGGAAAGTGGCCTGAGAACATGTGATGAAGAACGTGAATAAACTTGTCAGCCATGTCAAGCCTGGATGTTTGAAATTTATCTTGTGAAATTTACCTTGAGCATTAGTCACTCTTAGGTAGAAGAAAAGTATGACCAAATGTTATCTCGTTTGTTTGTTTAAGCATTCTTTAGAGAAGAAAAATTTCAGAAGACTAAGACTGGAGATAGGGAGACAAACACAGTCTACTGTAGTGGTCTGGGTAAGTTTTGATAAGGAGGAATTAATCAAAGCACAATGAGGGTGGAGAAGAGGGACTGAATTAGCAATGTACAGGAGATACTATTGACAGGACAGGAAAAGGAAGTAGGGTGCAGGAAAAGAAAAGAGAAGAGGAAAGGGGGGATTCCTAGCTTTCTGGCTTGGGTGACTGGTTGGTTGATGTTTTTATTCAAACAGAAACTCAAGTTTCAGAAAAAGATGATGACTATGGTTGGGAGCATCCAGTTGGAAATTTGTGGTGGATAGATGAATCTAAATTCAGTGGAGCTGCCAGGCTAGAGACGTAGATGTCCTTAGGACAATGTAGCTGAAGCCATGTTTGCGGATGGGATCAGTCAAGGGAGAACATACAATATGAAGAGAAGTTGGAAGGATAGAACCCTGGGCATTGCCAACATTTAAAAATCCAGTGAATAAAAAGACGTCAGAAAGGAGACAAAAATGAAGGAACCAGACATGGAAAAGTGCAAAGAGGATGTCCACCTCCTCTTTGAATAAAGAAAGAATAAAGATTCTCTTCTTCTTTATTTATTTTATTTTATATTTATTAGTTTATTTATTTTGAGACGGAATCTCACTCTGTTGCCCAGGTTGGAATACAATGGCACGATCTCGGCTCCCTGCAGCCTCCATCTCCTGGGTTCAAGGATTCTCCTGCCTCAACCTCCGGAGTAGCGGGGATTACAGGCGCATGCCACCATGCCCAGCTAATTTTTGTATTTTTAGTAGAGACAGAGTTTCACAGTGTTGGCCAGGCTGGTCTTGAACTCCTGACCTCAAATTATCCACCGACCTAGACCTTTCAAAGTGCTGGGATTACAGGCATGAGCCACTGCACCCAGCCTTCTTGAAAAAAAAAAAATTATAATTATTATTTTTCTAGAAGACAGAGTCTTACTCGGTTGCCCAGGCTAAGTACAAAGGCACAATTATAGCTCACTGCAGCCTCAATCTCCAGGGTTCAAGAAATCCTCCTGCCTCAGCCTCATCAGCCACTGTGCCTGGCTAATTTTTTTTTTTTTTTTAACAGTCTCTTGCTCTGTTGCCCAAGCTAGAGTGCAGTGGCACTATCATGGCTCACTGAAGCCCTGACCTCTTGGGCTCATGATCCTCTACCTTAGACTTAGTAGCTGGAACCACAGGCGTGCACCACCATGCCCAGGTTTTTTTTTTTTTTTTTTAATGTTACATTGCCCAGCTGGTCTTGAACTACTGAGCTCAAGCAGTCCTCCCACCTTGACCTCCCAAAGTGCTAGGATTACAGGCATCAGCCACTGTACCTGCCTAATTTTTTATCTTTTATTTTTTTGTAGAGGAAGGGTCTCACTGTGTTTCCCAGGCTGGTTTTGAACTCCTGAGCTCAAGCGATCCTTCTGCCTTGGCCTTCCAAAATGCGGGGATTATAGACACCAGCTACTGTACCTGGTCAGATTCACTTCTTTACAGTCACTTGCAATTGTCTTGAAAAACTGCCTCCAGCCAGGCATGGTAACTCACACCTGTAACTCCAGCACTTTGGGAGGCTGAGGTGGGCAGATCGTTTAAGACCAGGAGTTCAAGACCACCCTAGTCAACATGGTGAAATGCCGGCTCTACTAAAACTACAAAAATTAACTGGGTGTGGTGACGTGTGTCTGTAATCCAAGCTACTCAGGAGGCTGAGGCAGGAGAATCTGTTGAACCTGGGAGGCAGAGGTTGCAATGAGGCAAGATTGTGCCACTGCACTCCCAGCCTGGGCAACAAAATGAGAGCCCTTTTTTTCCTGTCTCAGAAAAAGAAAGGGGAGGAAAGGGGAGGGGAGGGGAGGGGAGGAGGGAGGGAGGGGAGGGGAGAGGAGGGGAGGGTAAGGGAGGGGAGGGGAGGGGAGGGGAGGGGAGGGCAAGCCACGGGAGGAGAGGGGAGGGGAGGGGAGGGGAGGGGAAGGGACGGGAGGGGAGGGGAGGGGAAAGGAAGGGAGGGGAAGGGAGGGGAGGGGAGGAGACTACCTCCTTTCCCTGCTCCAGCCTCTCTCTACTAAAACTACAGACCGGGAATGGCAATAAGAAAAGGTGTTGTAAAAGTATGCAGAGACTGCAGCCCCAACGGAATAGCTAACCTTGATACCTTTGCATAACTTTACTTTTTTCAGCTCTCCTATGTTGTTAGCAGGTGATTTTTGCTCATGCTGGATCCTTGGCTGTCTTCCAGATAACTGAGATCATAAAATACATGAAGCATTACAGTGGCACTTTCAAGGCAAACCTTATATTTATAAAAGAATCATCTGGACTCCTTGAGAAAACTCTGTTCAATTTCCCCTCAGAATCAGGAAATTCCCCTTATGGAACCCAGAGCATTCTTCCTTCCCACTAACCTCGATCTGCTTCTGTAAAGAAGGAATGGATACACACATATATGTTTGGGCTATCTCGGAAGATCATGGAGAAATCCATGTATTGACCACTTAGTGTTAGGGAAAGGTAGACTCAAGCACAATCCTGGCTCAGTGAGTAGCTACTTGGCCACAAGCCCTTTTCTGAATCTTAGTTTTTTTAGTTGACAGTTGGAGACAATAATCCTTACCTCGTGACACGTGTGAAGATGAAATGAGATATTCGTCAGCAGTTTGGAGAGCCTCTGGTTTCACGTGAAAAGAATAAAATGAGTATGTAATCAGCCTTTTTTTTATTTTATTGCGGTAAAATGTATATTTGTTATTTTTTAAAAGTATGCAGTCATTAGCATTACTTGCAATGTTGTACAACTATTAATATTACAACTATCTATTTTCAAAACTTTTCCATCACTACAAAGAAACTCGGTACCCATTAAACAATTAACTCCCATTCATTCCCAACTCCAGGCCCTGATAACTTCTAATATACTTTCGGTTTCTTATTAATTTGCCCATTCTAGATATTTTATATAAGTGAAAGCGTGCATATTTGTCCTTTTGTATCTGGTTTATTTCATTTAGCGTAACGCTTTCAAGGTTTATCCATGTTGTAGTGTGTATCAAAACGTCATTCCTTTTCCTGTGGCTGAATAATTTTCCTTTACATGCGTAGACCACATTTTGGTTACCCACTGATTTGTTGATGAGCACTTGGATTAGTCCATCTTTTGGCTGTTGTGAATGTTGCTGCAATGAACATTGGCACACAAGTATCGGCATTATTCTCTGGTTTCACTTTCTTCCTTTTTGAGACAGGGTCGCACTCTATCACCCAGGCTGGAGTGCCATGGTGTGATCACAGCTGACTGAGGTCACTGTAGTCTCAACCTCCCAGGCTCAAGCAATCCTCCCACCTCATCCTTCCAAGGCCCTGGGACTACAGGCGTGCACCTCTACGCCCGGCTAATTTTTGTATTTTTGTAGAGATGGGGTTTGTCATGTTGCCCAGGCTGGTCTTGAACTCCTGAGCTCAAGCGATCCTCCTGCCTCAGCCTCCCAAAGTGCTGGGATTACAGGTGTGAGCCACTGCACCCCACCTGGTTTCATTTCTTTGGCACATATACATAGGAGTAGAAATGATAGGTAGCTCATATGGTAATTCTATGTTAAACATTTTGAGGAACACCAACCTGTGTTCCATTGCACTGTACCACTTACATTTCCACCAACAATGTATGAGGGTTCCAGTTTCTCCACATTCTCACCAATACTTGCTATTTTTCAATGTTTTTATTATAGACATCCTAGTGAAGTGATATCTCATGGTTTAATCAGCTTCTAGTTATCACTGACAAAGCAAGAAAAACGTTTGGATAATCAAATCTAATCAACAGTCCAAAGACCATCTGTATTTAGTTTTGTAATGTTTAGGTATGCTTTTAAAGTGCCTGCACCACATAAACCAAGGATGATTATCTGGTTCAAAAACTACATTTAAAATATTAAAGCCCTGTGTGCCTATCTGGGTCAAAAGGAGCTGGAAGCTGGTCTCTGGCTGGGTGACTCGTTGAGCCTGACCAATGCTGCTAATTTATATACAGTGTCCCCAGATTGATCCACAATGACTTGTGAAGAAAGACTGGGTGCTGGGTTGTCATCTTTCTGGTTTATCGCTTCCTCAATACATAAAGATAATTCATAGTTTTGCTTCGGGAGACTTAGTGGCCTTGGTCATTGGGAGTCGATAAGAGAAAATGACAGCAGTATTTATAATGGACACTAGCGGACAGAAGAAGTGGTGCTGAGCTTGAATCTCTAAGAGGTATACAAATTACAAGGATCACACTACCCACCATTAGACCGTGAGCATTTGCTGGCAAATAGCCAATGGGTCTTATGTGACACTCTTGAATTTACAGGCACCTAGAAAGGATCTTATCTGTACTAGCGTAGTGAATACTCAAAAGGTGTCCATAGTAGGTATTATGCACATTCTTATTTTACATATGAGAAAACAGGCTTGGAGAAACAAAGTAACTTAACCAAGTGATCAAACCAGGATCGAGTCTTGTTCGTCAACTCCTGAGCTACCTTCGTGGAAGATGACGGTACAGATATGAAATGGAAGGCTGAACAGGGAAGGTGCTGTCAGAGTAGCCTTATGTGTTTTCTGGGACTGCTGTACTCAAGTATCACCAGCTGGGTGGCTTAAACAGTAGAAATGTATTGTCTCAGTTCTGGAGGCTACAAGTTTGAAATCAAGGTGACAGCACTGTTGGTTCCTTTTGAGGAATATAAGGGAGAATCTGTTTCGCATCCTCTCTCCCAGCTTCTGGTACCCCCAGGGGCTTCTTGGCTTGTAGATGGTGACTCTGTGTCCAAATTCCTCTATTTTATAAGGACACTACTGATACTGGATTAGGTTTCACACTAGTGACTTCATTTTAACCTGATTACCTCTGTAAAAATTGTATCTCCCAATAAGGTCACATCCTGAGGCACAAGAGATGATGACTCCAACATATCTTTTGTGGAGCGGAGGCAGAACACAGCCAACCCCTAACAGTGACTTTTTGTTTTCTTTTTTGAGACAGAGTCTTGCTCTGTTGCCTAGGCAGGAGCACAGTCGTGTGATCTTGGCTCACTGCAATCTCCGCCTCCCGAGTTCAGGCAATTCTCCTGCCTCAGCCTCCTGAGTACCTGAGACTACAGGTAAGCACCACCATGCCCGACTAATTTTTTGTATTTTTTTCGTAGAGACGGGGTTTCACCATGTTGGCCAGAGTGGTCTTGAACTCCTGACGTCAGGTGATCCGCCTGCCTTGGCCTCCCAAAGTGCTGGGCTTACAAGTGTGAGCCACCATGTCCGGCCCCAAACTCTGACTTAACATTGAATCGTTCATATCCTCAGGTGGGCTTGCATCCCTGACTTCACATCAATTCATAAAGTCTGAACGGTCTGAGAATGTACTCTAAATTCAGAAGAAAAAAAAAGAAAAGAACATATAAGCTTTTAGCTGGAAGCCTGCTGAATATTCCCTAAGCTCCTTTAAAATCCTGCCACACACTCTAGTGTATCTGTTATTACAATCTTTTCGAATTCTGAAGAACTCTGAAGAAGTTTTGTTCACAGTGCCTATGGGCCTGCTTAACTCTTAGCATTGATTCAAAAGGAACGTCCTCTTTATTTTCCAATTGCTTCAAGGTTTATTTTTGAAATCAAGTTTCCATTTCCTACAGAATTCACAAAGTTTGATGCATCTGGAAAAGAATGCTTAGGGCATCAGAAATGTATTTTGGAACATGGACGTTAATTTACACAAAAAAGGGTTGATGTCTGAACATCAGACATAATTTTAAAAAAGGGTTTTTCTTAAGAAAATAGGACTGTTACCAGGGCACGGTGGCTCATGCCTGTAATCCCAACACTTTGGGAGGCCGATGCAGGTGGATCACCTGAGATCAGGAGTTCGAGACCAGCCTGGCCAACATGGAGAAACCCCGTCTCTACTAAAAACACAAAATTAGCCGGCTGTGGTGGCACATGCTTGTAATCCCAGCTACTTGGGAGGCTGAGGCAGAAGAGTAGCTTGAACCCAGGAGGTGGAGGTAGCAGTGAGCCGTGATCATACCATTGCACTCCAGCCTGGGCGACAAGAGCAAAACTCTGTCTAAAAAAAAAAGAAAGAAAAGAAAATAGGACTTGCTGGTACCAGAATTTTTACAAGTTTTTCTGTTTGTTTTTTGAGACAATGCTAGAGCTCTGATTTTTAACCTGAAGATCTCTAGGCAGAGATTAGGGTGAGGATTTAGAGAATGATTGGAAGAGACTTACGAGTGGAGGCGTGTAGACTTCCGGTGCCCAGATTCCTACTCTCTCCTTCAGGGATTAAGGATTTATTTCCTCAGCTGCTGGGAATGTTGGCAGCCAACAGCTCTCAGCTGTTAGCCTTCTTTAGGAATTGCCTAGGCTGAGTCAACCCGCTACACCCAAGGTCACCCTCTCTTTCCAGAGCAGGCTGCATCCAATGACTGGTCTGTCGAGTTCATCAAGGCCAAGCGTTGGGACAACTCTGAAGAGCCATCCAGCTTCAGGGCACTCTGTGGAATGGGACCTTTTGCACCTGTGTGGCAGCCCATCTGATATGGTTTGGATCTGTGTTTTTAACATGCTATACAGGTTTGTAGCCTAACAGCAATAGGTTACACCATATATCCTGTGCACAGGTGCACAGTAGGCTATAACACTAAGATCTGTGTAAGTACACACTATGATGTTTGCACAACTATAAAATCGCCTAATGATGCATTTCTCAGAGCTTATCCCTATCATTAAATGATGCATGATTCTGAGTGTGTGTGTGTGTGTGTGTGTGTGTGTGTCTCCGAAAACCCTAAAAGGTACCCAATGGCAATAACCCAAACTAAAGAATGAAGAGCAAGAGTGGTCTAGGAAAAACTTAAGGATTAGGATCTAAAAGAAAAAGCCATGGCTGGACATGGTGGCTCAGGCCTGTATTCCCAGCACTTTGGGAGATCGAGGCAGGCGGATTACCTGAGGTCAGGAGTTCGAGACCAGCCTGGCCAGCATGGCGAAACCTCATCTCTACTAAAAATACAAAAATTAGTTGGACATGGTGGTGAGTGCCTGTAATCCCCGCTACTCGGGAGGCTGAGGTGGGATCACTTGAACCTGCAAGGTGGAGGTTGCAGTGAGCAGAGATCTCCAGCCTGGGCGACAGGGCAAGACTCTGTCTCAAAAAAAAAAAGGAAAGAGAAAAAGCCTATTGTCTAAAATGGGGAAAGGATAGCAATAAGTGCCAGAAAATACTGTTTAACAGTTTGAAGTCAGGATAAGCCAACAGAGGAACTTGACACTGTATTCATAATTCAGCTCAAGTAAGATCTTGCTGTTTGCTCATAGTTATGAACTAGTTGCTTGATTCTAGTGAACAGGACAAATTAAGAATGAAGCTGGATAATAAGTCCAGGCTATGAGAAAAGGCGAGGATTCACAGGCATGGTTTTGAGGAAGAAGAGGCTTTATTTCTACCCTAGGTGATGACAGCTAGACCTAAACAAGGGCAGTGCCAAGGAGGAAGACTGCTATGTATGCTGAGATAGGTTGGGATGGGAGCATCTATCTCAAGGGAGCAGTCTGCTCTTCCTGGATAGATTCTTTTTTTCTTTTCTTTTTTATTGATTTCCAAATAGCTACAGATCCCATCTTCTTTTGTCATTGAGTTAGTTTGGGTCTCTGCAAAAGCAGAGCCAGGATTTCAGTGCAGATAGTTTATTTATTTATTTTTTAAGATAGGGTCTCATTCTGTTGCCCAGGCTGGAGTGCAAAGATGCAATCTTGGCTCACTGCAGCTTCGACCTGCCCAAGCTCAGATGATCCTCCCACCTCAGCCTCCCGAGCAGCTGGGATATAGGCACATGCACCATACCCAGCTAATTTTTGTATGTTTTTGTAGAGATGGGGTTTTGCCATGTTGCCCATACTGGTCTTGAACTCCAGGGCTCAAGCATCCAGCAGCCTCCGCCCCTCAATTGCAGGTATAGTTTAATCGGTGGTGATCCCAGGTAGCAGGAGTGAGAGAGAAGTCAGAGATAAGAAAGGAGGAAGGCCAGGCGCAGTGGCTCACACCTGTAATCCCAGTACTTTGGGAGGCCATGGCGGGCGGATCACCTGAGGTCAGAACGAGTTCGAGACCAGTCTGGCCAACATGGTGAAACTCCGTTTCTACTAAAAATACAAAATTAGCTGGGCGTGGTGGCAAACCCCTGCAGTCCCAGCTACTTGGGAGGCTGAGATAGGAGAATCACTTGAATCTGGGAGGTGGAGGCTGCAGTGAGCCAAGATCATGCCACTGCACTCCAGCCTGGGCAACAAAGAGCAAGATTCCACATCAAAAAACAAACCAAACAAACAAACAAAAACAAAGAAACCACTTCCTTTTTCCTCTGTGGGGTTCTGAAGCAACTGAGACATAAGACACAGGGAGCTGACTGATGGAGGGGAAAGTGGCAGTTGATGGGAGTTGATGGGAGAACATGAATTTATACCTGTGGACAAAGGGCAGGGCTGGCTAACATTCCAGCCCACCTCATGCAGTGTGAACTGTGAGACAGAGCACCTTGGCAGATGCACCTGTCTGGAATAACTGCCTTGCACTGGTCTGGCAGAGAGGAAAGAGAATGAATCTCTGATGGATGCAGCCTTGCAGCTTTTAAGTAGCTTAATTTTACACAATCAAGGAACATGCACCACTAGTTATAGAATCCTCGCTATCACCAATGAAGTAACTCACTTCTAAGATAACTGCATTATTCTAATGGAAGTTCCTCCATGTGGAACAATGGGAAAAGGCAAAAGAAGCTTTCTCCCCAAAACTGTGAAAACAAAATGAAACCGCAGAAGGAATGCACACTCAAGTTCCTCTGGCAGGTTTTACTGTTAATATTCCATTCGACATTAAACTACGTTTGTACAGCTCGCTTTGACAATTAAGAGCAGTGTCATTTCTGTAAGACCTCTCCTCCAACTAGACTCTAAGTTCAGGAAGGGTCTGTGTCTTATTTTCTTTTTGGGGATTCAGAAAAGAACAAGTTGTGAGTTAGAAATACTAAATGCGGATGGGTGTGGTGGCTCACCCCTGTAATCCCAGCACTTCGGGGGGCCAAGGTGGGTGAGTCACTTGAGCCCAGAAGTTTAAGATCATCCTGGGCAACATGGTAAAACCCCGTCTCTACGAAAAATACAAAAATAGCCAGGCTTGGTGGCACATGCCTGTGATTCCTATTACTCGGGAGGCTGAGGTGGGAGCTTGACCTTGAACTTGCGAGGTAGAAGTTGTAGTGAGCTAAGATTGTGTCCCTGCACTTCAGCCTGGGTGACACAGTGAGACCCTGTCTCAAAAAAACAAAAGAAAACCTAAGTTCTGCTACTAGTTTCCAGTAAAAATGTAGTAGTTCTATTTGCATAGTCTTCTAGATCCATTCAATTTTTTTTTTTTTTTTTTTTTTTTTTTTTTTTTGAGATGTAGTCTCACTCTGTCAACCAGGCTGGAGTGCAGTGGCTTTCCACTGGAGTGCAGGCTGGAGTGCATGATCTTGGCTCACTGCAACCTCCGCTTCCCAGGTTCAAGGGATTCTCCTGTCTCAGCCTCTCAAGTAGTCCTACAGGGGCACACCACCATGCCCGGCTAAATTTTTTACATTTTTAGTAGAGAAGGGATTTCACTATATTTGTCAGGCTGGTCTTGAACTTCTGCCTTGGCCTCCCAAAATGCTGGGATTACAAGCATGAGCCACTGTGCCCAGTGACATTCTAAATCTAAGTCTTAGTTTCAGAATTACTTACTAAATTGAATTTAATAGACACTGATAGGATAGTTGGTTTCATTATGACCTCATAAAGAAAATAAGGTTTGATATTTAGTGATACTCCAGTGTACCATGGGAGAGAGAGGCCCGTGGAATAAGCAAGCACTGGCTTTGGCATTGGACAGACCTAGGTTTACACCCTGGTTCTGTTGCTTTCCACCTTGAGATATTCACTTGGCCTGTCTATGCCTTCATTTTATAATGGTGAAATCATAATTCTTACCTTGATGGTTTGTATAAAGAATTAATAACCTAATGTAAGTAAAATGACTAACTTAGTGCCTAGTAGGCGTTCAATAAATGGCAGTGATTACATTTGTTATCTAAGGAGATAATTTAAAAATGCCATTAAAAGATACTTTGTTTGAAAATTGGAGCTTCCCAAGGATTATCTTTGAATAGCTAATTAACTACCTGGAAAACCCCCAGGCACTTCTAGGTGAGAGTGGGTGGAGTTAGTCATATGCCTATAAAGAAAAGCTCTTGGCAGGTTTGCCTATCAGCAAGGAAAATTACTCAAACATCGTCCCCTCTACTCTCATTACCTCTGAGCACACTGGCTCTGTCTGGGTTCAGCTCCAACAGGCCCAGCATCTTCACTCAGTCTTTTTTTGTTTGTTTGTTTGTTTGTTTTTTGATAAGGAGTCTCACTGCGTCACCCAGGCTGGAGTGCAGTGGCGCAATCTTGACTCACTACAACCTCTGCCTTTCGGGTTCAAGCGACCCTCCCCCTTCAGCCTCCTAAGTAGCTGGGACTACAGGTGTGCACCACCAAGCCTGGCTAGGTTTTGTATTTTTAGTAGAGATGAGATTTCACCATGTTGGCCAGGCTGGTCTCTAACTCCTGTCCTCAAGTGATCCCCCTGCCTCAGTCTCCCAAAGTGCTGGGATTATAGGCACGAGCCACTGCACCCGGCCCTTAACTCCGTCTTAAGGGAAGAGATGGGAAAAAAAGCACAGTACTGGGCACATAAATATATATTAAATGAACAAATGAATGAACAAAATAGTGAAATGATGGCTGAATGAATTATATCAACGAAGGTGTAGAAACATATGTTTTGCCCTGCAGAAATGGCCAGAGACAACAGGCTACTCTGGAGGACATAGATCTGAAAGGAGTCAAGTAGGTTGTCAATATCTGGAAACCTATTTTCTATATCCCTGCGTCTTCCACTAAAATTCAACGGGAAAGAAAAGAGTATGGAGAGGAAGGGTGTCATGCCCCATCTCCATCCATCCATCTATGACCCCATCTCCTGCCATTAGGGAACAGCATGCACTCCACCTCTGCCTAAGGAATCAACCTCACTTCTAGGAAGGGGATTGGGGTGGTTGATCTAAGATTATCAACATGTTCCATCCCCTTGGCCACAGAGATTGGCTCAGGGATAGACCAGGGTGACATTCTGATTATATATACATAGGTTGGTTTTTGTCCATGGTTTCTGGCTCATAACTCTCATAGCCCTTGCTGCAGTCTTTTGTTATAAATGTTGAGACACTTTAAGCCTCAGAAGCAGGTCTTAAGAAACAGAATCTCTCTCTCTCTCTAACCCTCTCCTACCCTCTTTTCACCTGCCCAAGGCAAAACTCTAAACTGATTGTGGGTTAAAACCCCTTCCTTGAATGGCGTGAACCCAGGGGGCGGAGCTTGCAGTGAGCAGAGATCATGCCACTGCCCTGCAGCCTGGGCGACAGAGCAAGACTCCGTCTCAAAAAATAAATAAATAAATAAAATAAATTTAAAAAATAAAAAATTTTTAAAAGCCCCTCCTTCCAGAGAAGGTCATGCCCCACATTCCAGGGAAAGGAACGCTACACTCAGAGGCCAAGAAAAGTCTGAACAGACAGGCCTTGCTGGGTTTAGATTGTGTGTTTTTTGTCCAGTCACATTTCTATGTGGTCGTCAATCATGCCTATGTAATGAAGCCTCCATTAAAAAAAAAAAAGAGAGAGACAGGGTTCAGAGAGCTTCAGATAGCTGAACACATGGAGGTTCCTGGAGAGTGGAAGGCACAGGGAGGGCATGGAAGCTCCATACCCTTTGCCCCATACTTTGCCCTACATATCCCTTCATCTGTATCTTTTGTAATATCCTTTGTAATAAACCAGTAAATGCAAGTGTTTCCCTGAGCTCCATGAGCTGCTGTTCCAGAAAGTTAATCAAACCCAAAGAGGGGTCTTAGGAACCGCAACTGGAAGTCAGTCAGCCAGAAGTTCTGGATGCCCAGACTTCCAACTGGTGGCTGAAGAGGGGGGAGGTCTTAGGGACCGAGCCCACAGCCTCTGGGATTTGACACTATCTCCTGGTAGATAGTGTCAGAATGGAATTGGAGGATACCCAGCTGGTGCCTGCTGCTTGGTATGTGGGCACCAAAACACCGTTTGAGGAGAATTTTCCTGAAACAACAAGTTACACAATTTTGGTCAAAGAGATGTTGATACCCAAGGCCCCCGAAGGAGCTGGTTATCCTAGAAGTTATGATGTGAAGATGAGAGGTCTTTGAATACTGCTGTCATTTTGCCCCCTAGAGCTTCTGGGGGTTGATGGAGAGAGGTGAGATACCCTGAAGAATGAGAAGATGATATCCTTCTTGATGAGACCATTTGTACCGTGAGCTCAAATCTTGTCTGAAGGCTGTATATCTTGGAGCTTTTTATTATGTGAGCCAATAAATCCCCTTCATGGTCTAAAGTAGCTAGAGGTATTTTTCTGTCACTTGCAAAAAGTCCTAATTAATACATAGGCCCCTTTTTGCTCTATGCCATGTGGAGTATTGCTGATGTGCTGACCTGGAAATAAAATCCAACTGAAGTAAAAGTCTGAGAATATTTACGATCTTGTAAATGCACTTCTCAAATGTTTTGAAATATCTTGTTCAGAATAGATTTAGTTGCCAGCCACTGAGTTTCTACCCTGAGGGGTTTTCTGTAAAACCCTATAGAAACTTTGAAGTTTGAGTGGTTCATTACTTAACAAATAACTGCTTAGCAAATCACTGGAGACTATATATTTTTGGAACTGCTCAGGGTATTTCACAGTCTTTTATACTACATCAAAATCTAGAGACATCCAGATTGGACCAAGAAATAAAAAACATACATTTAGAATAATGTTTAATTCTTGAATTCTTGAAATTCAAAGGAGGCTCCATAAGTGACTAGAAACAGAAAGTCTCATAAATAAGATTTTAAATTAAAAGTGTAGAAGAGAATAATTCTCAGCTCTGAAGATTAAAGAGTACAAGCATGAGTATTAAGACAAAATTAAAACCAGACTTTTTTAAAAAAAGAAAATATATCTAAGAATTCCTACCATGAAGACATAGAAGCTAAAAACATGGCATTTAAAAATTGGTAGAAAGATACTAGACAGGTTTCTGGATTTGTTTGATTTTACTTGATGCAGGTATTAGGTCTATATTTGATCACAAACTAGCAAGGTTTGCTAAGGATGAGGAACATAATCAAATTGTAACCCATCTGCAACAAATTTATATTATTTCTTACTGTATTTTAGGCAGATAACATAGATTGGATCCATAATTCTTTTCCAAGAAGACAGGCTTTGAAGTTAAATAAGGATTTCAAAAATATACAGAAAGTTGAATTAGGAGAAATAGAATATTAAGAACTATTTCTTGGTTGTGTGTACTATGAAACACGTTTATCAACGCTGTAGGGGTAGTTCTATTCTTTGTCAATGTGTTGTGCAGTGGTGTTAGAGTTTCCTTGTCCAGAAGTAAAGATACTTTACCCACAAGACTGGAAGGAAGTAAAGTTAATGCAAGAAGGGATTGAGAAATAAATTTATTTTCAAATCTATTGTACTTTTAATGTTGTTTTACTGCTTAGTGCTGAATTTAATTTTACCTGGAGAGATTGCCATTTAAATAATGTTGAACACATCTCAGCCTAGATGGCAGCAGCAAATAAATGTTGTCTTGGTTTAGGAAAGCATTGCTTCTTTTTAACTTTTATTTTGAAGTTGTCTTCCATTGATGGAGTATGCTCCATCAATACTCCATGGTATGCAGGAGTGGTATGTTTTGGGGAGAATGTGGTCAAATTTGCATGGGGAACTAGAAGCTTTGGGGAAAATGTAGAGATTTATAATTCCTACCCTTCTGGGGTTCAGATTCTCTCTGTGGGACTGAGATGGTCTGCAAGGAGAATCTCGCCAAGAAGAAAAGGGCAAACTGGCCTAGACTCCTAGGCTCAATATCAAGGTCTAGATTATTGAGAGCTGGTTCCAGCAGAGTGCATGGCTTACTCTGACAAGGAAGCTGTGCTTTTGGGAACTGTGGCCAAACAGAGTGAAAACCTGGGTCCATGAACAAAAGCCACAGCCTCAGAAAATGCGAAATCTACCATTGAACTAATCAGCTTTCCCAGGATCCCCTGGCAAGATATTTGGAAGCAGGACTGGCCTGGCTGGACTCTGTAATATCTTAGTGTTCTTGGGAAAGGTCCTCAAGAGAGAAAGCAGAATTCTGCACATCTGGGCAAGTAGGGCTCCAGTGATTAACTTGATTATTAAAGGAAGATGTGACCTTACTTGAACTTTGAACATGATCAAGCATGTCATACTAATTAAAACAATATCACGCTATGATCTTAGCAGATGCTGGATATTCTACATGCTAGATCCAAATGACCAAACAGGCATGTTTGCTTCAATACAAGAGTCCTTTCTGTATTCATGACCAGACTACAACAGAATACAGTTAACCTTTACTTGCATAGACACTTGGTTCAATTTAATACTTCTGTGGAGGCAAAAGTAACTCCATCTTGGATCCTAATCTGCCATGTTATCTTCTGATTAGCCCCAGTTCTGGGAAGGCCTCTCAGATTTCCAGTTTATCTATTGTTCCTTACATAAGAGCATGTATTTACTGAATATTCCACCCTTGGGTCAAAATAGCCTTGATGTTATACTTCAATTGTCTACACTTCCCCTCTGAATCCCATACACCCTTTCCCTGTGATACATATGCCCTGGATCTGGGGGGTCATGGTGCAAGGATTCACCATCTGGTCTTGCTGCCACCCAAGACTATATAGTTCTGTTGGCAAGCCCCTATTAAACATTTTTTTCTGAGACACTAGATATTTCAGCCTCTTTCTTCAGCCTCTCTGCTTCCTCGGACTTTGGGTTTAGGCTTGCATAAGCATGCTCACCATTGTATAACGTCTTACATTTGTTTATTTGTAGCTCTGAAAAATATGTGATATATACTGTCTTTATATTATTATCCATACCTTAATGTTTCTCCCTCCTTAAAGTTTTAATATTTGAACTAAGTTATAAGTTGAAAGTTCTGATCAGGTAAAACAAACTTTAAAAATAAAACCAGTTCACATCCTACTTCTTTAAGTTGGCTTATTTAACCACTCTTAACTACTTATTTAAGAACTCTTCTTCCTGCGTAAAATCTTTCAGAAATTTCTCCCTGCAATATTTAAAAAAAAAAAGAATTGGAAAAATAAGTAGTATTAGTGTATTTTTAATCACATTGAGTTAAAAATATGATGAAAGGATAAATTAAACTTCATTAAAGTGATATACTAATGGAAAAATCCATATAACCAATTTATACAGCAACATACTGTCACCTCTTGGTATCCACAAGGAATTGGCTCCAGGAATTGAATCCACCCCTGTGGATATCAAAATCCACGAATGCTCAAGTCACTTATTTAAAATGGTATAGTATTTCGATATAATCTGTGTACATCCTCCTGTATACTTTAAATCATCTCTAGATTACTTATAATACCTAATGCAATCTAAATGCTATGTAAGTAATTGTTATACTGTATTGTTTTTTAATTTGTATTATTATTCGTTGTATCATTTTCTCTGGTTTGTTTTTAAATATATATACATACATATATATATACACATATATGTGTGTGTGTGTGTGTGTGTATATATATATATTTGTTTTTTTTTTGAGATAGAGTCTCCCTCTGTCGCCCAGGCTGGAGTGCAGTGGTGCAATCTTGGCTCACTGCAACCTCCGCCTCCTAGCTTCAATTGATTCTCCTGCCTCAACCTCCCAAGTAGCTGGGATTACAGGCACACACCACCATGCCCAGCTAAATTTTTTTTTAATTTTTAGTAGAGATGGGGTTTCGCCATGTTGGCCAGGTTGGTCTCAAACTCCTGACCTCAGGTGATCTGCCTGCCCTGGCCTCCCAAAGTGCTGGGATTTCAGGCATGAGCCACTGCACTCAGCCATTTAAAAAAATATTTTCAATGCATTTGTGGTTGAATTAGTGGATGTAGAACTGCAGATAAAGAAGACCACCTGTAATTATTAACCTAAAAATTAGTTTAATAGTTTTAATCAATTTTCTCACTATTCTACAACTGTTATTCTGAAAGTTGTTACACTGCTAATATTTCCAGAGCAAATTTTTTAAAATTTTAGGCTGGGCATGGTGGCTCACGCCTGTAATCCTAGCACTTTGGGAGGCCAAGGCATGAGGATCACTTGAGCTCAGGAATTCAAGATCAGCCTGAACAACATAGTGGGACCTCATTTCTATTTTCTTTTTTCTTTTTTTTTTTTTTTTTGAGGCGGAGTTTCACTCTTGTTGCCCAGGCTGGAGTGTAATGGTGTGATCTCAGCTCACCACAACCTCCACCTCCCAGATTCAAGTGATTCTCCTGCCTCAACCTCTTGAGTAGCTTGGATGACAGGCACCTGCCACCATGCCCAGATAATTTTGTATTTTTAGTAGAGACAGGATTTCTCCATGTTGGTCAGGCTGGTCTCAAACTCCCAACATCAGGTGATCCGCTCGCCTCAGCCTCCCAAAGTGCTGGGATTACATGCGTGAACCACTGCACCCAGCTCTATTTCTATATTAAAATGTATATTTAAAACATGTTAAACATTCTTAACTTATTAAATGATTACGTTTAATTAATACTTCAGGTAAAATGCTTCTTTGTCTGATTACCAGCCATAGTCAAAACATTACTTTTCTTGAAAGGATTAAGTTACAAATTTGATTTCAGGAAAGATGAATCCCTGCAATGATAGCAATAATTGAACTCACTCAACATCATTCTTTTATTTTCAGTCTATAAAAATCATAATCAACTTATTCAAAGGGCTTTATAACTGAATTCTTACCTCTTTTTTACAGACAATATGACAGAGTTAGGAAGATATTTAGCCAGATAATAAAAAGATACCATTTCATCAGCAAAATATTGAAGGCATACTTAGCACTTTTTGAGCCAAGTTTGAAATGGGAATAAGTGAGTAAGAAGGACAACTGAAGGAGAGGCAAGATGAAAAAGGAAGATACTCTGCTAAGTGCTGGGGAAATTTCACTTTCCCCGACAACTCAGAGTCAGGCCTCACACACACAATCAGAACTTCAGATTCAATGCTGGGGAAAAGAGATGTAATCCACACATTCACTACATGTTTACAGTACCCGCTATGCACCAGGCACTATGTGATATCTTGGCATGCCACTTGTGGGCAAAACAAAGACACAGTTTTCATGACCTTAAGGTGCAGGGAGTGATAAAATCACATGCCTAGATGAAGAAGAATAAGGACAGAGGATCTAGAGAGTTAGGGAAGGCTGCCTGGAGGAGGTGGCTTTTAAGCTGAGACAGAATGAAGACAACATTCCAAGAAAAGACTGAGTTCTGGAAAACAAAGTAGGCAGAAGCCTGTGTTTCTTTGCCAGCCTTAGTATCTTCCAGTCCATTCTTCAGGCTTCTTCTTGAGGATCGGCCTCCCACCCCCAATCCCGATGCCTTAGCTCCACTGAAAAATGAAAGGGTGAGGCAATTGCAGATATAAATGAGTCATAAGTTTTAGCTAGAAGAAAATGAGGTTAAGAACCACTGTGAACTCCATTCAACCTGAAAAAGTAAGACTGTTATATAAGGCTTCAGAAAAAAAAAAGAAAAACAGGACCCAATTTATCTACCAGGCCAGAATAAGTGAAGGCAAATGTCCCCAAATCCTGCCTGTAATGACTCCCATATTGTCATTGCAGTGATTTCTTGGTTTCTTTGGTCTCTTTGTTTTCTCCTATTTCTTGAAATTAGCCTAAAAAATGAGTAAAAAACCATTTTTTACTGGCTTTGCTATTGAGGTATTGAGGGAGTTCTGTGTTGAGTTGTGGGAAGTATTTAATTACTGATTGATCTCATTGATCCATTAATGAGAAAAGTTTCCTAGTAATAATACAGTTTTTGTCTAGTTCTAAGTCAGTATTTATTTTTGTCAGAGACTCAGTCTTTTCTCAAGAATCACCCTAGAAGTCATTTTCACACTTGTACTTGAATGATATATGGATTGTAATTTGTACAACTAACCTAAGAAGCAAAGAGACTTTGCAGAAATACAAAGATTAAGGCAACAAGTCCCATTCCACAGAAACTGAAGCTTCAGATGACAGGCTTTTTTGACTTTTGGCATTTTTTTCAACAGCCTTTTAAAAATTTCTATCTATTGGCGAAAGAAGATAAGTCTGGTAAAGACATTCTTTAAGTGCCTGCCTTGTATTCCTGTGGGAAGTGAAATGACACTGATCATGAAAACCAATTACATAGACAAAGCCAATGTATTGGATTTGAAGCTTACTACTTCACTTGGTGATAAAGAAATTTCCTATAAAAGACCAGGGGGTATATATATTGGCTATATATATGGCCTATATATTAGACGGAGTCTCACTCTGTCACCCAGGCTGGAGTGCAATGGCATGGTCTCGGCTCACACCTCCGCCTCCCGGGTTCAAGCAATTCTCCTGCCTCAGCCTCCTAAGTAGCTGGGATTACAGGTGCATGCCACCACATCCAGCTAATTTTTGTATTTTAGTAGAAACGGGGTTTCACTATGTTGACCAGGCTGGTCTCAAACTCCTGACCTCATGATCTGCTTGCCTCGGCCTCCGAAAGTGCCGGGATTATGGTTCTCCTGTCCACCCCACCTGCTCCCAGAACACTAGGTATAAGTGACAGGTGGTCAGAAACCTTCAGTATGAAGATCAAGAGGAAAACAAGTATCACCAAATATTTAGGGAGAAACACTATCATAAAATGGCACCAGATTCAATAAACAGAAAAATAAATGCCGGAGAGAATATAGCTAATTAGACAGGCAAAAGATATTATGACAAAAATGAATGTCCTCAGAAAATTTGACAGGATACCACAGACATGAAATAACTAATATCTTGGAAGTTTGAAATTTAATAGACAAATGTCAGTAGAAGGATTGAATAGCTGAATGGATAAAAGTAAAAAGCAAGTTTACCTATGAGGAAATGAGAATCCAATATTGCAAAAGACTTTAAATGCTATTGAGTCTTTGCATTCAAGGATATGGTGTATTATCTCTATTTATTTACATATTTTTCTTTTTTCTTTCTTTCCTTTTTTTTTTTTTTTTTTTTTGAGACAGAGTCTCACTCTATCACCCAGGTTGGAGCGCAATGGCGCGATCTAAGCTCACTGCAACCTCTGCCTCCCAAGTTCAAGCAATTCTCGTGCCTTGGACTCCTGAGTAGCTGGGATTACAGGCATGTGCTACCACTCCCAGATAATTTTTGTAGTTTTAGTAGAGACAGAGTTTCACCATGTTGGCCAGGCTGGTCTCGAACTCCTGACCTCAGGTGATCTGCCCTCCTTGGCCTCTCAAATGCTGGGGTTACAGGCGTGAGCTGCCATGCCCAACCTTACATATTTTCTTTAGTTAAATTTTATAGATTTCTTTTAAAAATGAACTTTCAAAAGTCATCATTGTCTCACAGAAGAAGACTTAAGTCCGTTAACCTACTATTGAACGTCATCAAATTATATTTGTTAGAACTGGAAAATATTTTAAAAGAAGAAGAAAAGAAATGGCTGCAGCAGTGAAATGGTGCCCATGTTCATTTTTGGAAGAGAATAATTATATAATAGAAACTTTTTAAAATTCTGGGTTATTATTGAAGACACTGGCAGTGACTTTCAAACATTTTGACCACAACTCACACAAAAAAGACGTGTGCAACCCAGTGCAAACATACACAAATATATGTATAAGCAAAGGTTTCATAGAACAATGCTTATTTACCATAGATTCTGGTGTATATATTGTTTAATTGTTTTAATTGTGGAGGAAAGGCTCCTCCTACTCCCAGACGGATATGTCCCCCAGTTTGAAGAGTGTGGTACTGAGAAATCTTATTAGTAAGGCACTTGCCCATGCCCCGCAAAATATTCATTTCCTCATACATGGATTGAGTTCTCATTCCCCGGTTTCTCTCAGTTCATCCTTAGGTATCTGGAACCCATATTCAGACACCTCTGGTGCATTCTACTATGATCTCCCCATCTCCCTTTCCTCTTGGTGGATAGATACTCTGATTTCACTTTTTATGCCTATTAGACTCTAATTATAATTGGTGACCGGGCATGGTGGCTCATGCCTGTAATCCCAGCACTTTGGGAGGCCGAGGTGGGCCTCGAGGTCAGGAGTTGGAGACCAGCCTGGCCAACATGGTGAAACCCCATCTCTACTAAAAATACAAAAAAATTAGCTAGGCTTGGTGGCACACACCTGTAATCCCAGCTATTTGGGAGGCTGAAGCACAAGAATCACTTGAACCCAGGAAGTGGAGGTGGCAGTGAGCCAAGATCTCACCACTGCAGTCCAGCCTGGGCAACAGAGCGAGACTTAGTCTCAAAAAAACACTTCAGTTATAATTATAAATTGTGTGGACTGAATATTTATGTCCCCTCAATATTCGTATGTTGAAGCCCTAACCCCCAATGTGATGGTATTTGAAAGCAGAGCCTTTGGGAGACGATTCGGTTTAGATAAGGTCATGGGAGTGGGACCCCTCTAATGGAATTAGCGCCTTCATGAGAAGCAGAAGAGATGGGGACTTGTTCTGTCACTACCATGTGAAGACATTGAGAAGGCAGCCATCTGCAAGCCAGAAGGAGAGCTCTCACCAGAACCCAACCATGCTGGTACCCTGATCTTAGACTTCCAGCCTCAGAACTGTAAGAAATAGATTTCTGTTCTTTAAGCCACTCAGTCTATGGTATTTTGTTCCGGCAGCCCTACCTGACCAATACATAAATTTGCAAAGATCATATACTGTAACAATGATCATTCATGATATGAGGAAGCTGATCTCTGGCTCCCTCTCCCCATGTCAAGGCAGTGAGCTGGCCTAAGCATTATTAAGCCTGTTCCTTAACATAGGAACAATTTTCCTCTCCCACTCTGTAAGCAACTCTCTGCAATGGTGTATGTATGTGCTTCTAGGAAGAGGGGGTAAATGAAATGACACACCCTGCCCACAAGCAATCCGCTACTTTGGCACTTAGGTTTGGGAGGGTGAACAGAATCATTTGTTTGTCTCAACACCTTCACACATTGGTCATACCCAGAATAGATCATGCAGGAAAGGTCAATGTGGGTATGTTGTCTAATTCTGCAACATAGGGCAGAAGAGATACTCAGATCTGGAGCTGCCTGCCACATGTCAATTTGCATTAAGGGCTGGTGAACTTAATAGGGAAAAACCTTTTCTTAAGGGAGAGAGAGCCATGCTCAAGAGGCTTGACCCAGGACAAAAGTCTTCAGCCCTGGAGAGGAGGAGAGGAGCGCTCCCTAGAATAGCACCGAGTCTTTCATTCTCATCTATGTCTGGCACCATCTCAATGGAGACGGTCAGTTTTAAAGGAATGGGGAGGAAAGATGGGGGCAAAGAGGGCTTCTAAGTGAAAACCAAAGCAACTATTTCACTAAAACGTCTGTGAGACACAGGGAAAACACAGAGCTAGACAGTTCTGACTTTAAGCCTCCACATCTCAGCTCACACATTTACTGGCCCTGTAACTTGGGTAAGTTGCTTTAAGCTTCCTATGCCTCAGTTTCCACATCTGCCAAAAAGAGCTAGTAATTATACCTACTACCCACCCCACTGCGTTGGATTAAAGGAGATAATACAAAACAAGGCATTTAGTGTAGTGCCTGGCAAAGAAAACCCAAAAACGTAGTTGGTGTCTGTCATGATTAAGCACAGTGCATACTGTCACAGATACGAAGCCAGTGTGACAGAGAGGGACAGGCACCTTCTCCACTTCCCAAATGAATACCGATTTGGAGGCTTTGCCACCTCAAAGGTCCTTGGGTGCAACAGGAAACAAGCAAAGAGAATTCAGAGAAGGAGAAGACGGAAGTAGGTTAGATATCATTAGAATGCAAGATCCGGCCGGGCGCAGTGGCTCACGCCTGTAATCCCAGCACTTTGGGAGGCTGAGGTGGGCAGATCACGAGGTCATGAGATCGAGACCATCCTGGCTAACACGGTGAAACCCCGTCTCTACGGAAAATACAAAAAAATTAGCTGGGCGTGGTGGCGGGCGCCTGTAGTCCCAGCTACGCGGGAGGCTGAGGCAGGAGAATGGCGTGAATCCCGGAGGCGGAGCTTGCAGTGAGCTGAGATCCAGCCACTGCACTCCAGCCTGGGAGACAGAGAGAGGCTTCATTTAAAAAAAAAAAATGCACGATCCCTGAGGGATTTTGTCCAGTTCAAAATTGTTTCTTGGCATTCAGCAGTATTCGCCACTACACAGAGTACATCACAGGGACACAGATAAATACGTGATAAATAAATGAGTGCTTGGGTGAATGAATTAGTGGATGGATGAGTGTATGGTCGGAACCAGACTTAGCTATGAGCACGTGCGAAAGCCATTCTGCATAGTTTAGGGGAGACACTTTTCAGGCTCTTTGTGGCCCACGATGATTTGAATTAATAAGCAATTCAAACTTTCTTGGAAAACAAATTGTCTTTAGCTTGAGCATTTACTGGGTGGGAGGCACTCTGCTAGGAGCATTGTGTTTGGTGGATGTTGTACAGGTGCCAGAGCAAATGAAGTTGGTGCTGGGTAGGTCCTTCCACACCTTGGTAAAATCTGACATTGGTTGAGCATTTCCTATGTGCCAGGTACTATCTAAGCCTTTCATGTAAACTTCCCAATGACCCTCTGAAGGGTCACTGAGCTCTGAGCTCCATTTGCAGATGAGGAAATCTGCCTACAAGTAATATAAAGTAGCAGAACCAGGATTACAGCACAGCTGTATTAAAACATCACTGTACTGCTCAGTTTTATAACCAACCTTCCCCAACTTCTATTTTCTTTCTTTCTTTCTTTCTTTCTCCTTCCTTCCTTCCTTCCTTCCTTCCTTCCTTCCTTCCTTCCTTCCTCCCTCCCTCCCTCCTCCCTCCCTTCCTTCTTTCTTTCTCTCTTTCGTTTTTTTTTTTGAGACAAGGAAGTCTTACTGTGTCACCCACGCTGGAATGCAGTGGCACTATCATGGCTCAATGCAGCCTCAACTTCTTGGGCTCAAGCAATCCTCCACCTCAGCCTCCCAAGGAGCTGGGACCACAGGCGCATGCCACCATGCCCAGCTAACTTTTGTTATTATTTGTAGAGATGGGGTTTTGCCAGGATGCCCAGGCTGGTTTCAAACTCCTGAGTTCAAGCAATCTGCCCACCTTGGCCTCCCAAAGTGCTGGGATTCCAGGCGTGAGCCACTGTACTTGGCCTAGGGCTTCTATTTTTCAGCTGCAGGATTGGCCCTCAGGGTTACTGGAGTGATAGAGAATTATAAACTCTCAGCGCTAATAGAAAAGTCAGAGATCACCTGATCCTACAACTGGATTTTACTGGCTTGGAAACTGAGGTCCGAGAGGCACTATGAAGGTCCTAGTGCTGGTTACTGGAACGTTCCACATATTCCACATCTCCTACCAGGAAGTCAGGTTCTGAAAACATTTTGTTATAACAATAACTCAAGTTAAGGTGTATATCTAACCAAAATAATACTGAAAAAATAATAGTGCAAATGAAATCACAATTCATACCGGGACTCATTCTTTTTCTTGGGTGCCCTAATCTTTAGCTGTGACTAACATGAGCATTCATATTTGCTTGTGTGTGAACAATAGCAGGAATTATAACAACAGTGGTATTACATTTTTATACAAAGCCTTTCATCTCAGGTGTATAAGCCAAGTTATCATCATCAACTCATTAATTATGAGAACACTTCTTTGAGGTTCTCTCAGTGGGTGATTTTATTACCCTTTTTTATGGGCTGAGAAGCTATAACCAAAGTGTAGTGACATTTCCAAAGTCACTCGACAAATTAACCAAAAATCCAAAACTAAATCTTTCTTTCATGCTTGCAGGCATCTATCCTCCTACTAACTAATATTTGGGATATTCAGGTCATAGAGCATTGTTTATCAGATTAGCACTTACATATTCTCATAAACTATTTTAGTAAGACAATAAATTTATTAAGATTAATATTTGAAAAGCCAATTAACTCTTTTTAATATGCATATATAAGGTGGATTTCTAACATTTCCTTGCATTCTATCCTCAAATTCATTTCATTTTTTAAAATCTTGATTTTTTTTCATAGTCTTATTCTTTCTTTAAGACTTTTTTTAAGAGCAGTTTTAGGTTCTCAGCAAAGTTAAGAGAAAGGACAGAGACTTCCCATATGCCCCTTTCACCCACACATGCACGGCCTTCCCATTATCAGTGTCCCCACTAGAGTGGAACGATTATTTGAATTGCTGAACCTCCATTGACACATCATTATCACCAAAGTCCACAGTTAACACTAGGGCTCACTCTTGGTGTTGTATAGTCTGTGAGTTTGGATAAGCGTATAATTACATGTATCCATCATTAGAGTATCATGCGAAGGATTTTCAATGTCCTAAAACTGCTCTGTGCTCTGCCTATTCATCCCTGCCTTCCCCCAACCCCTGGAAACCACCGATACCTTTCATTGTCTCCATAGTTTTGGCTTTTCCAGAACGTCAGTTGGAACCATACAGTACGTAGCCTTTCCTGGTTGTCTTCTTTCACTTAATAATATCCATTTACGTTTTCTCCATGTCTTTTCATGGCTTGATAGCTCATTTCTTTTTAGTGCTAAATAATAAGCCATTGTCTAGATGTACCACATTTTATCCATTCGAGTCTATCTCATTTTTTTTTTTTTTTTTTTTTTTTTTGAGGCGGAGTCTCGCTCTGTCGCCCAGGCTGGAGTGCAGTGGCCGGATCTCAGCTCACTGCAAGCTCCGACTCCCGGGTTTACGCCATTCTCCTGCCTCAGCCTCCCGAGTAGCTGGGACTACAGGCGCCCGCCACCTCGCCCGGCTAGTTTTTGTATTTTTAGTAGAGACGGGGTTTCACTGTATTAGCCAGGAGGGTCTCGATCTCCTGACCTCATGATCCGCCCATCTCGGCCTCCCAAAGTGCTGGGATTACAGGCTTGAGCCAGTCTATCTCATTTTTAACTGGGCACAGAACCTTGGTTACTAATGACAAATAATTAGGAGTAACTGAGGAGACGAACAGGCATGTCTGCCTAAAGTTTAAGAACATTTTATTAAAGTGACTTTGGGCTGAGCCACTGGAAGAGGAACTTCCTCCTTGAGCAAAGATCTCCTTTTCCTCCTTCCCTTCCTTCTGTTTTTCCTTGTCATGGGGGAGTTTCTAGGAATTGCTGGCTCTTTCAGTGTGTTTTATTTCAAGAGAAACGTGGCATGGAAGAAAGTGCCTCAGTTGGGCCAGTCAGTTGGGTTCTCTGGGCTTCAATGTCTCTAACTGTAAGATGACAAGGCTGGAGAGATGATTTCAGGGGTCCCTCTGAGCTCAGCTAACCCAAGATTCTACCTTCTTTGATTTCATCTTTGACATCTGCTTCTCTCTAATGGCTTAAAAGGAAGGCTTACTTTATACATGTCAGCAAAAATAGTTTGCCTGTATATTTATTTGAATGTCCCATAAAACCAAATCTTTGTTTCACGGTCCAGAGTTTATATCATTTTATTTTCACTTATTTTTCCTTCTTGCTCATGAAACTCCAACAGCCTGAGAATCTGGCAGTCTTCAAGACTTTTCTCAAATGCTTAAAATGTACTTGGGGGTACTAAATATTTTCCAAAGCCTGTGAATTGACAGAGAAGTCAAAATAGACTGGTTTCCACCAGGGTTACTGTCATCAATTTTGCCATGTTCCACACTCAGTTTCCTTCTAAGGATATTCTTACAAATGCCACTACCGAATTTCCATCTTTAGGATCAGGATTAACTGCCTTACTCATATAAGAACTTTTTAGTAATTCTCTCATAGCAGTACAATAACAGACTTTTTTTCCCCACAAAATAATATATAAAGCAATAGCCTCGTAATTAATCTGTGATACAAAATGACAAAGGTCCAACCAAAATCTCATGCGTTTGGATAGTTTTAGGAGCAGATCTTGTCTAGATTGTTCTGAAAAATTAATCTGGGTTACAAAAATATTTCATCTACACTGTCAGTTATCCCCAGATCTGCCTGTCACCCCCTTTTTAAAGTAGACTTTATTTTTTTTCCAGCCTTGGCATCTTTCTTACATAAACTTTATTTTTGAGAACAGGTTCAGTTTCACAGCAATTTTAAGTGGAAAGTAAAGAAAGTTGCCATATTGCCTGACCTTTCTTAGTGGCTTAAGCTGGTTTGATTGAATTTCTTTTACTTACAAGCAAAAAAATTCTAATAATACAGAAATTTAAATGACTTGATGAATAGATGCATTACTGGATCTTTGAGTATATTTATCAAGATGATAATAAATATTTCACATGTTCATAAGCACTTCCAGTTGGTAAAGTTGTTTAAAATTAAATTTTCAAGGCTGGGCATGGTGGCTCATGTCTGTAATTCCAGCACTTTGGCAGGCTGAGGCAGGTGGATCACCTGAGATCAGGAGTTCGAGACCAGCCTGGCCAAAATGGTGAAAACCTATTTCTACTAAAAATACAGAAATTGGTCTGGTGTGGTGGTGCACGCCTATGGTCCCAGATACTCAGGAGTCTGAGGCAGGAGAATCTCTTGAACCCAGGAGATGGAGGTTGCAGTGAGCTGAGATCGCACCGCTGCACTCCAGCCTAGGCAACAGAGTGAGACTCCGTCTCACAAAAATAAATAAACTAATTAGTTAAATTAAATTTTTACCCACACCTTTTGTGTTAGCTATTAGTTAAGCATGATTCCCTTCAGCTTATCATCTGTCAACCTCTTTCCTTGGGATCTCTGTTTGTTTTCTTGTTTTTTTGTTTTTTTTTTTGAGACAGAGTCTCACTCTGTTGCCCAGGCTGGGGTGCAGTGGCACCATCTCAGCTTACTGCAACTTCTGCCTCCTGGGTTCAAGCAATTCTCCCATCTCAGCCTCCTGAGCAGCTGGGATTACAGGCATGCGCCACCATGCCCGGCTAATTTTTTGTATTTCAGTAGAGACGAGGTTACACCGTGTTGCCCAGGCTGGTCTTGAACTCCTGAGTTCAGGTGATATGTCTGCCTTGGCCTCCCAAAGTGTTGGGATTATAGGCGTGAGCCACCGCACCAAACAGAGATCTCTGTTTTAATGAGCTTTCAGGCACTAGCCTCTGCCTCCCCTGACTTCAAACTGTATCCCTGGCCACTCTCAACCCCTGCTGATCTCTGATCCCTCCCAAAGTGGGCTAGCATTTCTGGGTTCCTTTGAAGCAATGTTTTGAAGGATTATTGTGAAACGACAGACTTTTCTGTGAAAATCTATGTGGGACACAGTTAATGTTCTAAGTCAAGCTTACACAGCATGTTATTTGTATAAACAAATTAATGTTACAACAATGTTCATTTCAGAAAGCATTAATTACTTTATATTTCTTCTTATTAAAAAATCACGACCGGATGCGGTGGCTTATGTCTGTAATTCCAACGCTTTGGGAGGCTGAGACAGAAAGATCACTTGAGGCCAGGAGTTCGAGATCAGCCTGGGCAGCATGGTGAGAACCTCATCTCTAGAAAAACTAAAACATTTTAGCTGGGCATGGTGGCAGCACCTGTAGTCCCAGCTACTCAGGAGGCTGAGGTTGGAGGATCACTTGAGCCCAAGGTCAAGGGTGCAGTGAGCCATGATCATGCCACTGCACTTCCATCTGGGTGATAGAGCAAGGCCCTGTTTCCAAAAAAAAAAAAAAAAAAATCAAAAACAAACAAAAGTCCTAACCATTTTGACCATTCATTATTAACTCCTCAAGGTGGTTCTTTCTTCTGGCATATCTAAAAGTGGTTTTAAATATTTACACAGTGATCCTTTTGCTGACTTTTACAAGGGGCCTAATTGTCTAGGAATTGATAAGATTTGTGTTTTATGTGTAAGCCAGAGAGGAGAGCTGAAGGAGGCTTCACTCTTTAATCTATTTCAGGATCACATTACCTAGCATGGCATACCAACTATCTCTATCATAAAACATCCCATCTGTTGAATTGCCCTCAACCACACCATAGGAGAGTTGAGATGAAAAAATGAAAAAGAATTGCATGTACAATTGAAATGACAGGGAGGAATTTGATGGCAAGTAAATGCCTGTTTATGGAAGATAGTGTGCTTTCCAATCAGACAAACCTCCTCTGTCCAAAAGTGCTGAGACAAATGTGTGCTTCTAAACAGTGGGTCGATTTTGTTCCTGGAACCAGCACACAAATGTTAACATTTTAAAAACTGCATTACTAGATCTAGGGGAAACTTAGTGCAGACTTCTCCTTTTAGGAGAGCTGGGCCGTACACTGTCCTAGATTCCCATCTCCTGCCCCTTTATGTTCTATTACGCGTTGAAGGAAAATAACTTTGCCCTCCTTCCCTTTGTTTTTCTTTCAGAGCAAATGAAGTCAAGGGCAGTTCTGGGGCTGGGTGGGGACGGGCGGAGTCTGTGCAGTGCAGGAGACTTTCTTTAATGTTATAAAAGTAGCCCTACTTTGGGAGGCCGAGGCGGGTGGATCACGAGGTCAGGAGATCAAGACCATCCTGGCTAACATGGTGAAACCCCGTCTCTACTAAAAATACAAAAAACTAGCCGGGCGTGGTGGCGGGCACCTGTAGTCCCAGCTACTCCGTGGCTGAGGCGGGAGAATGGCGTGAACCCGGGAGGCGGAGCTTGCAGTGAGCCGAGATCACGCCACTGCACTCCAGCCTGGGCGACACAGCAAGACTCCATCTCAAAAAAAAAAAAAAAAAAAAGTAGCCCTGAGCGAAATGGCTCTGACAACAAAATTAACTATCCAAATCAGGTGAGACTTGTTTTTCCATTCATGACAGAGCAGGTTGGAATTCATTTTGGTTTACTAACCCTCTGTTTATATTGATTTATTTCAGGAAAATGAAATAATCTTTAACATTTTGACTTTTCAAAGCAGTTTCATAGAAATTTATGTTATTCTCACGAATGCTTTTGGCTTTTAAAGATTTTTTTCTGAGTATAAACATAATTCGTATTAGAGATCATTGTGAAAAAAATTTAGAGAGAATCAAAGAAAATAAAAATTACTACTATTCCCATACAGAAATAACTTCCCTCTATCCTTAGATTTACATATTTATTTATTTTGTAATTCATTATCTAATTTATTTAGTTCCTCAGAGTTCCCATATTTTAGTTTCAAAACATCCCTTTGAAGAAAGTAGGTCAGGAAGTGTTATATCAGTTTTGCTGATGAGAAACTGTTGAAATGCTGTGACATGTCCAGAGGCCCACAGAAAATCAGCGTCGGACCTCGAGCTGGCCCCACCGTGGCCACCCTGGAACACTCAGGGATGCTCTTCTTAGTACATTGGTTTCCTTGCTCTGTGGCTTCTGCAACCAGTGCTCTGTTCCTCAAAGATGAGGGGGAATTTCCTTTTTTTCGCAATGATGACAGTATTAGGTACTCCTTCTTAGTCACAGGTTCTATCCTTTCAAATTCACCTACCGGCTAAAATTTCGCGTAGTCCCCAGACCAATCTTCTCTGTGCTCTCTCAATCATTTGTGGACAGGCACAGAGCAGGGAAATATGTGACCCTACCCCTAACCCTCCCAGCTGAGGTCAAACACGTTGGCAGTCTATATTAGTCTTATTATTTCTGTGGTTGCCATTACCTAATAATGAATGGCATGGCCTCTCAGAAGATTCAGCTTATGCAAGAGATTCCGACTTACAGGAAGAACTTCCTGCTTGTAGATGCTAGGAAGCTGTCTCAGAATTCTCAATGGCCACCACCCTGGCACCCTCCAGAGCACCTCTGTCCCCCTCTGATTGCAATTACTCACCTGTTCCAAACTGTGACACCTGTTACCTGAGGCTCTCCGTCTCATGCCTGGTTCTCTCGGAAGCATCAGGACAGTCCATGTGCAAGTTAGGGCAGGCTTGTTTATAGTTTTACTTTGGGAATGTTTATGTCAGAGTCCTAAGGGCCTGGCCATCAGCCCTGCTTTCAACATGGTTCCTTTCAGGAGATGTAGGGTAACCCACGCAAGAATGTCTCCTGTCCTGCTTTGACACCCAGGAGTTTCTTAGGTGTGTGTGCACATTAGACCTCAATGCCTAACAGTATTCTTTGAGAGAAAAATGTTTACCTCTCATGACTTGCTGCTAAGAAAAAACACAAAGAAGTCCCAGAATTTCAGTACAACAAGCTTAAATGAATCCGAACATGTACAAATTTGCTTAGTCCTTTAAAAAAACTTAGTTTCAAAAGAACAAACTCACTTGAGAAAATATCTAATGAAGGAGGGAGAATATTTAGAGAAAGAGTATTTTTTCTTTCTTCAGGAAATACTATAGCTTATTTGTTTCTGAGAAATTCCAAATGGGACTGGTGACAGGCATCTATCACATAATAAAGTAGTTCAGTTGGTTATAAATAGATGTTTTTATTTAATGGGGATTGCAGTTTCATTATAAGGACAGTTATGTTGCCAACCAAAATAACCATAACTAGTGAAAGATAATTAATTTCTTATTAAATTATTCTAGGAAAATAAGAGCAAAATAACTTAGGAATAAACAAATTATATTCATTTTGATACTTTTGTTATGAAAATAATTATGCTTAAAATATATATCTTTATTACAACTCAGTTCAAAAATACAATATGTAAAAGATGTTAAAAATCAAACACTGTGGAAAACCAAATTATCATAGCTGACAGACTGTAACCACCACTCTGATGAAGCCAAAAAAATGTAGTTCAAACAAGGAACTCCTAAGAATTGTCAATAACTATCTATATCAATCTCAACCATAGTAAGAAATATGCAAATGAAAACCGCATGGAGATGCTCTATTTTTTCCACCCATAGATTAGCAAAAACCTAAGAGTTTGACAACACGCAGTGCTGGCAAGGCTGGAGGAAACAGGCTTCTCATACATGGCTGGTGAAAGTGTAATACAGTGATTTGGCACTATCAAACATAATTGCAGTTGCAGCTACTATCTGCTCCAAAAATCTCAGTTCTGGGTATGTGTTATGCATATGTACTAGCACGCACAGGAAAACACATATGTTCAAGGTTATTCACTGCAGTGTTGCTTGAAAGAGCATGACTGGGAACAATCCATGTGTCTAATAAGGGACTGGTTGGTCAAACAAACTATTGTACCTCTGTATAATAAAATACTATGCATCTATCAAAAAGAACAAGGGGACAACATGAATGAACTTTGAAAGCATTATGTCACCTGAAAGAAGCCAGTTACAAAGGAGCACATATTGTATGATTCCAGTTGCATAAAATGTCCAGAACGGGCAATCTATGGAGATAGAAGTAGATTGGTGGTTGCCTTGGGCAAAGGAATGGGAGTCGGTTGGGAAGGCTGGGGAAAGTGATAGTTAAAAGGTACAGGGCTTCTTTTGGAGGCAATAAAAATGCAATAAAATTGATCGTGGTGGTGGATGCACAACTCTGTAGATATAGAAAAAGCCACTGAATTGTATACTTCAAATGGTGATGGCATGGTTTGTGAATTATATCTCAATAAAGCTGTTTAAACTAACAAGGGCCAGGTGCGGTGGGTCATGCCTCTAATTCCAACACTTTGGGAGGCCAAAGCGGGCCAAAATGAATATAATTCGTTTATTCCCACCTGAGGTCAGGAGTTCGAGATGAGCCTGGCCGACATGGTGAAACCCCATCTCTACTAAAAATACAAAAATTAGCCAGGTGTGGCGGCACTCATCTGCAGTCCCAGCTACTCGGGAGGCTAAGGCAGGAGAATCACTTGAACCCAGGAGGCAGAGGTTGCAGTGAGCCAAGACTGCGCCACTGTACTCCAGCCTGGGTGACAGAGCAAGACTCTGTCTCAAAAATAAATAAATAAATAAACAAATAAGTAGAATTTTAAAATAAGGATGTTCACTTCATGCTGACATAGAAAGGTTTCTAAGATATATCAAATAAAATAACAAAATGCAGAGTAGTCAGGTTATTGTACAATCTTTTGAGTAGAAAAGTTGGAAAATAAAAATGCATCATTTTTCCATATACATAAAGAAACACAGGGATGAGGTTACACATGAAACTAATTAAAGTGCTCACTTTGATGAAGAAGAGTGTAGACAGCCAAAGCATCCATGTATTTGTTATTGTACTTTTTGGCTATCCATATTAATTTGACATGATTGGTTTAGTCAATGTACATACTTTAGCACTATATTTCAATCATGGGACAACATTTTAAATTATCCAGGCACATAATACATCATTTTTCCCAGCCAGATAGCTTTATTGAAGTGCCCAGAGAGTTCCTATTTGTTCTAACAGAAGACACTTGCACTTGGACTCATCAAAGTGGTGGTAAAAGTCACTGCCAGAAATATGAAAAGATACATACTGGATGAATTGGTGAACTGGCTTCATTGAGCAGGTGTCCCTGAACTCTAAAGAGTGTCACTCAGCTTCTGTTCTGATTCCTCAGCTTGTGTGCAAGGAACCGTCACACTGTGGCAAGGATCCCTGGCATCCACAGATTGTCACCCACTTGCTGGCTGATGTGACCAGGAAGGGACATGATGGCAAATCACATGTGGACAGATTCACCTTCAGACTGTGCTTTGAAGATGAAGCAGCAGTTGTCAAGTTCTGCTTCATGCCACACTTACGAAAGAAACATAATTCACAGATTTCAAAATATTAATACAATCTCAGCTCTTTCAATGGATTCTAACCCATCTCCACAGTGGAGACAGATCGAAACCTGGCATGGCATACCGTTACGTTGTCTAACAGCTGGTGGGAGGCAGGGAGTTGCCTCAGACACACCAGCTAGGGAGAGCAGTTCCACAGCTGGTCTTTAACCGTGTCCAGGAGTTTCATTTTTTCATTTTTTCAGTGTGTTTCTCTAGGGGTTCTGGAGGGTTGTCTGTCTTCAAAAACACTCACTTCAGATGTCAAAGCATATCATTCCTCTTAGGCCACAAAGTGGTAAATTGTCCAGTTACTCCATTATATTAGAGTTAGAAAAAAACAACTCAAGAGAAACTATAGTTAATAAAAATGAAGGAAAATCCTATTATATTAGTGGTGAAGAACTGACAGGAAGTTCATCCTTTCGTAAGACAAATTGTTAACTGTAATAACAACCTTTATAAAAAATACATTGTACGTGCCAGAAAACTAAATATGCTGTATATAAAATCAGCCTTCATATAAAAGTCACTTGTACCCTGCTTAACTCCACGAGAGGTGGGGAAGTAGATAGGGGAGATGAAACCACCCCTAAAATGAAGTCACTGTTGTCACTTTTTACTTATTCATTCTATTTAATCCAAACTGCAGTATACCACAGGGTCTTAAAAACAAAAACAAACAAACAAAAAAAGAACAATTCTTAGATTAGGGAAAATCAGCATGAATTTCTGCACTTATATCATTTATGTTACTTTGTCCAAAACATCTTTCTGACTGTGTTTGCCCCAAATGCCCTTAATCTGAGTTTTGCAAAATAACTTATGGTGAGATACTTATTCCAGACAAGATTGACATGGAAATATATTAAATGAAAAAAGAACATTGCAAAAAGAAGTATATCTAATACACATGTTACTTTTAAAAGTATGATTTCTTATTATGCTTAGAAGAAAACTAGAAGAAAAATATCTACCCAACTCTTTTTTGTTTGTTTTGTTTTTTGTTTTTGAGACAGAGTCTTGCTCTGCCACCCAGGCTGGAGTGCAGTGGCACGACCTTGGCTCACTGCAACCTCTGCCTCCCAAGTTCAAGTGATTCTCCTGCCTCAGTTGCTTGAGTAGCTGGGACTACAGGCACACACCACCACGCCTGGCTAATTTTTGTATTTTTAGTAGAGACAGGGTTTCACCATGTTGGCCAGGCTGGTCTTAAACTCCTGACCTCAAGTGATCCACCCACTTTGGTTTCCCAAAGCGCTGGGATTGCAGGCATGAGCCACCGTGCCTGGCCTATATCAAACTCTTAACAGTGATTGGGGAGTAAGAATATTTTAACTTTTTCATTTCACTTATCTGCAATTTTTTATAGTTAGAATAATATTTTTCTGTATTCTTAAGAAATGATAAAGTCCTTTTATTTTAGAAAACAGGTCTAAAAATGGAAGTGAGAGAACTGATAGATATAGACATCCAATAAGTCAGAAGACAACTGGACTGAATCTTAGGTGTTTCCTCTGCTGTGGGCCAAGCTGTATAGCCTGAAAAATTCATATGCCAAGCTACCTCAGAAAGTGACTATATTTAGGCTGGGTGCGGTGGCTCACGCTTGTAATCCCAGCTACTTGGGAGGCTGAGGCAGGAGAATCGTTTAAACTCAGGAGGCGGAGGTTTCAGCGAGCTGAGATCACGCCACTGCACTCCAGCCTGGGCGACAGAGGGAGACTCCACCCCGCCGCCGCAAAAAAAAAAAGATAATTGATAGTTGGTCAATTCTTAAAATAAAAGCAAACAAAAAGCATCTGAGAGCTTTCCTTAGTACTTTGTATTTCAAACAGCCAACATTCCATTGGAAATACTTAATTGTTTGATTAGGTAAAATAAAATAGGCTTTATGTAAAGATAATTTTTAAATACCAGTAACCCCAATTTTGTCATCTCAATTAATGCACTTATTCAATATTAACCATCTAGGGTTCTAGAAAAAACAGATTTTTAAAAAGAAATAACTTTTTATGGCTTAAGGGAAAAATGTTTAAAATTAATTTTGGAGTGGCTGTGATTTTTTAAAATGCAGCAAGAATGTATGTCTAATTATGTATGTTTGATTGAACCTACAATAATGCCATATTTTCCTTGACATAGAGTAATAATTTCTGTTTGTATTTTATGCATCTAATGGAATCCACTCTGAATTCCTTCTTTCAGGAATCCGCTCCATTAGGTGCATAAAATACAAACAGAAACTCTTCCTCTATATCATGCTCCATTCAGTCACATTCAGTCAGCCTCTGTTGAGTTTCTACTCAACACTTGGCCCTGGGGTGTAGTAGTGAGCAAAAGTCTTCCAGGGTTCCCTGCCCTCTGAACCATGGATTCTCTGGTCCGACTCCTTGTTCTGAAACTGGTAGAGACAAGAACCTGGAATCTCCTGCCTCCATGGGCCCAGCCACCCACTGGGGGATAGGAAGGCAGGTGAGGGAATGCCTGCTTGGGCTTCCAGGGGCCAAGTGCTGCTTGTGGAAGAAGCTCTGCATTGGGGAGAGGGAGTCCTCAGTACTTTGGAACTGACTAGCCACTTAATTCCCATTCATTTGAGTGCATGTAGGAAGCCCAAGGAGCAGTTTGGAAGGGGACAGAGACAAAAACCCTACAGTGACATCCACATGACCATCTTCTCTCTCCCCCCTCTCTCTTTGTGAGACAGAGTCTTGCTCTGTTGCCCAGGCTGGAGTGCAGTGGCACGATCACAACTCACTGCAGCCTCAATCTCCTGGGCTCAAGAGGTCCCAACTCATCCTCCCAAGTAGCTGGGACTACAGGTGCACACCACCACGACTGGCTGATTTTTGTATTTTTTGTAGAGATGGGGTTACTCCATGTTGTCCAGGCTGCACTAATGTCTTTAACGGTGTTTAACCTCACTCCTGCTACATCAATGGCTTTAAAACTGTTTCTTATATTCCCTTGTCTTCCCCTGAAGAGTTTATGTAGCACACAGCTTCCATAGAGCAAGGATACAACGAATGTTTGTCTGTATGTCTTGCCTTCTTTCAGGAAGAGAACAGTCACACATCATGATCAACTGAGTGTGTGAGTTAAGCAGCAGAATCATGAAGACATTCCATCCTACTGGAGTTGACTGCCTGTGTGTGGAGTTGCACTTTACCCCTCTATTCCTTTTCCATCACCTCCCCTTCCTATCCACAACTCTCACCATGAAAACAGTGCAGAGGCAAATTTCCAGATTGGATGCATCCAAACCAGCTTATCTGTACCCTTATAGATGTGCCAGTTAGGAAACTATTTCATGTTTCTCCTTAAACAAACTCCTTAACCCTTCCTTGAGCAATGAAAACAACTGATTTCTCTTAGTCGACGCCATAAAAACCTTCAGAAAGTAATTACAAAATTGCATGTAGGTAACAACCTATACGACCTATAAGAAATGTTCTCTTTGTGTTAAGAACTCCGTCTCTTTGGTATAGCGATATGATTTCTAAAATTACATTTGCAACGTCAGCAATGAAACAAAGGAACATCTTAATAAATTAAGCCTAAAATAACTTTGTTATAGCAGAATGTTATCTGAATTTGGAAATGGGAAATCCTGAAGTATATGGCAGAAAAGAGTTTTTCTATGAACAGCAATTTGCTAACAACTTCAGGAGGGAACTAAACTCAAAGATATGTTGTCAATGTGCAGAGTGTTCAAGTCTAGAACTTGGTAAAATGGCTCCCTAGGTACTGGCTACAATTGAATGTGAACCTAGAATAAACGCCAGTAGGTTTCGTAAGGCCATGGGGCCCATCCTACCTGACAACCAAATCTCACCTCACACTGAGGTTCCTGGGAGTGGGATGGAGGCCAGAAACACTTGTGCACCTCTAAGAGCTTCCCACTGTGCAACCAAGTGGCTTCCTTCTGAAGTATTCTCCAATCAAGTGGTAGGTCAGTTCCGAAAGAAACTGACTTGTCAAGTTAAGGGGAATGCTGGTTCAAACAGCTACACCTGGGCTGTGCCTACACCTTCAGCGCTGCAGACACCTAGCCACACCTACACCTTCAGAACTGCGGACACTTGGGCCACACCTACACCTTTACAGCTGCATACTTATCTCAAAGCTTCTCATAACCCAGGAAAAGAAACCAGAGGCAGGTAAAAGACTGGATCGCCTGTCAACACACTTGGGTCATCTCTCAGTGCATTAACTAACGAGTATTTTCTGGGCAGTAGATAAGCTTGGATTTTAGAATACCAATCCACTGCATTCCTTAAATATTGTCTAGAAAATTGGAAAAATAAGACTGGGTGCGGTGGCTCATGCCTATAATCCCAGCACTTTGGGAGGCCGAGGAGGGTGGATCACTAAAGATCAGGAATTTGAGATTAGCTTGGCCAATATGGTAAAACCTTTTTTCTACCAAAAATATAAAAATTAGCCGGGTGTGGTGGCACATGCCTGTAGTCACAGCTACTTGGGAGGATGAGGCAGAAGAATCCCTTGAACCTGGAAGGCAGAGGTTACAGTGAGCCAAGATTGCGCCACTGCACTCCAGCCTGGTTGACAGAGAGAGACTCCATCTCAAAAAAAGAAAAAGAAAATTAGAATAATAAAAAAGAAAAGGAGGAATTATTTTTCTGAGTGCGACTCAGAAATAGGAAGTCGATTGTGTTTTAGTCACTGGAGTTAAAATAAGTCATTAATCATCCTCTTCCCCTGTCTTTTAAGAATCATTACGGTCATGTGTCACTTAATGAGGATGCTTTCTGAGAAATGTGTCGTTAGGCAATTTCGTTGTTATTTGAATGTCATAGACGTACTCACACAAACCTAGAGAGTATAGCCTACTACACACTTAGGCTGTATAGTACAGCCTGTTGCTCCTAAGCTATAAATTCTGTGTAACATGTGACTGTACTGAATACCGTGGGCAATTAAAACACAACGGTAAGTGCTTGTGTATCTAAACATAGAAAAGGTACAGTAAAAATACAATATAAACTTTTTTTTAAAATGGCACACCTATTTAGGTCAGCTCCATTATAATCTTATGGGACCACCTTGTATATATATGAGGTTCATCTTTGAGCAAAACATCATGATTTGACACACGATTTACTTTAAAGCAAGTACATGATATAGCAATAGCAGAAAGTTGGTCATTGAATGGCTAGAGTTTTTCTAAAAAAAATAATAATAATAAAATACAAGGCCAAGAACTGGCTTTTAAATTTTTCAAATAATTTCTTTCAAAAACAGTAATAGGACAGTTCTTTGCCAAAGGCAGATGGCATCGAGTTCAAAAGGAATAAAGACTTAATAGCTATGCCCCCTAGAGTCAAAGAAGACAAGCTGCAGAAAGATTATTTTGGGGGAGGAGGCAGTTTGGGGGAAAGATAGTGACCCTTTTACATTTATTATGGTAGCATTATCTTGAGCAAATAAATGTCATCTGCATTTATTTGCTGAAGGTTCAGAGACCCTGGCAGCAGTCACAGAAGTCTGTCCTAATGAGATTAAACGTTCTTAAAAATAATTTCTCAAGTGTCAATACTAGGTGGTCTTCCCCTTAACATTAGGTATAGGTTCTGCTTGTCGGGCTCCTGTTTTTCATCTCTGTAGAGTAGGAAAAAAAATTCCAAAATTTCTTTGTCACATGAAAAGCAGATTTCAAAAGCTGCAGTTCATCTGAAGTGTTTTAGGTGCAGCAGGGGAGGCTCCCTGGGGCCTGATGATTGGGTATTGTGGGAGCAGCTCATCGTCTCACTGGCTCAGCAGGCTCACACCACTGCCCATCAGCGCCCAGGATGACAATTCACTGCCAAGAGTCCAGGGCCCCCTCCTGGGAACAGTCAGCTCCCGGAGGTCTGAGTCTGTTACTTCGACAGCTGGACATTCACATCCAGTACAGTGTTTACAACAGAGATAGTGCTCAGTAAATATTTGTTGAGTGATGAACAAATGTATGCATGTCAGCTCTTGGGCAGCAGCCTGGAATCGCTTCTGAGATTTTTGGTTCAGGATCTATACTGACTTTTCCAGGACGTCCTTTGATCGCTGGGTGTTGACTTCTGCAGTGCAAATGTGGAAAATCAGTCCCTCCTCAGAGCAATGCTCAGGCATGAGGATGCACAGCAGGCCCCTACGAGGAAGCTTTGGCTGTGAACATCATGCCTTTCTGTTCCTGGGAGTGGCCACAGTTCCAAGAAACATCATAGGCAGTTTTCCAACATGGCGAGGCTGATGTCTTCACTGTCATTTCATTTATGGTGCAAAAGAAAAGTAGCCCAGGACATCACCCTGAGACTGAGACCTTTGGAGCCACAGAGGAATATTTTCTGGAGACAGGAAGGCTCTCTAGAGTCATTGTCAAAAGGCAGTTTGTTATTACAAGTTCTTGTCAAGGACTGCCTAGAATTTGTACATTATACATAACCCAGAAAAGAAAACACAACATCCAGTACGTATCAAACAAAGGGCAGCTAAAAACTGGCTTTTCATTTGTCAGAGTGCTAAGCATCCTGTGGATTTATCCTCAGAACAAAGTTCTGCTGGTACTGCAAATATTTATTCTAGTAACAATGAGTATAGCAGGATATAGGGCCGTAGAATAGTTTGCACAGTGGAACTTTTTTTAAAGAAGTGGGGCCTCTCCAGGTAAAGTTTGAATACGATAGCAGATTTTCCAGTCACACAGTATTTCCCTTTCCCTCTGGACAAGGTGACATTTGGGGGGAAGTGTGGTAAAATTTGGGATAGGCAAGGTTGCCTTTTAATCTTTAATGAAGGTGGCTTGAAAACGGCCTAATTATGGTCGCTTGGAGGTATCACTGACTGACTGACAGGTTTATAGAATGTCCCACAGATATACTCTGCCCCTGACAGTCCAGGAGACAGGGATGTTCCTAAGCCCAAAATATCAAGAGTACAGGCTGCTCTTCGGATGTGTGCTAACGCAATCCTAAAACAGAGGGAAAAGGAAAAGAAGAAAAGGGGGAACGTGGAAGCAAGAAAAAACAAAATTAGCTGGGCGTGGTGGCGTGTGCCTGTAATCCCAGCTACTTGGGAGACGGAGGCCGGAGAATCGCTTGAACCTGGGAGGCAGAGGTTGCGGTGAGGTGAGATTGCGCCACTGCACTCCAGCCTGGGCAACAAAGTGAGACTGTGACTCAAAAAACAGAAACAAACAAAAAGAAAAAACATAAGCAGGAGAGAGAAAGAATGACGAGCACTTAGAATAGGAAGAGGAGTTCATTGGGGAGGGGAGTAAAGGCCTATGGAGGAAAGTGTCAGCAGCTGAGGTTGAAGAAGCACAAAAAAAGAATTTGGCAGGGAAAGAGGGCACTCAGACAGTATTGTGTTTGGTGTTTGGGTACTTTGTAACGGAAAAGCAGGCTGTAGCCTGACCCCCAAGATCCGGTCAGGCTAGGGAACAAAGGCAGCATGTAACAGGTATGGTGAGTCAGCACAAACCTAAATCTAGATTGACAGTAGAGGTCAAATTCATGGAAGAAGGCAAATGATTCCAAAGACCCAGATATGTCTTCTGGAAAAAGACAGCTTGGCCCAATGCAAAGACCCAGATACAGAAACACTGCAATAGTGTCAAACGTGAGCCAGCATGGACAGCAAAGACGATCCCCTGCTACCAAGGTCTGGGTCTATTCAGAGAGGAGACAGTGGCCAAACTGAATTGATCCCAAACCAGCCTCTGCCATGGCAGGCACAGTCACTGAGTTGTGACTATGATGGAAAACACTCAAAGACTCACCAAAGTAGAGAAATACGGGGATCTCCAGCAGATAGTTCCTGGCAAGGTAGCAGAGAGGCAAAATAATGTTGAGTAAGACAGACGTGTCCCTGCGCCACCATACACCAGCTGTGTGGGCTTGTCCAGTTCCCTCCTCCTCTCCAATCCTCTTCTTTACCTGAAAAATGTGACTATATGGGGGCTCATCTTTGGCCAGCAGGCACTGGAACAACAGCCACCCTGCTTGTTTATAGCTGGTGTGCATTCTGACTAGTCAGTGCTCAAACATACCACTTGTTAAATGTTTCTAGTTTCAATCACTCTGGTGATAATAACGTCCACTTCAGGGAGTTCTTTTGAGGACTCTAAGTAATATGCATAAAGCATGCTGCACATTGCCTGACACTTAAATAGTAGCCATTATTCTTTTATTAAAATAGTTACCAGTGTTGCTAACTGTTGTGAACTAAATTGTGTCCTTCCCCCACCCCCTGTCAAATTCATTGAAGCCCTAACCCTTGATTTGACTACACAGGTGCTCCTAATTTTTAGATGTGGTTATGCTCTGATAAAACCATCGTAAGTTGAAGATGTTGTAAGTCAAAAAGGCATTTCATACACCTGACCTACTGCACATCCTAGCTTAGCCTAACCAGTCTTAAAGGTGCTCAGGATACTTTCATTATCCTACTGTTGGGTGAATCATCTAACACAAAGCTTATTTTATAATAGTGTTGAATATCTCATGCAATGTATTAAATACTGTACTGAAGGTGAAAAAGAGAATAGGTGTATGAGCAATTGAAGTATGGTCTCTATTGAATTTGGATCTTTCCCACCACATGAGGTCAAAAAATTGTAAGTCGAACCATTGTAAGTTGGAGACCTTCTGTGTCTGAAGATAGAGTCTTAAGGAGGTGATTAAGGTTAAATAAGGTCACAAGAGTCAGACTCTGATCTGATAGAATTAGTGTCCTTATAAGAAGAGCCCGCAGGGAGCTCTCTCTCTATCCTCTCGTGCACACAGGAAATGCCAAGTCTGTGTGAGAGTAGGATGAAAAGGCAGCAGTCTGCAAGCCAGGAGGAGAGGCCTCACCAGAAACCAACCCTGCTGGCACCTTGATCTTGAACTTCTGGCCTCCAGACCTGTGAGAAAATAAATCTGTTGTTTAAGACACTCAGTCTATGGTATTTTCTCATAGCAGCCCGAGCTGACTAAAACACTGATTGATTTACATTTGTAGACAAAAGAACTTGTAGGTGCTGCTGGCAAAATAATTGACTTCTTTGTGTCCCATAATTTAGACTTGGAAATACTCTGAATAAGATTTTATTTTATTCCGCCTCACTTAAGAAGAGATGGAGTGTGTCTTCTGACCCATGGATAAAAGGCAGGACAATCCCATAAAGAATTCTACAGGGATCAGAATATTTAGGAGGGAGCCTCGTGACCTTACGTAATCCACATCATGACCTCGCCTTTCTCCTTGGGGACAACAGGATGGTCTGTCAACGGGTTTCAATTCTTGTTTTGTTTCTGTGGAGCTCAGAATAACATGTCAGAATATACTTATGTACATTAGGTTGGTGCAAAAATAATTGCAGTTTTTGCAATTACTTTTAATGGCAAAAACCGCAATTACTTTTGCACAACTCAATAACATATCTCTGGAAGTAGACACAAGAAACTGGCAATAAACTGTCTTCACAGGCAGAATTAAGGATAAATATGGCATTTTTTTTTTTACAACGTTTCTGCACTATATACTTAAAGGGAAGTATTTCTTCATTTAAAAAAATACTGGTTTACAGTATTTCTTTTTATACCTCTTGAATTTTGAGCATGCTCAGACATAACATTTTACTGAAGAAGGAGGAGGAGGAGGTTAGAGCATCTTTATTTTGGAAATAAAGAGAAAAGGATGGCTTCCAGAAAGTGACATAGCAATTTTTATCACGGGTTTGGATTTTGGGATTCTTAACCACTAGCAGGAAATCTTGTTTTTGGAAGAGCAATAGATTTAAAAGGAAGAGAATCGCAGTTACCTCTCTGCACCATGGGTGACCTGCTGTCCTGCCCAGACCCCACAAAGTTCCACTGTCCTCCTAATCCTTCAAACGTCCTCATGCCATCTTCATTGACTTGATGTGTTCTGTCGAAATACTCATTTCTTTTTTGTATTTGCATGTCTCTGGGGAGCCTTGTGCTGAATCCACACATTCTTTGCTCTAAGACAGACAGATCTGGACTGGAAAGGCGAGGAGAGACTGTGACTAGCCAGAAGAATCCTCCAGTCAAAGGCAAGGTCCGGCTTTCCAGTTATTGATTGGTGTGCGGTGAGAGGCCAGTGGGTTAGTCTGCGGGAAGGGAGCAAGAGCTTAGAAACTCCTCTTTTCAGACTAACTTCGGATGGTGTTTGGCCTCAGTCCTAATACTTGTCAGACAGGGCCTGTGATGAATTAAATGAATGCCCAAGGAAGCCGTGAACATTAGGAAATAGTGTTTACTCCGCTGCAACTGTTAAAGACTTGGCAAATGTTTCCACGGACGCACAGTTGGGAGCACACAGTGTCCAGGCTCCGTGTCCCTGTCAGTGGCAGTGGTTTTGTTCTGTACAGTTCAGCTTGAATGAGGCAACCGGCTAAGGTACCGAGTGTCCTACTTACAATGAGGAAGGAAGGGCTTGGGCCTGAACAAAGACGGAGGGTGGCCCCCACCAAGGGCTGGCTGTGTTTGTCTCATTTCCCTTCAAATCCTGTCCCTGAGTAGAAATATTCATGAGGAAATTCCTCATCTCTGTTTTTATATTTAACATATTAAAATAGAAATATGGACGAGGAACAAAAAAGCAACATACTTTCAAATACCACTTGTAAGGAAATACTTCTGAAGTTAATTTCAGGGGCATTTTTTTAGTGGGAAAATATGACCTTTCAGTTTTACCAAATGGAAGATAGGATGAAGCTAGAATTCTCTAAGACTGACTTTGAAATTAAAATATGGTAAACTTCATTAATTTGGAATAAATGGTGCTAATTTAAATTCTTTAAAAAGCCATCAGATTAGAAATGTTAAAGAAATACAGTTTGGGTTTTCTTTGCTTTTGAATACATCTAGGGATAGTAAGTAAAGATTTTCTTTCTTCTTCTTCTTCACATGACTAGATACATGAGAGTAGATTATTTGTAAGTAAAGTTGTTCCTTTAAAGTTCTAAAACATTTGTTTTCCAAATGATTTGAGCAAGCTCAAAAAATATAGCTTCTTTGTATTCCTATTAAATGGTTTGATTTTCCTCAAGACCCCATCCTATTGGGGACATTTACGTGGGGGAGGCTGGAGGTGGGGATGGAGTGTATTTATTCCGGGAGGCTTAAACAACAGATTTTTATTTTCTTACAGTTCTGGATGCTGGAAGTCCAAGGTCAATGTATCAACAGGTCTGGTTTCTCCTGAGACCTCTCACCTTGACTTGCACGTGACTGCCTTCTCGCTATGTCCCCACATGATCTCTCCTCTGTATCCACACGTCCCTGCTATTTCTTTGTGTGGCTGAATTTCCTCTTCTCATAAAGACACCAGTCAGACTGGATAAAAGCCCACCCTAAAGACCTCATTGTCACTTAAGCTTTAAGTGAAAGTCTTTAAGGGCCATGTCTTTAAAGGCCCTATCTCTAAATATAGTTGCATTCTTTTTTTTTTTTTTTTAGATGGAGCCGCACTCCGTCTCCCAGGCCGGAGTGCAATGGTGCCATCTCGTCTCACTGCAGCCTCCACCTCCTGAGTTCAAGTGATTCTCCTACCTCAGCCTCCCGAGTAGTTGGGATTACAGGCATGCGCCACCACACCGGGCTAATTTCTGTATTTTTAGTGGAGACGGGGTTTTGCCATGTTGACCAGACTAGTCTCCAACTCCTGACCTCAGGTGATCTTCCCACCTCAGCCTCCCAAAGTGCTGGGATTACAGGCATGAGCCACCATGCCTGGCCTAAATATAGTCACGTTCTGAGGTAGCTTGGCGTATGGATTTTTCAGGGGACACATCTGGGGCCACAGCAGAGGAAACACCTAAGATTCAGACCAGTTTATTCCAATTCCATTATTTAAACAGTTCCTTTAGACAAATGCTGGGTCTCTTGAGGTCTTTTCCTCTTCTCCTTCTGCCCGCTCCTTTCCAACATGGCCTCTGGGGTTACTGGGGTATATGTGGTTTATAGCAGGGGTCCCCAACCCCTGGGCCTCGGACAAGACTGGTCCATGGCCTGTTAGGAACCGGGCTGCACAGCAGAAGGTGAGTGATGGGCAAGTGAGCATTACCTCCTGAGCTCTGGTCCTGTCAGATCAGTGCCAGCACTAGATTCTCATGGGAGGCCAACACTATTGTGAACTGTGCACCTGAGGGATCTAGGTTGCGTACTCCTTATGAGAGTCTAATGCCTGATGAACTGAGGTGGAGCAAGTTTCATCCCGAAGCCATTCCCCTGCCACCGTCTGTGGAAAAATTGTTTTCCAAGAAACCAGTCCCTGTTGCCTAAAAGCTGGGGACGGCTGGTTTACAGGACCCTGGGGTGGAAGACAGCCCATGCTTGTCTGCTGGATCCACACTGATCTCCACAGAGGGACTGGTCTCCTTCCTGGTCTGCTTGAGAGCTGAGATGTTCCTGATCCCATGGCTTTCAGGAAGATCCGCTGGTTCCTCTAGCTGGTGGTTTCAACACCTGTGGTGCTGGTATCCCTGGTCTTGGGATCCCCATCTGCCGACCCAGGCCCCTGCTGGTCCACTGCACTCTCAGAACGGCCATGCCCTCCCTTCCAGGCATAGGAGGAGGTCTCATTCCTGTGTGTGTCAGGTTTTGGGGAAGAGGACCACTGCTTCAGGCTTACCTAGTCCCCGGCTTCTCATGGCACCTGCCCACCGTTATCTCATGCTGAGTTACACAGTCCCAACTTACAAACCTACAACTTCAGTTCTCCTGAGGGCCCAAGATGCTCTGGCTTCCCCAAATCTAGCTAAGTCCTTCTGTCTTTCTTTCTCCTGTCGCTCAACACACACACACACACACACACACACACACACACACACACACACACAGTGGCCCCCAGGCAGCAGCAGGTAGAAATCCTTCTTTAAACTTCTCTGCTTTTCCTTTTGCTCTCTTCTTCTACCTGCCAGATGTGAGTTTCAGTTTCCCTTCATCATATTCTCCTAGCCGTCAAAAGTGAAAAACAATGACATCTTGGTTTTTAAAGTTTTAAAAAGTGAAAGGACTTCTTTTTTATTTTTAAGAAAGAAACTCCATTGTCCAGGCTTCGTTCTTGATACATAACTTTAGTAACTAAGTTAGTAATCCTTGCTCTCACTCCTACATGCTGTCTCGAGTCTGACAGTCAAGCCAATGGTGTTGTTGCATTTGATGCAGGTTTTAAAATTTGATTCCAATCTGAGACGTAACTGAGTTGCTTTACTGAATATTTGCCTTTTACCTAAAGTCCTGAAATGTCCTGTTTCAGTGGGTGAGAAGCCTTCAGGGAAATAAAGTTTCTAGGAGATGAATTCATACTTCACAAGAGTATCTTCCTTTCATTCATTTGTGAAGTTCATGTGTATATCCCAATTGGAACAGGATTCTGAGCTCTGACTGATGCCTTTACCATTGCATCCCTGCTTTAAAATGTTCCAGTGATGCGACCTTTGACAGGTTACTTAAACTGTCGAAGCCTAATCTTCATTTGTAACATAAGGAAAATAATGCAATACCAATAAAATTATTGTGAAGATTATATAAAATAATACTTGTAAGTCCCAGATACCTTGTCAGCATTCTACAAATATGAATAATTATTATGGAAAACAGCTACTCCGCTGAACATGGTCGCTCATGCCTGTAATCCCAACACTTTAGGAGGCCGAGGCCAGAGGATTACTTGAGCCCATTGAGCCCGTTATATGCCTGGGCAACATAATGAGATCCTGTCTCTACAAATTTTGTTTTTTTATGAATTAGCCAGGCATGTGGTTCTTGCCCATGGTCCCAGCTACTTGGGAGGCTGAGGGTGATGTGGGAGGATCTCTTGAGCCCAGGAGATCAAAGCCACAGTGAGCTGTGTTTGTGCCATTGCACTCCAGCCTGGGTGACAGAGTGAGACCCTGTCTCAAAAAAAAAAAAAAAAAAAAAGAAACAAAGAAAAGAAAAAAAAAAATCCGAGCTACTCAAGCCTCTTGCTTCCTAGGAAAGTTTAGAAGATGCAGCCGTGATTGGTAGCGCCTTGAAACAACTGTTCTGGCTCTGTTCCAGCAGCTTCCTAGAGGCTCAGGAATTGGAATTCTCGGTCACCCAAGCAGAGTTCACCTCTGTTTACTGAGGTCCCCATGTGAATGTATGGAAGAAAGTAATCTAGTCAAGGAACCTGAGGGAGTGCCGCACTATGAAGCCTAAGGCTAAACAACTGGGATATGATCCTGTGGGGCAAGAATGTGACACTGGATGGTGGGAAGTCAGTGGGGTGTCAAGTCAGATATCAGGCACCTGACTGAGGCCGAAGGTTAGTGAGAGCATTGAGTTAGAATCTCCTGCCCACTTCTGAGTCCTCTCAGCTGAGCCTTGCTGCTGAGCAAGCATTAGGATGTCACACACATCACACACAGGGTCAGTGTCCTTCCTTATGAAAAGGTAAAAGGGGCTCCTGCCAGCTTCAGAGCAGGTTTTCAGCCCCATCCAGGCCTACTTCTCTGGATTCTGGACATTCCAGATTCATTTCAGAGAAAGAGAGAAAGAATCAGCTAAATTTAGGGAATCCTGGGAGCAACAGGGCTAGTGACCCACATCCATGCATATCCATGATATGAGGAGCATCTTGAACCTCTAGGAGAATTGAAGCTGCAGGTGTGTAAGTTGGGGCAAACACAGCCCCAGCATTAACTTTATTGAGGACTAATTTATAGACATTCCAGTGAGGCTTGACAAATTGATAGACCTGTTAATCACCACCACAATCAAGATGTAGAAACTTTCTATCATCCCAAAAAGTCCTGACTCTTGTTTGAGAGTCCATCTGTCTACCTGTGCTTCTTCAAAACCGTAGCTTTATTGAAATATAATTGCCATACCATATAATTCATCCATTTAAAGTGAGGAATTCTGTGTTTTTTAGTATGTTCACAGAGCTGTGCAACCATCATCACAATCAACTTTGGAACATCTTAATCATCCCCCAAAGAAACACATTACCAGTCATTTTCCATTTCCAGACAACTCCCTTTGCCCTCTCTTCTCCCCAGTCCCTGGCAACCACTAACCTACTGTTATCTCTAAAGATTTTGCCTATTCTGGGCATTTCATAAAAATGGAATCTTACAATTTGTGACATTTTGTGTCTGGCTTCCTTCACTTTGCATTGTGTTTTAGAAATTTGCTCATGCTGTAGTATGTGTCAGAACTTCATTCCATTTTATGACTAAATAAGATTCCATTGCATGGATATATCACAGTTGTCTATCCATTAATCAGTTGATAAATATCTGGATTGCTTCCATCTTTGAGCTATTATAAATAATGCTGCTGTGAACATTTGTGTACAAGTTTTGTATAGATATATGTATTCATTTCTCTTGGGTATATACCTAGGAACGGAATTGCTGGGTCATATGGTAACTTCATGTTCAACCTTTTGAAGAACTACTAGACTATTTTCCATAATGATTGCGCCATTTTATTTTCCCAACAGCAGCGTATGAGGTTTCCAATTTCCCCACATTCTGGCTGACACTTACGTCTTTACGATCATAGCCATCCTAGTGGATGTGAAGTGATATCATATGCAAAGGAGGAATGTTGGAACCAATGATCAAAATTATGAAAATTTAGGTAAACAATGTCCCGGGACATTATTTCACTAACATAATGTCGCTAATAATGAGAAAGACAGAAATAAGAACAGCAAAAGAGCAAACAATCCTCTCCTTGAATAAAGGAGGAATATTTGAACGTGTCAAAAGAGCTACAGAAAACCAGAACATGTCATCCTCCTCAAACTAGGAGACATTTGCTTAATTAATGTCAGTCAATGCCCTGGATCACTTTGCTTCCTGATAGTTTAGTCATAAAATGAAACAGGCTACAAAATGTCCTGAAGACTATGTCATGCAAATTAAGTGCTTATCTAAGCAGTGAGAATCCGTGGCTTTCAAAGATTTTTTACCCTTACTCACAGTAAGAAATATATTTTACATCAAAATCTGGAATAGACCAGGTGCGGTGGCTCACATCTGTAATCCCAGCACTTTGGGAGGCTGAGGCTGGCAGATCACTGGAGGTCAGGAGTTCGAGACCAGCCTGGCCAACATGGTGAAACCCTGTGTCTACTAAAAATACAAAAATTAGCTGATGTGGTGGCGCATGCCTGTAATCCCAGCTACTTGGGAGGCTGAGGCACGAGAATCTCTTCAACCTGGGAGGTAGATGTTGCAGTAAGCTGAGATCACACCACTGCACTCCAGTCTGGGCAATGGAGTGAGACTCCATTAAAAAAAAAATCTGCAAAACACACACACACACACGTACACACACACACACACACACACACACACATATGGTAACAGAAGTTTCACATTAATTACCTCTACTACAGGGAATGCAGTCTGATTTTTTCTTTCTAACCTATTTTATTTTACTATCTTTCTCAGTTTTAAAAAATGCTGTTACAGATGCACTGTGTTGATTTCATGACTCATTAATGGGTTGCAGTTCACATTTTGAAAAATATTTATTAAATGGTCTGATGTGCAATGTCCTAATTTCTGAGGCCACTCCTGCCTCCACTGTTGGTGAGAAATCTCAGACCTTGGTTACAATGGAAGCTTTATTCAGCTCAAGCCTACAACAAAAGTTTCTGGAATGTGAACTGGACTTCCCAGTTATGTTTCAAGAGGTTTTCTCCCATCTCCTAGGGAGATGTGGTTTCTAGCCCTCCTCCAAATTGCCTGGGAAACCATAGCTCTCGGCAAATCAGGATGGAGTCCTCAGGATAACTGATCCCTCCACTCACCCATCTTCTGTTTGTGTTGTTGCCTTTGGACACCACCAAGGAACCAGGATGGGGTCCACCTCCACTTGTGGTCATAGTTGGCTTGAGCTTTGTCTCCACCCTTCTAGACTGGGTTTGCTGCAGCACCTCTGCAAGATGGTAAGGTATCCAAGCAGGGATGCCAGGGTCAGCCGTAGAACCCTTGCACCTAGGCCACTGTCCACCTTGTCTCTGAGGTTATGTTGGTGTTCAGGAGAGCGACCCTCAATCTGAGGGCTCCAGACCTTCACCCAACCAGGATTGTGCTAGGATAACTGCACAGAAAGGAGATGCCCGTCTCAGAGGAAGCTATTCAGTGGAGACCTCCATCCAAAGTGCTGGGGTTGAGACTTCCCCCGATACTCTTCCCCATGTTCAAAAGCAGGGCAACGACCACAGGTTTTCCTTTAGCTTGGGGACATACTCTGCTTTCCCAGGACAGTCTCCCGAGTAGTTTCAGAGTATCATTATCTCTCTTACACCGTGTGTGTGCTAGAGGGAAGGGGAGATGTTGACCTAAATGTTGACCTAGATGTTGACCTATTGGAAATCCGCAAAATTCTCTTCACGGGCCCTGGGCTAAAGGACACAAGTTCTTTGAACAAATGGATCTAGGTCTGAAACAATGGTCATCAAGTACAAAATTGTATTAGAATTGCTATGCAAAATTCATTCCAAAGTAAAATCGTCTTTCCTTACAATGACATCAATGTGTGATTGATTCCAGTATACTATTGACTCTCAACAAAAAGTAAGAGGCTTTGATACTATACACATATAAGGGAGTGTTCAGTACTCTTAGTATACTGTCATCTATACAGTAAGTATTTAGAAGGATACTTATGGGTTAAATGTAGAAAAGTTTAAGAACATTAACTTAGATTGTGGACTAAAAGAATCTCAAGGTTGGAAGGACTCTGGAGTGAATCTAATCTGCTGCCATTGCTCTTTGTATTCCACTTTTCCTGGATAAGTTAGGAATGCAATTAGCTGCAAATAACAGAATATCTTTTTGTGAGACAGGGTCTTGTTCTGTTGCCCAGGCTGGAGTGCAGTGGTGCAATCTCAGCTCACTGCAACCTCCGCCTCCCAGGTTCAAGTGATCCTCATGCTTCAGCCACCCGTGTAGCTGAGATTACAGGCGCGCACCACCACACCTGGCTATTTTTTGTATTTTCAGTAGAGACAGATTTTCACCATGTTGGCCAGGCTGGTCTTAAACTCTTGGCCTCAAGTGATCTGTACACCTCGGCCTCCCAAAATGCTGGGATTACAGGTGTGAACCACCATGCCAGGCCCAAATAATAGAATATCTGACTGCAGTAGCTTAAACAAACAAAAATGTATTTTTCTAACACAGCAAGGTGTCTGTAGGAAAGCAGTTGCTGGCTTTGGTTTAGCAGCTCAGTGATATCAGAACTATTTCTCCTTGATTTTCTTGGCTTTAACTTTTGGTTTTAAGATGGCTTCCATAACTCTTAGCATCCCATCTGCATTCCAGGCAGAATAAGGGAGAGGGTGGCCACCAGCTATATCCGTCCCTTCTTATCAGGAAATCAAAAGCTTATCCAAATGCCCCAGCAGGAAATTTCTCTAAGACCTAAGATTGAAGGTTAGAACTGGGTCGTCCGTTCACCTCTAAGTAAAATTAGATATAGTTAGAAAGAAGGAAAGTAGAGGATGGATATTGAGTAGGCATTGTGAGTCTCAATCAGGGGCCATTCATACTTGCTTGAAAATCTTCAGGGAAAGGAGACAGACTCTCCCATTTTCAGCAGGTCCAGAAAGATGTTTTTATTTTGAATTTGAATCATCCTTCCTCTAACTCACGCCTCTGGTTGCTGGTTCTGCCCTGTGGGAGCTACACCAATGGATTTGAATACTTCTTCCTAATGGCAGCCATACAAATATTTGAAGACAGCTGTCATATCTCCTGTAACTCTTTTCTCATCCACATGAAGCATCTCCAGTTGAGTCCTCATGGGACAGAACTTTAAGAGTTCTCACGTTTTAGATGCTCTCCTTTGAGTATGCTCCAGTTTATCAATGTTTCTACTAGACTTCATTGCCCCAGATGACACCACTGGTCAAGGGGTAGCTTGTGAAAAACCAGAGATCTCAGATTATTATTTCCATCATATGGGTTTTCTCTAAGGTAGTTCACTTTTGCATCAACTTCTATGTTCTTCCTGCTTGGGAGGGAGCCAACTAAAAAACATGAATCTTTTCCACCCTTTCATCTTCCTTTACTTATGTAGTCGGACTAAAGATCTTAGAACAAAATTTATATTCACCATTAGTATATTTTATGGTGTTAGATTTGACTTGTATTTCTAACTTATTGAGTTATTCTCAGATTTCAATTCTATTATGTAGGGCATGCTATTCCTTCCAGTTCGACATTATCTGCAAATGTGACAAATTTATGCTCTTCATAATTCTAAGGAGGTCAGGATAGAGTCTTTCAACCTGTCCCCAGTGTCCACGTTAGTTAGGGGGCTTCAATATATGATAGATTCACATTGTGATTAGTCAGCTCACACTTCAACTTTTGTCCTAAGAATGTTGTGAGATCCTCTTCCAACTGCTTTGCAAAAATTCGATCAAAAGAACCTGTCTCCTAATCAAACTAGTAAAGTTTAGGTAGAGGACGTTTTTCCCCAGTGAGTCCACACTAGCTGCTAAGAGCACCAGTTCCCCTTCTGAGTTCTTCAAAATTAGCCTTTACATATGCTAGTCCAGGACTTTTTATGATTATGTTGTTCTTCTAATACTGGATACTGAAAATCCAGAGCAAAATTCGGAGCTGAATCATAGCAACTGTTATGAAATTGCACATTAAACCAGGGGTGTTCACAAAGGCAAAAATTATGTGTAATTAAAATGATTTTTTGAAAATCCCTTAAATGACTCACAAAGTATAGTATGCATGGTACACCATGTACACTCTTGTACAGTAAGTCAAATCTTGAGAAACACTGAGTTCTCAAGGTACTAAATAAAAGTATAAAAAGAAGTCCATCACAGAACATTTTAAACATTTTATCAAATCCATCTCTAGGACTACATGAGGGAGGGTGGAGAATTCCAAGGTATCCCTGCTTGTCAGTAAGGTATATTTGTGTTGTTTTAATATGAATACTTTATTATTTATTGATTGATTTTGAGATGGAGTCTCGCCCTGCCACCCAGGCTGGAGTGCAGTGGCATGATGTTGGCTCACTGCAGCCTCTACTTCCTGGGTTCAAACAGTTCTCCTGCCTCAGCCTCCAGAGTAGCTGGGATTACAGGCGCACACCACCAGCTAATTGTTGTACTTTTAGTAGAGACAGGGGTTTCACCACGTTGTGCAGGCTGGTCTCAAACTCCTGACCTCAAGTGATCCGCCCACCTAGGCCTCCCAAAGTGCTGGAATTACAGGCGTGAGCCACGGCACCCGGCCTAATATGAATACTTTATAATCTTAATACATACTAATAGATTTTTTTGCTGGTATGAGTATTGAAAAGTTATTATCTATGACAGTGCCTACTACAAGATCTGATGTGTAGGAGGTCTCACTAGATTTGAACCTAATCTTTCTTAATTAAATATTTATACATACTATTCTTTGAAAAGTTAAAGAAAAGGTTTTGGACATTACCATCTTATTTGTTCAAAGCAGCCTGTTCTCTTTCTCACCTTGGGCATTGATTGATCTTGTGATGATTTCTTAGTGTAAGTTAATGCTTATAATTAGTGCCTTTAATAATGAAATTGCAGATTTGAAAGGTGGACTTTATTTTAAGAGGACAGTTAGTTCACATAACTAACTTCATTATTTATTAGTCCTATGATCTTGGGCAAGTTAACATTTTAGAAATTATTTCCCCATCTTCAGAAAAGGTTATTGATAACTACTTCAACAATTTAAGTCGTATATGTGAAGCACCCAGCCCAGAGTAGATCCAGGTCCCAAAGTCATATTTCAGGAAAGGATAACTTATTTCAAAACAAGTTATAAAGAAAAATAAAGAGTTATAAAGAGTTATAATGGATATCCAGTAATAATATCACTGATATGGTTTGGCTCTGTCACCACCCAAATCTCATCTTGAATTGTGACTCCCATGTGTCAAGTGGGGGATCCGGTGGGAGGTGATTGGATCATGGTGGCAATTTCCCCCATGTTGTTTTCATGATAATGAGGGAGTTCTCACGAGATCTGATGGTTTTATAGTGTTTGGCAGTGCCTCTGTTGCTCTCTCTCTCCTCTTTCCTGTCATCTTGTGAAGAGGTGCCTGCTCCCCCTTTGGCTTCCACCATGATTGTTAGTCTTCTGAGGCTCCCCCAGCCATAGGAACCGTGAGTCAAACTCCTTTTGTTCATAAATCACCCAGTCTCAGAAAGTATCTTTATAGCAGTGTAAGAATGGACTAATACAATTGCCTTGAACCACATTAAGTAGCAATTTAAGGTGAATTACATATATGATAAAACATAATGAAAGGTTTTATGTAATCAGTCTTTCCTTTAAAATGTTGACTATGGATATATTTGTTTTTGGGGCTACCATAACAAAAACAAATACAGTAACAAAACAGAATGACTTTAAAAAAGGAAATTTGTTGACTCACATTTCTGGAGGCTAGAAGTCTGAAATCATGGTGTTGCCCAAGCCATTTGCTCTTTCTGATGGCTCCAGGGGAGAATACTTCCTTGCCTCTTTTAGCTCCTGGTGTTTGCCCATAATCCTTGACATTGCTGGGCTTATAGAGGCATCACTCTAGTCCCATGGCTGTCTTCTCTCTGTGTGTCTTCACAACATCTTCCCTTTGTGCATGTCTGTCTCCGTACCCAAATTTCCCCTGTTTAAAAGGATACTAGTTATATTGGATTAGGACCCAACTCTGCCGACTTCATTTTAAGTTGACTTGACCCCACTTCCAGATAAGGTCACATTCTGAAGTAGTGGGGGTTAGGACTTCAATATGTCTTTGCGGGTGGGGAAGGGACAAAATTCAACTCATAATACCAGGGTTGTGCAAAGAATTATGGAGTCATAAAGCTGTTTGAGTGCAGGTAATGGCCATAGAAGCTAACCTCAGGGCGGTAGGAGTTGGGCAGAAGGGGAAGGTGGAAAGGAAGGATTTTCCGCACCCACTTCTGTTAACACTACATTTGTAGACGCCAGATGCACATGAAGGATGAAAAGTGGAAGCTTCGTTAAGGCCTTAAAATTTCACCATTGTTAACTAAGAGTAAAGAAAGCTTCAAATGTCTACTGCTTTTCTCTATGAATCTTAGAGTTCAGAACAACAAGATAAAGACTTTACTTTTCCCAGCCGAAGTCACAGTGTAACTTAACATGGACTTATACCAAATATATTTAATGTGTTCAATACAAATTAGCAATGGAATTGGACAATAAAATATGACAGTTTGATATACAATGAGAAGCTACACCTACAGTCAATAAATATTAGTTATTTCCTCCCTTCTGTTGACTGTCAACTCCCCCAAAGCTAATTTTGTTAGACTCACTGTAGTGAAGGAAAACACCACCTTGACAGATACTGTCTCAGAAGGAGGATTTCAAGAAAAGCTATTTATAAAACTTGGGGTCAGGCTCAAGTGGCAGTAGGCTGATTTTTCACTACAGAGAACTGATTGATGCCAGGCATAGTTGATGACATAATAGTGTAGTATTGACGGACCCAGTGAGGGAAGGCTTTTGATGTGATCCACAAGGATTTTTCTCAGGTGAGCAATCCATTTCTGATAGGAGAGTTGGTTTCTCACACGAGCAAACTATTTTCCTAGATAAGCAAGTTTGCAGGAATCTCCTGAAGCAAATTACTAAGAGTTAAGTTATTTATTGGTTTACATATATCTTCCTGAGCAATAATTTCCAGAACATATCAACATAGGTGTCATCGGTTCTTACCTCTCTCATGTTTTGCCATTGAAAGTATGGAGAAAACCGTAATTACTTTTGCGCCAACCTACTACAACTGGAAATGTTTCTATCTGAGGAATTCATGTTCAGTTTTTTTTTTTTTTTGAGACGGAGTCTCGCTCTGTCGCCCAGGCTGGAGTGCAGTGGCAGGATCTCAGCTCACTGTAAGCTCCGCCTCCTGGGTTTACGCCATTCTCCTGCCTCAGCCTCCCGAGTATCTGGGACTACAGGCGCCCGCCACCTCACTCAGCTAGTTTTTTTGTATTTTTTAGTAGAGACGGGGTTTCACCGTATTAGCCAGGATGGTCTCGATCTCTGACCTCGTGATCCGCCCGTCTCGGCCTCCCAAAGTGCTGGGATTACAGGCTTGAGCCACTGCGCCCGGCCCAGTTATCTTTAATGAGTGAAATAACTCATATACTTTAGAGCACTATTTTCAGTAGATGAAAGGATCTGTCCCTCGCTGCAATAAAAAGACCACATTCATATCAATAGTCCTTTTTTAAGAGGTATCCATAAACCTGTGGTCAACACATGGGGCTAGTCACACGATTGGCATAGGTTTGGTTTCTGGGCAGGCCAGAGAACCTTTTGCTGTTTTATAACCCTGATTATAGCTGTAACTTCACATTTTCCATTATGTATGCCATTAATCATAAGAGAGAATAAATTGAGAGACTTTGAGTGAATGATAATTGAATGAGGAAACTCTATCTCCATAACCATAAACAGAACTCAAAGCACATAACCCTCAAAGAGGCATTTTTCACAAAGCTCAGCACACTGGCCAGAAAGCCAATATATTCCTCACCTGCTGTCAAGGTTTATTGTCGACATGTAAGTTAACTGGGCTGGGAAATATTAATATGATAGCATTGAAAGAAACCTGCATTATCAGTACTAGACATCAAAATGGAAGTATGCGGGAAGCAGGGTTAATAGACAGGTGTGAAGCTGCCAACCTATGAGATTTTTCTCTAAATAAATAAACTATGTTAAAATAGCACCCTTCCCCTTAATAGCAGATCAGCATTTCTTCAAATCAGACTGTCATATTTTTTGCAATAGCAATCACTGACTTGATGACATAAGCATCATTTCTGGTTCTCATTTTGAGACAAGTTATATTCCGCTGGAAATGTTCGAGCATGGGAATGTATTTTGGTATAATATTTTGTTGCCTTTGACACCAAGAATGAAGACCAGAAAAAAACAGTCTCTCCTGAGAGACTCTAAACAACATGGCTCACAGCGTTTTTTTTTTTTTTTTTTGAGACAAGTTCACTGTCGCCCAGGCTAGAGTGCAGTGGCATGATCACAGCTCACTGCAGCCTCAACTTCAAGGGCTCAAGCAATCTTCTTGCCTCACCCTCTCAAGTAGCTAGGGCTACAGGAGGGCACCACCATGCCTGGCTTTTTTTTTTTTTTTTTTGTAGAGACAGGGTCTCACCATGTTGTCCAGTCTAGTCTTGAACTTCTGGGCTTAAGCAGTCCTCCCACCTGGGCCTCCCAATGTGCTGGGATTACAGACATGAGCCATCGTGCCCAACCTTATGGCTCACAGCTTTAAGAAAAATCTCTCTCTTTTTTTTTTTTTTTGAGATGGAGTCTCACTCTGTTGCCCAGGCTGGAGTGCAGTGGTGTGATCTTGCAACACTGCAACCTCCACCTCTCAGGTTCAAGCGATTCTCCTGCCTCAGCCTCCTGAGGAGCAGAAATCACAGGCCCACGCCACCACGCCTGGTTAATTTTTGTATTTTTAGTAGAGACAAGGTTTCACCATGTTGTCCAGGCTGGTCTCGAACTCCTGACCTCAAAACTCCTGCCCACCTCCACCTCCCAAAGTGCTAGGATGACAGGTGTGAACCACCACTCCCAGCCAGAAAAATCTCTGACAGAGTAGCCTGAGAAGGCGAATATTCATGACTGGAACTTTGATTGTTGTTAGCCAGAGAGGAATAAAGAAGCACATTTGCATCTGCTCATGAGATATATCCTCTTACAGAAAACTTAAACAGGTCTTTTGAGGGCTGGTGAGAGACAGGGAGAAAGCAACAGCTCCAACAATAAACATACGCACATCCTCAATGTCACAAGCCACATGTTTACTTTGAGACAGGTTCCTGGCTTGCCAGCTGGCTTGCTTTCTCCTTGATGACCTCAATAGAGCCAGGACTTGCATTTCTCAGGTCACTTGGCTGATTGTGCACACCTTTGGCACAAGTATATTATACTTCTTGCTGATAGAATTCTGTTCTCCTTCTAGAATGTTCTTTTCCTTGTGAACATCAGGATGCCACAAGAGGTTGATGGAGGTGGTGGGAAACAGGTTGAGTTCCCCCGACTCTACCCTTCTAGGCTGGTTTTAAATTCTGATCCTCTTCCAAAGTCCATGCTTTTTCTAGTGCTAATTTATTCATTCACTCAATAACATTTCAGAACCTCCTATATACCTTTATCAGTCAGAAACCCTGGAGAAAACAGAGGGAGCAGTTAAGAGCTTGAGGAGAGTTTAATAAAGAGAGCGTTTAAAAGGTTCAGGAAACATATAGGGAAACCACAAGGAATAATGTAGTGGGCTCTATTGCCATCCCTAAGCCTCAATGGACAAGAGGATAAAGCAGTTACTAGGACTTGGGCGTAGCGGCCTCTGTGAAGAGGGCCACCTCACAGGAGCTGTGACCTTGGTTGCAGGACTTAGCCAGCTTGCAGCAACCCTGTAGGGAGGAAGCCAGGGAAGTAAATATCCTACCTTCATCCTCCTCTCTCTCTCTGACCTGCTGTTAATGTTTCCCACTGGTAGAACCAGAGGTGGATTTGCCATGAAGCTAATGACTGTTAACCAGCAGCAACTTTCATGAACACTGTTCCCTTCTAAGACACTGGGTGGGCCCTAGCAATGTTCACATAATCATGGGGATTTTGTAAAATGTCCAAATGTAACACACCTTTTTTCTTTTTTTTCTTTTTTTAAGACAGGGGTTCACTCCCATCACCCAGGCTGGAGTGCAATGGCGTGACCTCGGCTCACTGCAACCTCCACCTCTCAGGCTCAAGGAATTCACCTTCCTCAGTCTCCCCAGTAGCTGGGAGCGCCAGTGCACACCATCGTAGCCAGCCATTTTTTTTCTTTTTTTGTATTTTTTGTAGAGATGGGGTTCAGCATGTTGCCCAGGCTGGTCTCGAACTCCTGACCTCAAGTGATCTACCCATGTTGGCCTCCCAAAGTTCTGGGATAACAGGTGTGAGCCACCATGCCCAGCCTCCAAATGTAACACAACTGCAGCTAGTTAAGTCTGCCATCTCTTCACACTCTCCACCAGACTTCTCCTGTATCATGTGGTTCTGAAAATAATCATGGGTATTTGAAGCGTCCCGCTGAGGGCAAGTTGAGTTGGAGATATGCTTACTTTGCATTTGGGGGGAAAGGCTGTGGCTCACAGTCCTATCTGTGTCTTTGCCTTTCCATTGGAGAAATTTTCAGGAATACGCCTACCATCCTCTGTGCAGGGTCAGAGTCACCCTGTGATGTCACTGTGTCCTGTGGAGTGTGTGTGTGTATGTGTATACAGGGAATGGGCTCAGGGATCAAGTTGAAAAGTTCCAGAAGCTAGTCGGAACATTTCTTCAACCCTTACAGCTCATTTAGGGGAAAAAAAAAACAAAACACATTGCCAATGTATTTCCCGAATTTGACAAAAATACTAGAAATGTAAATGATGTCACCAGTAATAGGCTATGAGGTAAAAGAACTTCTAAAAAATAGTACACTGTGCCAGAAGAAAAATTGAATTATCTAGTCTCTTCATTGTACATAATATTACAAAACTGTTGTCACATGAAGAGGCACCCAAGAGAATTCAGACCAAAAATACAGGGGAAAAATTATTACAGAGGCATATCAGGAAGTTCATTGACAAAAAATATGATTCTATTTTTCAGGATGTATTTTTTTCTTATTGAAAATATTTACTTTTGTACCTTATTTTGTATTCATAAGTTTATAATCTTTTTTTTTTTTTTTTTTTTTTTTTGAGACGGAGTCTCGCTCTGTCGCCCAGGCTAGAGTGCTGTGGCCGGATCTCAGCTCACTGCAAGCTCCGCCTCCCGGGTTCACGCCATTCTCCTGCCTCAGCCTCCTGAGTAGCTGGGACTACAGGCGCCCGCCACCTCGCCCGGCTAATTTTTTTTAATATTTTTTAGTAGAGACGGGGTTTCACCGTGTTAGCCAGGATGGTCTCGATCTCCTGACCTCGTGATCCGCCCGTCTCGGCCTCCCAAAGTGCTGGGATTACAGGCTTGAGCCACCGCGCCCGGCCTCTTTTTATTTTTTTAAAAAAATAAGTTTTATAATAGAGATGGGGTCTCACTACATTGGCCAGGCTGGTCTTGAAACCCCAGCTTCAAGCAATCCTCCCACCTTGGCCTCCCCAAATGTTGAGATTACAGGCATGAACCACCGTGCCTGGCCTATAATCTTATTTTCTTAAGAAAACACCGAAGACCTGAGAGCTTTAAACCCCAGCAAAACCTGCTCCGCACCTGGGCCAAACCCACCTGAAAGTCAGAGGGCAAAGGAGTCGGTTGGTGTCACTGTGGGCCAGCTTCCCGGGCACAGAGCAGAGCAGAGGAGGGGGAGAGTGGGTCTGAGTTGCAAACAATAGATCCCAGGACTATACCAGACACTGCCTCAGGTGTTGGATTTATCATGAGAAATAACATGGACATGGTCCCTGCCCTTGAGCAGTTTATTGTTTAGTGAGAGAAAGAAGCTGGCAAACAGGCATTACAAAGCAATCTGCTGAGCGCTGTGCTATGGGAGCACGGGGTGACACAAGAGGTGGCTTCAAGGGCTGCCTAGCAGAAGATGCATTTCTGCATGACAGGAATTAAATGAATGAGTCATTGAAACATGCCCTGAGGTCCCAAGTGGAAGGGGAGAGAGAGGCAAATGGAGTGCAGTGACATTTTCAAAAGGGTTGGGAATAAAAGACATTAACAAGTGTATAGTAAAGTTGTGCTATCATGATGGTCAACTTATGTTAGAATGCAGACCTGGGCTACTTAGTTTTTTGTTGTTGTTGTTGCTGAGAGAGTTGCTCTGTCTTCCAGGTTGGAGTGCAGTGGTGCGATCTCAGCTCACTGCAACCTCTGCATCCCAGGTTCAAGCAATTCTCCTGTCTCAGCTTCCCGAGTAGCTGGGATTACAGGCACCTGCCACCAAACCCAGCTAATTTTTGTGTTTTCAGTAGAGACAGGGTTTCACCATGTTGGCCAGGCTGGTCTTGAATTCCTGACCTCAAGTGATCTGCCCACCTTGGCATCCCAAAGTGCTGGGATTACAGGCGTGAGCCACCATGCCTGGTCTACTTACTATTGTTATCTATCAGTTATCAGACCGAAACATATCTGGTAATTTCTGTGATTCCTTTTATCCTTTAATATTAAAAAAATTATAATAACATTTAAATAATTTTTTCCTTTTTATAAAAGTAATATATGTGGGAATTATAGACTATCTAGAAAATACAGATGAAAATTGAAAAAGGAAACAGTCTCAACACTATTAGCAGCCACTGTTAGCATTTGGGGGTATATCTTCTGATGTTTTTTCTAGGCATATGAATCCTTGTGAAAGTTACACTATACGTAAGAATTTAGGCTGGGCACTGTGGCTTATGTCTGTAATCCCAGCACTTTGGGAGGCCAAGGCAGGCAGATCACCTGAGGTCAGGAGTTCAAGACTAGCCTTGCCGACATGGTGAAACCCATCTCTGCTAAAAATACAAAAAGTTAGCCAGGCATGGTGGCAGGTACCTGTAGTCCCAGTCACTCAGGGGGCTGAGGTAGGAGAATCGCTTGAACCTGGAAGGTGAATGTTGCAGTGAGCCAAGATCGCACCATTGCACTCCAGCCTGGGTGACAAGTGCGTAACTCCGTCTCAAAAAAACACAACAAAACAAAGAATTTATAACTCTTAGGAGTTATAAGACCATGAACCATGTGCCAGGGAGTTGGGTTAATGTGGGATTGTAATTGTGGATTTATAGATGATGGTGCCAAGCAAGTTAGAGTCTGCTACGCTGTGATGGCATGGATATAAATGGAAAGAAGGTTTAACATGTGAGAAGCTGAAGGGGGATTGTCTCAAGCCCTATAACCAAAAGTCTCTTGGTCTAATCAGTCCAAAGGGAATCCTCATGCCTAGAATGCAAATGTAACCCAGTTGAATCCATGATCCAAGTGATCCATCTCAGAGCAGTGTTCCCTTCAAAGGAGCACATTCAGCAATCAAAGTAATTTCAAAAAATCTCAAGGTCTTGGTCTTTTTGAATATCACAAAGGGATATGTACCCACAGAAGTGCTTCTTAAAAATGTTCTTTCCTTTCCCAACAACCTCATTTAAAGATGACAGAGACCTCTGTGCCATTCACCAACCCTCCCTGGGAAAAAATACACTTCCCTTAGCTCTAGCCTTTGCACTTCTTCACTTCTTTTTCCTTCTCCAGTTTTTCCAAGTCTGTGCCAGAAAAAGCCAAAAGGAGTCAATCCTGCAAGGAAAGACCTGGTTGGAGGACTAGGGGACAAAAGAACTGAGTAAATTAAGCCAAACTCCTTTTTTGGGAGGAGGGAGAGGGAACCTGGGTTCACTCACATATGATTCATTTTCATCCATCTAATCATATAGAGAAAACCTTGATCTAGTCTGATGGGGAAAGGTATTGTGTGCAGTCTGAAAAGGCAGTGTCAGACAGCAGCACTCCATCAGTGTCTGGTCACATCCTCAACAGCGGTGGGTTCAGCCCCTGCTCAATCAAATCTGAACCTCGTTGTGAGTCCTCACATCACTGCCCACCACATTCGATCGGTCACTAAGTCCTGTTCCTTCTGTCCCTCATCAGTTGGGTAACAGGGCTCAGAGCATGTATTGGTACAAGGCTGCTTTATTAACATGCAGAGACTGAGTTAGATGCTGTATTAGTTTGCTCTGGCTGCCATAACAAAATATCACAGACTGAGTGGCTTAAACAACAGAAATTTGCCTTCTCACAGTTCTGGAGGGTAGAAGTCCAAGATCAAGATTTTGGCAGTGTTGGTTTCTCCCAAGACCTCTCTCCTTGGCTTGCAGCCGGCCGCCTTCTCCCTACGTCCCCACATGCATTTTCTGTGTGTGCATGCATGCATCCGGGGTGGCTCTTCTTTTTGTAAGGACACCAGTCATATTGGATTAGGTCCCCACCCTAAAGGCCTCATTTTGACTTAATCACCTCTTTAAAGATCTTATCTCCAAATAGGGTTACATTCAGAGGTACTCAGGATTGGTTGTGGGGGACATGGTTCAGTCCCTAATAGAGCCCAAGACAAGATGCTGCAACAGAGTAGACCACTTCATACCTGCAGAGAGAGGAAAAGTCCACAGTACAGACTGGGAGGTGAGTTTGGTGACTGAATCGGGGAAGCCCCAGGTGGGGTCTCAGGACAGAAGAGGTTGAAGAATCCTTGGCTCTGTCTGCTTGTGGGGACCAAGGGCTGGGATATGACTTGAATATTAGACATCAAAGGTATGCAGAAGGTGCACTCAGCTGCCTGGAGGAACCTCTTGCAATTATATGCACGTCTGTGTCTCTTTCTAGACTGTGAGGCTCTAGGGGCCAAGGACAGTAATTCATATATCCTGGCATTGCCAGCATCTAGGAACTGGGAACAGTGAAGGAACACAGCAAAGTTTGCTAAAGAAATTAATGAGGCTCCTAATGAGACTAGGAATGAATTAACGCCTCGTTTTCACACCATCTGTGAGTTGGGTCACTATGAAAGTGGATGATCCCATGAGTTTTATGTTTATTTTTATCTTGTTCTCAAACTCAGGTTCCTGTTCCCCACCCCTCACTGCATGCTCTCTATCTCTCTCTCTCTCTCTCTCTCTCACGCACACACACAGACACAGAACCCCTTTCACTCACTCTCACACCCACTCTCAAACTCACACACATACGCTCTCACACAATCTCACACTCACATACACATATACTCCCTCTCACACACACTCTCATACACACACACAGACCCACTTCCGCTCACACTCACACACACTCTCATACTGACACACACATATGCTCTCAGACACAGCCACTCATGCTCACATACACACACTCTCACCCTCGTACACGCACACAAATGCTCTCTCACACACACATACACGCTGTAATTCTCTGGCTATAGCAAGAAAGTGTGGCAGAATCTTCCCAAAGAAAGTACACACCTTGGCCAGGCGTGGTGGCTCACACCTGTAATCTCAGCACTTTGGGAGGCAGAGGCGAGTTGGATCACTTGAGGTCAAGAGTTTGAGACGAGCCAGGCCAACATGGTGAAACCCTGTCTCTACTGAAAATACAAAAATGAGCCAGGTGTGGTCGCATGTGCCTATAGTCCCAGCTACTTGGGAGGCTAAGGCAGGAGAATCACTTGAACCGAGGAGGCAGAGGTTGTAGTGAGCCGAGATTGTGCCACTGCACTCTAGCCTGGGTGACAAAGCAAGGCTCCATTTGAAAGAAAAAAAAAGTACACACCTGTTTGTCTAAAGATAATTTGAATAAAATTCTCATTGTTCCCTGAACCTTTACTTATAAGAATTGACAATAACAATAGGTTAGCAAGATGGGGGGATCGCTTGAGACCAGGAGTTCAAGACCAGCCTGGGGAACATAGTTAGACCTTGTCTCTAGAAAAAACAAATAAACAAAAAACAATGGATAGATTTTTGCCTAAAAACCAAAGTGCTTATTTTGCTCTTTCCTCCGATGCTCCTTAACTCTGTCTTGCCTCAACAGTTTTTGAAGAATGACAACAAATCAGCAAGAAAAAAGCAAATAATCCCATCAAAAAGTGGGCAGAGGACATAAATAGACAATTCACAAAAGAAAATGTACAAATGGCTAAAAACAGATGAAAAAAATGCTCAACATCACTAATTATCAGAGAAATGCAAATTAAAACCACAATGAGATACCACCTTAGTCCTGCAAGAATGCCCATAATGTAAAAATGAAAAAATAATAGATGTTGGCATGGATGTGGTGAAAAGGGAACACTTTTACACTGCTGATGGGAATGTAAACTGGTACAACCACTAGTGAAAGCAGTGTGGAGATTCCTTAAAGAACTAAAAGTAGAACTACCATTTGACCCAGCAATCCCACTACTGAGTATCTACCCAGAGGAAAAGAAGTCATTACATGAAAAATACACTTGCCCGCACACGTCTATAGCAGCAAAACTCATAACTGAAAAAATATGGGACCAGCCTAAATGCCTGATATGCTTTGTCGGTGTCCTCACCCAAATCTCACCTTGAATTGTAATAATCCCCGCATGTCAAGGGCAGGGCATGTAGATAATTGAATTGTGGAGGCAGTTTCCCCCATACTGTTCTCATGGTAGTAAGTTTCATGAGATCTGATGGCTTTACAAATGGGAGTTTCCCTGCACACGCTCTCTTGCCTGCTGCCATGTAAGACATGACTTTGCTCTTCATGACTGTGAGGCCTCCCCAGCCATATGGAACTGTGTGTCAATGAAACCTCTTTCCTTTATAAATTACTCAGTCTCGGGTATGTCTTTATTAGCAGTGTGAGAACAGACTAATACAATACCCATCAACAAGTGGATAAAGAAAATGTGGCATATATATATATATCATATATATATGAGAGTATATATACTACTCAGTCATAAAAAGGAATGAAATAATGGAATTCACAGCAACCTGGATGGAGTTGGAGACCATTATTCTAACTACAGTAATTCAGCAATGGAAAACCAAATATCATTTGCTATCATATAAGCTAAGTTATGAGGACGCAAGACATAAAAATGAGATAATGGACTTTAGGGACTCAGGGGGAAGGGCTGGAGCAGGGTGAGAAATAAAAGGTTACACATTGGGTACAGTGTACACTGCTTAGGTGACGGGTGCACTGAAATCTCAGAAGTCACCACTAAAAAACTTATCCATGTAGCCAAAAACCACCTGTTCCCCCAAAACTATTGAAAAAAAATTTTTTTTTTTAAAAAAGCAATTTTTGAAGAGTAAAATGGTGATCTGCAGGTGGTGGAAGTGACCGTCTCAGGTCCTCTCAGGATCTGACTGGCTGTTGTGATATCTCAGTTCTTGTCCTCCTAGTATAAAAGATTTTATACAGGATATACACAGCAAAGGAGATGCAGCACAGAGCAATTTATCGTAAAGGAGAAAGACTATTTTGAAACTACAGAATAGACAGTACACCCTAAGAGGGAGAGGCTTCAGGGCGGGCTGCTCAGAAGGATGAGACAGCAGAGGCCAGCACGAAGGAGACTCCCTTACACGATCATTCATAAGGAGGTGGGAAGAGGTGTTACTAGTAAGCATGTTCTGGGTGGTCCTCTGGGTGCACATGTGCAGTAGCTGTACATGCTTGTTCATACCTCAAATGTCTCATTAGCTTCTTATATCTCCACCCAGGGGTGTTTTTTATTTTTTACTATTGTAATGAGCAAAGGGTCACTGTCTTTGAGAACAGTGAGTGGGTGATCTAAGCCTCCCCAGCCATTCGGAACTGTGAATCAATTAAACCTCTTTCCTTTATAAATTATCCAGTCTCAGGTATATCTTTACAGCAGTGTGAAAACGAACTAATATATAACCCAAAGAAAGTTAAACACCATTTTTTATTTGACAACGTTTTGCATATGATTTTAACATACCAAATAAGCCTAATATGGATATCTTAGACTTCTACAGGTCCTAATATTCAAAAAGTTATTTGAGGTTAAAAAGACTGAACTTAGAATTTTAAATTTATTTTGGAAAGTTTGTCAATATTAAAGATTTAAAACACATGATCAAAATAGACTCACAGGTCACTGTAAACTATAATAGTCATTCATATAGCAAAATCGATAATCAAAGATTTTAAATTCAAAGATTTTAAAAAAGCAAACACTTTTGCTCTTTGATGGAGAAGAGATTCATTTTTTCAAACAATCAAAAACCTAATAAAGACAGCATGAAACAAATGGAATCTGTCTCTCTTCTTTTTATTCTTTTTTTTTTTTTTTTTTTTGAGGCGGAGTCTTGCTCTGTCGCCCGGACTGGAGTGCAGTGGCCGGATCTCAGCTCACTGCAAGCTCCGCCTCCCGGGTTTACGCCATTCTCCTGCCTCAGCCTCCCAAGTAGCTGGGACTACAGGCGCCCGCCACCTCGCCCGGCTAGTTTTTGTATTTTTAGTAGAGACAGGGTTTCACCGTGTTAGCCAGGATGGTCTCGATCTCCTGACCTCGTGATCCGCCCGTCTCGGCCTCCCAAAGTGCTGGGATTACAGGCTTTGCAGTTGGCTTAAAAGGTAAACCAAAATATTTACTATCTTTCATTAATGCTACAAAAAAATCTTGTTCAAAAGAGAAAACCAAATTTTACCATTGCCTCAGTATATTTTTAATGCTAAAGATAATGTTAACAAAACCTTATAAACAAATCCAACCAAGCTCAATTCAGTTTAGAACACAAAGTGTAAGATTTTTATAAACTTTTTATAACCTCTTACAATTTTTCCCATTATTTATTTTTTTAACTTTCTATATCCATTTAGGTTTTTTTTTTTTTTTTTTTTTTAAACAGAGTCTTGTTCTGTTGCCCAGGCTGGAGTACTATGGCACAATCTCAGCTCATCGTAATTTTTGCTGCCTAAATTCTCCTGCCTCAGCCTCCCGAGGAGGTGGTATTACAGGCACGCACCACCACACCTGGCTAATTTTTGTATTTTTAGTAGAGACAGAATTTCACCATGTTGACCAGCCTGGTCTTGAACTCCTGATCTCAAGTGATCTGCAATACCTCAGCCTCCCAAAGTGCTGGGATTACAGACAGGAGCCACTGCGCCTGGCCTCCAGTTAGTTTTATCTATCTCTTTTCCTTCCATTTAAAGCAACTTTTAAAAATCTCTAAACTAGACATAATTTCTTTCCCTTTAACAAAAACCACGTTTTCATGTGGTTAAGAAGTTATAACCTTTTTTTTTTGACCAAAAACACATCCTATTGTCCTTATACCCACTTTTTGTGTGTGTGTGTGTGAGACAGAGTCTTGCTGTGTCCCCTAAGCTGGAGGGTGGTAGTGCCATCTCACCTCACTGCAACCTCTGGGTCCTGGGTTCAAGCGATTCTCCTGCCTCAGCCTCCCAAGTAGCTGGGATTACAGGCACGCACCACCACACTAGGCTAATTTTTTGTATTTTTAGTAGAGACAGGGTTTCACCATGTTGGCCAGGCTGGTCTGAAAACCTCAGGTGATCCATGCACCTCGGCCTCCCAAAGTGCTAGGATTACAGGCGTGAGCCACTGGGCCCAGCCTATACACACATTTTACATAGAATTGTTTGTCTTATATATAGCAGTTTTCATTATGTACACTTATTACAGTGTTAATGCTTAGCACTCTAATTTTCAGTGAATACGTAGGAAATAAGATTTTTTTTTTTTTTTTTTTCCAGAGACAGAGTCTCACTGTGTTACTCAGGCTGGCCTCAAACTTCCTGGCTCAAGCTATACTCCCACCTCTACCTCCCATAGTGCTGGGATTATAGGTGTGAGCCACTGTGCTTGGCCAAAATAAGCAACTTACTTTCAATCATGTACCAACAATCCGTGACTACACATTTTACAAGTCCAGAGACATACGCTTTTCAACAGAACAACTCTTTAATATGGAATAGGAACATTTTTACTAACAGATCCTCATAACTTTTGTTCTTCTGAAATAAGAAGCCAAAAGTATATGAGTCTAAACTCATTCAGCAACTGATTAGTCTCAGCATTACATCTTATCTGGAAAGGATCTAGCCAGTCAATGAACTTCTGTCATTTAATTTAGCTTAGCAAACCCCTAAGGGTAGAGCTACTAAAGAGATTTGAGAAATATTTCCAGGTAAATATATTACAAAACATAACCTTATCAGAAATTCACTTATAAACTTTTATACCCTTATATTCATTTACTCTTAGCAATCATATTTGGAAAACTTTATGAGACTCTAGATAAATCTAGCTACCATCCCAAGCTAAATTTTCTATCAACCAATTTTTTTTTTTTTTTTTTTTGAGATGGAGTCTTGCTCTGTCACCAGGCCAGAGTGCAATGGCACAATCTCGGCTCACTGCAACCTCCGCCTCCCGGATTCAAGCGATTCTCCTGCCTCAGCCTCCCGAGTAGCTGGGACTACAGGCATGTGCCCCCATGCCCAGCTAATTTTTGTATTTTTAGTAGAGACAGTGTTTTACCATGTTGGCCAGGATGGTCTCAATCTCTTGACCTCGTGATCTGACCACCTTGGCCTCTCAAAGTGCTGGGATTATAGGCGTGAGTCACCATGCCCGGCCTATCAACCAATTTTACATTACTATACACCAGGCAAGTATCATAAAATCAAGAACTTTAAATTTAATACATGCACATTTTGCTGATAATTGAGAAGAAACAGTCGTTCCCATCAAACCAATAACATTAGACTTGTCCCATCCAACAAAAGATTACTAAGTCATGTGAACTTGAACAGCATTTGGCTTATGTAATTAATTTATGAGTACTCCTTTATTTATAAGCCCAAATTTTACTATAGACAATACACAAAGAGACATGTATACACATGTATATGCAAAAATGCAGACAGACACAAGGGTCTTATAGCAGTTTTAAAACTTGAGCCATGAATCAGGTAAAACTCACTAGTTTAAAGGGTCAGTTGGATTCACACTGTATCTCTACAAACAGAATAGGCTGAAACTTATCTGCTCCACATGGCTGAAACCCTTAGCGAATTTTAGACAAAACGAGGTAGCATATTTACATCTCGAGCACACTCGGAGAACTCAAGCCTCTCCAAGAAGCCTGGGTATTTTAAAGGAAGATTGAAAGAAATGCCAAGGTAACATAAATCATAGGAATAAATTAAAACAAGTGGGACTGGTTCCTTGAACAGGAATCGAACTTAGGCTGCAACAGTGAAGGACTAAATCCTAGACAATAGACTAGAGTGGAAAGCCTTTCTTTTTTCTTTTTTTTTTTTTTTTTTTTGAGACAGCGTCTTGCCCTGTCACCCAGGATGGAATGCAGTGGCACAATCACAGCTCACTGCCGCATTGACTTCCTGGGTTCAGGTGATCCTCCACCTCAGCCTCCCAAGTGGCTGGGACTACAGGTGTACACCACCATGCCTGGCTAATTTTTTGTATTTTTGGTAGAAATGGAGTTTCACCATGTTGCCCAGGCTGGTCTCGAGCTCTTGGGCTCAATGAATTCTCCCACCTTGGCCTCCCAAAATTCTGGGATTACAGATATGCACCATTATGCCTATTCCTTTTTTTTTTTTTAATCCTACAGGGAATCCAAAGCAGGTAGTTTGAGCATTTAAAGGGTTTTAACTTATTTCAGATCTGATTTCAGCTGGAATGCTGCTTACCTAATTCGCTGGATGTTAGCATTTCAGACAAGATTTACATTTCCAAGGGACTTCAGGACATTTAAAGAGTATTTTCTGATATTGGGTCAATAAGTCATTAGTGTCATTCATTAGTCCTAGTTTACAAAAAACTTGTTAAATCTGGCCGGGCGCGGTGGCTCAAGCCTGTAATCCCAGCACTTTGGGAGGCCGAGACGGGCGGATCACGAGGTCAGGAGATCGAGACTCATCCTGGCTAACACGGTGAAACCCCGTCTCTACTAAAAAAATACAAAAAAAAAAAAAAAAATTAGCCGGGCGAGATGGCGGGCGCCTGTAGTCCCAGCTACTCGGGAGGCTGAGGTGAGAGAATGGCGTAAACCCGGGAGGCGGAGCTTGCAGTGAGCTGAGATCCGGGCACTGCACTCCAGCCTGGGCGACAGAGGGAGACTCCGTCTCAAAAAAAAAAACTTGTTAAATCTGTATTTTTATAACCTCAGTAATCTTATTCTCATTCTGTAGTTGTTGTATTTGTTTCTTCTGTTCTAAATTTTAATACAGTTCTTCCTTTTTTGACCATCAGTTTTCCAATTAACTGTTTCATTGCCCTAAACAATTGTCAACTAAGCAGCCTTAAATTTGCACCCTCAAATAGATGGCTTCTAGGTGAAACAAGGCAGAAAAAATTTATTCATACATCTCAAAAGCAGAAAGTGTGGCCAGGTGCAGTGGTTCATGCCTGTAATCATTGTACTTTGGGAGGCTGAGGTGGGGGCAGGGTTCAACTGAGGTCAGAAGTTCAAGACCAGCCTGGCCAATATGGTGAAACCCTGTCTCTACTAAAATACAAAAATTAACTGCGCGTGATGGTGGGTGCCCGTAATCCCAGCTACTTGGGAGGCTGAGACGTGAGACGGGAGGCTCGAACCGGAGAGATGGTGGTTGCAGTGAGCTGCTATCACACTGCTGCACTCCAGCCTGGGCAGCTGAGCGAGACTCCGTCTCAAAAAAAAAAAAAAAAGCAAACAAACCAACAAAAACAAACAACAACAACAAAAAGCAGAAAGCCAGACTTCAGGCCTAAATATTGTACCATCATTTGCCCAAACCCAGAGAGTACAGGTGAAAGCTCAATTTCGAGACACGTTGGCCAGGAGAAGCACCTAAAGCAAGGTAAGACTTGTCTCAGCCCTCTCCTTTTTCCAGATGCACAGAGGCAGACATCCTTACAAAAGGAGATTTCCTTTACGGATATAAATCTTTTTAACAAAAGTCTTTAAAAATAGCCAGCTAAATGCCAGAAAGGCATATTTTGGAGACACATCTGGTTCAAGGCTGTATGTTTATTTTTTAAAAATTTAGCTTCTGGCTGGATGGGTGGCTTACGCCTGTAATCCCAGCACTTTGGGAGGTCGAGGTGGGCAGATCACGAGGTCAAGAGATTGATACCATCCTGGCCAACATGGTGAAACTTCATCTCTACCAAAATACAAAAATTAGCTGGGCGTGGTGGTGTGTGCCTATAGTCCCAGCTACTCAGGAGGCTGAGGCTGGGGAATTGCTTGAACCTGGGAGGTGGAGGTTGCAGTGAGCCGAGATCGCGCCACTGCACTCCAGCCTTGTGACAGAGTGAGACTCCGTCTAAAAAAAAAAAAATTTAGCTTCTGGCCGGGCACAGTGGCTCACGCCTGTAATCCCAGCACTGTGAGAGGCCAAGGTGGGTGGATCACCTGAGGTCAGGAGTTCAAGACCAGCCTGGCCAACATGGTGAAACCCTTTCTCTACTAAACAAAAAAAAAAAATTTAACTGGGTTTGGTGGTGCATGCCTGTGATCCCAGCTACTTGGGAGGCTAAGGCAGGAGAATCGCTTGAACCTGGGAGGCAGAGGTTGCCATGAGCCGAGATTGCGCCACTGCACTCCAGCCTGGGCGAAAGAAAGACTCAGTCTCCAAAAAAAAAAAAAAAAAGAATGAAAAATGTAGCTTCTATTTTTTAGTTAAAATGACTGAGTTTAGCAGGGAACCCATCAAGGAATATGGTGAAAAAGGCATTCTCTATGTGTGAACTCAGCATGGGCAGCTCTGAAAAACAAACAAATCTACTTAACCTGAGGGCCTACCTTTTATAAACACTTTTTAAATACAAATTCCTAGGACAGCTCTTTCTTTAACTTTTAGAACAGGACAGTAACTAAGCCAAAAATTAGCAGATTCAGTTTTCCTTATCACTTAAGCTTTTCATTTACCTTTTATAAAGAGTCTTTTAAAAGAGGCAATTTGCTGGTACAGTGGCTATAACACCTATAATCCCAGCACTCTGGGAGGCCCAGGCAGGAGAATTGCTTGAGACCAGGAGTTCAAGACCCTGTCTCTGTTATAATAAATACAACAATTAAATAAAAGAGGCAACACATTATGAAAATATGTTCAGAAGTTTTCACACATCAATAGGCATACTTCAGTGAGACAAATTTGGGAGCCCTTATTTAAAAACGCACTTCTTCTTTTGTATTTATTTTTTTCTTTTCTGAGACAGAGTCTCACTCTGTCACTCAGGCTGGAGTGCAGTGGTGAGATCTCGGCTCACTGCAACCTCCGCCTTCCAGGTTCAAGCAATTCTCCTGCCTCAGCCTCCTGAGTAGCTAGGATTACAGGTGTGCGCCACCACACCTGGCTAATTTTTGCATTTTTAGTAGAGATGGGGCTTCACCATGTTGGCCAGACTGGTCTGGAATTCCTGACCTCCTGATGTGCCCACGTTGACCTCCCAAAGTGCTGGGATTACAGGTGTGATCCTCTGCGCCAGGCCGCAGATAACTTTTTAAAATCGGGAACTGTTCTTTATATTGTTATGATGATGGTCTCAAGATTGTATACTATTACCCAAAGTCATCAAACTTTTCACTTAAAATTGGCCAATTTTATCATATGTAAATGATACCTTACAAATCAGGAAAACTGATGCTGTAGAATACCTGATGTCTGGAAATTTCAGTGTTTTGGGAGGCCAAGGAGAGAAGATTGCTTGAACCCAGAAGTTGAAGTCTGCAGTGAGCTATAATTGTGCCTCTGTACTCTAGTCTAGGCAACAGAGCAAGTCCCTAACTCTGTCTCTTAAAAAAAAAACGAAAAGAGGCCGGGCGCGGTGGCTCAAACCTGTAATCCCAGCACTTTGGGAGGCCGAGACGGGCGGATCACGAGGTCAGGAGATCGAGACCATCCTGGCTAACACGGTGAAACCCTGTCTCTACTAAAAATACAAAAACTAGCCGGGCGAGGTGGCGGGCGCCTGTAGTCCCAGCTACTCGGGAGGCTGAGGCAGGAGAATGGCATAAACCCGGGAGGCGGAGCTTGCAGTGAGCTGAGATCCGGCCACTGCACTCCAGTCCGGGCGACAGAGTGAGACTCCGCCTCAAAAAAAAACGAAAAGAAAGAATAGCTGATGGAATGAAAACATGTAATTGACATATTAAGCAACTGAGGAAATTTTAAAATAGCTCATATGGTATAATTCTGTATATATTACATATGTATAAAGAGAAATAATATAAAATCACTTGAAAAGTATACACCAAAATGCTAACAGTTTTCAGTTTTACCTCTGGATGGATGAGACTATAGAGAAGCTTTCTTTTTTATATTAAATGTTTTCTATATTTTACTTTCACAACCACTTTTTAAAGATTTTTTTTTTCTTTTGATTAAAAAAAAGGTCTCATTATGTTGCCCAAGTTGGTCTCAAGCTCCTGTGCTCAAGCAATCCTCCAGCCTCAGCCTCCCAAAGTGCTGGAATTCAGACATGAGCCACTGCACCCAGCCTTAAAAAGATTTTAATGTAGAAAAATTCCTTCAAACATATGTGGTAGTCAATGACTGGGATGGCCACTGTTTTTCAGCCAGAAGAGTTTTTGAATATAGGAAATACAATCATGAAAAAGTCACCAAAAGTGTGTGAGCTAGTGAAGCTTTTGTCATGAGAGATGATCCTCATTCATCCCTAACAGCAGGGGGCTTGCATGGATGGTGAATGTTGACAAAGATTGTTGTCTTTTTCTTTCTATCTTTCCCTTCTCTCAAATACTAACAGAATCTCCAGTTTATAGCTGGGTACATGCCCATCCCAAATCATGATCACATTTCTCAGTACTCTTTGTAGGCAGGTGTGGGTGTGTAACTAAGTTCAGGCAATGGAATGAAAATAAGTGTTGGGGGGAACTTTCAAGTTTTGCCCTAAAAGGAAAGGGTTATAGCCGCACGCTGCATTTCTCTCCCCTCCCCATTCCCATTGCTTGGGATTGTGAGAGCTGGAGCAGCCATCTTGGACCAAGAGATGAAAGTCACACGTTACAGACAGGAAAGCAGTAAGATCAGAGGAGCCTAGTGCTCCTAATGATTATGGAGCCACTATGCCAGCCCTGGACACTTATGTGACTACTATATGAGAGTGAGATGAAATTTCATCTTGTCTTAGTCACTACTAGTTTTTTTAATTTTAGTATTTTTCTTTTCTTTTGATTTGTTTATTTATTTATTTTTTGGAGACAGGGTCTTGCTCTGTTGCCCAGGCTGGAGGGCAGTGGTGCAATCACGGCTCACTGAAGCCTCGACCTCCCAGGTTCAACTGATCTTTCTGCTTCGGCCTCATGAGTAGCTGGGACTACAGGTGTGTACCACCACACCCGGCTAATTTTTTAAAAATTTTTTATAGGGACAAGCTATCCCGTGTTGTTTTTTTTTAATATATAAAAGAAAAATATCTCTTTTTTATAGAGACAGGTATCCCTATGTTGTCCAGGCTGGTCTCCAATTCCTGGGCTCAAGTGATCCTCCTGCCTTGGCTTTCCAAAATGCTGGGATTACAGATGTGAGCTGCCACACTCTGAGTCACTAATATTTTGAGTACCTCTGGTGTAACATTAGGAATAATATTCCCCATCAAAATCTTCAGTCAATCAGGCTCAATAGAAAACATACTAAAGTCTTTATCTGGGGTCTTTAAAGATTTAGGAGAATTCATTCTAAGTAATCCCAGAATAACACCTAGATTATTAAAGAAGGCTACTGTCTCTAGAGGGTAAAATCCCATGACTTAACTCCAGAGAACCAATGAAAAGATTTCTTTAATCTTTTGTTTTCTACCTATTTCTGAGTTTCTTTGGAACTCGAAGTCCAGACCTGAAAAAGGAGTCAACCAGGTCTACCTCTGGGCAAGCTCTTAGCTCCTCCAGGGGATCCATGAATTCTGAAAAGATTCAGACCTGACTCAGGATACCCAGGACATCTATAAATGTATTGCGATGGATATAATGTGGACCTATCATAATTGCCACCATTTACTGAGATCACACTGTGCAGACATTGTGCTAAGTGCTTTTACGTCAGATCTCACTTAATCCCAAGATACTCTTGGCATGAGCTTGTATCATTATGCCTTATTTTAACAAAAAACCCGAGGCTCAGAAAGGTGAAATAACTTACCCAAGATCATACTGAAGGGGTCTGTCTGACTCCAAAGCTGGTTTCCTCAAAAGTTCTAGAAACAAACTTGGTCTGGAAGGACACTTCTTCTAGCATAGACTCCTCCAATGGCCGGGCCTAGCAGAACAAACTAGTCAGCATCAGCCCGTGTTCGAATATCAACCTAATTTTGTCCCTTGAAATTTGGCTTGGAGGAAGCTGCAAACAGCAGTGTCCCATTTTTTGTTGAAATGCAATTGAAACGGCTCATTGTTTTTTTTTTTAATCCCAGTCCCCTATGAGCCAACAAATTGCCAGGACACAATTGCAAGCAGTTCTAACACAATGACTGCAGAAAGTTTTTGTGATAATAAAATGTAATGGAAGCTGGCAGGGAGGATTTAGGGGGCAGTCTTGCTATCTTAATTGTCAACAACGATAATTAGTTTATGTAAGGACATCTCCTTGCTTAGAATTTAGCTTTTTTCTTTTTCTTTTCTGAAACTCTGAATTACTTTTGTACTTCCCTGGCATGGTAACATTTGCCATTTATTTATTTAATTTAATTAATCTATTTTTTTAAAGACAGAATCGTGGCCAGGCTCAGTGGCTCATGCCTGTAATCCCATCATTTTGGGAAGCCAAGGCAGGCAGATTGCTTGAGCTCAGGAGCTTAATACCAGCCTGGACAATATAGTGAATCCCCATCTCTATAAAAAAATACAAAAAAATTAGCTAGGCATGGTGACAGATGTTTGTAGTTCCAGCTACTCAGGAGGCTGAGCTGAGAGAATCACGTGAGCCCAGGAGGTCAAGGCTGCTGTAAGCCTAGATTGTGCCACTGCACTCCAGCCTGGGCAACAGAGCAAGAACCTGTCTCAAAAAAAAAAAAAAAAAAAAAAAAGAGTCTCACTGGTCTCACTGTGTCACCCAGCAAGACTCTTTTTGTAGGGATAGTGAGACTCTGTCTTTAAGATTAGCCAATGTTGGCTAATATTTTTTTTTTGGGGTGGATGGAGTCTGGCTCTGTCGGTCAGGCTGGAGTGCAGTGGTGCAATCACTGCTCATTGAAAGCTCTGCCTCCCAGGTTTGTGCCATTCCCCTGCCTCAGCCTCCTGAGTAGCTGGGACCACAGGCACCCGCCACCACACCCAGCTAATTTTTTTTGTATTTTTAGTAGAGATGGGGTTTCACCATGTTAGCCAGGATGGTCTCGATCTCCTGACCTTGTGATCCGCCTGCCTCAGCCTCCCAAAGTGCTGGGATTACAGGTGTGAGCCTCCGCACCCGGCCAATGTTGGCTAATTTTTATCTGTACAGATAGAGTCTCGCTATGTTGCCTAGGCTTGTCTGGACTTCTTGGCCTCAAGTTATCCTCCTGCCTGAGCCTTCCAAAGCGCTGGGATTACAGTTATGAGCCACTATACCTGGCCAGCCTTTTAAGAATGTAAGAATATTAACAATTTAGGTTGATTAAATATTTTATTTCAAATAGTAGATATTTTTCATGTAGAATCTACTGATTTTAACTATTGCTATTTGGGATCTTTATGCCCTAGATAATATATGGGAAAATGCATATAACTGTGGTAGTTGTGAACAAAGTAACTGATATGGTTCGGCTGTGTCCCCACCCAAATCTCGTCTTGAATTGTAGTTCCCATAATCCCCATGTGTCATGGGAGGGACCCGGTGGGAAGTAATTGAATCATGGGGGCCATTACCCCCATGCTCCTGTTCTTGTAATTATGACTGAGTTCTCATGAGATCTGATGGTTTTATAAGGGGCGTTTCCTCCTTTGCTCAGCACTTCTTCCTGCCATCATGTGAAGAAGGATGTGTTTGCTTCCCCTTCCACCATGATTGTAAGTTTCCTGAGGCCTCCCCAGCCATGAGGAGCTGTGAGTCTATTAAACCTCTTTCCTTTATAAATTACCCAGTCTCAGGCAGTTCTTTATAGCAGCCTGAGAATGGACTATTGCCATTACTGTTAATGCAAGAGTTCATATGTCCTCCTCTTGCTCCTCTGTGGTGTGTCTGCTGTGAATGTTGGAGCCCCTTTAAGACAGAAGCATACTCTGAATAAAGCATCATTCCCAGGTAAAGCCAAGTCTATTCAGTACAAAGAGTTCAAAGGTCCTCTCTGGGGCTTGGGAGGGCCCTAGCTATATGTTCTTGGGGTTTTTGAGAGGTGTTTGTTTCTTGAGACAGAGTCTTACTCTGTCACCCAGGCTAGAGTGCAATGGTGCGATCTCAGCTCACCGCAACCTCTGCCTCCCAGGTTCAAGCAATTCTCATACCTCAGCCTTTTAAGTAGCTGGGATTACAGGCACCTGCCACTACACCCAGCTAATTTTTGTATTTTTAGTAGAGATAGGGTTTTGCCATGTTACCCAGTGTGATCTTGAACTCCTGGCCTCAAGCAATCTGCCCATCTTAGCCTGCCAAAGTGCTGGTATTACGGGTGTGAGGCACCACGCCTGGCCCTTGTTCTTGTTGTTAAAGGGCAAAGCTGCTGCTCTCATGCCCCCTTAACTCCATCAACCCATCTCTCATATAGCCTAATTCTAAAACACATGAATAAAAGAGAAAACTCACTATGCCTGTTTGCTATCATTTTGGTTTCAATCAAAATAGAATAGTCACACAAAAGCAAAGAATGGTGAATTTTTTGGGGGCGTGGGGAGACATGGTCTCACTCTGTCACCCAGGCTGGAATGCAATAGTGCAGTCATAGCTCACTGCAGCCTCGACCACTTGGGGTCAAGCGACCCTCCCACCTCAGCCTCCTAAGTAGCTGGGACTATAGGCATGTGTCACCATGCCTGGTTAATTAAAAAAAAAAAAAAATTGTAGAGATGGGATCTCACTATGTTGACCAGTCTCAAACTCTTAGGCTCAAGCAATCCTCCCACCTCAGCTCCAAAGTGCTAAAGATCAGAGGCATGAGCCACTGTGCCTGGTCAATAATGTTAAGTATAAAAAGGAAGAAAGCCAAATTAAAATATATATATAGGCCAGCCGGGCATGGTGGTTCACGCCTATAATCCCAGCACTTTGGGAGGCCGAGATGGGCGGATCACGAGGTCAGGAGATAGAGACCATCCTGGCTAACACGGTGAAACCCCGTCTCTACTAAAAATACAAAAAAATTAGGTGGGCATGGTGGCAGGCACCTGTGGTCCCAGCTACTCGGGAGGCTGAGGCAAGAGAATGGCATGAACCCGGGAAGTGGAGCTTGTAGTAAGCCGAGATCGCGCCACTGCACTCCAGCCTGGGTGACAGAGTGAGACTCTGTCTCAAAAATATATATATATACACACACACACACACACACATATATATATACACATATATGTACACACACATATATATATATGCCATAGCAATTGCTGAACTGCCACCCTCTGGAATGACTTCCGCAAGGTGTATATCTTATTCTCTAATTCAATTGCGGAAGCAAATTCAACATTCAATAAACATTGACTACATCTGTCTTCCAGCCAGGCGCTAAACACCAATGACCGCAACACGCAAATCCAACCCACTTACAAAAATAATCAACCACTCCCTCATTGACCTACCCACCCCATCCAATATTTCCGTATGATGAAGCTGTGCTATGCATCAGGGATTAAAACGCAAACCAAAAAGCATGCATGAGAAAAATTCATGAATCCCTACACTCATAGATCTCACGGTCCTGCGGGAGGAAATGACCATCAGCTTGTAATCAGCACCAAAATCAAGGTGTATATACAGTCCTATAGAAATGAAGATATGAGAGAAGACTCATATCTGCTTGAGATTAGTCAGGAAAACATGTTGAAAAAGACACTTAGAGTGAAGGCATGGAGGACTTTCTAGTAGCTTGCTAAGGGATGGAGGTGGGGGCAGGCATTCCAAGGAGGAGTAGTCATATGAAGAAAGGCACATCTGCAGGACAGGGTGTGACTTTATGGATGACTATGCCCCAGGACATTACTGATAGAAAATACTAAAATATGCCCGTGGTTACCCCTTGGCTCTGGGATTAGTGATGAATCAGTTTCAGCTTCATCATTCCCTGTCTTTTCCAAAATTTAAACAAATAGACTTAAATTATTTAATGAGGAAAATTATCACAGTTGTTCTTTTGGTTTTGTGTAGTGAATGGAGCATTTGGGAATATGGCTAGGAAGTAAAGAGGTCAAGATGCTGAGGGTGAGAAATGATTCTGAAATAGAGACTCTGGTTAGGGCAGCCTCAGAGTTCCCTGAGTTGAACAGATTGGCCTCTGTCTGAGAACAATGGTTCTTTTTTTTTTTTTTTTTTTTTGAGACGGAGTCTCGCTCTGTCGCCCGAGCTGGAGTGCAGTGGCCGGATCTCAGCTCACTGCAAGCTCCGCCTCCCGGGTTTACGCCATTCTCCTGCCTCAGCCTCCCAATAGCTGGGACTACAGGCGCCCACCACCTCGCCCGGCTAGTTTTTTTTTGTATTTTTTAGTAGAGACGGGAGAACAATGGTTCTTAATGCTGGCTTAGGTGCTTGAAAATACAAATGCCCAGGCCTCACCCAGACCAATGCACAGAGACTCTGGAGTGGGATTCAGCCTTAGTAATTCCCCCAGGGTAGGCTCTTAAGCAAAGGGTGGGTACAGCCAGACATGGACACCCGGGAATGTGTGTGCAATAGTGAGATATGCTGGAGGCTGAGAGGGGAGAAATGAGGCCAGGAGGGAAAGGGGCAGTGCTGAGAAGGGCAGCAGCCAATGACATTTTGGGGCTAGAAGAGGTAGAAATATGCCAGATGAAGGAGAGGGGAAAGGACATTCCAGGCAGAGAAAACACTGCACAAAGGCGTGGAGGTTTACAGGAAGCAGGAAGCAATGTTGTGACCGGAACAAGGTGCAGAGAGGACAGGAGGAGACGAGTAGGGTGAGGTTGATGACGTTGGGTTTAGTTTATTTTTAAAAAGTCTTTGCGCTGGGTGTGATGGCGCACACCTTTAGTCCCAGCTACTCAGGAGGCTAAGGCGGAGGAATTTCACTGAAGCCCGGGAGTTCAAGTCTGCAGTGAGCTACGATCATGCCACTACACTCCAGCCTGGGAGACAGAGTGAGACCTCATCTCAAAAAAAAAAAAAAGAAAAGAAAGAAAGAAAGAAAGAAAAGAGATCTTTGCTATTAAACCCTTAGCTTCTCAAGATAGATTTTCTTTTTTGCCATTAATCAGTTATGTGCATGGCTATTGAGTTATTACTGATTTTCACATTATTTCATCTTTCAAGTTTCAGTTGTATGGATACTGCAGTTAGTTCTCATTGGCCAACGCTTATAGTCTATAATTTGCTTAATGGAGACAGGCTGTCACTCTGTTGCCCAGGCTGGAGGGCAATGGAGCGATCTTGGCTCACTGCAGCCTCGAACTACTGGGCTCAAGTCATCCTCCCGCATCAGCCTCTCAAGTAGTCGGGACTACAAGTGTGTGCCACCACACCTAGCTGATTTTTACATTTTTCGTAGAGATGGGGTGTTGCTGTGTTGCCCAGGCTGGCTTTGAATTCCTGGCCTCAAGTGATCCTCCCAAAGTGCTGGGATTATAGACTTGAGCTCTTGGGCTTTGCCCATAATGTTAGTATTTAAAACAACAGAGTCTATTGGTCTAGAGCAGGAGTTCTCAGCTTCAGTATGACTGGCTTTTCACGCTGCATAATTCTTTTATGGTGGGGGACTGTCTTGTATATTGCAGGATATTGAGCAGCATCACTGGCCTCTACCTACTAGATACCAGTAACATTCACCCTCCACCCTCTTTCATGCCCATTCCCAGTTGTGACGGTCAAAGGTCTCCAGCCATCACCAGATGTCACGTGGGGACAAAATCATGCCCCACCTTCAACTGAGAACCATTTGTCCAGAGATCTAGAGTCTAAACCTAGACCGATTCTTCTCAAATGTGCCTGCATATTAGTTCCCTGGGAATCTTGTTAAAGTGCAGGTTCTGGCTCAGTAGGCCAGGAGCGCGGTCCCGGAGATTTTATCTGCGTAAAAGGCTACAAGGTGATGCTGATGCTGCTGCTCTAGGAGTAACCAACACTTTTGAGTAACCAGGCTCTAAACCCCACATATATTCACCCCATTGAATGGGATGGGGGTCATGTTTATTGTACCTTTCCATATTAATGCATTTGAGAATTGGCTGCAGCCCCTGAGTATTCCTAGGATCCCTTTATGCTGTTTTATATAATTCATGAATATGAGGGCTCACAAATACACGGAAGGTCATCATTGTGTAGCCTGCAGCCCTGGTTAATTTATGTATGTAATATTATTCACCTGGAAAGCTTTCTTTAATTGCCACATTGTTAATTCATCCAACTGTAAGAAGAGCAATTATAATTTGATCTTCTCTGGCAGCAAATGGTTCCATTTAGTCACGTGACACTTTCTTATTCCAATCACACTCCATTGTCTAATGAAAGTCCATTTTTGGATCATGATAAAATGTTGTCTCTTTAAATAGCCTAGGAGTTTTTCAGCTGATGTAAATTCAGATTGTCCACCCAGATGAGCCTCACATGATGGAACAGATGTGATTTGGAAGAGTTGAGCTGGAAAATACGTTTTCCAAAATTAAATAATATTTTCTCCAACTTACATAATAGGAAGTATATTTCCCTTGAAATTATACCCTTAGAAGACAACCATCTAGGAGGATGTCACCATTAAAAATCCATTCAACATTCTTTTATTTCACAAATATTTACTGACCACTACAACCGGCCAGGGACAATTGCAGGAGATGGCAAGAGAACTATGACCCTGGCCAACAAGATGTGGTCTAATGGGGAAGGCAGACAACATATGGGATGATGTTGGACAGAGATAAGTGCCCAAAAGGAAAACAGTGATGCTCTGATATGGGAGGTGGTACAGGTGGTCAGGGCACCCTTTCTCAAGAAATGTTGCATGGAAGCCAAGATGCAAACGAGGAGATGGCTCTGCAAAGATCTGAAAGAAGGACATATCTGAGGAAGGCAAAGTGATGTCATGTAAGAATAGTGAACTGAGGCCACGTGTGGTGGCTTGTAATCCCAGTGCTTTGGGAGGCCAAGGCAGGTGGGTCTCCTGAGGTCAGGAGTTCGAGACCAGCCTGGCCAACATGGTGAAACCCCGTGACTAATAAAAATACAAAAATCAGCTGGGCATGGTGGCAGGTGCCCATAATCCCAGCTACGTGGGAGACTGAGGCAGGAGAATCATTTGAACCTGGGAGGTGGAGGTTTCAGTGAGCTGATACTACACCATTGCACTCCAGTCTGGATGACAAAAGCTAAACTCTGTCTCAAAAAAAAAAAAAAAAAAGCGAACTGAGAAAGCAGAAAAAGGAAAGAACAAAATTGAGAGTCAGAAAAGAAAAGGTTTATCATTCTTAGCAAACTATCACAAGAAGAGAAAACCAAACACCGCATGTTCTCACTCATAGGTGGGAACTGAACAATGAGATCACTTGGACTCGGGAAGGGGAACATCACACACTGGGGCCTATCATGGGGAGGGGGGAGGAGGGAGGGATTGCATTGGGGAGTTATACATGATATAAACGTCATGCACATGTACCCTAGAACTTAAAGTATAATAAAAAAAAAAAGAAAAAAAAAGGTTTGTCCCCGCTCAGACACTTGCTAGCTCTAGGAACTTGAGCAAAATTCTCTCATCTTCTCTAGGTTCCAGTATCTGCAGAAACAAGGGGAATGACCTAGATCAGTGGTTCTCAAACTTGGCTGCAATTTGGAATCACCTGGGAAACTTTCCAGCCACTGATGACTTCATTGGTCTGGGGGACGGTTTTGGGCATGGGGGATTTTAACAGTCTCCAGGTGATTCTAATGTACACAGCAGTTTGAGAGCCCTGAACTGATTATCTGTGAAGCTGTGCCCCAACCCCTACCACCTACAGATATAGGCTGCTCCTGCGGTGGAGTTCAGTGACCTCAACTGGCTCAGCCTCCCTGGGCCTCTGTATCTCCAGCTGCTGAATGTGGGGAGTTGACCTGGATTTATCTATCCACTTTCATTTTATTATTGTTCTATGGCATGATTAGATTGTTTGCTTATTTAATAACAGGGCTGAAATCCCATCTTGGGCCAGCCGTCTTTTTCTCAGCTGGAAGAGGTAATGTGATATTCCCTGCAGGGCTTCTTTCAGTCAGCCTCTCCAAAGCAAATGTACTTTTCCATCTCTTTCAACTGTAGTATAAAAAGAAAGGACTACAGTCACACAGTCATAGGCATTTCCTTTATAATGAAGGCAAGCAATGAAATAGCTCTTGGCCTGACACCCAGGTAAACTCAAGACAAATTTAGAAACATCGAACTCGCACCATCCTTTGACAAAACAGAGTGAGAATAGGTTTTGTTTTGTTCTTTGACTATTGCGCACCCCTTCTTTCTTACATTCCTTAAGATATAATCCAAAAAGACAGGTAGTGTTTTCAAAGGCCAAAGCTCGCTAAAGAGCTTAACTCTATTAATGACAGAGGCCACTAAATTCCAGCTCAAGCAGATTAGCCTAGTTAAGTCCTCAGCATTAGGGTCTCCTCTAACACCAGGCCTGCTGAGAAGCTGTCAGCCCTCCTCGTAAATCCTCCCTAAACTCCCAATAATAGCAACTTAATCTATGAAGAAAGCAACAAAGGAGAAGCTCTAAGTACAGCCTGTGTCTTAGAGAAGACCTATCCTTTGGAATAGAATGTGAGCAGCATGGATTATTTTAAACTTTCTAGTCATTCTATCAAACAAGTAAAAAGAAACAGATGAAATGAATTGGAATTCCTGTTTTATTTTGTCCCATAGAGTCATAGTATTATCATTTCAACACATAATCAATATACAAACTTTATGAATGAGATATTTTACATTCTCTTTTACTTACCAAGTTTTTGAAATCCTGTGAGCATCTTACAGCACATCTCAATTCGAGCTAGATACATTTCCAGGGCTCAATAGACTGCATGTGGCTTGTGGCTGCTGTCTCAGACAGCAGAACCTCAGAGGATCCTGTTTACTTTTGCAGTACTGGCAGCAGGGGGAGAGACAGGGTCGGCTGTGGGGTAGGGAGATGGAGCCCACTAAACATTTCTTTAAACAAATAGAAAACATATTTTTCTATGTAGGAAAACATGTTAACAAATTTATTTCTTTGTTAAAGAGATCTTGTAATGAGCTGAAATGAGAAAAGGCTGCCTTTGTCCATTTGGGCTGCTGTCATAAAATACCATAAACTGGGTACCTTTTAAATAACAGAAATTTATTTCTCACGGTTCTGGAGGTTGAGAAGTCCAAGACCAAAGGGGCAGAGTCAGTGTCTGGTGAGGGCCTAGTCTCAGGCTCGGGGTGGCACCTTCTAGCTGTGTCCTCACATGGTGAAACGTTAAGGGAGCCCACTGAGGCCTCTTTTAAAAGGACCCTAATCTCATTAATGAGGACTCTGCCTTCATGCCCTAATCACTCCCCAAAGGCCGCACCACCTAATACTGTCACCCTGGGGAATGGGTTTCAACATAGGAATTTTGGGGGGACCACAAATACTCAGACCCAAACCATGGCAAAGGCTTTGGAGCCAAAAAGATCTGGGTTTAAATTCTGACTAAGTCAAAGTCATACCATTTTTAGGCAAGCCTAAAAAATTAAAACCTTTCTCAGTTTCTGAATCTCACTTTCCTCAACTGTTAAATGGGTAAAATTCCTCCTCATCAGACTCATGATGACAAGCCACCTTGGCCATACAATTAACCCAAATTAATAACACACAGTGCAAGGCATGTTTAAGAGAATAGACTGTTAAAGCAAACTAAATATGACCTGAGAAGGACTCTGTAGTTCTATTTTTGAGTCCTTGTAGATGAACTGCAACCTAATGTAATAGATAGACAAGACTGAAAATCTAATTCAGGAGTATGTGCCTGTAACGATCACTGAGTCTTGACCAATCCCAGCAGCCATGCTCCAACCACTCACTGCCTAGTGTTCAAACTGTATTAGAATAAGGCAAACACCTTATTTGAGCTACACCCAATCCCATTGTTTCTGAACCTCACTTCCGATTTCGGTATGTCTCTTCCCTTTTTTTGTCTATAAATCTTCTTCCACCATGTGGCTGTGCTGGAGCCTACCTGAATCTGCTGTGATTCTGGAGGCTGCCTGCTTTGCGAGGTCATTGCTCAATTAAACTGCTTTAAATTTAATTCTGCTGAAGTTTTTCTTTTAACGAGACAAAGCTAAACCTTAACTGGGCCGTAAATTGCTAAGTTTAGGTGCTATGTCAGTATTGAGGGCTTATTAAAATTAACTTAGTATTTGGCCGGGCACAGTGGCTCACACCTGTAATCTCAGCACTTTGGGAGGCGAGGCGAGCGGATCACTTGAGGCCAGGAGTTTGAGAACAGCTGGGCCAACATGGTGAAACCCCATCTCTACCAAAAATACAAAAATTAGCTGGGCATGGTGGCACATGCCTGTATTTCCAGCTACTCAGGAGGCTGAGGCAGAAGAATCACTTGAACCCGGGGGCGGAGGTTACAGTGAGCCAAGATCGTGCCACTGCACTCCAGCCTGGGCAACAGAGCGAGACCCTGTCTCAAAAAATCAATCAATCAATAAAATAAAATACAGTTAGTACTAAGTGTACTAAGTACTTAATTTAGAACTAAATAAGAGGCCCACATGGTGGCTCACACCTGTAATCCCAGCACTTTGGGAGGCCAAGGTAGGCAGATCACCTGAGGTCAGGAGGTCGAGACCAGCCTGGCCAACATGGTGAAACCCCGTCTCTACTAAAAACACAAAAATTATCAGGGTATGGTGGCACATGCCTGTAATCCCAGCTACTTGGGAGGCTGAAGCAGGAGAATCGCTTGAACCCAGGAGGTGGAGGTTGCAGTGAGCTGAGTTCATGTCACTGCACTCCAGCCTGGGCAACAGGAGTGAAACACTGTCAAAAAAAGAAAGAAAGAAAGAAAGGAAGAAAGGAAGAAAGGAAGAAAGGAAAGAAAGAAAGAAAGAAAAAACATCCAGCAGAGTGCTGATCACAGTGGCTCATTGCTGAAGAAATGTGGGCATGCTCTTTGACATGTGCATCCCACAGTGCCTTGCGTGTAGCGGGTAACCAGTAAATTATGAGTTCACTATAAAATTATGGCATTAACAAAAGCAGCAGCTGTGGACCTCATTCTTATTAAAGGAAAGCTCAAAAGCCTTAAGCCATACATATTGTAAGAAACCCAAATGCTATTATTTTATCTGTATTTTCCTGTAACTTCTCTGGCTTTTACAAAGGAACTGCTATTTGCAGCAATTTACCGTATCAGCTATTAACATGGCTCCAAAATTTACTTTTAGCTTTAATTTTTCTTATAAGTGACTTTTTTTTTTTAACTAAAACAGAAGGCTGTGATATGCTTCAATTTTTTGATGAAAATCGACCTTCCTTCACTCTCTGATTTATAAAAGTCCCTGATAATGACTAGCCCCAGTGCACAGAGCCCTTTGGGTCCTTCTGCCTGCCTTCATAAGAAGGGTAAGGGGTGGCACAGTGGCTCATGCCTGTAATCCCAACACTTTGAAAGGCAGGAGGATCGCTTGAAGCCAGGAGTTTGAGACCAGCCTGGGCAACATAGTAAAACCCTTTCTCTACAAAAGATAAAATAAACAGCTAGGTGTAGATGAATGTACCTGTAGTCCCAACTACTTAAGAGGCAGAGGTGGGAAGATGGCCTGAATCCATGAATTGCAGTCTGCAATGAGCTATGATGGCACCACTGTATTCCCTCCAGCCTGGGCCACAGAATGACACCCTATCTCAAAAAAAAATAAAATAAAATAAAAAGCTTAAATTTTATTTTAAAAAAATAAAAGAAGATTAAGGGCTTTCAGTGCAATTTTTATCACAATTCCAATGACATTTTTCACATAAGTAGAAAAAATAATTCTAAAATTCTCATGGAACCACAAAAAACTCTGAATAGCCAAAACAATTTTGAGAAAGAACAAAGCTGGAGACACTTGCTGATTTCAAACTATGTTACAAAGCTATAGTAGTGAAAACAGTATGGTACATACATAAAAATAAACACATAGAACAAAGGAACAGAATAATAAGCCCATAAATAAACCTATGCAAATATAGTCAACTCATTTTTGACAAAAGCACCAAGAACATGCAATGCGGAAAGGGAACTCTCTTCAACAAATGATGTTGGGAAAACCGAATATCTACATGCAAGATAATACAATTGGATCCTTGTTTTATAACATATTCAAAAATTAACTTGAAATAAATTTAAGAATTACATATAAGATCTAAAACCATAAAATTCCTTACAGAAAACATAGCCAGAAAGCTCTTTGTATTGGTCTTAGCAATGTTTTGTTGTTGTTGTTGTTGTTCGTTTGTTTTTGTTTTTGGCTGTGACGCCAAGAGCACAAGCAACAAAAGCAAAAATAAACAAGTGGGACTACATCAAACTAAAAAGCTTCTGCACAACAATCAAAAAAAGGAAGAGGGCCAGGCACGGTGGCTCAAGCCTGTAATCCCAGTACTTTGGGAGGCCAAGATGGGCGGATCACGAGGTCAGGAGATTGAGACCATCCTGGCTAATACGGTGAAACCCTGTCTCTACTAAAAAATACAAAAAAAAAACTAGCCGGGCGAGGTGGCGGGCGCCTGTAGTCCCAGCTACTCGGGGGGCTGAGGCAGGAGAATGGCATAACCCGGGAGGCAGAGCTTGCAGTGAGCTGAGATCCGTCCAGCCTGGGTGACAGAGTGAGACTCCGTCTCAAAAAAAAAAAAAGAAAAAAGGAAGAGGCAGCTAACAATACAATGGGAGAAAATATTTGAAAACCATATATCCAATAAGGGGTCAATATCCAAAAAATATAAAGAACTCACACAACTCAATAACAAATACATGAAGAAATAAATAATCTGATTAAAAAATGTGCAAAGGTCCTGAATGGACATTTTCCAAAGAAGACTTATAGTCAATGGATATATGAAAAATGCTCAACATGACTAATCATTGGAAACATGCAAATCAAAATCACAATGAGATATAATATCACACAAGTTAGGTTGGTTATTTCCAAAAAAGACAAGGGATAAGTTTTGTTGAGGATATGGAGAAAAGAAAGCACCTAGTGGGAATGTAAATTGGTCCAGCCATTACCATAAAATAATATAGAGGTTACCCAAAACATGAAAAATAAAACTAGTATATGATCTAGCAGCTCCACCTCTGGTTATGTAGCTGAAGAAAATGAAATCAGTTGAAGAGATATCTGCATGCTCATGTTCATTGCGGCACTATCCCCAGTAGCCAAGATACGGACTCATCCTAAGTATTGATCAATGGATGAATGGAGAAAGAAAACATGGTTCATACATACAGTGGAATATAATTCAGCCATACAAAAGAAGGAAATTCTGCATTTCTAATAACATGGATGGGACCTAGAGAAATTATGTCACATGAAATAAACCAGATGCAGAAAGACAAATGCTGTGTGATCTCACATACGGAATCTAAAAAAGTTGAACTTATAGAAGCAGAGAGCAGAACAACGATTACCAGGGATTAGGGGGTGGGCGAAATGGGAGATGTTGGTCAAAGGGTACAAACACTCAGTTATAAGATGAATAGGTTCTAGGAATCTAATGTAAAGCATGGGTGGTGATTGATGTCTTCATTTTATTGTAGTGATCATTAAACAATATATATCAATCATCACATTCTACACTTTGAATATATACAATCTTTATTTGACAATTAAATATTCTAAAATAAAATTACAAAGAAGGGTAAGGGCTGAGAATGGAAAGAAACAGAATAATCAAAGACAGAGTTGGCAATGTTAGGAAATCACCACACTGCCCTTGCTAAAATATGTGATATTCTAGAATGCTTAAGAGTTTCGAAAAGACAAAAAGTATCTAATTTTGAGTTTGGTGTTGATAGTAGGGGAGGCTGAGCGTGTGGGGGACAGAAGATACATGGGAGCACTCTACTTTCTGCTCAGTTTTTCTGTGGACCTAAAACAAATGTAAGAACATAAAGCAGTCAGGCATGGTGGCTCACACCTGTAATCCCAGCACTTTGGGAGGCCGAGGCGGGCAGATCACGAGGTCAGGAGTTTGAGACCAGCCTGGCCAACATGCTAAAACCCCGCCTCTGCTAAAAATACAAACTAACTCTTTCATTAGTTCTGGGCCTTTGGAGAACCCTGACTAAGACAGAAATCCAGGCACTGCAAATCATACCCAGATTGACTTTCTCACAGCCACCAAAATAAAAAAGATCCTGCAACCTCTAAGTCTGGCAAAACAACAACAACACAAGCTGACCTCCAAACCTTTGTTGACTTGCTAATTGCGATTCTTAATTTAAGCTTTGCCTGTCTGTCCATCTCTTTTGAAGCTGTTGTATTCCCTGGAAACTACCCCCGCACCCCCCGCCGCCCGCCCTTTTTTTTTTTTTTTTAACTCAGTCTCATTATGACTAAATACAAGAAAAAAAATCAACTGCACACAATAACATGGTGATCACTTCAGCATTCTATGTTTATAATTGGGCTTTCTACCTGAGCCAAACTGCTTTTCCCACCCTCTTTTAAATAGGCTTTATTTTATTTTGAGACAGGGTCTCGTTCTGTCTCCCAGGCTGGAGTGCAGTGGCTTGATCACAGCTCACTGGTGCCTTAAATTCCTGAGCTCAAGTCATCCTCTCACTTTACCCTCCCAAGCAGCTGGGTCTATAGGCATGAGACACTATAGCTGGCTAATTTTTAAATTTGTTGCAGAGACAGGATCACCATGTTGCCCAGGCTGGTCTGGAACTCCTGGGCTCAAATGATCCTGCTGCCTCAGCCTTCCCAAGTGCTGGCAAAAGTGCCCAATTATTCTAAACATTTAAGAGGTACTTATTATAAGCATTGAGCATTTACATAATTTCTGGGACCAGGCAGGAAACATAATACAAGGGACTGGGGCAATACCAAGAAGAGAGAGGGAACTCCGCAAACTGGTGTGTCACTCCTCTAAAGAGGAAGCTAATTCTCAGCTCCAGGAATTGTGGCACATGGCAACACTAGTCAGTTGTTGGCCATCTTCTGATTCTTTTAGAAAAGTTGTAAGTCTGTATTTTTTTATTTTTTTTTGAGACAGGGTCTCGTTCTGTCTCCCAGGCTGGAGTGCAGTGGCTTGATCACAGCTCACTGGTGCCTTAAATTCCTGAGCTCAAGTCATCCTCTCACTTTACCCTCCCAAGCAGCTGGGTCTATAGGCATGAGACACTATAGCTGGCTAATTTTTAAATTTGTTGCAGAGACAGGATCACCATGTTGCCCAGGCTGGTCTGGAACTCCTGGGCTCAAATGATCCTGCTGCCTCAGCCTTCCCAAAGTGCTGGCAAAAGTGCCCAATTATTCTAAACATTTAAGAGGTACTTATTATAAGCATTGAGCATTTACATAATTTCTGGGACCAGGCAGGAAACATAATACAAGGGACTGGGGCAATACCAAGAAGAGAGAGGGAACTCCGCAAACTGGTGTGTCACTCCTCTAAAGAGGAAGCTAATTCTCAGCTCCAGGAATTGTGGCACATGGCAACACTAGTCAGTTGTTGGCCATCTTCTGATTCTTTTAGAAAAGTTGTAAGTCTGTATTTTTTTATTTTTATTTTTTTGAGACAGAGGCTCACTCTGTTGCCCAGGCTGGAGTGCAGTGGCACGATCTTGGCTCACTACAAGCTCCAGCTCCCGGGTTCATGCCATTCTCCTGCCTCAGCCTCCCGAGTAGCTGGGACTACAGGCGCCCACCACCACGTCCGGCTAACTTTTTTTTTTTTTGTATTTTTAGTAGAGATGGGTTTCACCATGTTAGCCAGGATGGTCTCGATCTCCTGACCTCATGATCCGCCTGCCTTAGCCTCCCAAAGTGCTGGGATTACAGGCGTGAGCCACGGTGCCCGGCTAGTAAATCTGTATTTCAATATGAACATTCTCGAGGTTTAATAGGCCTAAATAAAGCATAGCTTTAGGTCTGTGGGCTGCCACTTTGTGACTTCAGGCTTAGAATAGTTTTAAAATTGTATTGGGCAGTGGAGATAAAAAAGCTGCCAGGCTACAAAGGAAACAGACACATATATGCAGGAGTGAAGGTATAAGGTAAAGTGCTATAATAAAGGCAAATTCAAGGTTGATGGGAACACAGGGGAACTAGGAATTTGCAGAAGATCAAACTCTTGTTTCCTCTCGTCTTCGCAATATGTGTCAGACATTTATTTGAAACTTGAACGTGTATGGGCATGGCACATGTCTGTAACATTAGTACAAAAGTGTCTCAGTACAATAAGCCTATGGTTACGTCCTGTTTCCTATTATAAAAGCATTCATCTTGGCAGCTGACTGTTGACTTGTTGACTTTTTTTAAAAAAAGCAAATTAGACTTTACCAGTGGTTCTCTACCAGGGATGATTTTGCTGCCCAAAGGACATTTGGCAATGTCTGGAGGCATTTTTGGTTCCCATAGCTGGGGGCAGGAGGAAGATGCCACTGGCACCTGGTTTTGTGGCCAGGAATGCTGCTATACATCCTACATCCTACAGTGCACAAGACAGCCCCATCATCAAGAGTTACGTGGCCCAAAATGTCAACAGTGCCAGCGATGAAAGAACCTCACCCAGGGATTTAGAATCATACCCTATAGCAAAATACTAGATATTGCAATTCAATCTGCTTTCAGATATACCATTGCGAGGTGAAGACGGCTGGGCTTCTGGGTCGATTGGGGACTTGGAGAACTTTTCTGTCTAGCTAAAGGATTGTAAATGTACCAATCAGCACTCTGTGTCTAGCTAAAGGTTTGTAAGCACACCAATCAGCACTCTGTAAAAGGGACCAATCAGCACTCTGTAAAATGGACCAATCAGCAGGATGTGGGTGGGGCCAAATAAGGGAGTAAAAGCAGGCCACCTGAGCCAGCAGCGGCAACAGGCTCGGGTCACTTTCCAGCCTGCCGAAGGTTTGTTCTTTCGCTCTTTGCAATAAATCTTGCTGCTGCGCACTCTTTGGGTCCATGCTGCCTTTATGAGCTATAACTCTCCGCGAAGGTCTGCAGCTTCACTGCTGAAGCCAGCGAGACCGCTAACCCACCGGGAGGAGAGAACAACTCCAGACATGCCACATTTAAGAGCTCTAACACTCACTGCGAAGGTCTGCAGCTTCACTCCTGAAGCCAGCGAGACCACGCACCCACCAGAAGGAGCAAACTCCAGACATGTCCAAACATCAGAGGGAACCAACTCCAGACACAGCATCTTTAAGACCTGTAACACTTTCTGGGAAGGTTCACGGCTTCATTCTTGAAGTCAGTGAGACCAAGAACCCACCAATTCCGGACACACCATGACCGAGAATTGTTTCTCTCTCTCCTTTCTTCGGCAGTGCGAGGCTAGACAGATCTCCTGTCTGTGTTATGCAGGGACAGTCTGCTTTCCCTTGCTATCACTCCCAAACAGGCACACACAAAATCAACTCAGCACAGCGGAACAAGTGAGCTCCTGTTTAGCAGGATTCAGGCTCCATTTGTTCACTACTATTCTTATTATTATTACTTAATCATGTCCTTGAGATCTCACCCTCCCAGCTCAAGTAACTTAGCAAAATATTTCCGGTAAATAATCAGCTTTCCCAAAAGGAATTCTGGTGTAAAACATTTTCGTTAACTGGTTGTTTCAAGTGATCGTGGTAAACTTTGAAGTCGTATTTGTCAGACAAAAATCTAGCACGTCAGTGGACCTTTGTAATGAAACCGATATGAAATTCTGATTGTATCGTATAGAAATGTAGGAATTTTAATACCTCAAAAGTATTGTAAGAATTGAAACGGCAGCACATGCAAATACGCATCAGATTAAAGCTAACAAGCGTGCTATTTTTCCCTGTTTCCCAAAAACAATGCAGTGTTTTGTGTAGCTGGCCTAGTTTTTCTTATGGCTCTTTGTCAATTTTAAACTAAGTAGAGGTTTTGTTAAAAGGGGATGTGGGAGGAAAGAGAAGCCGTATGTGTGCACTTGTGTCTGTGTGTTTGTGTATGTGTGTGGGGGGCCGGTGTATGGATGGTGGCACTAAGAGGCGGTGAGTTCTGCTACCTCGATGGCTGACAACACTGAAAACATTGGGAAAACCTCATCTGGATATACAGTTCATATAATATAGCTTTTAAAAAGTATCTACAATGTCAAATTCAAATGAAGGGTGGAGGAATTCAGCTTGGTCTAGGTTCAGTGAACTGGCCTAAAGGACTGTAATTCCCATCTGAATTCTCATCCCAGCTTTATTCCTGATGGTCCTACCATCCCTCCTTATCTTGTGGTTCTCAGTCAATGAATATGTGATATTCAAGTCAAGATCAGATTCTCCGCTCCTTACCTATGAGGTTGGAAACCCACATAATTTCCTGTGTCTGTGTTAAACAATACTGGGACAGGAACTATTGTCCTGATGTTAAATAATAAGCAAATCCATCTTATCTACTTGCTCCAGGAAGTAAATGCTTGCTCCTGGAGGATAAGATTAGAGGTGAGCAGAGGCTGGGAGAGAGGGAGAAATGGGGAATGACTGCTTCATGGTTACAGAGTTTATGCTTAGTATAATGAAAAGGTTTTGGATATAGTGATGATGGTTGCACAACAATGTGAATGTAATTAATGCTACAGTATTGTACACTGAAGAAAGGTTAAAATAGGGCCAGGCACAATGGCTCTCGCCTGTAATCCCAGTACTTTGGGAGGCCGAGGCAGGAGGATCACGAGGTCAGGAGATGGAGACCATCCTATCCTGGTTAATGTGGTGAAACCCTGTCTCTACTAAAATACAAAAATTAGCTGGGTGTGGTGGTGTGCGCCTGTAGTCCCAGCTACTTGGGAGGCTGAGGCAAAAGAATAGCTTGAACCTGGGAGGCAGAAGTTGCAGTGAGCCGAGATCGTACCACTGCACTCCAGCCTGGGTGACACAGGGAGACTCCGTCTCAAAAAAAAAAAAAAAAAAAAAGGTTAAGATGGTAAATTTTATGTTCTGTGTATTTCACCACAATTTTTTTTAAAAAAGCCTGGAGGATTTCACTGCTCTCCTATCTCTTCTTTCTTCCTCCTACCCCACAGTCCTGCATGACAGAGTTTAGGGAGAGGAGAACACAGATCTCCTGAACTCAAATGTTTTCAGAAAACCAGGCCGGTAACAGAAATAAGTGAAACCCTACTTTAGGGAGTAGGAGGGACTGGGATAAACCAGAGAAAGTGAGCCCTTTCTATACAGGCACACTCACGGATCATCTCCTGACACTTGTTGCCGTGCAGAAAAGCAGGCCCCAGTGTTGCCAGACCTTCTCGTTTTACTTTAAAAAAAAAAAAATTTGTGATTTTTTTTTTTCAGACGAGTCGCCGAGGCTGGAGTGCAGTGGCGCAATCTCGGCTTACTGTAACCTCCACCTCCTGGGTTCAAGTAATTCTCCTGCCTCAGCCTCCTAAATTGCTGGGATTACAGGCGCCCTCTACCATATCCAGCTAATTTTTATATTTTTAGTAGAAACGGGGTTTCACCATGTTGACCAGGCTGGTTTCGAATTCCTGACCTCAAGTGATTGGCCCACCTCAGCCTCACAAAGTGCTGGGATTACAGCCCCCGCACCAGGTCTTAAAAAAACTTATTTTAGGTTTGGGGGTACATGTGGGTTTGCTGTACAGATTATTTCATCACCCAGGAATTAAGCCTAGTTCCCAATAGTTATCTTTTCTGTTCCTCTCCCTCCTCCCACCCTCATTTTTTAATAGACACGAGAAATCAGGATTTTAATGAGAAAATTTTTATTTTAAGTCCGTTTGCCATCTAGAACTCGGGGCAGATATAGATGGAGGCCATCTGTTTGCATTTCCTGGTCTGCTGCTGATCTGCTGACCTCACCCCAAGCTTGCAGCTGGCATTGTTGCCAACACTAGAAAGCGGTCCAAGATAGGAAAGAATATTTTTCTGGACTTAATGTACAATTAGCATAAAGGTTACTAAACAGGATGATGGGTGACTATATATATTTCATATATCTATGGACTATATATGGACTGTATTTAGTAGTCCTCATTTTTATTTTCCCAAAGGCTTTGTTGATACAATTGTTAGATAAGGTCTTGTTTCATGCCCTTCCTATGATGCCACATGCTGTGTGGACAAGAGCAAGAGAGAAAGGAAGTCTGAGGCTGGAGCGAAGAAAAGGAAGTGGTGTGTTTGGTTGGAAGTCGGGAGAATGTCCCCAATCACTGCTTTCAGTGTCTAAATGGCAAAGAAGGATCGTGACTTATTTCCTGTGTTATACTTCTTAGCCTCTGTGAATAGCCCACCACCAGCTCGGCTGCCCTAGTTGTGTGTGTCTTGATGCCAATGGACTCTGCCGCAGGATAGCATCAGCTGTTCCGAGGGCATTCCCCGGGGCAGAGGAATTGCTTTTCCTCCCTTCTACCAAGAGTCATACTAGGAATTGCTGCAATATTGACATGTGACTACATTAGGCACAAAAAGTGAAATTTTACATCACTGAATGTTAGAAGCTTCAGAATGAAAGGTGGAGGGAGAAAGTGGAAAGGAGGACACAGACCTGGTCGCCTTTTTTTTTTTTTTTTTTTTGAGACAGGTTCTCATTCTGTTGCACAGGCTAGAGTGCAGTGACATGATCATGACTCACAGAAGCATCCACCTCCTGGGCTCAAGCAATCCTCCTGCCTCAGCCTCCAGAGTAGCTGGGACCACAGGCATGTGCCACCATGCCTAGCTATTTTTTTTTTATTATTTGTAGAAACAGGATCTCACTGTGTTGCCCAGGCTAGTCTCAAACTCCTGGGCTCAAATAGCCTCCTGCCTTGGTTTCCCAAAGTGCTGTGATTATAGGCATGAGCTACTGCCCTGGCTGAGCCCAGGAGTTTGAGGTTACAGTGACCTGATTATACCACTGCACTCCAGTCTGTCTGATAGACTGAGACCCTGTTTCAATAATAATAGGCTGGGTGCGGTGGCTCACACCTATAATCCCAGCACTTTGGGAGACTGAGGGGAGCGGATCCCTTGAGGTTAGGAGTTTGAGACCAGCCTGGACAACATGGTGAAACGCCATCTCCACTAAAAACACAAAAATCAGCCAGGCGTGGTGGCCAGCACCTGTAATCCCAGTTACTCAGGAGGCTGAGGAAGGAGAATCGCTTGAACCCTGGAGCAGAGGTTGCAGTGAGTCAGGATTGCCCCATGGCACTCCAGCCTGGGTGACAGAGTGAGACTAAACTAAATAAATAAATGACCATGAAATATTTTATTGTAAGAGTGGGATTAGCAAAGATGACGTCTTATTGTAGTATCTTTTGTTTCCTTAAAATTAACTTCAAAATATAATAAAATTGTTTATGAGTTTGCAGCTACTTGTACAAAACTTGATATGTGCCAGTCATGGTGGCTCACACCTGTAATCCCAGCACTTTGGGAGGGCAAGGTGGGTGGATCACGAGGTCAGGAGTTCGAGACCAGCCTGACCAAGAGACCAGCCTGGCCAATATGGTGAAACTCCATCTCTACTAAAAATACAAAAATTAGCCAGGTCTGGTGCCACACGCCTCTAATCCCAGCTACTCAGGAGGCTGAAGCAGGAGAATTGCTTGAACCCAGCAGGCGGAGGTTGCACTGGACCAAGATGGTGCCATTGCATTCCAGCCTGGGCAACAGAGTGAGACTTCAACTCAAAAAAAAAAAAAAAAGTTGGTATATGCACATGCATGTGTGTGTATGAGTGGTGGCTAAAAGTGGAGGAAAACTTTTCACTATGTACTCTTTAATATTTAAATTTTTAATGTTAAAAATAGGACATCTACTCCAAATATAAAATAAAATAAATATACAAGTTCAATAAGGCTTGCTATGTTTGATTGTTTATTGGTTATTATTTTGCATTATGATTTCATAAAGAAAATATTCCTAAAACATAAATTTCTGGAAATGGAAAAAATAAAAAAATGCAGCCAAAGTTTTTTCTCTTTAATTTTTAACTTTTTATTTTGATATAATTTTAGACTTACAGGAAAGTTGTAACAAAAAGTACAGAATTCCCACATAGCCTTCACTCAGTTTCCCTTAAGTCAATATTGTACATAAATAGTACCATCACCAAAACCAGGAAATAAACACTAGTACTATATTACTACACTAGACAGACCTTTTAGCCAAAGTATTAACCTTGAAGCCCAAGTAAGCATTTAGAAATTTTTTTGCTGACTGAAGAAAAGAAAAAGCCCAGAACTAAAAAGTTGGCCAAAAAGTTTCTTTTTATTTTTTTGTTGAGACGGAATCTAGCTGTCACCCAGGCTGGGGTGCAGTGGTGCGATCTTGGCTTACTGCAACCTCTGTCTCCTGGGTTCAAGCGATTCTCCTGCCTCAGCATCCAGAGGAGCGGGGATTACAGGTGCCTGCTACCAGGCCCAGCTAATTTTTGTATTTTTAATAGAGACGGGGTTTCACCATGTTGGCCAGGCTAGTCTCAAACTCCTGACCTCAGGTGATCTGATGACCTCAGCCTCCCAAAGTGCTGGGATTAAAGGCGTGAGCCACTGTGCCCGGCCTGAAAGTTTCCAAAATAGTCTTTCACTGTAGTGCCTGAAGAAAATTATTCAATTGTCTAGAATGGTAAAAGCGATCACTTAAGCTTGTCAGTTGTACCATCTTTCTTGTTCCCCACTTTGCTAAGTAAGTGTTAATTTCCATGATTCCTCATCCATTTCTCACCACGTGCACTGCCTTTGACTTAAATCTGCAGTTTGTTTCCATCCGAGCCCAGAATGACCTACCTAATCTTCACCATCCCCTCATGCACTCTTCTTTTTGAGACTTTTTAATTTGAGCTTTATCAGGATTTCAGCTTCTTCTTCTTTTTCTTCTTCTTCTTTTTTTTTTTTTTTTTTTAGAGACAGGGCAACAGAGTCACGGCTCACTGCAGCCTGGACATCACAGGCTCAAGTGATCCTCCCACCTCAGCCTCCTAGGTAGCTGGGACCACAGATGCATGCTACTACACCTGGCTAATTTTTTATATTTTGTGTAGAGTTAGGGTTTTGCCATGTTGCCCTGGCTGGTCTTGAACTCCTGGACTCAAACAGCTTGCCCATCTCAGCCTTCCAAAGTGCTAGGATTACCCATGTGAGCCACTGTGCCAGGCCACAGGCTTTCAGCTTCTGCAGAGGAGCCTCAGGACCAGTGCTGCTTCTTCCTACCAAGACTCACCCGGTCCTCCAGCTCCAACACAGCCTTCCGAGTCAATCCTGCCTGGCCTTAGTCTCTGAAAAATAAATATTTGATAAAATATCGGTACTGGATTCATGTGCTGCTCCAGGAGAAATTTACCTGCAATGTGAAATTCTGTAGGCATCGTGGTACAGTGGGATAGTGTGATGGTGAGTCAGGGAGGAAGATAAGGAAACCTGAGTGCTATAGTTTGGATGTTTGATTTCTCCAAATCTTATGTTGAAATTTGATTCCAATGTTGGAGGTGGGGTCTAATGGGAGGTGTTTGGGTCCTGGGGCAGATCCCTCATGAATAGATAACTGCCCTCCCTGTGTGTGGGCGGGGCAGTAAGTGAGTTCTCATTCTAGTGGTTCTCACTAGAGCTGGTTGTTAAAACGAGCCTGGCACCTCCCCCATCGCTTGCTTCCTCTCTGGCCATGTGGTTTCTGCACACACCAGCTCCTCTTCACCTTCTACCATGAGTGGGGAAGCTCCCTGAAGTCCTCACCAGAAGTAGATGCTGGCACCATGCTTCTTATACAGCCTGCAGAACCATCAGCCAAATAAACCTCTTCTCTTTCCTTCTTTTTCTTTTTTACTTGTTTTTTGAGACAGATCTTGCTCTGTCACCCAGGCTGGAGTGCAGTGACACAATCTGGCTTACTGCAACCTCTGCCTCCTGGGGTTCAAGTGATTCTCATGCCTCAGCCACTCAAGTAGCTGGGATTACAGGCGTATGCCACCATGCCTGGCTAATTTTTGTATTTTTAGTAAAGATGGGGTTTCACCATGTTGGCCTGACTGGTCTTGAACTCCTGGCTTCAAGTGATCCACCTATCTCGGCCTCCCAAACTGCTAGGATTATAGGTATAAGCCACTGTGCCAGGCCAACCTCTTTTCTTTATAAATTACCCAGCATCAGGTATTCCTTTACAGCAACACAAAAACCGACTAAGATACTGAGTATCTGCAGCACTGTCACTAATAAGCTGGGTGGCCTTGGCCAAATCACTCAACTGCTCTAGGTCTCGTTTTCCTGAAACACAAGAGAATGAGGCTACATGCACATTTCTTAATATTGTTGGCATCAAGGACAGCATTGAAAATCGGATGAAATAAATCTGTAGACTCATACGCTCAGAAAAATGCATACTGTGCCTAAATATTGAAACCACCTTTGCGAAATTATGACTGAGACAGTGAAAGAGGTCCAATTTAAATGACTCCATCTTGCCTCTAACCTGCAAGCTGTCCTTGTTCATTCCTGGGCATAGGCTGAACTAATTTTGGGAGGAACTTAGTTTATAGCTTAAAACAAAGACAGGATAATAGCCCTTTCCCATAACAAACTTCTTTCTTGCCTGGGGACTAGACTACTAACATTAGCCACAAGATTAGAAATTATGGTTTAGTAGTCAAGTAGCTGGACACTACAAGATTCTAACCCTCCCTAAACACGCTCCTAAGATCAGTGCTTGAGATGTTTTGCAGACTCTACCCTTGATGGATCAACCTGCACCACCCAGATCAAGAAACCTGCCCATCTGGCCTTGTGACCACCGCCCCCCGCCCCCCGCCCCAGACATAGGAACTGACTCAGTGCAAGAAGACAGGGATGCCCCATGATTTCACCTTTGACCCAACCAATCAGCACTCTCCAACTCACTGCCCCTCCCCTCCCACCAAATTGTCTTTAAAAACTTTGATCCCCAAATGTTGGAGGAGATTGATTTGAGTAATAATAAAACTCCAGTCTCCTGCTCAGCCAGCTCTGCATTAATTACTCTTTCTCTATTGCCATTCCTCTGTCTTGGGAAATCGGCTCTGTCTAGGCAGTGGGTAAGGTGAACCCATTGGGTGGTATTTTTTTGCACATCTGAAAGGGACAAAAATATGAAAATATAGGTCACAAACATTACTCATCTTTTCACATTCTAAAGAAGATATGGTATTTGCTCTACTTTCCTCAGGATCTTTGTTATACAGATCAGGAACATGTAGAGAGGAGAACTGGACGTAACAAGAGAGGCTGGATTGACTTACCTAAGAAAGGTCAGGGCGCTGATGTAGAAGGTAAGAATAGATCTGGGGTAGATAAAATGTACTTCATCAAAATTACAAAAGTGAAAAACAACCCATGGAATGGGAGAAAATATTCACAAGTCATTTATCTGACAAGAGACTTGTATCCAGACTATGCAAAGAGCTCTTACTAACTCAACAATAAAAAGACAAATAACTAAATTTAAAAATGGGAAAATAATTTGAAAAGACATATCCCCAGTGAAGGTAGACAAATGGCCAAAAAGCGAATGAAAAGATATTCAGCCTCATTAGTCTCATTCGCCCTTAAGGAAATGCAAATCAAAACCCACAATGAGATACCACTTTACATCAACTAGGAAGGCTAGAATAAAAAAGGTGGTCAATAACAAGTGTTGGTAAGAATGTGGAGAATTAGAACACTTACACATTGCTAGTGGGAATGTAAAAGTGATTCAGCTACTCTGGCAAATAATGTGTCAGGTCATCAAAAAGCTAAACATGACCTAGCAGTTCTACTCCTAGCTCTAACTAAAGAGAATTGAAAAGAAATATTCACAGAAAAATTTGTACATGAATATTCATAGCAACATTATTCATAATTACCAAAAAGTGGAAGCAGCTCAGATGCCCATCAGCCCATGAATGGGTAAACAAAATGTGGTACACAATGGAATCTTATTCAGTCATATAAAGGAATGAGGGACTCATATCATGCTGCAACATGGATGAACCTTGAAAATATGATGCTAAAGGAAAGAAGTCAATCATAGAAAGTTGCATTATTTCATTTTATGTAAAATGCCAAGAATAGGCAAATCTATAGAGACAGATAGTAGATTAGTGGTTGCCTGGGGCTGGAAGGAAGGAACAATGGGGAGGGACTGCTAATTGGTGCTGGTTTCTTTATGGGGTGATAAAAACGTTCTGGAATTGGTGATGGTTGCACAATCTTGTGACTACACTAAAAATCACTGATTTGTAGCCTTTGAAAAGTTAAATTTTAAGATACATAAATTATATCTCAACAAAAAGAACAGATTTGGGGGCACAGAGGAGAGAGGAAATGAGGATGACAAGGGCCCAGCATGAAGAGTTTTGGGAAGAATGAAAAAGACAGCTCAAGGTATCCCCGCCTTGATGTGTGAAATGTGGGAGAGATGGGTGGGTAAAGAGGATTTTTAGGAAGCTTGATGTATATTTGGGATATATTCCCACCTCCTTTCGTTACTTATTCTAGAAACTCCAGAAATTACATAGTTTAAAAAGATTTTGGAATTGGATGTGTGAGTTTGTGGAATGTGATATTGAACTGGGACTTATTTGGCTTACACATTCATTCAGTCAGCAAATGTTTATTGAGCATCTACTGAGTGTCAGGCCCTGTTCTGTGAACCGTGGGATGCAGTGGTGAATAAGACAGAACGAAGTGCTACCCTCCTGGAACTTACAGTCACGGTGTGTGTCTGTGCGCTCAGTGGGGAGCTCAGGCACAGACTTGATGACAAAAGTGAATATATGACAATTTCAGGTAGAGACAAATGCTACTAATAAAAAGAAGGTTGAAAAAACCAATAATGAATGACAGGATTCTGAGGGCTACATTTGGGGGGAGTTCATGGGTACTTAAAACCTATAGATTTAGAGACCTTAGATTTAGAATCCTGGATGAGACAATCTCTAAATATCCCTTTTATCTAGGAAAAAAAAAACAAAAAACCTGTAACTCATGGATCAGACATGAAAGATGTAAAAGTGATGACATACTCCAAATTAAAAATAGCTAATATAAAATGTCAGTAATTTGGAACCTGCCAATTTGGAATTTACGCTAATATAAGGAGGAGCTAGGCTGAGATTTAGTTTTATATTTATCCATAAAAAAGAATTGGCAAAATAAACAATGTTAAAATCAAACCACTTAATTAACTCCCTCAATCAACTCACAGGCCATTTCCTGAGGGTTTCCTGTGTCCAAGGAACTGAGATGACACCAAGAGGAGGCATTTGGTAGATGCTAAAACTGGAAGGAACTTGGATGATGATGTAATAACGACTTCAATCCCTTCATTGTACAGAGGAGGAAACTGTTATGCAGAAGCCCAAGGGATTTGGCCAAGTTTCCACAGTTTGCTAGTCACAGCGCTGGGATTACGGTCCCGGTGCCCTAATTCCAGGTTCAGTCAGAAGCATTCATTAGGAAATAATAGACATGTTAATGGAAGATTGTCTATTTATTAAACCAAGGACCTAACACGCCCTCTTAAACAACATATTACTTCTAATTTCTGCTTCTACCCATTAACAATACTGAAACAGTATTTCGTTCTTTTCCCCCTATTTATTCAGGTTCTTTATGAAACGATACATCATTTCTTAAGTCTGTTTTATCAGTTAGCAGTAATGATTGGCTGATTTTTTTCTTGCATTCAGCATTATATTCAGAACCATTAGGAGTGGGAACATCATTTAAATACAGCCCCTGACTTCCAAAAGCTAAAAATCCAGAAGAGAAAATAAGACATACTCACAGATCACTATGTTGTAGGGTAGATCTTGATGCCACCATGAGAGAGCCACCATTGACACCAGGTTCCCAAGGAGCCAGGTCACCTCTGCTTGGGTGAAGGGGAAAGCAGGAAAATGTATTACAAAGCTTTAGAGAAATAAAGTCTGGAGTTCATTAAAAACTGTTCAAATCTTCAGGCAAGAAAAAGCATATAAACTGCAAGGGAAAATAAGCAATTTCCTTAAAGCCCCCCAAACAATCATTGTTTGACCACAAGGCATATTTTTAAAATTGGATACTGAGATTTTTAGAAGCCTTAAGCAACACTCTGGGCAAATATCTATAACTGCACTCAAGTTGACATCCATTACACCTACACTTAGAGTAATGTTAAAACACTTTAAAAAATTCAGTTCCTAGCCGGGCGCGGTGGCTTACGCCTGTAATCCCAGCACTTTGGGAGGCCGAGGCGGGCGGATCATGAAGTCAGGAGATCGAGACCATCCTGGTTAACACGGTGAAACCCCGTCTCTACTAAAAATACAAAAAGTTAGCAGGGCGTGGTGGCAGGCACCTGTAGTCCCAGCTACTTGGGAGGCTGAGGCAGGAGAATGGCATGAACATGGGTGGTGTAGCTTGCAGTGAGCCGAGATCACGCCACTGCACTCCAGCCTGGGTGACAGAGCGAGACTCCATCTCAAAAAAAAAAAAAAATTCAGTTCCCTCTAAACCGATACCTTTTGCTGTCATGGTTTAAGTTGCAGCTATAATTGTGTAAGGATCTGCTGAAATGACAGCTGTAATTACATGTTTTTAATGAGGCTTGATGGTTTGTGATAGAACAAATACTTCAACATAAAACAAAATTCAATTCTATTAAGTTGTAAGTTACATACAGTAAAGGGAGGGTTTTTTTGGTTTTCGTTTTGGTTGTTTGTATGTTTTAAGACAGGATCTCGGCCGGGCGCGGTGGCTCAAGCCTGTAATCCCAGCACTTTGGGAGGCCGAGGCGGGTGGATCACGAGGTCAGGAGATCGAGACCCTCCTGGCTAACACGGTGAAACCCCGTCTCTACTAAAAATACAAAAAACTAGCCGGGCGCGGTGGCGGGCGCCTGTAGTCCCAGCTACTCGGAGGCTGAGGCGAGAGAATGGCGGGAACCCGGGAGGCGGAGCTTGCAGTGAGCCGAGATCGCGCCACTGCACTCCAGCCTGGGCGACAGAGCGAGACTCCGTCTCAAAAAAAAAAAAAAAAAAAGACAGGATCTCACTCTGTGACCCAGGCTGGAGTACAGAGGTATGGTCACAGCTCCCTGCAGCCTCAGACATCTGGACTAAAGTGATCCTTCTGCCTCAGCCTCATGAGTAGCTTGAAACACACACACACACACACACGCGCGCGCGCGCGCACGCACAGACACGCACACACACACACACACACGCCTGGCAATTTTTTATAGAGATAGAGTCTCTCTATGTTACCCAGGCTGGTCTTTTTCTTTTTTTGTCTTTCTTTTTTCTTTTTCTTTCTTTTTTTTTTTTTGGAGACTGAGTCTGACTCTGTCACCCAGGCTGGAGTGCAGTGGCGCGATCTCGGCTCACTGCAACCTCCACCTCCCGGGTTCAAGTGATTCTCCTGCTTCAGCTTCCCGAGTAGCTGGGATTGCAGGCACAAGCCACCGTGCCTGGCTAATTTTTGTATTTTTAGTAGAGAAAGGGTTTCCAAGGCTGGTCTTGAACTCCTTGGACCTGGGCTGAGTAGCTCACACCTATAATCCCAGGCTACCACAGTGCTGGGATTACGGATATGAGTTACTTAACCCAGCTCTAAGTGTGTTTTGATGAATGGAACACTTTCTGTTGTGATCCTCACAGTTAGCTATTAACACACTAAAGAGCTGCACAACTGAACAGAGAGAAGCTGTCTAGGAATCAGTAATAATAGAAACCAAACATTTCAGCACATCCTGTGTGCTCAGGCAGTAGAGTTTACGCTTTACATGAATAACCTCAACTACTTCTTTCATTCCTAGAGAAAAGGCACTTTTATAATCCCTGCTTTACAGATGGAGAACCTCCAGCTTGGAGAGAAGTTTCCTGGCCAACGTCACACATCCAGGAAACAGCTCCCAAACTGGACTCTCCCCGAGCCAGCTCTACTACCTTGGGGGAGAATTTCGTCCCTTTCTTGCCTCTGTCACTAACTAGTTTTGTGATCTGGGGAAATGCATTCGTCCTGGAGAAGGCTGGACTAACTCTCCGGTCCCCAGATGCCTCTCGTTCTCTTCCAGATCCCCACCATCCTGGTTCACAAGTGGAAATAAAACATCCTGACCAGCAGTAGCCCCAGGGCTGAAAGTCTCAGAAAAACAGCTCTAGAAGTCAAAGAAACAAGCAGAAATGCCACATATGCTTGGACATAGCCCAGCTTGCTCCCACGCAAACTCTTTTCTTCTTTTTCCCACCCTGAGCAGCTGGCACAGAGGTCGGTACAATGCCATCAAGCAAAGTTCAGGAGGCTAAAGAAACACATGGTGAGGAAGCACATTCGGCCCCAGGCCAGCAGAACAATGTGGCCTCTGTCTTCTGTTCTGCCTTCTCTGGTCTTGTCACCTCTTCACAGACCATGAACAAAGAGATTCGAGCTGGCTGAGCCAACCTCATTCTCCTGGCTTACATCGCATCACCCCATTCGCTTCCTCCTCCCGCCACCCCCTCTCAGCAATGAAAGTCCACCATTGTCAGGTAGGCTCAGAGGAAAATGTACAATGAGAATGGGGAGCTGGGAATAATAAGGATGCTTATTCTCTGCAGCAGGAGAGTGAGTCTGGAGCCCTCGTTCCTAACTCTGACTCTGTCACCAAATGGCTGTACGGATTGGGGTGCTGAGATTTAAATATCAATTACTGCATTTGGAAGATAAGATTAATAATAACTTCAGAATGCTCCTGTGAAAACCAAGAGAGAGAATGCACATAAATGCCACGAGTAAATCCCAGAGTATGGCTTCCTGGCATATTTGACTTGACAGCACCGTGAGGAAAGGATTAGATTTGCACAGTGCTTTGGGTAAATGGGTAAAGAGGCCCAGAAGGAGTTTTTACTGCTCTGGGACTCTGATAGCCCTAGAGACTCCTGCTACTCCAGTCCTCTCTTGGTAACCCCCAGGATTAAGTGATCAAAAACTCATCACACTTGCAACATCTGTGTGCCAAGGCACACCTCTTGAGGGGCTCCATGATAAACTTTCTTACAATAGTATGAATTGAATGGAAGGATCACACTGATGTGAGTAAATCATTTTACCTCCCTTCATTCAATACTGCCTAATCACTGAGACCACGATATCATTTGTAAAAATAACCCCATGGCATATTCGGACCAATGGTGAGAGTAGGGATGCTTTTGGTTGCAAACATCAGAAAACCAGACTGATCTTGACTATATTGCTCTTGCATAACAGGGAGACCTGAGTTAGTTACTGGTGTTTGTTTGGGATATTTTGATGCTGGGATTTTGGACTGGTGTCTTCGTAACTCCTTTGGAATTGCCCTTGTGGTTTGCTAAGATGACCACAGACAGCTCCAAAATGACATCACCACACTGTTCAAAAGCAGGATGCAGAATCTTTCTCCTTGTGCACCAACCTCCTATCAGGTAGGAGGAAACATCTCAGAAGCCCCTAAGCAGACTCCCTTATATCTCATTGGCCAAAACTATGTCACGTGGGCATTCTTGGCTGAAAGGAAGACAGAGAAAGCAAGTATCCAACTCGTTTAATGGGACACCAGCAAGGGGGATGGGAGGGGTTTTTTTGAGGAGTCAATTACTAGTGTTTGACTAAAGCTATGCAAAGTATTTCTGTTACAACTTAAAAAGAAAAACAAGTCTCATTTCCGGATATTATCCAAACAAACTGACTTCCTATTATTCAAGTATATAAACAAAATTTTAAAAACCAGAGGATCTGCAGTTTCTACAACACCTGCCAACCCTCTGCAGACATTTGGCAGCTTGGCCTATAACAGTTTGCTCAGATTTCTTAAAATAGGAATTCCCACTTTCCCCCATGAAAAAGAGTCCCCCATTCCGGGACTCTTTCAAATGACTCAGGTCTTAAGTCCAAGAGTTCCCTTTAAATTGCCTCTTTGCGCTAATGCTTTGATGATACTCTCACATTGATCACGTCACGGAGAGACTTCTACTACATTTATATCTCAACATCTTGTTGGAAGGTAGTCTTTAAAATATGAAGTAGTAATATTTTTGTTATTTTAAAGTATAAAATGTCACTATTAAAACCAATAAAATATTAAAATATATTTTAATGTCATCATGGGCATGGATTAATCAAATAGTCTTAGCTTATAATGAAAACCAGCAGTCTTCTGCCTCACCTTCCAGTCCTGCTTCCAGAGTCAGTAATTTTCAACTCCTTTTGCTTTTTCTATATGTCTACATTGCATGCTTAAACGGCTGCTCCTTCACTTTTTAATTTTAGGCCTCATCTGTTAACACTCTCCCATGCAACAGGAGGATTTGACTCCCTCACATTCTTGCACCTATTTTTCTCCTCCACCCATCATCTCCATGTAGTTATGTCACTTTCCTTTTTAAATAAATGTTCCTTTATACATTGCATGCTGTTCTTGTTTTACTGTTGTAAAATTTTCTCTTATCTTTTCAAAAATATCAATGACCAATTTCTAAAGTTTTCTCCTGCTGTCTCCATCTCTCCCATGTTCCATGTTTGGTATATTCTCTCCTGTTGAAGCTTTTCTTGAAATGTCTGGTGATTCCTGGATGTCCATTACTGTCACTAAAAGCTGAGTGACAGCTCTGTGTGAATAGACTGTTGGTGGGCTTGGCTATGGTGTGGCAGGTGGGGACTGACAGAAATTGAAACCTGGCAAGTCTTCCCTCTTCTGTTGGTCAGTTTCCCCAAAGAGGAACTCTCCAGTCTCCCATTGGAGGAATATAAAAGTGGCTGCCTAGGATCATGGGAACCTAGTGTGGGAAAGGGATTAAGGAATTCACTATCTAATAGGAAATTCCACTGAACCTGCTTTAAGGGCACTTCATCACCCCCATCCCCTTGGTTGAGCCTGATGTCCCAGAGCTGAGAGGTTCCCTAAAATTTCCAAGAGCAAAGCTCCTGTGCCTATCCAGGTAGGAGGAGCCCATGGCCCAGGAACTAGGGCAGGAAATCTGAAAGGCTGACTGCTACTTCAAGGGACTTCCCATTCCTCTCTCTGGATCTTCCCTCCACCCTCAACCTCCAGAGATAGGAGGTGCCTTCCACAGCTTATTTTCTCCCAGGTTCTGCAGTGGGAATCAGCTTACTCCTTACCAGACTTTCCCCTTCAATTCTCTCTGGCCTTAGGTTTCTGCTTGTTCTGCTCTGCCAGGTCAGTTTCCACTTGTCCGTCTGTTTTCCATTTTGCAAAATAGTGTTGACATCACTTTCTCCTCTTACTCATCTCCTATTCTCTTTGGGACTTTCTTACTTTTGACCATTTTTATTCCTTTATTCAGTGGAGTTTCAGGAAGGAATAACTATTAATGCAGGCACTCAACTTATGATGTTTAACTGAAAGTAATGAATATTTAACTTTTAGGTGTCTAATTTTAGCTCAGCATATGCCCACCTATGTGTGTGTGTGTGTGTGTGGTGTGTGTGTGTATTTAGAGAGTCAAGGCAAAAATTTTTATGTCTTAGGTGAGAGGAAGACTACACATTCCAGCTTTCTTGCAGCTTGCTGCCATGTGGCTAAGTTTAGGCCAATATAATGAAAGTGGAAGTGGTGTGTGCCACTTCTGAGCCTTGGCCTTAACATACAACTCAGTACTCCCTCCTCTGGTCCTTTCCTTCCGTTTTCCCCATGGGCTGCAATGTGGCTGTGGTAGCAGCCAGCTTCAGCTCAACAGACAAAGAAAACACCCTAGGGGCTGGTGAACAGCAGGATGGAAAGTACTTGGGTCTCTGAATGAACACGTGAAGCAGAGCCACCCGCCATCCTGGACCACTCGCCTCCAGACTATTAGGTGAGAAAGAAATCAGCTTCTTGGTCAGGCCTCTGTAATTGGAGGTTGTTTTGCAGCTGAGCCTGTGCTTTCATGCAACCCTGTTCAATGGTTCCCAAAGTGAGTCTATGGATAAGCTGCATTTCGATGGCCTGGGGAGAATTAAAATATTTACCAAATCCCAGATGCCACTGTCACAGATGCTGATTCACTCAGTCTGGGATACAGTGCAGAAATCTTTTCTTTTTTTAGCTACCTAGATTTTTCCGATACATTGCCAAGATTATGAAGCACTGACCTTGTCCAACTTACTGAAAAATGTTTTCTTTACGTTCCCATGATTTTCTCTTTCCCCATTCATTTTCTCTCCGTCTCCATATTCTCTTCCTGACTCCTTTGTTAAGAGTCAAATGGAAATGTTATTGTAGGAGACAGTTGTTTCTGTTTTTCCAGAATCGTTTCACCCTGATTTTCCTTTGGGGAACCACTTATTTTCTATACTCAGTCTACGTAGTTCAGACAAACCAGCCATCCCCATGGTACCCCCAGCTCTTGGGAGCACACTCAACCACACAGCACAGACCAGGGCAATCAGCATATTCCAACCTCTTGACCGTACTGATGGTTCATAGATGAATAAGTCCGTTCAATGAGACCCGGTCCTAGGGAAAAGAAAAGCTATTCTTCCCCAGAGAATGCCAACCTGGTGGGATGTGTGCCTGCAGCTGCTGGTAGCTGTCTTACCACCACAAAAGGAGTCTAAGAGTGAAATCCACACAGTGGAGACAGGAAAGGAGAGACGGTACAAGACTGCATTCTGACGATAGCATTTGTTTTTTTTTGTTTTTGGTTTTTTTGAGACTGGTTTTCCCTCGTCACCCAGGCTGGAGTGCAATGGCATGATCTCAGCTCACTGCAACCTCTGCCTCCTGGGTTCAAGCGATTCTCCTGCCTCAGCCTCCCGAGTAGCTGGGATTACAGGTGTGTGCCACTACACTTGGCTAATTTTTTTGTATTTTTAGTAGAGACGGGGTTTCACCATTTTGGCCAGGCTGGTCTCGAACTCCTGACCTCAGGTGATCCACCTGCCTTGGCCTCCCAAAGTGCTGGGACCACAAGCGTGAGCCACTGTGCCTGGCCCTGATGATAGCATTTGAATATCTGGATCCATTGCCTGAATCCCTAGACTTTTCAGCATGTAGCTCAATCAATTTATTTTTTTAAGGATGAGAGTGTCCTATTAAGTATATATACATAATAGTATATTTATAATGTTATATTATTTTATTATAATTATATATACATATATAGCTTATATATAATATATATTTATATAAACTTATACACCTATACATACACACATTATAATTATAAAATTAACTGTCAAGTTCAAAAACAAGGAGTTTCTAAGTAAATGACCAGGTAACATTTTAAAGATATTTTCAAAAAGAATAATCATAGATCAACATAGCTAATATATCACTCTCCTGTTTTAAATAGTATTCAAACCCAGGTGTGGTGGTTCACACCTGTAATCCCCGTCCTTAGGGAAGCCAAAGTGGGAGGATTGCTCAAGGCCAGGAGTTCGAGACCAGCTTGAGCAACATAGCCAGACCCCGTCTCTACAAAAAATTTTAAAAATTAGCCAAGTGTGGTGGTATGTGTCTGTAGTCTCAGCTATTCCAGAGGCTGAAGCAGGAGGATTACTCGAGCCCAGGCGTTCAAGGTTTCAGTGAGCTATGATCATGCCACTGTACTCCAGCCTGGGCACCACAGTGAGATCCTGTCTCTGAACAAATATATCTAGGATATTTTCATCTCTGAATTTTCATAAAGCTTATGCAAACAGACCTTTCAGCAATTATGCAAATGTCTACGTTACGGTGCCAATTTTCTGGTTAGAGTACTAGACTGTATTCTAGCGTTTTCTCAGGTCAGATCTGATCTAGTTTTGCAAGCACTGTAAGACAACTTAAAACAACATATGTGAAATATATTAGGCCTCTTGGCCCAGGAATACAAATTTTTGGTGTTAAAGGTATTTGGTAAACTTTAATTTGCTCATGATAAAGAACATGATTTAGAAGCAGGCTTTTCTTGTGGCTTTCAGGAAAATTAAAGTGGGTCTGATAGATTGAGCTTGTCATCACTTTCCAATATCCCACATTCAAGGCACAGAGCCAGTATGCGGCAGTACTGAGGATGGGCCTCCCAAAGCCATTCCTACACTCCTTTCACACATGGGGTCAGGGCTGGCACACCATGGCCCAAATCCAGTAGGCTGCTAACTTTTGTACAGCTGTGACCTAAGAATGGTTTTCATATTTTTAAATGGTTGAAGAAAGATAAAAAAAGAAGAGTATTTTATGAAAATCAGATGAAATTCAAAATTCAGCGTCCCTAAATGAAATTTTATTGGAATACAGCCACATTTGTTCATTTATATATTATCTATGGCTGCTTTTGCACTATAAAAGCAGAGTTGAGTTGTAACAGAGACCGAAAGGCCTACAACACCAAAGCTATTTATTATCTTGATAGTTACAGAGATAGTTTGTTGACTCTTGCAATGCAGAATAGAAAGTCAGATACTTTCTCAGTCATATTTGTACCTGGGAGTGACCCACATGACCCAGTTCTGACAATGAGATGTCAAGGAAAGTCTACAAGGGGGGTTTTGGGAAAGAAGAGTGTTTCCCAAGTAAAATAGAAAACAGCCAGTTGTGATGGCTCAAGACTATAATCCCAGCACTTAGAGAGGCCAAGGAGGGTAGATCGCTTGAGCCCAGGAGTTTGAGATCGGCCTGAGCAAAGTAGTGAAACCCTGCCTCTTAGAAAAAAAAAAAAAAAAATTTATTATTTTTTTTCTAATCAGCCAGGTGTGATGGTGCATGCCTGTAGTCCCAGCTACTCAGGAGGCTGAGGTGGGAGGATCGCCAGAGCCTGGGAGGTCAAGGATACGAAGAGCCATGATTGACCAGTGCACTCCAGCCTATGTGACAGAATAAGACCCTGTCTCAAAAATAAATAAAGTAGGAAACTTAACCTAGATGTGATATCTGAAGCTGTGGTGACAATTTTGCCACCATAATGAAACAAGCATGAAGCTGACAGCATTCCTATCCAGGATATTCCGGGGTATGTTGGTCAAAGATCCAATGTTTCTTGTCTCTGGAGTTGGAGTTGATTTGAAGCCATGTTTAGTTTGTCTAAACCTAGTCTCGACAATGGTCACGGGGGAGAGAATAATTTAGACAGATGCTTCTACTGGGCAACTCCATTTCTTTAGGAATTTGACTGTGGTCACTAACCACAGATTCCAATTGAGGGGAGTTCAATCTCAGCCCAAATTAAATCTGCCAAGGTACTTGGAGTAGGAGGGACATAAACACAAATTTAGAAAGCTGTGTTTTGATATAAAATGTGCTCATTAACTGTGGCAAAGATGTAAACATATCAATCATTGCTAATTCCCACTACTCAGTGTTTTTCTTTTTTTTTTTTTTTTTTTGGAAGTGGTAACAGGTACATGGGTAACCAAAATATAGAGCTTATTTAGTGAATTTTCATCCACATTACATTTTCTGGACAACCGCACACGGATTCTGTATAGGACATTCCTTATTCTTTGGCCCAGACAGCTTTGTTGAGCCTGGTATCAATGTGTATATCTGGAGTTCCCATCTCCTTCATGGCAACTTTCTGAATCTCTTTGAGTGCCCAAGGGGCATGCTTCTTGAAGCCCACTCCGTGGATGTGCTTGTGAGTGCTGATGGTGTATTCTCCGGTCACCAACTCGTTGATGGCAGAACGGCCCTTTTTCTTCTTGCCACCTTCTTTGCGGGAGCCATTCTGCCAGGTCTAAGTTGAAAAGGAAGTTGTGTTTTTTTTCTTTTTTGAGACGAAGTCTCGCTCTGTCGCTCTGTCGCCCAGGCTAGAGTGCAGTGGTGCGATCTCAGCTCACTGCAACCTCCGCCTCCCAGGATCAAGCGATCCTCCTGCCTCAGTCTCCTGAGTAGCTGGGATTATAGGTATATGCCACCACACCCTGCTAATTGTTGTGTTTTTAATAGAGACTGGGTTTCACCATGTTGACCAGGCTGGTCTCAAACTCCTCACTCGAACTCCTCTCAAGGCCAAGGTGATCCACCCGCCTTGGCCTCCCAAAGTGTGGGATTACAGGCGTGAGCCACCATGCCTGGCTTACTCAGTGAATCTTTTGTAGAGGAGAGATAATTTTATTATTGCAAGTGAATACTTAATAGGACTTGGTTGTTAAGTTTCCTAATAGCAATTTAGATCATGAAATCTCTAGCAGGGCCATTCTATCCATGGTCCTTTTGGGAACAAGATGTAAATAAATAAGATTTCAATATGTATGTGTGTGTGTATTTATATATACACACACATATATATATATATATATTTTTTTTTTTTTTTTGAGAGAGAGAGAGTCTCCCTCTGTCGCCCAGGCTGGAGTGCAATGGCACGATCTCAGCTCACTGCAACCTCTGCCTCCTGGGTTCAAGCAATTCTCCTGCCTCAGCCTCCCAAGTAGCTGGGATTATAGACACCCGCCACCACACTCAGCTAATTTTTGTATTTTTAGTAGAGACAGGGTTGCACCATGTTGGCCAGGCTGGTCTCAATCTCTTGACCTTGTGATCCGCCAGCCTTGGCCTCCCAAAGTGCTGGGATTACAGGCGTGAGCCACTGTGCCCAGCCTCAATATGTGTATTTTTAACAAGTAAAAGACTGAACAAATTAAAGTAAAAACTTAGAGTAAATGCTGTATAAAGATTAGGGCATTTCCTTACCTTTCATACCTTTAATTATATCTTGAGTTTCCAAAGCCACAGGGTCTAGGCACAACTTCATTAAAAATATGTTAGAAATCCATTTTAGGAGAAGTTTTCTTCCTGCAGAAAGAGAAACTGAAGCACAGAAAAGATGGTCACAATCACAGGAAAACTCTGTCTGTGAGACTCAGACTTTTAGGGAATAGTCACTGTGGTTAGTTTTGTAGCCACTCAGACAAGACAGTGCATTAAGGGACACTCACAACAAAATCTACCCAAACATATGGAGACATTCTAGAGCCTTAAGCCATCATTCACACTGAGTTCCCAGTAACTGGGAAATTTCACGGTATCAGAGGCTGTATAGCTAAGTTGGAATTAGTTGCTTTCAAAAAATTAGTTTAAAAGCTGCCCTCTGGAATGTTTTAAAAAGAAGAATGCTTCCTGGCCAGGTACGGTGGCTCATACCTGTAATCCCAGCACTTTGAGAGCTCGTGGCAAGTGGATCACTTGAACTCAAAACCCCATCTTACTAAAACTACAAAAATTAGCCAGGCATAGTTGTGCACGCCTATAATCCCAGCTACTTGGGAGGCTGAGGTGGGAGGATCACTTGGGCCTGGGAGGCAGAGGTTGTAGTGAGCCATGATGGTACCACTGCACTCCAGCCTGGGTGACAGAGTAAAATCCTGCTTAAAAAAACAAACAAACAAAAAAAGACCTCCCTACTATCCCTGCTAAAGGTAGAAAGAGCTGCTAGCTGGGCACTGGATACCAGGATCATACAGTATTTTTGCCTAGGATGACTACATCCTACTTTGCTTGGGACTGAGGAGGTTTCTACTGAGGTAGGAGAGAAGTAGGACTTGTTTTCTGTGCATCAGTCAGGATCCCACTGATCAAAACAGGATGCAGTAAAGAAATCAGCTAAAATCAAGAAAAGCACCTCTAGTTGCTCTCACTGCTCATTATACACAATATACCTTATATAGTTGGAAGAACCCTTGGTTGCAGGAGCTCCACACCCCTTTTTGGAAATTTCATGAATATGACACCCTTTCTTTAGTGCATAATTAAGGAGTAGCTGTAAATGTAGCTAGCCAGCAATCCTCAAGGGCCACTCTGCCTATGGGTAGCCCTGCTCCATCTCTGGAGCAGCCATTTTACTCTGTTGTCTTGCTCTCACATTCTTTCCTGTACAAAACTGAGAACCCTCCTGGGCTGAGCCCCAATTTTGGGATGTGCCTACATCACTAGCACAGGAGCTTTCACCGCTAAAGCCAGGAAAGTCTCAGGCAAACAGCGGCAAGTTGGTCAGCCCATCTGACTCCCAGGCTTGAGCTTTCCCTTAGTGCCCACCTAAATCTTCCTCATCCTTGCATCCCCAGGTCAATTGCATTCCCCCCATAACTCCCTTCCAGATTCTTCAGCCAGAATGAATCTCTCCACGTGCCCAAAGCACTGGGTTGGCACTGCTTTTACGACACTGGCTTCACTCTCTCTCCTATAAGATGCTTCTCTAAGTGTAAGCCCCCAGAGGGCAGCACACGTGTCCATGCCTTGGCTCTTTTCACCGTGTCAGTGCTAGATCACAATTGTCTGCCACACACTGGGAGGATGCACTGAAGCCCTGGGCCCTGAGCATCTGACCCTGTGCTGCATCCAGGCTTCTAATTTATTTGTTTTGAGACATGGTTTTATTCTGTTGCCTAGGCTGGAGTGCAGTGACATGATCACGGCTCACTGCAGCCTCAATGGCCTGAGCTCAAGTGATTCTCCCACCTCAGTCTACCAAGTAGCTGGGTCCACAGGCACGTGCCACCATGCCTGGTTAACTTTTTAAAATTATTTGTAGAGATGGGGATCTTGCCATCTTGTTCAGGCTGGTCTCAAACTCTTGTCCTCAAGCAATCCTCCCACCTCGGTCTCCCAAAGTGCTGGGATTATAGATGTGAGCCACTGCACCTGCCTGGACATCTTATTTTATTTTATTTTATTTTATTTTTGAGATAGGGTCTCACTCTGTTGCCCAGGATGGAGTGCAGTGGCGTGATCTTGGCTCACCACAACCTCCACGTCCGAGGTTCAAGTGATTCTCATGCCTCAGCCTCCTGAGCAGGTGCCCACCATGACATCTGGGTAATTTTTGTATTTTTAGTAGAGTCGGGGTTTCACCATGTTGGTCAGGCTGGTCTCTAACTTCTGAACTCAAGTGATCCACCCACCTCCGCCTTCTAAAGTGCTGAGATTACAGGCATGAGCCACCACACACAGCCTGGACTGCTTTTTTTTTTTTTTTTTTTTTTGAGACAGAGTCTTACTCTGTTGCCCAGGTTGGAGTGCAGTGGCGTGATCTCAGCTCACTGCAAGCTCCACTTCCTGTGTTCCCACCATTCTCCTGCCTCAGCCTCCCAAGTAGCTGGAACTACAGGTGCCTGCCACCATGCCCAGCTAATTTTTTTTCAGTAGAGACAGTGTTTCACCATGTTAGCCAGGATGGTCTGGATCTCCTGACCTCGTGATCCGCCTGTCTCGGCCTCCCAAAGTGCTAGGATTACAGGCATGAGCCACCATGCCCGGCCCAGCCTGGACTTCTTAATGTTTACTGGCATAAGCACACCTTATGTTTACAGGCATAAATACAGCCTGGCCTTAGCACCTCCATAGAATCTTTGAATCACGGAGAGATGCAGGACATTCCAATTTAATCTAGTAACCACAGACAAAGCTGAAAGTAATTCTTCAGCAGATTCTTGCCAAATAATTCTGGCAAAGAAATATCCCTGATGGAACTGAGGGAATTAGCAGAAAACACATTACATACCCCAGATAGGGTATCAGACTGAAGTCACTGCAACCACATGTTTTCAAAATCTAGAGCCCAGAGCAAAGAGAAATCACAGGCAAGATGGAAGAGAAATGGCTCCTTTGAAGTAATGGTGGCCTTCGGGCAGTTTCTAAGTCTATCAAGATGTGGAAAGGGAAATAACCTCTGCAATAAAGGCAGGCCAAAAGGATGTGATAAAGGCCCCAGCGAGATTGAAAAGTTCACTATCAATGGTTCCTTACGAAGAGTGTTTTCTCTGGCCACAAATAACCATTTGGGCACATGGCTTTGCATAAGCTTTGTCATCTAAACATCTAAACTCAGTGACTGCAGTCAGGTCATCCCGATGGTTTGTTTTATAGAACTCTCAACAATAACAGTGGAAATATATAGCTCTAAAGATCACCTTGCCTATGCATATCTGAACAAAACAATTTCACTATTCTGATTTCACTTGACTATTTGATCTTTGGACTAGTTGCTATCATATCACCTGTCAACTTGCCATAGCATTTGAGGGGGACGAAATGGACTTTAAAAGTCTCTCATAATTTCAGCTAACATTTTCAGCTATCTAGCTGTCTAGGTAAGAGGTAGTGGATGCATGACAGTAATCAGGTAAATACTAAAAATCTTTATGATAGTAGCCTGATGGGGCTAGGAGAGTGTGAACTTCTGATATGGTTTGGCTGTGTCCCCACCCAAATCCCATCTTGAACTGTAGCTCCCATAATTCCCATGTATTGTGGGAGGGACCCAGTGGGAGGTAATTGAATCATGGGGTGGGTTTTTCCCATGCTGTTCATGATAGTGAATAAGTCTCATGAGATCTGATGGTTTTATAAAGGGCAGTTCCCCTGCACACGCTCTCTTGCCTGCCACCATGTAAGCTGTGCCTTTGCTTCCCTTTTGTCTTCTGCCATGATTGTGAGGCCTCTCTAGCCATGTGAAACTGTGAGTCCATGAAACCTATTTTTCTTTATAAATTACCCAGTCTTGGATATTTCTTCATAGAAGTATGAAAATGGACTAATACAGTAAATAATGGGTCACTCCTATAAAGATACCTGAAAATGTGGAAGTGAATTTGGAACTGGGTAATAGGCAGGAGTTGGAACAATTTGGAGGGCTCAGAAGAAGATAGGAAAATGTGGGAAAATTTGGATCTTCCTAGAGACTTGTTGAATGGCTTTAACCAAAATGCTGATAGTGATACAGACAGTAAAGTTCAGGCTGAGATGGTCTCAAATAAAGATGAGGAACTTGGGAAGTGGAATAAAGATCACTCTTGCTGTGCAAAGAGAAGGGTAGCATTTTGCCCCCACCCTAGAGGTGTGTGGAACTTTGAACTTGAGAGAGATGATTTAGGGCATGTGGTGGAAGAAATCTAAGCAGCAAAGTGTTCAAGAGGAAGCAGGCCATAAAAGCTCAGAAAATTTGCAGCCTAACAATGCGATAGAAAAGAAAAACCCATTTTCTGAGGAGAAATTCAAGCTGGCTGCAGACATTTGCATAAATAATTAGGAGTCAAATGTTAATCACCAAGACAATGAGGAAAATGTCTCCGGGGCATGTCAGAGGTCTTCATGGCAGCCCCTCCCATGACAGGCCTGGAGGCCTAGGAGGAAAAAAATGGTTTCGTGGGCTGGGCCCAGGGCCTTGCTGCTTTGTACAGTCTTGGGACTTGGTGCCCTGTGTCCCAGCCATGGCTAAAAGGGGCCAATGTATAGCTCAGGCCATTGCTTCAGAGGGTGCAAGCCCCAGGCCTTGGTGGTTTCCACGTGGTGCTGGGCCTGTGAACACACAGAAGTCAGGAATTCAGGTTTAGGAACCTCCACCTAGATTTCAGAGGATGTATGGAAATGCTTGAATGTCTAGGCAGAAATTTGCTGCAGGCATAGAGCCATCATAGAGAACCTCTATTAGAGCAGTACAGAAGGCAAATGTGGGGTGGGAGCCCTTACTCAGAGTCTTCACTAGGGCATTGCCTAGTGGAACTGTGAGAAGAGGGCCACCATCCTCCAGACCCCAGAATGGTAGATCCACCAACACTTGTACCATGCACCTGGAAAAGCCACAGACACTCGATGCCAGCCCTTAAAAGCAGCCAGGAGCAGGGGCTATACCCTGCAAAGTCACAGAGCCAGAGCTTCCCAAGACCATGGGAACCCACTTCTTGCATCAGTGTGACCTGGATGTGAGACATGGAGTCAAAGGAGATCGTTTCGGAGTTGTAAGATCCAGCCAACTGCCCTGCTGGATTTTGGACTTTCATGGGGCCTGTAGTCCCTTTGTTTTGGCCAATTTCTCCCATTTAGAATGGGTATATTTACCCAATGCCTGTATCCCATTGTATCTGGAAAGTAACCAACTTGCCTTTGATTTTACAGGCTCATAGGCAAAAGGGACTTGCCTTATCTCAGATGAGACTTTGGATTGTGGATTTTTGAGTTAATGCCGGAATGAGTTAAGACTTTGATGGACTGTTGGGAAGGCATGATTAGTTTGGAAATGTGAGGATGTGAGATTTGGGAGGGGCCGGGGCAGAATGATATGGCTTGGCTGTGTCCCCACCCAAATCTCATCTTGGGAGGGACCCAATGGGAGGTAATTGAATCATGGGACGGGTCTTTCCTGTGCTGTTCTCATGACAGTGAATAAGTCTTACAAGATCTAATGGTCTTATAAAGGGGAGTTCCCCTGCACATGCTCTCTTGCCTACTGCTATGTAAGATATGTCTTGCTTCCCCTTCACCTTCTGCCATGATTATGAGGCTTTCCCAGCTATGTGCAGCTGTGAGTCAATTAAACCTCTTTCCTTTATAAATTACCCAGCTTTTGATATGTCTTTATTAGCAGCATAAGAATGGACTAATACAACTTATAAAGCAGAATCCACTCCTTCAGACTGCCAGGAAAGAGCTAAGAAGAGACTATACCTTCCTTCAGAGGGATACCATTTCCAAGATAACATTTCATTCAGGCAGCGCCGAATGTGTTCCTACCATCTGTGACTGAAATGGACATCCCCCACAACAGGGACACACCATGCAATGGGATGTGAAACGACCTTTAATAGAAAATGTAAAATGTTTAATACGAAATCTGTAATGATTAGGTACCTTCCTCTCCTTATCTCCTGTCCTTCCTCCTCAATACCATTTCATCTCTTCCTTTTCAACTCTTCCCTACTTTCCTGGTCCTTGAACTTACCTCTGAGAAAAAACAAGTTCTTGGTGCTTCCTGCAATTCAATTTTCCCCTTTCCCCCCTTCTCTTCCTTTTATTTTTCTTTATCCTGGATGATGGACACTGTGAAGAGGAAAAAAATAAATAACAGGAGGTAGAAAAGGGAAGGTATGTGGGTTGACGTCTCATCAAAGGCTTCCCTGACTGAAAAGTTTACCCATTGCCTCCAGAGCTCTCAGTGCCTTTAAGGCACAGGTGTGCTTGTGTCCTGGTTTGAAACAGCAAAATGTGTTGCTCTCCATAGAAATGTGGTAGAATATCCCTAGGTCACATCCCCAGTGCTTCCACGTAATAATACACTAAGTTCAACCGACCATATCTTATTCAAAACAGAAATCAAATTCTTCTTTTTTTTTTTTTTTTGAGGCAGGGTCGTGCTCTGTCACCCAGGCTGGAGTGCAGTTGTGTAATCTCTGCTCACTGCAACCTCCGCCTCCCAGGCTCAAGCCGTCTTCCCACCTCAGCTTCCCAAGTAACTGGGACTACAGGTGTGCACCACCATACCCAGCTAATTTTTGTGTTTTTTTGTAGAAACAGGGTTTCTCCATGTTGCCCAGGCTGGTCTTGAACCTCTGAGCTCAAGCAATCCTCCCACCTCAGCCTTCCAAAGTGCTGGGATTACAAGCGTGAGCCACTGCACCCAGCCCAAATTCATCTTTCAAGGTAGAGTTTGTTGCTAAATGAAATGAATTTGCTTTTATTATTTAAAACGTCTTTTGTTTATTATTTCAATAGTAGTAATGAATCTATATCTATATTCACATCTATCTCCATCTATATCTATATTATATATAACATATATAATATATAAAGATGTCATGTCTAAACCCTATATATAATATATAAACCCTTCTGTAAATCTTGTTACAATTCTTTGAGATGAATGAATATTCTATATTCATAGATCCAATGTTATTTTTAAATTAAGTCCATTTGAAATTACAAATTGTATGATTCTGCTCTTATATCATCAACAAACCTAAGATAAATTACACCATTCCTTTATTTCCGCAGCACATAAAATGTCAATGCCAGGTCAAATTAAAGATCAAATTTCCTTTACATCTAGAATTTTTTAAGATGTTGTCGGAGAACTAGAGAAGGCAGGGAAGATTCTTCTTAAATTTGGAACATGTAGCGATCAACTTACAAGAAACATGTGTCAAGGTACTTAGAAAAACACACCCTTAGTATGCACATGTAAGAAAATGAATTTAAAGATACAGTTTTGAAAAGCAATCTTTCCCCAGCAAATGCTCTATGCACCATAGTAATAGCTACTAAAAATCAAGACTTTTGACCAAACGGGTGTGCTTTTAATTATTTTTTATTTCAATTTTTATTTTGTTGAGACGGGGTGTCCCTCTGTCACCCAGACTGGAGTGCAATGGTGTGATTTCAGCTCACTGCAAGCTCCACCTTCCAGGTTCAAACGGTTCTCCTGCCTCAGCCTCCTGAGTAGCTGGGATTACAGATGCCTGCTACCATGCCTGCCTAATTTTTGTATTTTTAGTAGAGACGGGGTTTCACCACATTGGCCAGGCTGGTCTGCCTCGGCCTCTCAGTGTTGGGATTACAGGCATGAGCCACTGCACCCAGCCAGGTGTTCTTTTTAAATGCTTAACTTGTGAAACTTTCTGGCTTTGTCCCTTTAATGATGGACATACCATTTTGCCATTGCATAAGGAGTCTCCAGGTGGTGTCTTCAGTGCTGAGGATGGCTGCTGTGTCCATTGGATTTTGGAAAACGGGGCTGTTCAGAAATGGCTTTAGAATAGAATCTCAGCTTAGATAGACCCAAAAAGAACCTTAGCCTTCCTGTTTCATCCTCTCCCCAACCTTTTTTTTTTTTTTTTTTCTTTTTTTGAGACAGAGTCTCGCTCTGTCACCCAGTCTGGAGTGCAGCGTTGGGATCTTAGCTCACTGCAACTTCCACCTCCTGGGTTCAAGCAATTCTGCTTCAGCCTCCCAAGAAGCTGGGACTACAGGCATGCGCCACCATGCCCCACTAATTTTTTTTTTTTTTGTATTTTTAGTAGAGAGGGGGTTTCATCATATTGGCCAGGATGGTCTCAATCTCTTGACCTCATGATCCACTTGCCTCGGCCTCCCAAAGTGCTGGGATCATGAGCGTGAGCCACCATGCCCGGCCTCAGCCTCTTCTTTGATAGGTAAAAGGTATGCAGTTACTTACCCAGAATCTCACAGCAAGCATCACATACCCTCAAGGCTCTCGGGTCCTACATCCAGAGCACGGGGTCTGGCCAGAGGACCCAGCATTACTGTGTCTAAGCCCCACCGCTCTCCATCAGGGTTGCTTCAAGCACAGTTTTTAACCCCTTGGAGAGACCCAGTCTATAGGAGAAAAACAGTACCAACCTCATAGGGCTATTTTAAGAGCTAAATGTCACAAAATACATAAAATACATAAAATATTTAACCCTGTATCTGGCATCTTGTAGATAATTCATTGGCAAATGTTGACTATTGTTTTATGTGTTAACATAATACATACTTAGTTTTATGCTACAGTATTAATAAAATACTGGGAAAAATTAAAGTCAAGCAGTAGTTTACACCATAATAACAACAGCATGGTCTTTATCCAATAAAATCCATTTTTTTTTTTTTTTTTGAGACAGAGTCACGCTCCTTTGCCCAGGCTGGAGTGCAGTGGCACAATCTCAGCTCACTACAACCTTTGCCTCCCGGGTTCCAACAATTCTCCTGTCTTAGTCTCCCAAGTAGCTGGGATGACAGGTACGCACCACCACGCCTGGCTAATTTTTGTATTTTTAGTAGAGACGGGGTTTCACCTTGTTGGTCAGGTTGGTTTCGAACCCCTGACCTCAGGTGATCCACCTGCCTCAGCCTCCCAAGGTGCTGGGATTACAGGAGTGAGCCACCGTGCCTGGCTAAAATACTTTAAAAAGAGTATTGAAAACACTGATTTTGATGATGAACACCAGGAACACAAACAGGCCTCAAAAATCCAGGTAGAAGCTTCATCCTACAGAGCCCTGACATCCAAAGGAGACAACTTCATTGTTGACACAGAAAGGAGCTTCACTTTTACCTTCTTCCATTGTTTTGGCTAGTGTCTGACCGACTGGATTTGATACCACAGCTTTATTGGGATAGAATTCACATACCATCAAATTTACCCACTTAAAAAGGAGAATTCAGCAGGGGTAGTATATTCGCAGCATTTTGCAACCATGACCATGATTAATTTTAGAACATTTTTCATCACCCCAAAAGAAACCCCATGCCCACTAGGAGTGATTGACTTGATTTGTAATCTGCAATCCTTTCTACTCGTTTTCGAATGTTTCTGAATCCGAGGAGCCGCTCTGTTTCTCCAGCCACATGAGACCACGGCAGTTGGCCAACTCGTTTCCTCCTGCCATCCCCAATTCTTCTTTCATTCCTGTCCACCTGCAGTTGTCAGTTAACCCCGCCCCTGCTTTCTGCTGTATTTTATATTCCATCAAGAGAATTTAAAGTACTGACTCCTCACCCTGACAATTTGCAATGCTCACAATTTCACACCAGTTTCCTCGCCGATATTCATCCTTAAGTCTAAATTAATTCAGCCTTGACAAAGTGTGGGAGATGAAAAACATTCTATCCAGGTTAAAAGCCACACTCATACATTATCACTCAGGCATGAAAACATATGTATTGGTCAAAACTTTCGCAAATGGAAAGCTTTAAAAAAAAACACCACAAAGAATCTCATACAGAAAATATGCAAGTTTCACAGTCTCCTATAAAGATTTTAACTAGTAAACTGTGTTATTGCATAGTTTTGAATGATAGAAAGGAGGAAGCTTCCTAGATAAATTCCACCTATTTTTATTTAGGGAATTAAATTATTTCTCAGAAACACATGACTAAATATTATTGTGATCCTGGAGAAATTCCAGTAGCAATTTGTTTTATATATATATTTATTTATATAATTTGTATTTATATATATATATATATATAATTTGATAGGTAAAGGGTATGCAGTTACTTACCCAGAATCTCACAGCAAGCATTACATACCCTCAAGGCTCTCGGGTCCTACATCCAGAGCACGGGGTCTGGCCAGAGGACCCAGCATTACTGTGTCTAAGCCCCACCGCTCTCCATCAGGGTTGCTTCAAGCACAGTTTTTAACCCCTCTCTCTCTATATATATATATATAACGTGTGTATGTGTGTGCATGTGTGTATATGCACATATTGATACACACACACATACACCAAGAAAGTGAGAATCATTTCAGCGCACTGCGTTTCTTGGAGGAACAGAAATGAGTAAGAAAGGCAGAGGAAAAGGCAGAGTTATTAGATAAACCTACACCTCCAATGAGATGTTATTGCCTTGACAGATAAAAGGTCAGGCAGAGACCATAAGATACAGGCAGAAATGACCTGGAGGATCATTCACTCCTAACTCTATTTACCTAGGAAAGAACAGAGCCCAGGTCACCTAGTCAGTTAGCAGAAGACCAGAGGCTGAAGGACTATCTAAAACAGAAGACTGGAGAGTAGAAAAGAGTGGGGCAACCAGGTTCTCGTTCTCTGATTGTCCCCACATCACTGCATACCCACACTGCAGGATCTGGAATCCAACCAGACAGATCTAAGGCTCCAAGCTGGTCTGGAAATGGAGTAGGAGAGAATTAAGCAGCCACGGGGAATGCCAGGAACATCAGGTTCGTGTCTGTTCTCAAGAGAGTCTAAAATGATTCTTAACCAGATTCTAAAAGCTATTAAAAATAAAATAGAATTAAAAAAAAAAGCAGCTGAGATAACTCAGCTGAATGAGGCTGGAGCCAGAATTGAGTCTGGGCTTAGCACCATCAATGAGGTGACAGAAGCCCAGCCTCCGCCTCTGTCTGAGTAATAGGATTTGCAGGCTCTGGCCTGCACTAATGATCACAACACGACTGATGGGGAAGATTTTTTTCTGGGTCCATCAGTTGTCACGGGCATATGACACCTTGCCTTATTCACTGCCTCATTCACATAAGGCTCTAGAGGCTAAACTTGTTGTTGAAAACTTGGACTTTGCCCAAGACACAGCACCAAAATAGCTCTTACAAAAGGGAAAAATCAACAATGTGGTGTACTGGCCCCCAGAAAGAAAAATGTTCTCAATGCCAATAAGACAGCTTGCTTCTGCATTGTTTAATCCTTTGCTTCAAGTGGATTTTTAATCACACTCTACTTTTTTTTGACACTTCTGTTTTACAGGTGGATTTTTAGGTTTATTAATCAGCAATCATGGACTAGCAGTATCTCCTGCTCAATCTAGGGCAGAGTAATAGGAACATGGAGTCACATTTAATCTGCATGAAACTTCACTGGGGTTCAACTTCTTCATCAGCAGAAGGAATAATTAGACAGGTGATGAAGTCCCTTCTAGTGCTAAAACTTGGCTTCTTTGACACAGTCCACCAGATTTCCAGGTTAGTGCTACAAACATTCCCCAAGAGACTACTAGAGACCTCCTCTGTCCAGGTCAGGATTGAAAGGCAAACAAGACATGGATTCTGCTACTGACGAACTCATCATCCTATACGTTAATGTGGACTGAGATCAACTTTCTCCTTTTGATATAAGATAGTAAGGCACTAAGCTGGAGGTGTTTGGGAAGGATTGACTATAACAATAAAAATATAAGGTATTAGAGAAATCTCTTTGTTTTAAATACAAATAACTGCTTCTCTGTTTGCTATCCTAGAGAAACTAGAGCAACTGGGTGGTTATTTTAGAAATTGCCCTGTTTTTCTCCCTTACAAAGATATACAAATTCTACTTGAAGTAACTCCTCCCGTCCTACAAATAGACATTTGGCCACTTAGGTTAAAAAACACAAATATGAGAACTAGCCATCTTGGGCTACTGGAAAAAGCAACCAATCAACAAATTTTGTCAATGGCATCTCTTGTCAGAGGAAAAGAATATGAGGTAATGCACCCCAAAATTGTTTTCATATTTATCACAAACTTTAGTAGCCCGCATCAGTGAGGTAGTTTGAAAGAGATGTAAAGTTACAGATGTGTGGACATTATAACCAGATTCCACCTCCATGTTTCCCATGATAGAAACATACATTCTGCCGAAAGCAGGGATTTCACTTTTAATCCTATGCATACGATAAAGTTTCACCCATCATCCCTAAAGTATACACATTTTGATGTTTTCATAGTAGTTGCAAGGGATTTGCAGCAAAACATCTAGCATGCCTTACTGTTCCCCTTTGAAAAGGTCAAACTTGGCTGGCCTTCATAAGCACTGAAGCTGCAACCTTCACCAGGAGCATAACAGACTTAGCTGGTCATCAACAATTTCATATGCTTCTAGCTGCAAGACAAAAGCAATGACTCAGGCTGCACCTAGGGTGCAATGGAAACACAGGGAAAAATGTCCAAATCAAACAGCATACATGCGCATTTTCCCAAGGAAATGCTTCTCTTACAGTGTCCTAGGGTTATTTCTGTTATGATTGTTTTGCTTTGCTGTTTAAAAAAAAAAAATTTTTTTTTTTGAGATGAAGTTTTGCTCGTCACCCAGGCGGGAGTGCAATGGCGCAATCTCGCTTCACTGCAACCTCTGCCTCCTGGGTTCAAGCGATTCTCCAGCCTCAGCCTCCCAAATAGATGGGATTACAGACATGCACCACCATGTCTGGCTAATTTTTGTATTTTTAGTAGAGACGGGGTTTCACCATGTTGGCCAGACTGGTCTTGAACTCCTGACCTCAGGTGATCTACCCACCTCAGCCTCCCAAAGTGCCAGGATTACAGGCATGAGCCACCACACCTGGCCGCTGTTTAAAATTTATGTGCCATTACCTAGTTGATGGGGACCTTTACAAGGGAAGATATTTCCATCAAGCCATACTAGTGAATATGGCCAACATTTGTCTGATAGCAAAAATTCATATGAAAAAATTCATTAGCAATCTACAGAACTATATGAAACTTACAGGTATGCTTTGAATACATAAAAAGACTTCTGGCATGGCCGAATTAAGACCTCTAGAGATTGTAATATGTGAAGAGATAACCCCATCCTACACACCCCCTGCCGTGTGTACTGAAAAATACACTTTGTGTGCCAAAATTAAAGTTGCTTATGTCTAGATTTTTAATGGCAAAATTCTAGATAATTTCATGCGAGCAAACTTTTTTCACTTTTTAATGCCTCTGATTTACCAGCATGGACTTTAACTGCCTGCTAGATAACCCAGCAGATGTTGGGTGGTCAACTTGGCCTCCTCACTACTAGGTATGAGATTAAAACTCATCCCTCCGTGAAATCGCCGAAGATGATGTGGCATGGACTTTTAATAAACTTCTCCCAGGGGATACAACTTATGAGTTTAAACAAAATTGGTTCAAGGTCCTGCTTTGACCAAAACTGAACTAATTTCAAGCCCACAGGTCAGTGGACCCCTGGATTACTCAATTAGGGTGAAGTCAAAGGGATTCTGGCCCAAAACACTTCATGTAGAACAATTGAGAAGTTTCAGGGTTTTTTGTGGGTGACATGCCCTCCTTCCTAAGGCATTACCCAGCATGATTGTGTTTGGCTGTGACTAAACCCCAATCCAGGCTCTAGCCCAGAGCTGAACATTTAAAAACTGGAAGGCTGAAGATATATTACCAATAAGCTGGGAGGCAGCTCCCTGAAGTTGCCTTCGAACACCTAGAGAAGAGGAAGCACAGAAACAAACATCGAGCAGTGGACATGGGTTGGAAACTAGACATTCTTCTTGTTGACTGACTAGTTACTTAACACTTACTGAGTAATTATCGGAAACCTCTTTCTGACTTGCTCCCTGTGAATCAGCTTATGGTATTGTTGATGACCGGTTCAGAACAATCAGACACAGCAAATATTCTCCTTCTGCAGGTGAGTCTTATCTTAAAACAGGTCTCATCCTATGGTACAGTTTTAAAAATTCTCTGCCTAATGGCAAAGTTTGTTTGCATGTTCAGCTATAAATACATTCATCAAACAAGTACTTATTTTGTGCCTACTAAGCACCATAAGCTGACCTGTCAGCAAGCAGGAAGGACAAGGTTGCTGCTCATGCTGGGTTAGAGAAGAGTCCTAAGCCTGGTGAACTGGGAACTGGACATATCTCACCAGGGAGGGCACTTTCTTTCTTTCTTTTTTTTTTTTTTGAGATGGATTCTCGCCCTGTCGCCCAGGCTGGAGTGCAGTGTTGCAATCTCCGCTCACCGCAACCTCCGCCTCCCAGGTTTAAGCAATTCTCCTGTCTCAGCCTCCTGAGTAGCTGGGACTACAGGTACCTGCCACCACACCCAGTTAATTTTTGTATTTTAAGTAGAGACGGGGTTTCATCATGTTGGTCAGACTGGTTTCGAACTCCTGACCTTAGGTGATCCACCCTCCTGGGCCTCCCAAAGTGCTGGGATTATAGGCGTGAGCCACCGCGCCTGGCCAGCACTTTCTTTTAGAGATAATTTTATAATGAAAAGGCCATTCAGGAACAAAATTAAAACCATTTCTATTAGCATGAAAACTTTTTGGAATTTCCAGAATTTCTAGTCCTGAACCATGTGCAAAAGCATATTTTCCAAATAGATTTCCTTCTCTACAGCAAAGGAGCATGATTCTAAGCATGAATAGAAATGAGGAGCCATGCTCCTGCCCACATGAGTTTTCGTAAGACAGATTCATCCCATTTTGAAAATGGCATAAAAATCCTGCACTATTGTATAAAAATATGTTGTTGACATGACCAAAGGCTCAAACTGTCTACGCATTAAAAGTATCTTTATTCACTAACAAATGTCCTGTTCAAGCAGAAAAAAATATTTCCTCTAGCTGTATATGGCAAACTATTGTACATACTGTCTCCCAAATGGGCTGGCTGTGCTGAATGACAGTTGTCACACTTTGTGAAAACACCACCTTAAGTTATTGCGATGTTTAGTAAAAGGGTGTAATTATTATTATTATTATTATTTTATTTTATTTTATTTTTTTGAGACAGAGTCTCACTCTGTCTCCCAGGCTGGAGTGCAGTGGCACGATCTCGGCTCACTGCAACCTCCGCCTCCCAGATTCAAGCGATTCTCCTGCCTCAGGCTCCCTGTTAGCTGGAATTACAGGTGCCCACTACAACACCCAGCTAATTTTTGTATTTTTAGTAGAGACGGGGTTTTACCATGTTGGCCAGGTTGGTCTCAAACTCCTGATCTCAAGTGATCTACCTGCCTCCCAAAATGCTGGGATTACAGGCGTAAGCCACTGTGCCAGGCCGGATGTAATTATTTTTTGAAGCTTTCTTTTGTTTTTCAGAGCACATGAATAATTCTAAACCTGTTCATCACCTGTAAAATGATTTCACCTTCATAAGCAAGCAAAATTATTAGATGTCTTATAGTCATCTCCAACCTTACCCTACAGTCATCTACCGTGTGTTTATTTACCACAGATACACCAACATTCATCACCATAAATAATACTTTTCTGTTGCAAATTTGATATCACAGGCAAAAGAAAAATAATAAACTTCTTTAAAATATTTATTCTCACAATGGGATGGTCTCTTGTCCTTTATGCCTTATTACAGTCAAGTCATTTATTTTATTTATTTATTTATTTATTTACAGTCAAGTCATTTTAAAACGAGAGTCTCATGCTCTGGAATGCCATACTTTCCTTTGTGCTCCTCAAATAATTTCGTCAGTTCCTCCATATAGGTCTGATGTAACTCCTCAATCTGCTCCTCGGTCGGGTGCAGAATCTGACGAACAGGGATCGGGCGGCCAACTGCAAAAGCAGGGAATACATCATACGTGAGGAACTAAAACCACTCCACCACAGACCGCCTCCCCTAATGCACAGCTGTGAACACAACTGCCAATCAGAATCCCTCCAGCCTGCTCACTCCAATCCTTGTTTCATTTCACTGGCTGCCTGCAGTGGTCACACCACTCCATCTGATAACAAATAAAGAACTTTCCTCCTCAGCAGACACTGGGTTGTCGGGACCCTGGTGGTTTTGACTTTGAGTCAAATGAGCTACTGTGCTGACTGCAGCTGGGAGGTGAGTGGACATAGCTGTGTGTCCACGTCACCAGCTTCCTCCCTCTGGGACAGTTGACAGCCAGACCACAGTGCCCTGATTATTACTGACTGTGAATCCTCACGTCACATGGCAGTTCTCTAGTCTGACTCTTTTCTTCTTTTTTTTTCTTTTTCTTTTTCTTTTTCTTTTTTTTTTTTGAGACAGAGTCTTACTCTGTCACCCAGGCTGGAGTGTAGTGGCACAGTCTTGACTCACTGCAATCTCCGCCTCCCGAGTTCAAGCCATTCTCTTGCCTTAACCTCCCACCGAGTAGCTGGGATTTCAGGCTCCCACCACCATGCCCAGCTAATTTTTTTTTTTTTTTTTTTTTTTGTATTTTCAGTAGAGACGAGGTTTCACCATGTTGGCCAGGCTGGTCTTGAACTCCTGACCTCAAGCTGGAATTACAAGCGTAAGCCACTGGCCCGGCCTAGTCTTCCTCTTTTGAGTGTCTTTCTAAACAACTAAAAAATACATATCTTCAGGCTAAGTATCTATATTAGAGAAATACACATAAATGATGTGGATTCCATTGTTTCTAATAGTGGATAACTGAAAAACAACTAACGTCTCAATAGAAAAACTGTTAAATAAACCATGTAATAGTCATTCAATAGAATCGTAGGCAGAAATTTTTAAACAATGAAATAAATATGTGTACGCATACATACGCAAATACACACAGATGTCTAAGATGTATTAAGTGGAAAAATAATTTGTAAAATAATACAGTATGATCCATTTTTGAAAAAAATGTTTATATTCCTAGAAGTATTATACGTTCTTAGTGCATGGAAAAGTCTGGAAAGAGAGAAACATGAAAGTTCTTTTTTGGTAAGGAAGTAGGGATGGGGAAATTTCACTCTTAACTGTATTATATAAACTTTCTACAAATGAGAATGCATTTGAGTTTTTCCAAATACACTAATTAAAAACAAATCTGGCAACCTCTGTACATATTTTAAAAGGTGTTTATGTAACATCTCACTTGTCTCTGATTTTTAGAAAATACAAATTCCCAAGGCTTTGGCTCTTGCATTCACTGCGCCACCTGCTGGTAGGATGCTGCTATTGATGCCAAGTGTTGAAAATGTACAGAATGGCCGGGCGCAGTGACTCACGCCTGTAATCCCAACACTTGGGAGGCTGGGGCGGGTGGATCACCTGAGGTCAGGAGTTCGACACTAGCCTGACCAACATGGCGAAACCCCGTCTCTACTAAAAATACAAAAATTAGCCGGACGTGGTGGCGGGCACTTGTAATCCCAGCTATTTGGGAGACTGAGGCAGGAGAACCTCTAGAAGCTGGGAGGCAGAGGTTGCAGTGAGACCAGATTGTGCCATTGCACTTCAGCCTGGGGGACAGAGCAAGACTCTGTCTCAAAAAACAAACAAACAAACAAAAACAGAAAATGTACAGGAAGTTCAATGAGGCAGCAAACTGCTGCCTCTGACTTCATTATGTTAGGCATGAGATCAGGTGGGCTCTAGGTAATGAACGGGACCCACAGTAGAGCGACCTTTGTCTTATCCTGAGTCACCCCATGTCGCATACGAGGTTCTGATTCATGTCAGTAAGAGTAGGTGGTTAGCTAAGCAAAATGTGAACAAATGTTAAGTCACAGAGAAGGAAGAATGTGATAAATGACATCAGTATGGAAGCTGAGGGGGCACAGAGAAGGAGACACACACACACACACACACACACACATCATTACTGCAACATTAATATTCTCAAATTGTTAAGAATTTAACCAGATGTAGCCTTGAAAAGCTCATGTGGTTTTCTTTGATAGCTTGGATGTCACATTTATACATAGTAGACATAAGTCCCGTTTAACTCAACACAAAGAACTGGAAACAACCATCTCGCTGTCAATTGTGGTTGGAAATATGGACTAGCAGAGGCTAATGTAGTGATGACGTGGAACTGGTTGCACAAAAATCACCAGGCTGGGCTGGGTCTAGTCCCAGCTCACCAGCAAGTGCCCTAAGCAAGTGACTTTCTATCTGGCCTTAATTTCCTTTCCCTTTCCCCTTCCCTTCCTTCCCTTCCTTCCCTTCCTTCCCTTCCTTCCCTTCCTTCCCTTCCTTCCCTTCCCTGCCTTCCCTCCCCTCCCTCCCCTTCCTTCCTTTCTTTCTTTCTTTCCTTCTTTCTTTCTTTCTTTCTTTCTTTCTCTCTCTCTTTCTTTCTTTCTTTCTCTTTTTCTTTCTTTCTCTCTCTCTTTATTTCTTCTTTCTTTCTTTCCTTCCTTCTCTCTCCTTCCTTCCTTCTTTTCTTTTTCTTTCTTTCTTTCTCTCTTTATTTCTTCTTTCTTTCTTTCTTTCCTTCTCTCTCTCCTTCCTTCCTTCCTTCCTTCCTTCCTTGCTTCTTTCTTTCTTTCTTTCTTTCTTCTTTTTCTTTCTTCCATGGAGTCTCACTCTGTCAACCATGCTGGACTATAATGGTGCAGTCTAGGCTCACTGCAGTCTCCGCCTCCTGGATTCCAGCAATTTTCGTGCCTCAGTGTCCCAAGTAGCTGAGATTACAGGCATGTGCCACCATGCCCAGATAACTTTTTTTTATTTTTAGTAGAGACACGGTTCACTATGTTGGCCTTGCTGGCTTCAAACTTCTGGCTTCAAGAGATCTACCAGTCTCAGCTTCTCAAAGTGCTAGGTTGGCGTGAGCCACCACAGCCAGCCTCTGGCCTTAATTTTCACATGCATAGGATAAAAGGGTAGAACTCCAAGATCTTGAAGCTTTCTTCCAGCACTGAGCTTTACTATTGTTTGAGGAATATATTGAGAAATCTACATGCAAATCTACTAGCAAATCTGTGGCTTTATCAAAATAGCTTCTGTTTTCTTAGTGAAATTATTCCAGCGAGAGAGGTCAGTGTAACTATTCAGGGTGGGGGTAAGAGATCAATCAAAAGACATAGTGGTCTAAGAAGATGAAGTGTGTTGTTCTCCACTTACTTTAGTGAGGACTCGTGCATTCTGAATTAGTGAGTCTTCTTTCCTCTGAGCTATCCTACAGCTAATTTCAATCCTGTTATTTTCTCATTGTTTTGCTACATTTCAGATGATTCTTCCAGAGAGGTCAAGCATGCTCATATAGAATGAATTTTTTTTTTTTTTTTTTTTTTTTTTTTGAGACAGAGTTTTGCTCCTTCTCCCAGGCTGGAGTGAAGTGGCATGATCTCAACTCACTGCAACTTCCAGCCCCTGGGTTCAAGCAATTCTCCTGCCTCAGCCTCTCAAGTAGTTGGAATTACAGGCATGCACCACCATGCCAGGCTCATTTTTGTGTTTTTAGTAGAGACAGCGTTTTGCCATGTTAGTCAGGCTGGTCTCAAACTCCTGACTTTGGGTTATCCATCTGCCTTGGCCTCCCAAAGTGCTGGGATTACAGGCGTGAGCCACCACACCCGGAGTGAATTTACCCTAGAGTGAATTTATGATCATAAGACTATCCCTTTAAACTGTGAGATAGACACAGTCTCTTGTCTTTGCCTTATTTAGTGGTAGGACAAGTGAGGAGCTGAAAGTTCCTAAACTACACTCAAAAAAGCCCAGGAGATTAATACAACTTAAACCCAGCATTCCTGCCCCTGCTTCTTAAACTAGCACCAAACCGGATTAAAGAGTAAGAAATCTTTCTCAGTTGCAATTTAGGGATGAAGCCAGAAGTAACAGAACACAGATCATAATCATACCTTTACTAAATAACTCAAAAAAGCCCATCTCAGGGAAATGAGGTTGAAAGCTACCAGTCCATTAGCAGTGGAAAACAACCTGCTATTGAGAGTTCAGTTCCAATATAGCTGCCCCGAAACTAACTTGTGCCCATATTGGAAATAAAGCTATTATTTATCGAGGGTCTACTAGATGTTATTAAGTCAAATTCCCAGGAAAACCTAGCAAGACAGCCATTATTGTCCCTGTTTTACAAATGAGAACAATGGGTGCAAGAAGGCTAATTAATTAGCCAGCCCATGGAAAAACATCATAAACCTGAATGGCAGTGTTAGAAATATAAAACTTCAGGGAATGGGCTCCAGCCAAAAGACAGAGGGATGAGGACATTGAGGTATTCATGCACCCTCTTGGCTCTAAGAAGGTCACTTCACCTTCTGCAAAAGGGAGGACAGATGGAGAGAACAGCTGGTCAGGGCCTTGGTTCTGAGGGCCCCTAGCTTGCTTCAAATCCTAGCCCTATTTTCCGAGGCACTGGAACCAATGAAACTCCATCTTGAATAGGGGCTGGGTAAAATAAGGCTGAGACCTACTGGGCTGTATTCCCAGATGGTTAAGGCATCCTAAGTCACAGGATAAGATAGGAGGTTGGCACAAGATACAAGATACAGGTCACAAAGACCTTGCTGATAAAACAGGTTGCAGTAAAGAAGCTGGCCAAAACCCACCAAAACCAAGATGGTGACGAGTGACCTCTGGTCATCCTCACTGCTACACTCCCATTAGAGCCATGACAGTTTACAAATACCTCTATGGTCTAAAAAGGGTAAGCATAAGTAATCCACCCTCTGTTTCACATATAATCAAGAAATAACCAAATAAAAAAACCATGCTCTGTCTACGGAGTGGCTATTCTTTTATTCCTTTACTTTCCTAATAAACTTTCTTTCACTTGATGGACTCGCCCCGAATTCTTTCTTGCGTGAGATCCAAGAGCCTTCTCTTGGGGTATGAATCCGGACCCCTCTCCTATAACAATATCATAACCTACCCCTAATCCCTTAGGCCCAACACTCAATTACTTGGGATCTCAACCTACATCAAAGACCTGATGAATTATAACTTTCATCACATTTTACTCTTACTTATCATGAGAACTCAAGGTCCTCATCTGTGAAACCAGTATTAAAAACCTCCCTGCCATACCCAACTCCAGTGTTGTGAGGGTCAAATAAAAAGATCTACTTGGAATTGTTCCGTACTGCATTATTACAAATTGGAATACTCTTAAAAGGCTCCCTGGAGTCCTAGAAGACCAGAATTTTCTCTCTCCACAGAAAGATCTTTTTAGTACTAAGGAGAAGAAAAAAAACATTTTCAACATAAGACTAAGTTAGTTGCAAACTTCTGCAAAACTCCCTTTTTACAAAACAAAGGGGGAAGAAACCCGGCTGCATCAGGCTGCTCTTAGAAATAGAATTCCTTGCCCTGGAAGAAAGTTGCAAACGCCTACTCGTGACAGAGTCAGGAATCATAACTGTTGTTGATGTTTCACTGCTTTTTATAGCTGGTATGCTCAACTGCGCCATTTTCCAATTCCATCCAACAATTCAAGATTAGTTATGCACGTAGTGCCTTACACAGCAATCTTGCTCCAGTTTCTACGGTGCTATGCTGTATTTACCTAACATGAGGGAGTTTTGTGGGCTTACGGTATACACAGCTGGAGAAGCGTTTAAAAATGGGCATTATTTTTCTCGCGGAGGCAAGCAGTAGATTTTTCATAGCAAGAAAAAAAAACTTTGTTTTATTTTTCTGTAACTGTAAAGATTCTGTAGAGTTAATTGTTCTAATAGTTTCATGCAGGAATTGCTCTCCAAGATGCTACATAACTGTACACTAGAGAAAAAACAGGCAGCGGCTGTGTGGCCGACAAGGGTTAAAGGAGCAGGAACCTGGGTGTCAGATGAAGCCAGAACGCAAATCAGCGTTCACCCGTGGCTTGTGGAGGCTCAAAAGATGCCCAGTGTCAGCATGTGTACATGTGAGTATGTGTATAAAGGTCTGCACGCAGACACACTCACTCATGAAAGTTGATTGAGCACTTGTATGCTGTCCCGGGTACTGAAAGGTGGAAGAATATGCCACCCTAAAATGTGCCACTTTGGCACAGAGATTATTTTGAGCTAACGGCACTAAAAACAAACATGCATAAAACAAAAAAGAAAACAAACAAACAAACATAAAAACAACCGTCAGGTACAAGAAGGGCACTCTAACCTCCCCTTTTCTTCCTGAAAGCAGGAAACAAAATTCCTCTGTAAAAGATGCCCTCCCTATATTAGGAATGAAGGAATGTTATCACCAGAGATGTGGAGACAGGCCAAGAGAAATCCGTTCAGACCTTATTAAAATAACTCTTATCTTTCGTTAGTCTCTCCATTTACTTTAGCCATTTTTCCACAACTGCCTTTCTTTGTTCAACCTCCTATATAAACTCAGCCCTTGTCACTTCTCTGGGCCTTCATTTTCTTTTGGGGGTTCCCACATACTTGCAAAAATCTGTATGCTTTTCCCCTGTTGGCTTGTGTCAACTTCATTCTCAGGCCCAGCCAGCGACCCTAAGAGGCTAGAGGTAAAATTTTGCTTCCCGTACAACACCATGTTAGTGCTCTTAACATTATTATTTCCTTTAATCCCTTTTTACAATGAAAACTTAAATTAAGTTCCCCCTTCTTTCTTTCTTTTTTTTTTTTTGAGACAGAGTCTTGTTCTGTCACCCAGGCTGGAGTGCAGTGGCGTGATCTCAGGTCACTCAGGTCAGGACATGCCTGCCACCACATCTGGCTAATTTTTTTGTATTTTCAGTGGAGACGGGGTTTCACTGTGTTAGCCTGGATAGTCTCGATCTCCTAACCTCATGATCCGCCCACCTCAGCCTCCCAAAGTGCTGGGATTACAGGTGTGAGCCACCGTGCCCAGCCCTCCCCCCTCTTTTTTTTTTAAATATTTTACGAAATCCCTTATTTAGTCAGTTTTTTTTGTTTTATTTTGTTTTGTTTTGAGACAAAGTCTTGCTCTGTTGCCAGGCTGGAGTACAGTGGCTGGAGTAACTGCAACCTCTACCTCCTGGGTTCAGTCTGCTTTTTTCCCATCAGAATCCAAAAATGGCTTGAAACACAATGGATTACTTTTGTCCTCATGTAGTTTCAAACTAGTTTTATTTAAATAAAATTAATTCCCTTACCTATATATATTTTTTAAAAGAGTCAAACCTTCAGAAGGAATACAATAAGCACTTGCCTACCCCCATTAGACACAGCAATTTCTAACATTTTGTGCACATGTGCACACATATGTGTGTATATATATACGCATTATTATTTCTATGTTTGTAGGGCCATTTGAAAATAAGTTGTGGACCTCAATGATTCAATCAGGTGCATCATCCCTAAATACTTCTGCAGTATTACTTAAAAACAAGAACTATGTCCTATATAACAATACCATTATTATACTCAAGAAATGTAACCTCTTCACAATATTATTTTGTACTTAATCCAAATTCAAACTTTATCAGTCATCTCAATATCGTTCATAGTTGTTTTCCTGTCAATCTACAACAGCCGTTGTGTTGTATGTCTCTGAGGACCCCCTCCCTCTTGTCTCTTATGACATTGATATTTTTAAAGAGTCCAGGCCAGTTGTTCTGTACAACGTCCCACAATCTGGATTTGTCTGATTATTTCCTAATGATTTGATTCAGATTAACATTTTGGCAAGTTACTTACACAGGGAAACAGAAACACATTTGAAAGCTCTCAACAAGCTGGTCAGGAGGCCTTTACTCCATTTACCAACCTGCATTTGCCTAGCACCTGCAGTCTAGACTGCCTTCCCATGTATCATGACATTTAATCCCCATAATATCCCTGTGAGAAGATAGAATAATTTTAATGGTCTCTTCTTTCACAGTTGTAAACTCTGAGGTTCAGAGAAGATAAATGAAACATTCAAAGTCACTCAGAGTCAGACCTCAAACCCACACCACTTCCTTCTGTACATCCAGCTGCTGCATAATAAATGCCTTCTTAATGCCAAGATCAATCTCTACGTGGCTAGCGCTGGAGTGTCAGCCACAAGACATCAGGGCAGGACTACCGAAGGAAAGAACTCCCTCCTTTCCCCTCCCCTCCCATACCCACCCCTTCTCTCTCTTTGTCTCTCTCTCTCTCTTCTTTCTCTTTCCTTCCTTCCTTTCTTCCCTCTCTCCTTCCCTCTCTTTCTCTCTTTTTCTTTTTCTTTCTCCTTCCTTCCCTCCCTCTCTTTTTCTTTCTTTCCCTTTCTTCTTCTTTCTTTCTTTCTTTCTTTCTTTCTTTCTTTCTTTCTTTCTTTCTTTCTCTTTCTTTCCTTCCTTCCTTCCTTTCTTTCTTTCTTTCTCTTTCTTTCTTTCTTTCTTTCTTGTCTCTTTCCTTCCTTCCTCCTTTCCTTCCCTCTTTAATTCCTTCTTTCTCCCCCTCCTCCTCCTCCTCCTCCTTCTCCTCCTCCTCCTTCTTCTTCTTCTTCTTCTTCTCTCTCTCTCTCTCTGTCTCTCTCTCTCTTTCTCTCTTTCTTTCGAGACAGAGTCTCACTCTGTCACCCAGGCTGGAGTACAGTGGCACAATCTCTGCTTACTGAAACCTCCACCTCCCAGGTTCAAGTGATTCTCATGCCTCTTCCTCCCGACTAGGTGGGATTACAGGCACCCACCACCGCACCCTGATAATTTTTGTAATTTGTAGTAGAGATGGGGTTTCACCGTGTTGGCCAGCCTGGTCTCGAACTCCTAACCTCAGGTGATCTGCCTGCCTTGGCCTCCCAAAGTGCTGGGGTTACAGGTGTGAGCCACTGTGCCCAGCCTCTTTCTTTTTAAAATTTTATGACACTTACAGAGGCAAGGGAACCCACTTCTTACTCGTATTTTTGTATTTTTCCAATGCTGTCATAAGAATAAAAATAAAATATCATATCCATAATCAGAAGATGGGCTCAGGGGTTAATAAAACTCAATGAGAGCCTTGTGGCTGGAAGAGATGGGATGGGGGCCCTTTCTGTGCCACAGGCAGAAATAGTTGATGAGCCTGTCTACATGTCTATAATTTGATGAATCTAACATTGGGAGGAGGGAAAGCCCTTCTTTATGGCAAAATGTCAACTAATTAATATAGAAGGAATGCTGGAATTAGAAATTCGCCGGTTTGCAGCCATGACCACAAGCACTGATTTAGGCACAAATTATCAATGGGTATTAAAGCCATCAAGTAAAATGTGATGAGAAATGGGATAATTTTACACTTCACTAAGTACCACTATCCCCAGGTTATTTGTTAATAATGAAGAGAAAATGGGGCCGGGCTGGGTGGCTCAAGCCTATAATCCCAGCACTTTGGGAGGCCGAGGCGGGCAGATCACCTGAGGTCAGGAGCTCGAGACCAGCCTGGCCAAGACAGTGAAACCTCGTCTCTACTAAAAATACAAAAATTAGCCGGGCCTGGTGGTGGGTGCCTGTAGTCCCAGCTACTTGGGAGGCTGAGGCAGGAGAATCAGTTGAACCCAGGAGGCAGAGGTTGCAGTGAGCCAAGATTGCGCCGCTGCACTCCAGCCTGGGTGACAGAGCGAGATTCCTGTCAAAAAAAAAACAACAAAAAAAGAATTACAGTGAAACAGACCTAATGAAAGCCTAATTTGTTTATGCACAAGTGTTTCTTGAGCTTCTACTCTGTGGGTACTAGGAACACACAGAGAACAGACAAGCCGAAATCCCTGTCCTCATGGGGCTCTGTGATACAGAAACAGAAAATGCAATGTTCCTCCAAGGAACTGCAATGCTTTACATGTTTTTCTGAAAGTCTAAATTTATTTCAATTGTCTTTCCTGGTAATCCTGATGGATGTGACATTTAAATCAGTTTTTCTCAATTATTATATAATGAATACAGTATCAGTGACCATTTTATTATAGTATGATAAAGTGATAATAGCATTCAGAAAACACATAAATTGCATACTATTTCTAAAGTGTGTAGGGAAAATGTATACAGTAGGAGCATCTTTACAAATTATGCCCATTGAGAATGTTCCTTAGCAGGGAAGAGAGGATTTCGATGGAGGATGCATAGAAACCTAATGGTTTAGCAAGATATGGCATAAAAAAATATGTAGAGAGGGTAACCGTGACCTGAATATGTCACTTTGCATTTAGTAAGAACATATTTTTCAGAGGATTTAATGACTAGGACATTAACAGAAAAACAATCACAGTGATAGTGAGAATCTCTAAAGCTGAAATGAACAAACACTCTGGCTGTGCTCACTGAGGATAGTGGTGTAAAAAGTGTGTGGGAAACCATTTTTTAAAATTATTTATTTAATTTTTTGAGACGGAGTCTCGCTCTGTTGCCCAGGCTGGAGTGCAGCGGTGCAATCTTGGCTCACTGCAAGCTCCTCCTCCCGGGTTCACGCCATTCTCCTGCCTCAGCCTCCTGAGCAGCTGGGACTACAGGTGCCCACCACCACACCCAGCTGATTTTTAAATATTTTTTAGTAGAGACGGGGTTTCACTGTGTTAGCCAGGATGGTCTCGATCTCCTGATCCTATGATCTGCCCACCTCGGCCTCCCAAAGTTCTGGGATTACAGGCGTGAGCCACCGTGGCCAGCCGTGGGAAACTATTAAAGGATGGAGAATCCAGACTTCTCTGGACACCTGTGAGAGGATTGTAGCTAAGGTGATAATTTAGGATGAATCCAGCTAATACTGAGTGAGTTGATGTTTATCTTATGACGTAAGGTAGAGCTTACTTAAATTAATAAAGTAGGAGAGGGAGCACAGGGACCACAAAATAACTTGCCGCTCTGAGATGCTGCCTGAATTCTTCCTGGGGTAGGAAAGGGAGAACTCACGTCGGGGAGTCAGCAATGAAGCCACACTGCATTTCAAGTGCATGATTTAAGATAGAAATGAACACAGTCATTGACATCACTGTTTCAGCCTCATATTGTGTTTTATTCTCTGTGGCATTTGATTGACACATGGCTTTACTTTTTTATGGAATTGTAAATGTTCTATCCTCCACTTGTGTTTTTTCAAGTAAGTAAAAGTCTTTAAATATAGTCTTGAGGGTCTGGTTCACACAAATCGCGATGCTCTACATGACTGGCTCCCATTCTTATACCTTAAGATCATAGCAGCTGAGTCTTTATGAAGCACATATGAAACATATTCTTAGCTTGGGTTTTTAAATGTTTTAAAAAACAATGGGATATTGAGGATGATACAGACTAAGAATCATTGTAACTGTTTGCAGGGTAAGTAGAGGGAGGGACTGAAGCAATCTTCCCCTTTCTGAATGTTTAAGAGAAGCACATTGGGCCGGGCGCGGTGGCTCAAGCCTGTAATCCCAGCACTTTGGGAGGCCAAGATGGGCGGATCACGAGGTCAGGAGATCAAGACCATCCTGGCTAACACGGTGAAACCCCGTCTCTACTAAAAATACAAAAAAAAACTAGCTGGGCGAGGTGGCGGGCGCCTGTAGTCCCAGCTACTCGGGAGGCTGAGGCAGGAGAATGGCGTAAACCCGGGAGGCGGAGCTTGCAGTGAGCTGAGATCTGGCCACTGCACTCTAGTCCGGGCGACAGAGTGAGACTCCGCCTCAAAAAAAAAAAAAAAAAGAGAAGCACATTGGACAAGTATGAGTGGAAACAAGTGAACAGAGCTGCAGTTTTCCAGTCTTGACAACTAATTCAGATTCAGTCATTCCATTCCACCCCTGACTGATGATTATTTGTCAGTAGAGGTGTAACTGGGCGATATCAAATAACAAACAATTTAAAAAAAAAAAAAGCTTAACCAGGTGACAAGTGCAATCATTTAAGTCAACAGACTGCACTTGCTTTCAGCATCAACAGCTTATTTAATCTGAGCATATGATTACATTTCATTAAACTCTTAGTTCCTAATATCATGCCTTACAATTTCCTTTACATCATCCCCAAAGCTAACAATAGTACTTAGCACATAAAACATCAAAAATGATACATGAATATTATACCAAAAAAGTAACCAGCTTATCTTGAACAATACCATTGCAAACTTAAATTTATCTTAATATTCCCATTACCCTAACTGATCAAGCCTGTTAACATTCCATTGCATTAAATACAGCATTTAAGAATAATGTCATGTGAAATCCATTTCTGCTCCAGTTTCTCAGTTAACACCAGCTCTCGAATACTCAGCAAGACACCATCTCGCAAAAGGAAGGAATATTGAGAAATATCTCCCAACAGGTAAAATCTCCTCAAGCCCAGAACATGAAGCTTGAAGAAAGTCTGAAGCATGTGGCTGAAAAACTCTGTCATGAACTCTGGAACAAAGCTGGAGTACACAGGTGCAACCCACATCCAGAAAAATAGAAGGTGTATAGGGACAATGGCTACCAGTTCTGTAAAAATAGCAAAAGTTGTCTGGGAGAGGTGGGATTATGCCTGTAATCCCAGCACTTTGGGAGACTGAGGTGGGTGGATCATGAGGTCAAACGATCGAGACCGTTCTGGCCAACATGATGAAAACCTGTCTGTACTAAAAATACAAAAATTAGTTGGGTGTGGTGGCGCAAGCCTGTAGTCCCAGCTACTTGGGAGCCTGAGGCAGAAGAATTGCTTGAACCTGGGAGGCGGAGGCTGCAGTGAGTAGAGATTGTGCCACTGCACTCCAGCCTGGCGACAGAGTGAGACTCAGTCTTAAAAAAAAAAAAAAGACAACAAAAGTTGGCAAAATTGTAAATATATCTGCATTGCTAAGAACTCTACCATCCAAAGATAAACACACAAGAAATGCTGGAGTTTGCCGTGCCTCAAAACTACTCTGAGTTTTTCTACTCTTATCGGACAGGGCTCTTCCACCTGGGCAATGGCAAGGCCTGACTCTGGAAGGATGGAACTCCTTACTCTTTTGAACTCTTTAATATTATAATAGGTTGCACCACCCTAAGAAGCAGAGGTTGTGTGACCATCCTCAATGGAAAGGCTTTCTCAAAGAACTGCTGAGAGTTGTGGTGGTATGGTGAGAGGAGGGTGGCAAATGGTGAAGCCAGAGACCCTCCATTAACCTCCCTGAATCATTAGGTGAAGGTGATTGATTCTCCAGCTGCAACTACCAACAACAGAGCAGGTAAGTGGGGTCAATGCAAGGGCTACTTGAGACATTGGGAAATGGGACATAATCATGAAAAACCATCTCTCTGACTAGTACAAGATGGGTTCTCATGTTTCCTGTTCAGGATCATCAGCATTTCCGAGATAGGGTCCATACACTTATTTACCAGTCACAAGAAGTCCTATTCATATGCCACCAACCAGCCTCAGAAATCCATTAAAGTCATCTACCTTCTTGACTTAGAGATAACATTTAGCTTTCTTTCTTCTCAACATCTAATGTCACCTCCTTGTTTCCATGTCATCCTTACACTTGGGGGATTGAGAAACTTTTTGAAGTAGAGGAAATACATGGAAGTAACATCTTTTGTCCTGACAGTCAAGTAGTTCATGAGAAGTTAGCAATCACTCCCCAGATTGTGCCACCAAATGCACAAGGAATCTTTATTTTGTTTCAGGTCATACTATTCATTTTCCAATCTCTCACTAAAGACCTCATCTGCTATGTCTATGGCCTGCTTCCCTACAGGGATGTTTCCTGTTATAAGAATCTCAGTGTCTTATAAACATATGTTCCTGTGTCCATTAAGAGTCTGATAATTCGGGCCGGGCGCGGTGGCTCAGGCCTGTAATCCCAGAACTTTGGGAGGCCAAGGCGGGTGGATCACGAGGTCAGGAGATCGAGACCATCCTGGCTAACATAGTGAAACCCCATCTCTACTAAAAATACAAAAAGTAGCCGGGCGTGGTGGCGGGCGCCTGTAGTCCCAGCCACTCAGGAGGCTGAGGCAGGAGAATGGCATGAACCTGGGAGGTGGAGCTTGCAGTGAACTGAGATCGTGCCACTGCACTCCAGCCTGAGCAAAAAAAAAAAAAAAAAAAAAAAAAACAAGAGTCTGATAATTCGGTCCTTCTATAATTCATGAGCATGACGACTGGGTGCTCACGGGCACTTGTGAGATGTGCCACCCTCTGAACCTTGTTACAACATCAGCACTTTACCCATCTGATCTGAAGGACAAAAAAAAAAGATTCTGAAGCCAGGTGCGGTGGCTCACACCTGTAATCCCAGCATTTTGGGAGGCTGAGGTGGGTGGATCGCCTGAGGTCAGGAGTTCGAGACCAGCCTGGCCAACATAGTGAAATCCCGCCTCTACTAAAAATACAAAAAATTAGCTGAGTGTAGTGGCGGGTGCCTGTAATCCCAGTTACTAGGGAGGCTGAGGCAGGAGAATCGCTTGAACCCAGGAGGCAGAGGTTGCAGATCATGCCAGTGCATTCCAGTCTGGGCGAAAAGAGCAAAACTCCATCTCAAAAAAAAAAAAAAAAAAATTCTGATAATTGTCTCCCTTCCATAGGAATTTCTCCCAGGAAAGAAATATCACCCCAATTCAGTTCCATATCAGAATTACTCTCCTCCATATTCCCTTCAGAGAGACTGGAAAACAGAAAAACAGTCACTCTTCACATGCATCTGTAATAATTTGATTTCAGTTCCTATTTTCTTCCATTTGACCCATATTTATACCTTTCAGATACTTAAGATTTAATAATAAGTGTAAATACTGTGAAAAAAAGTCATGTGATTGCACATTAAATGGAAAGCACTTATAAACTGACGGTAGTAAAATCCTAGCCTAGCGAAACAGACCTAAAACAATATTTGACTATATTTGAATTTTACTTAATGAGCTATCCATGGTGAACATATTACTTCCAGTTTCATAATAAGTTTATAGTTTTAGTAATTCTGCCATTAGTGCCTGGCTCAGCACTTTCTCATTTTAGCTCTCCAATTCTCTTCCAATCTGAGGAGCTAAATACTTTGCTCCTGGGTTTTTGTTTTTGTTTTTTCGAGATAGGGTCTTGCTCTGTCACCCAGGCTATAGTGTCATGGTGCAATCATAGCTTACTCCAACCTCCAACTCCTGGGCTCAAGTGCTCCTCCTGCCACAGCCTCCCAAAGCACTGGGATTACAAGCACATGCCATGGGGCCCTGCTAATTTTTAAAATTTTTAGTAGAGATGAGGTCCAGCTTTGTTGCCAGTCTGGTCTCGAACTTCTGGGCTCAGGCATTCCTCCTGTCTCAGCCTCCCAAAGTGCTGGGATTACAGGTGTGTGCCACCACACTTGGCCAACTTCTCAGTATTTTTATCAACATGGTCACTTGGCCAATTCCTCAGTATTTTTATCAACATGGTCTTCACCCTCCTCCCTCAACTGGATTCTCCCAAACATGCAGCTTTTTAAACTAAAATGAGTCTAACTAACAGCAGAATCAACAAGGAATGCAAACAAATCAGCAAGAATAAAACAAACAATCCCATCAAAAAGTGGGCTAAGGAAATGAATAGATAATTCTGAAAAGAAGAGATACAAATGCCCAACAAACATATGAAAAAATGCTCAACATCACTAATGATCAGGGAAATGCAAATCAAAATCATAATGCAATATCACCTTACTCCTACAAGAATGGCCATAATCAAAAATTCAAAAAATAATAGATGTCGGTGTGGATGTAGTGAAAAGGGAACATTTTCACACTGCTGGTAGGAATGTAAACTAATACAACCACTAGGGAAAACTGTAGAGATTCCTTAAAGAATTAAAAGTAGAACTACCATTTGATCCAGCAATCCCACCACTGGGTATCTACCCAGAGGGAAGGAAGTCATTATATGAAAAATATACATGCACACACATGTTTATAGCAGCACAATTTGCAATTGCAAAAATAGGGAACCAGCCCAAATGCCCATCAGTCATTGAGTGGATAAGGAAATTGTTATATATATATATATATTATATATATATATACACCATGGACTACTACTTAGCCATAAGAAGTAATGAAATAATGGCATTTGCAGTAATCTGGATGGAACTGGAAACTACTATTCTAAGTGAAGTAATTCAGGAATGGAAACCCAAACGTCATATATTCTCACTCATAAGTAGGAGCTAAGTTATGAGGACACAAAGGCATTAAGAATGATACAATGGACTTTGGGGACTCAGGGGAAAGAGCAGGAGAGGGGTGAGGAATAAAAGACTACATATTGGGTAGAGTATACACTGCTGCAGTGATGGGTGCACCAAAATCTCAGAAATCACCACTAAAGAACTTATTCATGTAACCAAATACCACCTGTTTCCCAAAAACCTATGGAAATAAAAAAAATAACATGAGTCTATAGCAGAATAGCAGAATATATATAAAATAGCTAGCTGCAAAAAAAAAAAAAAAAGCTTTTGCTATAGAAACTGATGCCTATGTGAACTGAGCATAATGAGGACACTTATCACACGAAAATTTTCATCTATCCATAAACTCTGGTATAACTTGTCATCAGAGAATTGCTATATTATAATCGGCTGGCACAGAGAAATAGATTCATTATAGAGTATTAGAAACTTTATTTTGAAAATTGGATTTTACTTGTAATTCAATAGCAGTATTCTTGAAAGTAATCAATTCCTATTCTAGTGGAAAATGTAGTCATTTCATAAATAAAAGGAATACCAGAAACAAAACTCAAATGACCTCTACAGGATTATTATTTCAGGAAGTTCTTAACTCAAAGCCACTTCCCTTGCGTTAGCATCTCAAGCAATAACAAGAAACATTGCTTAAAGTAAGCTAATAATTGTAGTCATTTTATGTACATACCAACAGTGTGAATGGCTTTCCTATAGGGCATTAGGCCAAAATTGTACTGAAAAACTCCCCTGGCATGAAACAGGGGCAAAGCAAACCCCATGATCTTCTGTAGTTTATCTTGAGCAGTTCTAATCCATGAGCCTTTGGGGTTGTCAACTTGTTTGAACAGTTCATTTTCACCAAAAGAAAACACTGGGACCAGAGAGGCGCTGCAACAACAAAGGGGACAGGTGAGAATATTCAATGAAAAGGATTCAAATAACTTATTCTGTTTAGCTGACTCTTGCAACACATTCTGAAAAAATTTTTAAATGTGCCCAAGCCTTCCTGTATTGCTAACTTCACGTTCACTGAAACTGTCTTAAACTTGACATTCTTTAGGGAGGAATTTCAGCAGGCTAGCCATTGATGGGATTTTATTCTATAGAAAATTAGGGTTCCAGGAAGCTTCTCTTTTATCTATAGCTTTGGCCACTGTTGATGTGGCTGGAAAATCACACTGTGTGTATAGAATGTTGGTGTTTGTTGTTGTTCTTGTTGTTTTGTTTTAGAGTTAAGTTTAATTGCTGAATGTCATGGCATTGAGCTACTGTAGTAAAAAGGTCATATTCCATTCCCCAAGAACATCCACACCTGCTTTTACTGTCAGATGGATTTGGAGGAGGTCTTTAAGAGCTAGAAAATCACCTTACTGCTTTGTGGTTTGTTTAATAATGTCTTTACTTTGCTGACCCACTACTTTATATAAAAAAAAAAAAAAAGCCACTTACCCATGGGTCAAAGCAATTTTAACAAATCCTTTCCGCTGGCGGATGAACAGAGTGGACTTTCCAGGATGGGCATCCAGTGATTCTTTTGCACCCCCAAGGACAATGACAGAGATGTTTCCACCTCCCTCCTTGCTTACCACATAGGACACACTTTTCTTGGAAACTGAAACTAGCCCTTAGTAAATAAAACAAAAAGTTTAACTAGTTATCCTTTTAAAAAAAAATTACAATGTTTTATCATAATATTCCATGACAATAGTAAACATTTAACAAAATTTCCTACACTGCTTACCTTTGGAGCACTTTGTAAGTTTGTAATTTTTCATAGTCAAATCTTTAGTAATGTATTCTATTAATAAGTTAACATTTTGGCAGGTGGTGGGCTAGGTCTTTAAAATACCATTCAGTCATTAGTAGGTTTACCACTTGTTTGTTTAGGTAGGCTGTGCACTGCTGAACTCTACAGGACACCATTTATATTGCATTCTGAGTAAAAGGATCCCCTGCCCCTGGAGTTGTTCAGTGCACAACCTGCTCAGCTGTATGTGGTGGCCTTGATATTTATCCTGGCAAAGTTTTACACAGAACCAAAAAGTATATTCTCCAAGAGGCTGCAGTGGATTTTCTGAATATACAATGGCCTGTTTTCAGATATTCTATATGGATCATTATTTTCCAAACCTGGATTTATAATATAAATGTGATAGCATTTGGCTGTGTCCCCGCCTAAATCTCATCTTGAATTGTAACTCCCACAATTCCTTCATGTCATGGAAGGGACCAAGTTGGAGGTAACTGACTCGTGAGGGCAGGTCTTTCTCATGCTGTTCTCATGATAGTGAATAAGTCCCATGAGATCTGATTGTTTTATAAAGAGGAGTTTCCCTGCACAAGCTCTCTCTTTGTCTGCCGCCATCCATGTAAGATGTGACTTGCTCCTCCTTGCCTTCTGCCATGATTATGAGGCCTCCCCAACCATGTAGAACTATAAGTCTTTCAAACCTCTTTTTCTTCCCACTCTTGGAATGTCTTTATCAGCAGTGTGAAATGAACTGATACAAAGTGGTTAAAAAAAAAAAATCAAGACATTTGACAACCTAGATCAGTTGCCAGATCTCTACATGTTTCCAATATGGATAGTCTGCCTTTGGTAAATTGTTCATTTAAAACAGTTTGATAATTGTTCAGTCTGTATTTCAGGCTTTCCCATGTAAAAATAACTTAAAAGATTTCTTTTCAGATTTCACATGTTCTGCATACTGAGGAAAATATAGGAAAGAATAAAGACAAAAATACAAACCATTCTTGAACTACATTTCAGAAATAATCACTTTTTAATGTCTTATGTGTCTTTCCATTCTGGGTTTTATCCATTTTTATTTAGTCATAATAGAATGTGTTAGACAGGCTTTATAAAGACATAGCATATCTCATCTCTTGAAGAAAATGGTATGCTAATTTTACTATGGGTTTCTATTATGGGAGGAATTATGACAGGATTCTGAATGACCCACTGCCCTCTTAAGAGGCAGAGGATGCTGGGTTAGAGGTAGGGAGCCTGAGCCTGCCTAGATGGGTTTGAACCTTCACTGAGGTCAAGGCATGCCATTCTGCTCTGTGTGAACCTGAGTGAGAGTTGGGTGCATCTCTTCCACCAGGAAGAGGGCCTCTTGGGTTTCCACACCCCTAGCTCTCCTAGCTTGCCTCTGGCCACTTCTCAGTTTTCCCTTAGTTTCCTTGTCTTCAGGCCATCTTTCAATGCTGTTATTTCTTAGGGGTCCTTCCTTATCTCTCTTGTCCTCTAACCTCATCTACACCCATGGATTCAAATACCATTTATGTATGCTGAGTTCTCCCAAATCCATCTGTCAGGAGATCTTCCTCCTGAGGTTCCAGGCTCATATCTCCAATTGCCCAATTGACATATCTACATTGACAGCTCTAAGACACCTCGAACTACATGTCTCCAAACCAAATGCATTAAATTCTCCCTCAAAGTGGTCCCTCTTCCAACATTACTTATCAAGGTGAATGGGACCATCATCTACCTGGTCAAAACACAGCTTCTTCCATATGTAGCCACCTTCTCCTTTCTTAGCCACCACATTCATTTGAAAGCATTTATTGAGCATTTGCCATAGGCCAGGTACAGGGCTAGATGTTGATAATAATGACAAAATACAGTTGCTGCCTTCATGAGGATGAATCAATCACTAAGTCTTAGTGACTCTATCAGATATTTTTGATATTAATCTCCTCTTCTGTATCTCCAGTGCCATTGCCACTGTTAGCTTAGCCCTTATCACCTCTCCATTCATCACCCAACAGGTCCCTTCCATCATCAGTCTCCAGGCCTACCTGCCTGTAACCACTTTCCAAGCTGCTGCCTGAACTATCTTTCTATTACACCAAATCCATCAGATCCCTCCTTTGCTCAAAATCCCTCCAAGTTCCCTATGGCTTATCTACAAGATAAAACCTAAAGTTCTCTGTATGGTATATATGGCTCTTGTGATCTGATCCTGTTACCTGTCCAAGCTTAAGGGGTAAACAGAAAGGAGCATGAACCTGAAACACAGTTGGCTCTGGCTGACACCTGCTAGGTATAGATATACACAAAATGGGACAAGAGGAATGGGTTGGAGGTGGGATTTAAAAGAACTCACAGATGCAGAATCCTCTTGCGTAAGAGCAAAACCAAGTGCTGTCAGCAAAGGCCCTCTGAAGCCCTATGGTTCCATACTACATGAGGTCTGGTGCCTATGTCTGTCAGTCTTTCACTCCCAGAGAGGCAGCCACCTGGGCAGGCACAGTCAAGAGGGGCAGCCTTGGACCAAGGGCTGTCCTAGGAATCTGGTTCTGGGAAGTATAGATAACTCTCTAGACTTAGAGACAAGGATAGTCCAAACCTCCACTGGCTGAAAGTTTGAATATTTCTATTTACCTTTTAGGGAAAGGAACGTTGTACCACAGAAAATAATTCATGATGTCAGAAACCAGTGATTGCTGGGCTCAGTGGCTCATGCCTGTAATCCCAGCAGTTTGGGAGGCCAAGGCGGGCGGATCAACTGAGGTCGGAACTTCCAGACCAGCCTGACCAACATGGAGAAACCCCATCTCCGCTAAAAATACAAAATTAGCCGGGGGTTGGGGAGCATGCCTGTAATCCCAGCTGCTTGGGAGGCTGAGGCAGGAGAATCACTTGAACCTGGGAACTGGAGATTGCTGTGAGCCAAGATCACGCCATTGTTCTCCAGCCTGGGCAACAAGAGCGAAACTCCCTCAAAAACAAAAGCAAAACAAACAAACAAACAAACAAAAAACAAAGAAACCAGTGATTGCAAACAGGTTTCCTCTCCAAAGCCAACTCTAGTAAACTGCAGTGGCTGTAGGGGCACTATACGGAGAAAGATTCCAAGATGGAGTATATGCGTCTGATATGGCCATGGAGAAGGGGGTACCCACATCTCTTGGGCCATGAATTTGCCAAATCTTCTCTTAACTATACGACTCAAACTCACCTGCAGCAATGCTTTGAATAAGCAAACACTTCAAATATGTTTCTGTGCTTTTGTGAAACTTAAACATTTTTCCCTGTAATTTTCTTCCTTTTATAAAACTCTAAAACAATGTATACAAAACAAGGAGGAGAAGTAATTCCCCCCATCAAACCTTTGGTGGTTAAGAAGGGGATAGTGCACCCTCCGCAGGCCAGATGCGGGATAGCTTAGAGGGTTTAGTGCGCCCTCTAGTGTGCCCCGTGGACCAGGCTGGACTTTGAAAACAGAAACAGAATCTGAAAATCCAGCCGTGAATCCTGGTCCTTGGGTGCTTAGTGATATCCTACCAGGTATATAATGACAATAATCACTTGAGAAATTCATAAGACGTAATAAAAATCTAGAAAACCATGAACAATTCTTTTTTTTCTTTCTTTCTTTTTTGAGACGTAGTCTCGCTCTGTCACCCAGGCTGGAGTGCAGTGGCACGACGTTGGCTCACTGCAACATCCATCTACTGGGTTCAAGCAGTTCCCCCACCTCAGCCTTCTGAGTAGCTGGGATTACAGGCGCCTACTATCATGCCCTAATTTTTGTATTTTTAGTAGAAACGGGGTTTCACTATGTTGGCAAGGCTGATCTCGAACTCCTGACCTCAAGTGCTCCAGCCCACCTCCGCCTCCCAAAGTACTGGGATTACAGGCATGAGCCACTGCTCTCATTTCTTTGTATTTATTTTTTTAATTGTGATTGGGTCTCACTCTGTCACCCAGGCTGGAGTGCAGGGGCGCCATCTCCAGTAACTGCAGCCTTGGCCTCCCAAGCTTAGGTGATCCTTCCCCCTCAGCCTCCCGAGTAGCTGGGACTACAGATGTGTGCCACCATGCCCAGCTAATTTTTGCATTTTTTGTAGAGACAGAGTTTTCCCATGTGGCCCAGGCTGGTCTCAACCTCCTGGGCTCAAGAGATCTACCCACCTCAGCCTCCTAAAGTGCTGGGATTACAGGCGTGAGCCACCGCGCCCGGCCTGGACTCTTATTTCTGAGCCAAGTTATTTTTAATCTAGGAAGACAGCAAGTTGAATACGTTTAGTTTTATCGCTGCTGATACTTCAAGACACAACGAAAGACATTTTCCATTTCTAGTATTCGTAACAGCGTGCACGGTGCCTCTCCAAGGCAAGTAAGTGATTTGTCACTTACTTGATCCATGTTTTCTTCTTCTACATCTGAATACACAAAATGCATTCATTACTTTATTTGATCATTGTGTTAATATTCATTGAACATTTCTATGTTCCAGACACCATGCTGGATACTTAAGATGGAACAGAAAAGAAGACACAGTTTGTGTCTTTCTGACACTTACAGTCCAGTGGGGGAGGCCAGGAAACACCCAGACCACATAGGAAGTGCCAGATGAGGATAAAACAGGTTTTACTCTAAGAGACCATAAACACACATGGGCCTGTGAGGAAATGTTCTGTGTGCTCCTGCTACCCCAAAGCACTGTGGAAGCAGTGATCTGCCATCACTTACCAATACTCATCATATACTCTCGGAAGACAGGACACCAGAACCAAAGTGGCAGCACATGAAGATATGAAGTAAAGCCAGGAAACAGCTCCTTGAAGTCGGAATAATTTGTAGAAAAATTCCCAAAGGCTCCAGTCGCCAATATTCCATGGGGGTGAAAACCAAATATATAGTTGTGACTTGGATCCAAATCTTGAGTTTTGATGAGCTACGGCACATTCATATTGAGATTTAAAAAAAAAAGAAAATTCCCTTATTATTTTCCAATGAGAAACAAAAGGACTAGTTTTTGTGTCAAGAGACAATGGAGAACATGACTCATTTTTGTTCCCTGGGTTGGAGCTGTTTCCAAATTTCCAAACCATCTTTTGAGCCCAGATTCCTTTATATACAGCCTTCTAGATTTTATCAAGTCAGCTTACAGTTCATTTAGTCATTGGAATCAAATTGCAGCCTTTCTCCCTGCTATGATTTGAATGTGTCCCTCAAAAGTAAGTGTTTAAAAATTTAATCCCCAATGCAACAGTGTTGGAGGTGGGGCCTAATGAGAGGTGATTAGGAATGAAAGCAGAGTTAATGGATTAATGCCATTATCATAGAAGGGGGTTTGCTATCTTGGGAATAAGTTCCTTAAAAAAGAATGAATTCAACCCCCTCTTGCTCTTTCTTGGCCTCTCCTGCCCTTCCACCTTGCGCTGTGGGCTGTTGGCAGCAGGAAGGCTCTTGCCAGATACCAACATCTTTGGTATTGGCCTTCCCAGCCTCCACAGCTGTGAGAAATAAATTTGTTTTCTTTATAAATTACCTAGTCTTTGGTATTCTGTTTTAGCAGCACAAAACAGACTGAGACACCCCCTCTGAAAAAGAAGCGTGAGATGTATGTGATGAAAACAAATTTCCACTTTTCTCCTAACTCAACATAATACTTTTTAAAACAATTGTACTCACATGAATTGGAAAATAGTCCTTAAAGTGTTTCCAAAGAGTCCAATTTCTGATCCAGCTGGATCTCCTGCCTCCTTGCTCTGGGGTATGCCAGTCAAAGTAAAGCCACGTCAAATAAGGGATGTAAAGGAACCAATAGTTGTGTATGATCAGCATCACAGTGATTGCAATGGACATCTGTGCTGTAAGAAAAGAAAAAGTCTCATGGAATAGTGTCTGTTAGTATCTGCTCGCTGCAGTGGTCCATGGCAGGGGGATTAATACATACAAGATATGTTAAACCGAGCCTCAGTTCAGGTAAGGTAATACAACAAGACAGTGATGACATAGTATTATTTAACATTTATTGGATGCTTACTATATGCCAAGTATTGTGTTATGGACCCTGCCAAGCTATTTTTATTTAATCCTCATATAGCCACATACCAATAAAGTAGCCATAGTACTCTTTTTAGTTTTGAAGGCGAGGTGGAAGGAATGGGTAGAGGAAACACCGAGCCATAATGTTCTTTCTAAAGAAGAGAAAATGGAAGCTTATAGAGGGGTTGAGTTGCCCAAGCCACACAGCATATAAGTGGTTGATCTGTCTGAATTTAAAGTCTAACTACTTAGTCATAGCTTTACATCACCTCCCCTCTGTGAAGGATCATCACTGACAGGAGGGATGTGGAGAATTTCCTACTACAGGAAATCCTATCTTCCTATCTTGACCGAGCAACCATTATTCATGTGTCCACAAAGAAGGCCCATTCTAGCAACAAACTTCATTTTCAGGAACTCTACTGTCAGAGACTGAAATAGCAAAGGTGGGACTCTTCAGATCTTAGCATGCATCACTTCTTGCAACATTTGATAATGAGAGAGCAATCCTAATTATTTATGTGCCTAATAACATAGCTTCAAAATACACAGGGCAAAAACTGTCAAAACTTGACTTGGGTGGTATTGACAAGAATGGTTACCTTCAAGTAACACATGCAGCTCACCTATACGTTTTTTAAATGTCTATGTTATATACTACAATTTAAAAATTACGAAAAGAGAAACATGCTAACAAGAGAAAGAGGATGTACATGAAGACATAAAGCCTGGCACATAGTACATCTTCACTAAATGCCAGCTACTATGACTTTAAGGAGTGCTGTTGCTGCTTTCTCTTCTATAACACACTGTAGTCTCCTATCTGGGGTTCGTTTCCACTCCCAAACTCTTACCTACTGCCAATCAACTTTGTTAAAGACAACCCTGTCCCCAAGTTATCCACCAAAGTGGATAGTAGATAAATAGCACCTTAATCTATTGTTGAAATATACACATATCTACTGACATATATGTTTTACCAAAAACAGAACATTTATTTATATTTTTTCTTTTCTTTTTTTTTTTGAGATGGAGTCTCGCTCTGTTTCCCACACTAGAGTGCATGGGTGCAATCTCGGCTCACTGCAGCCTCCACCTCCTGGGTTCAAGCGATTCTCCTGCCTCAGCCTTCCAGGTAGCTGGGATTACAGGCGCGCACCACCACGCCCAGCTAATTTTTGTATTTTTTAGTAGAGACAGGGTTTCACCACATTGGCTAGTCTGGTCTCAAACTCCTGACTTCAAGTGACCCACCCACCTCAGCCTCCCAAAGTGTTGGGATTACAGGCGTGAGCCACCGCGCCTAGCCTATTTATATTTCCTGATACAGATAAATCAATACATTTCTCAGATATATCACTGAACCCAGTCAGGAAATGGACTTGCTGCTCTCTCCAGAGTTGGTTAAAGTTTAAAAGACTGGATGAAAGGTTAAGAGAGCATGTGTCCTCCACACCTCTGTGGGGTACCTGTTTCCTTCTGGACCCGCCAGAAAAGTTTTCATGAGTCCAAAGCACGCTGTAAAGAGTGCCTTCTGCCCTCATTCCTACCAGGATCATTCTATTTTGCTTCCTTTGCTTTCTTCTATCAAGATCTGAGTACTGATGATTTGCCACTATTGGTTAGTTATTTGTTTATTTTGATAAGATGTGCAAAAATATGACAGGAAACTTACGTGGGCTTCATTTTTTTGTATTCAAAGTTTGATCAGGTACGTGGGCCTCGTTTTTTTGTATTCAAAGTTTGATCAGGTAAGCTACAGTGAAACAGGGAAGGGAAAGAGCAGTTATTGAGTGGAGAGCCATTCTCCTTCCCTGCATATGGAGCATCTCGTTTATTCCTCCTTGCAACCCCCAAGGTACACGTTACTGCCCCATTTTACAGTTGTAGAAACTGAGGCTCAGGACAACATGATGAAACCCCATCTCTACTAACAATACAAAAATTAGCTGGGCATGGTGGCGGGCACCTGTAATCCCAGTTACTCAGAAGGCTGAGGCAGGAGAATGACACGAACCCGGGAGGAGGCAGAGCTTGCAGTGAGCCCAGATGATGCCACTGCACTCCAGCCTGGGCAACAAAGCGAGACTCCATCAGAAAGAAAAGAAAAGAAAAGAAAAGAAAAGAAAAGAAAGAAAGAAAGGAAAGAAGTAAAGAAGGAAAGAAGGAAGGAAAGAAAGAAAGAAAGAAAGAAAGAAAGAAAGAAAGACAGAAAGACAGAAAGAAAGACAGAAAGAAACTAAGAAACTGAGGCTCAGGAAATTTGAGTGTCCAAATGATTTGCAGCTGGATCTGCCTAATCCTTAAACCCATGCACTTTTTCACAAAGCCACACTGTCCTCCAGCTAATGGTAATAACACTGTAGACCAACTTATTATAGGTGCATAAGCAGGTTCATAAGCATAAAGAAGCAGGCAAGTGGGAGGTTCTGTTTTCCTTTCTACAAAGATGGAAAAACTGACACCAAAAGCAAACTCACCTAATTTTAATCACAGAGTGAGCCAGGAACAGATCCAAAAATAATGTCCCCAAGCTACTAATTCAATATTCCACTAACCGACCCCTGAATACCTGAATACATGCTGCATATCTCTTTAATGCTCATTACATGTTTTGCATCAAAAGAAGAAAACACAGTCAGGAGCAATGGCTCATGCCTGTAATCCCAGCACTTTGCAAGGCTGAGGTGGGTGAATACCTGAGGTCAGGAGTTCGAGACCAGCCTGGCCAACATAGAGAAATCCAGTCTCTACTAAAAATACAAAAATTGGTGGGGTGTGGTGGCGGGCGCCTGTAGTCCCAGCTATTTGGGAGGTTAAGGCAGGAGAATCTCTTGAACCGAAGAGGTGGAATTTGTAGTGAGCCAAGATCATGCCATTGCACTCCAGGTTGGGCAACGAGAGAGACTCTGTCTCAAAAAAAAAAAAAAAAAAGGAAGAAGAAGAAGAAAACACTATAAAAACTAGGTGACTAGATAACTTCTCTTTTCTATACATGCTATATATCTCTTTAATGTTCATTACATGTTTTGCATATATAATAGTTAAAATGTAGGTCTGGAATTGAACTGCTAATCGGAATTTGCCACTGACAAGCTTCCTGACCTGGGACAAATTCTATATGAGCTCTTGATCCTCAATTGCGCTGCCAGTAAAATGGGCTTGTGACAGTTCATGTTTCCAAACGCCACAAAGGGAATAAGTAACATAAGGGTATACAGTGCTTGGCACAGAACTACCAGTCATCAAATGCGAGCCACTGTTATAATAACTTTCTTTACTATTACAAATTTGGAGAATGCAAAATGTAGATGCAGACAGGACATCAGGCAAGTTCCTGTCACTCAACAAAAACTACTTGTAAAATTTTCCTTTTGGACTTTTTTTCCCCTGTGAACAGATTATGTTTCCTTAATATGGCTGATCACACGTTTTTTAAAGTTTTGTATTTTATCACTTACAGTTATTTCACATTAGCTGTTTGGTATTACAATGTTATTTTTAATGACTGATCAACATTCCATTGATTGTCAGTGTTAATTCAACCCTTCTCTTCATTTTAAACATCTGTGATTCTAACAATTTTTCTCTATAAATGTAATCTTGCATAAAGTTTCCCCACATTTTGATTTACTTCCATAAGATAATAAGAAGTAAAATACGGTTAGGCATGGTGGCTCACGCTTGCAATCCCAGCACTTTGGGAGGCCAAAGCAGGTGGATCATGAGGTCAGGCGTTTGAGACCAGCCTGGCCAACATGGTGAAACCCCGTCTCTACTAAAAATACAAAAATGAGCTGGGCATGGTGGCAGGCGCCTATAATCCCAGATATTTGGGAGGCTGAGGCAGGAGAATCATTTGAATCTAGGAGGCAGAGGTTGCAGTGAGCCGAGACTGTACCATTGCACTCTGGCCTGGGCGACAGAGCGAGACTCTGTCTCAAAAAAAGAAAAAAGTAAAATACTGGATGGCTAAGCAGAAACATCTTTGTCATCTGATACACTTCGATATTTTGCTATCCAAAGAAGTTGTTCTAATTTAAATTCCCACTCTAGACACTGCATACATTTTTTTGTTTCAAATCATAAAGAGCATCACAATAGTTTTGTAATCCTTTGATTCTTGGTTTTTTTTGTTTGTTTGTTTGTTTTTTTTTGTGAGACAGAGTCTCACTCCGTTGCCCAGGCTGGAATGCAATGACATGATCTCAGCTCACTGCAACCTCCGCCTCTTGGGTTCAAGGGATTCTCCTGCCTCAGCCTCCTGAGTAGTTGGGATTGCAGGCACATGCTATCCTGCCCGGCTAATTTTTGTAGTTTTAGTAGAGACAGGGTTTCACCATGATGGCCAAGTTGGTCTCGAACTCCTGACCTCAGGTGATCTGCCCAGCTCAGCCTCCCAAAGTGTTGGGATTACAGGCGTGAGCCACTGCACCTGATCCTGTAATCCTTTGATTCTAAATGGGATTGAAAGAAGAAAACACTACAAAAACTAGGTGACTAGATACTCTCTATTTTCTATTTTTATCTCATTAAGCAATTCAAGGTAACTTGATTCTTCTAAATTGGAGTTCAAAGAGAAGAGGAAGATATAAAGGTCTACGCCATTACATTGTGCAGCTCTCAAAACTCATGTTGATAACTTCAAAAGTTGTCTAGATTCACAAACCAAGTTGAGTTTAAGGCCTGAATTTTAGCTGAGTTGATTTATCTATATTCTGGATTAAAAACCACAACTTGGCTTCCTATCAATGACACTCTATTTTCACTCAGCTCACATAGATTCTACTTTCTCCATATTGTTGAGGAAGCTGTCCCTCACTCACTGTTTTTTTTTTTTTTTTGAAACAGAGTCTCACTCTGTTGCCCAGGCTGGAGTGCAATGGTGTGATCTCGGCTCACTGAACCTCCACCTCCCGGGTTCAAGTGATTCTCCTGCCTCGGCTTCCCAAGTAGCTGAGATTACAGGCACATGCCACTATGCCTGGCTAATTTTTGTATTTTTAGTAGAGGTGGGGTTTCGCCATGTTTGCCAGGCTGGGGGCTAGAACTCCTGACCTCAGGTGATGCACCCACCTCAGCCTCCCAAAGTGCTGGGATTACAAGCATGAGCCACTGCTCCCAGCCCTTTTTTTTTCTTTTAATTTAAGTGAAATTCACATAACATAAAAAACTAGTGATTTTAAAGAGAACACTCCGGTGGCATTTAATTCACAATGTTGTACAACTACTAGCACCATCTAGTTCCCAAACATCCCCCTTATTTCAAAATAAAACCCTTTACCCATTAAGCGGTTACTCCCCATTCCTCCCTCCCTTCCACTGCTGGCAATTACCAATCTGTAGTCTGTCTCTTTTTCTTTGTTTTTTTTTCCTTTTTTTTGAGACAGGGTCTCACTTTGTCACTCAGGCTGCAGTGCAGTGGCATGAACATGGCTCACTGCAGCCTCGACCTCTCGGGCTCAGGTCATCCTACCACCTTAGCCTCCCAAATAGCTGGGACTAGAGGTGCGCACCATGATACCTGGATACTTTTTGTATTTTTCATAAAGATAGGATCTTGCCATGTTGCCCAGGCTACTCTTGAACTCCTGAGCTCAACCGATCCTCCTGTCTCAGCCTTCCAAACTGCTGGGATGACAGGTATGAGCCACTGTACCTGGCTGTAGTCTGTTTCTATGGAGGTACCCACTCTCAATATTCATATGAATGGAATGGTATAATATGTGACCTTTTGTAGACTTTTGTTTAACATCAAGTTTTTTGTAGACCTTTGTTTAACATCAAGGTTTTGAGGTTCATCCATGTTGTAGCATGTATCAGTACTTCATTCCTTTTTATGGCTGAACAATATTCCCACATACACATACACTGTAATCTGCTTATTCATGCATCTGTTGATGGACATTTGGGTTGCTCCCACCTTTGGCTACTGTGAAGAGTGCCACAGTGCCCCCATCGCTGGAAACTTACTACATGTTTGAAACAAGTAGGGCTCCAGCAAAGTGTATGTGTGATCATTGAATTTAGCACCATCAATAAAGGGACAAAATGACATGATGCCTCCTCATAGGATCTAATGGGAAATACAGTCTGTCACCTTAGCCAAGTCCAGGTTGGCGGGGGCACTCTACAAGATAACTGGCTTGGGCTGTTTAAAAATAATCAACCTTATAAAAGCTTTAAAAACAAATAAAAGCTATAGGAACTGGTCTACCTATAAAGGAAAAGTTGAAGACAATTAAGGAAATTTGAATATAAAGCATGTATTAAATAAGATTATCGTATCCCTGATACATTTCTTGGGTATGATAGTAGGATTTTGATTATACAGAAAATCCTTGTTTTCAAGCGATACATGCTATAGTATTCAAGTGTTATGATGTTTACAACTTAGTTTCTTCTAAATTGTTCAGCAGCAACAACAAAGTGTGTGTGTGTGTGTGTATGTGTGTGTGTGCGTGTGGTGAGAGGGAGAGAAAGCAAATGTGGCAAAATGCTAAAAAGTTGCTAAATCTGGATAAAAAAGAATATGTTTTCAAAAATTTTGATTTTATTATGGTAAGAGCACTTAACATGCAGTCTACCTCATAACAAACATTTGTGTAAACAAGTGTATAGCGCAGTATTGTTAGTTGTAAGTACCAAAAACCGTGTCTGTGACATAATAATATTTGGTCTCTGCCCCCAGTTCCTGGCTTAGGGCTCCTAAAACTATTGTAATTTCCTGATCAACAGGGGTGCTAGGTACATCTTTCCATCTTTTGTTCTAATATTTGAACCTCAGTCCTGATGCTGAACTTCCAATCCCTTGGAACTTCCTGAATGACAGCAATGTCTTTTCTTCTAATGAGGCAACTCTTGGTGGACTCCAGGATGGTGGCTGGTCACCGAAAGACTAAGCAGTCACTAGATGCTTGGAACCTGCAGCCCCACTCCCATCCTCAGGGAGAGGAGAGGGCTGGAAATGGAGTTAGTGACTGATCATGTTAGTAACTGATCATGCCTAAATGAGGAAGGCTCCATAAAGTCCAGAGTTCAGACAGCTTCTGGGTTGGTGAACACAATCACAAGCTGAGAGATTGTTGTACCCCAATGCCAAGAGGACAGAAGCTCCTGTGCTTTGGAACCTTCCAGACCTCTACCTAGGCACCTCATCATCTATATCCTTTATCATATCCATTAAAATAAACTGCCAAACATAAGTGTTTTCCTGAGCGCTGTGAGCCATCATAGCAAATGACAGAGTTCAAGGAGGAGGTTGTGTAAATCCTTAATTTGTAGCCAGTCAGAAAGAAGCACAAGTGCCAACCTGGACTTGTGGTTGGCATCTAAAGTTGGGGCAGTCTTGTAGATTGAGCTCTTTACCTGTGAGACCTAGCTCCAGGTACACAGCATCACAACTGAACTATAGAATACGTAGTTGGTGTCTGGAGAGTTGGAGAAGGGTTGGTCCAGCAAAATTAGGGCTGTAAATTTTCAGTTTCCAAGAATTGAAGACTTTTGGCAAGGAGTGGTGGCCAGGTCTGTGGCTTCTGGAAAGCGCTTAAACGCTTACACAGACAATTCTCATACATTAATGATTTTCCCTCTGTTGTCTCTACCCTTTCTGACTCCATTCCACTCACCTAGCTATTTACAATAAGTGAAATTGTTCTATAAAATCTCCATGAACAACCTGCATCAGCCAAAACATTGTGAAAACCATTGAACGTTTGTCTACTTGCATTAAATAATGACCGTAATTAAGAAATAATTTAAGACTTTAACTTGTATATGTATTCTTTCTTCCTATTCTCATCCAAAAATTTTTCATATTTTTCTGCATGAAAGCTGTTTCTATACTTATTTTAACCATTTAACATAGTATGGAGAACGTAAGTAAAATTCAGAGATAAAAATCCATTAGCACTTCTTTCCCTTCTTAGTCCCAGAGACACTATATTTTTAAAATACCTATCTGTGCCATCTGTGGAACATAAGAATGTAAGTGTAAATTCTTCTGATTTTAAAAATTTCTATTTTAAGAGAACTTGCCTCCCAGAGTTTTAAGGGTTGTGCTAAAAGACAAATCTCATCAGACCCCTTTGCAGAATTTTGCAGCCTAGTTTTCTTCATATGTGGGTTAATGCTACACTGCTTTTAAAAAGTGTTGCATACAGGGAAATACATTTTTCTTGTTTTATAGCACAGTCAATCTTGAACCTACTTCCTTGCCTGAAGAAGGCAAATAAATTATAACAAACATCTGGTTGAAACCAGCCCCATGTTCTGAATATTTCAGGAAGGTTTCCATAAACACAAATACTCTGTATAGCTCAAACTGAAATCCATGGAGATAATCCATAACAAAAGAGACACACTAGCATTTACAAAAGGCCAAGAATCCCTTGTGTAATATTAAAATGCACTTTCTCAAAATTTTCCAGATTAAAAGAACTAATAAGACAACAGGCCGGGCGCGGTGGCTCAAGCCTGTAATCCCAGCACTTTGGGAGGCCGAGATGGGCGGATCACGAGGTCAGGAGATCGAGACCATCCTGGCTAACACGGTGAAACCCCGTCTCTACTAAAAATACAAAAACTAGCTGGGAGAGGTGGCGGGCGCCTGTAGTCCCAGCTACTCGGGAGGCTGAGGCAGGAGAATGGCGTAAACCCAGGAGGCGGAGCTTGTAGTGAGCTGAGATCTGGCCACTGCACTCCAGGCCGGGCGACAGAGTGAGACTCCGCCTCAAAAAAAAAAAAAAAAAAAAAAAAGACAACATAATGTGAAAAGACAAAATTACAGCAAATTTAGTTATGGAGCTAATTGACTTTTATTCACTATTCATGAATCAGGGCAGCCTCCATTCTGCAAAACAGAAGGAGAGCTTTTACTGAGTAATGGTGGAACAGTGGGTAACGTAGAAACAAGGAAAACAGACCAAGAGGGAAGAAAAAGTGGATTGGCTATTGTCATGTCACTTCAGGTTTCTTTTTTATAAAGGTTAAAGCAAAGGCGACTTCCTTATTACACTGACTCAGGCAGACTGGATCTCAGGAAAACCGGTCTATTTGGAGATCTTCCTGCTTCCATGAAGTTTCAAGTTTGATTATGTGGCACATAGGATGAGTGACTCCACTTTGGTTTGCTCGCATCTGCTGGAGCCTAGTGCAGGAGCTCAGTCCAAAACAATGACTGCCCATAATTTCTGTTTAACACAACTAAATACAACATGCGGATTCCTTTGCTACACAGGACTTTAGTAAGAGAACTGTTGAAATATTTTTCTGATTTGGGTAATTGCACTGTGGCTATGGAAGAGAAATGTTCTTGGTTTTAGGACATATATACTGTAATCAGTTCAGTTAGTTTTCTACAAATTAAATTATAAGCTAATTCCATTCAAACAGCAATCCCAGTCAAAATCCCAGGAGGCTTTTTTTGGTGTGGAAATTGTCAACCTGATCCTAAAATGCATATGGAAATTATAAGGACTTGGAATAATCAAAACACCTCTGAAAAACAACAACACCAACAAAGTTTGAAGTTGGAATCAGTTTGAATATCTGATTCCAAGAATTATTATAAAGCTACAATAATCAAAACAACATGGTACTGGCATCAAGATAGATAAACACATCAATGGCACAGAATAAAAAGTCTAGAAATAAACCCATGCATATATGGACAACTGGTATTTGATAAAGGCACGAGGGCCATGCAGTAGAGAGCTGACAGTGATCTTTCAAAAAAGAGCTGGAACAATTGGATTATACATACGCAAAAAAAATGAACTTAGACACTGTACCATACACAAAAATTAACCCTACATAGATCATAGATCTATATGGAAAACCTAAAACTATTAACACTGGTAGGAGAAAATATAGAAGAAAATTTTTGTGACCTTGGATTAAGCAAAGAATTTTTTTTTTTTTTAATTGAGACAGAGTTTTTTGCTCTTGTCACCCAGGCTGGAGTGCAATGGCATGATCTCAGCTCACTGCAACCTCCACCTCCTGGGTTCAAGCAACTCTCCTGCTTCAGCCTCCCGAGTAGCTGGGACTACAGGTACCTGCCATTGTGCCCAACGAATTTTTATATTTTTAGTAGAGGCAGGGTTTCCCCACGTTGGCCAGGCTGGTGTCGAACTCCTGACCTCAGGTTATTCACCTGCCTCGGCCTCTCAAAGTGCTGGGATTACAGACGTGAGCCACCGCACCTGGCTGGTTTAAGCAAAGATTTTAAAGATATGATATCTAACACAATCTATTAAAAACATGGATACATTGGACTTCATCAAAATTAAAACTTCTGCTCTTCAAAAGACACTGTTAAGAGATTGAAAGGATAATCCATAGACTGAAAGAAAAATCTATACAAAGCTCATGGCTGATAAGTGACTTTATATCTAGAATATACAAGAACTCTCAAAACTCAGCAATAGGAAAACAAGCAATCCAATAAAAACCAGACAAAAGATTTAAACAGATACTTCAACAAGGAATACAGATGGCAACTATGCAAATGAAAAGATGCTCACGGTCATTAGTCATTGAGGACATGCAAATTAAAGCCACAATGAGACACCACTACACACTTATTAAAATTGCAAAAACTGGGGCTCAGCAACATTCTCTTGACTCCTGGTGGTCAGTGGGGGAAGCGTGTGGGCAAGTCAGCACTCACCATCCAGTTAATCCAGGCCTATTTGCTAATGGATTATGATCCAATCACTTAAGATTCCTATGCAAAGCATTGTGTGATAGACAACACAGCAGGCTGGCTAGATATTTTAGATAAAGCAGAACAAGAAGAGTTTGGAGCCACGAGACAACAGAATATGAGGACTGGCGCGGGCTTCCTGTTGGTCTTTTGAGTCACGGGCGAGGCAGTTTTGAAAAAACATCTAAACATTTCAAAGACAGATTCTCAGAGTAAATGATTATGATGAGTTTCCAATGATTTTATTTGGCCATAAAGCAGATCTGGATCTTTAAAGACAAGTAACACAGGTAGGACAGAGTTAGTACGGCAACTTAAGGCAGCACACCCAGAAGGCATTAGCAAAGGATAGAATGAATGTAGCTTAAACTTTCCATTAACGTGTCCAGGTAATAAGGAAATTTCAAGAGCAGTAACTTCCTTCTTCACCAGAACCGACACGGAAAGAAAAGGACAAGAAAGGCTGCTACTGTGTCATTTTCTAGAATCCTTTGAGTTTTAGCTATCAGCCTCCAGGAAAAGCCGTCATCTTCTTTTTCTCTCCTTACAGTTTACATCTCATTAGTATCTTTCCAGCCTTAGACAAACGTTAGCCTTAGACCAAGAAGCTGGTGAGTCCTTTCCATGAAGATAACACAATGGTCATTTCCAGACAAATTTAAAGGAAATGCCAAGGCTGCTTCAAAATTATCTGATTTCATTAAAATATATATGCCAGGCATGGTGGCTTTTTAGTAGAGACAGGGTTTCACCACATTAGCCAGGATGGTCTTGATCTCCTGACTTCGTGATCTGCCCGCCTCGGGCTCCCAAAGTGCTGGGATTACAGGCGTGAGCCATTGTGCCCGGCCAATAAGTATTTTTAAATGTTTATAAGCAAGTATACTTTACAACATACCTTGTAAATATGTAAAGGTAAGTATTTAATTCTCATTGTTCATTTTTAACTGACAAAGCATAAAAAGTGGAAACTACAGAAGTTGTGGTAGAACTTTTACTTGCTGGTCTGGTTTTCGTTGTATCCGCCTTTGGCCAGTCACATATCTACTCAAAAAACCTTCCCAATAGAGTACAACAGGATGAGACTCTGAGATCATTTTCAGTATCCCCTACTAGAGATTGACTGTTATATCTCAGGTATGAAGCATAAAATTTTAGTTGACAATTAGTATAATTGTGGATGGCTTCTGACTTTGTTTTTTAATTCCGTGGATTGTGTTTAAACAATTCAAAAGCATGTTCCTGATTTTTAGATACTAAAATACACAGTTGTCACTTTATTGAACATGTACGAAAGTCCCACGAAGTTTTTTTTTTTTCTTTCTTTGAGACAGAGTCTCACTCTGTCGCCCAGGCTGGAGTGCAGTGGCGCCATCTCAGCTCACTGCAAGCTCCGCCTCCCGGGTTCACGCCATTCTCCTGCCTCAGCCTCCCAAGTAGCTGAGATTACAGGCGCCTATCACCACACCCGGCTAGTTTTTTTTTTTTTTTTTCGTATTTTTAGTAGAGACGGGGTTTCACCGTGTTAGCCAGGATGGTCTCAATCTCCTGACCTTGTGATCCGCCCACCTCGGCCTCCCAAAGTCTGGGATTACAGGCATGAGCCACCGTGCCCGGCCAGTCCCATGAAGTTTATAGAGCATACCCTTATATAGCTTCAGGTGCCAAAATTAAAATTGATCTGTATCACAAGAAAAAAAAATTGCAAAAATTAAATAGACTGCAACGAGTGATGGTAAAGACATGGAACAATTAGAACTCTCATGCACTGCCAGTGAGAATGTAAAATGATGTAATAGTTTGGAAGAAACTTTGGTGATTCCTGGAAAAGTTAAACCTGCAACTATCATATAATCAAGCCATTACATTCTTAGGTTTACCTATGAATAAAGAAAGTATCTGTTCATACAAAGATCTGTAGGTGAAAGTTCATGGTAGTATTATTCATAATAGCTATGAGCCAAATATTCATCAATAGATGGTTGGACAAATTGCAATATATCCATGGAAAAGAATGCTGCTTAGAAACAAAAAGCAATGAACTACTGATATATATGAGAAAGAGCCTCAAAATAATTATGCTGAGTGAAAGAAGCCAGACAAAATGAGAGTATATATGATGTGATTCCATTTATACAAAACTCTAGAAAATGCAAACTAATCTGTGGTGACAGATCAGATCATATCAGGCGCAGTGTGGCTCACACCTGTAATCCCAGCACTTTGAGAGGTCAAGGTGGGAGGATCCCTTGAGCCCAGGAGTTCCAGACCAGCCTAGACAACATAGAGAGACCCCATTTGTATAAAAAGAAAGAGAGAAAAGAAAGAAAGAAAGAAAAAGAAAGAAAGAAAGAAAGAAAGAAAGAAAGAAAGAAAGAAGAGAGAGAGAGAGAGAGAGGAGGGAGGAGGGAGGGAGGGAGGGAGGGAGGGAGGGAGAAAGGAAGGAAGGAAGAAATAAAAGAGATCAGTGGTTGCTTGTGAAGGGGTGTAGGGGGTGGGCAAAGAAGGAGGGCTTACTGTTTGATTTTATTACTAAATGAAACATTTTGCTACTTTAAAATATATTCCAAGTACTAATAGCTTAAACTCACTTTCCTGGTGGTGGCAAGAAAAATGCATTCTGGAATTTTGATTTAGAGATCTTAAATCTCTAAATTTCTTCACCACCGGAAGTAACTATTATATCAACTCCTTACTTAAAACTTGATAATTAAATGGAAGAAGATAGCATTTATCCTTTCTTTCCTGTAAGAATTGAATTGTAGGGTAGTCAAATAGTGCTACATGATGAGACAACATTTTTAACTGCAGAAATTCCAGCTAATAAATGAAGAATAAATGATAGAATAAGAAAATCACCATTTTGCAGTTTCAAATAAAACAAGTAATGCAGGCAAGGATCATGACTTAAATCACTAGATGAAAGTTTGCAGCATGCCAGTCATCACCTCGGATTACTTCCTTCCTAGACCCACTGACCAATTGTAGACACAAATAATGGGACAAGCACACACTGTGTGTGCATCCTGATGTGATGTAACACGAAGTGCACAGCAACACTTGGGAAGAAGTCTTGCCCAAAAGGTTTCATCTAAATCTCATCAAGCATTTAGCTCTAACTTCCATCTTTGAAAAGGAATACAAGGGATAGAGGAACAAATTAACCCTACAAAGAAGCAGACAAACTCACAAAGTGAGACATCCTGCAGGACCCGTGTCAAATGGTTTCTTCAAGGCTTCATTGACAAGAAAACAAAGGGGAGACACTGTTCTACACGAAAGACACGAAAACCAAATACAACACGTGGGTCTTATTTGGATTTGAGTTCAAATAAATTGCCAGTAAAAGTGTATTTTGTTTGGGCACAGCGGCACCTGTAATCCCATTACTTTGGGAGGCTGAGGCAGAAGGATCACTTGCGCCTGGGAGTTTGAGACGAGCCAGGGCAACATAAGGAGGCCCCGCCTCTATCAAAAAGAAAAAAGTACAAGAAAAAAAGTGTAGTTTTGGTGCAATTTAGGATATCTGAACTTGGTTTACATGATTTTAAGCAATTTTTGTTAACTACGCTAGGTATGACAAGAGTACTATGGTTACACACAAAATACTAATTTTTAAAATATGCAAACTAAAGTATTTAGTATTAAAATATCTTAATGTGTGAGTTCACTAGACACAAAGGAAACAACAGACACTGCGGCCTACATAAGGGTGGAGGGTGGAGGATGAGGAGGAAAAGCTACCTACTGAGTACTATGCTAATTATTTGGGTGATGAAATAATATGTACAATTCCCACAATGCAAAATTTACCCATGTATCAAACCTGCACATGTACTCCTGAACCTAAAAGGTAAAAAAATTATACAAAAAAAAGATTTGTTTTAAAATATTTTTTGTAAAATAATGGATAAAACGTATACGGCAAATTATTAAATAACTATAAACCTAGGTCATGGGTATATGGGAATCCATACTTTTCTATTTTCTGTATGTTTGAAATTTCCCACAATATAATTTCCAAGATATGTGATAATACAAAATATGCTCCTGCTAACACAAATGTCAAATGTGCGAAACGTTAAAAACATGGAGGTGAATTGGATCTAGAACCACTGTAGTTTGATTCAAATTAGGCAAAGGTCATTGAGCACCTGTCATGTCTTCATCACTAATCCACTCACATGTCTCGACTTTCCACTACTGAGCCATGTGATCTTGAGTAATTTACTTTGCCTCCTAGTTCCTTCATTGGTAAAATGAGGATAAGGGGTAGTCACTCTCACTGGGTTGCTGTGAGGATTACATGAGTTAATACTCTAGGAATCTGGTGGGTGGATAGTTCCTATTCTGGGTGATAGTCTAGAAACAGCCATTCAACAAGTATTTGTGTATATCTCGAGTATTTGTGTATATCTCGAGTATTTGCATATATTTTCCACAGGCCAGACACATACTGTGTGTTCCCTCACTGAGCTTGTGAGTAGGACAGCCACAGAGAACTTTCTCAAGTCACCACAGCCATACACAGATATAAGCAATGATAAGTGCCATGAAATAAAAGAATAGTGGCTATCAGAGATGTGTTGAATGATCAGTTAGGAAGTCGGACTCCAAGTTCAGGCCATTAAAGAGAGCAGTTTAGTGGTTAAAGCAGAGACTTTGGGCAGAATACTTGGGTTTGAAACCAGCTCTACCATGTCCTGCTAGCTGCATCACCTTGAGCAATTTACTTCAGCTCTTAGTTCCCTCATCTGTACCATGAGTGCAGGAAGAGTCCTTACCTCACACGGGTATTGTGAAGATTGCTAGTTAATCGTGGATGTTGCTTAGAACAGCACCTCTGGATAAGGTTGTGTGTTGTTACCTCGGTGGTGCTTTGATCCAGAGCAAAACGGGGTGTAATGTTATCAACCCTGCCTCACGGTGTGGCCTGTGAGGACTTAATGAGTTAACATTTTGAATTACTTTTTTTTTTTTCGTAAATTCTACCTAGCAGCACAGGTGAGTAACTTGGAGAGTTCTTAAAAGAGGAAAAAGGAAAAAAAAAAAAGGTATACAGGCTTCATTCTGAAACAAACAACTTAGAAATTCCAGGGATGAGCAGGGCGCGGTGGCTCACGCCTGTTATCCCAGCACTTTGGGAGGCTGAGGCGAGCGGATCACCTGAGATTGGGAGTTTGAGACCACCCTGACCAACATGGAGAAACCCCGTCTCTACTAAAAAGACAAAATTAGCCAGGTGTGGTGGCACATGCCTGTAACCCCAGTTACTCGGCAGGCTGAGGCAGAAGAATCACCTGAACCCGGGAGGCGGAGGTTGCGGTGAGCTGAAGATCTCCCCATTGCACTCCAGCCTGGGCAACAAGAGTGAAACTCAGTCTCAAAATAATAAAATAATAATAATAAATAAATAAATAAATTCCAGGGATAGAGCCTGGGCATCTGTATTTTTTCGAAGCTTCTCCAGTGATTCTCATCTAGAGCCAGGGTTGAGAACTACTGATTAGGCTTTCGAAATGTAAAAGCAGTTTTAAAAGTGTAAAACTCTCCAATGCAACGGGTTTATTACTATTGGCACCCCAACGCTGTACAATCCATGATCTTACAGCATACACGTGATCTTCATCTTCAGAAGAGTTTATGTTTCAATAGAAGGGTCTCCCCCAAATTCCTCTCTCCTCCCACATCACCCCTATGTACTTCAAGAGCAGAACAAATATGAAGAAGAAGAAGAAAAAAACCCAAGCAAACACCTTTGCCCCATCTAATGATTCGGCTTGTGTATGTTTCATGGGCTCAACTTGGGAACCAACTGGAACACACACGCTCCCGGGTCACATTATTTCCAGAGAGAAACCGCTCAACCAAACGCAATGAGCAGGCTTCTTTACAGAAAGGTACTGCTATGCATCCAGGAAATCTCCAAAACGGTAAAGGGAACACTGCTCTTTGTCAGGAGGGTGGGGAGACGAAGGAATCAGGTTTTAACTACTTAGACATTACTTTTCCATTTATGAATCAACAGTTCGAGAAACGAGTTTGCCAACTTTTGAGGGGTTAAAGTGCTCAAGCGTTGGATGGAGTCATGGTTACATTTTGGTGGATACAGTTGCCAAAAGTCATCGAGCTGTATCGGTATAACTGCGCCTTTTATTGTAGGCAAGGTGCACCTCAATCTAAAAAAAAAATAACGCAGGGGAAAATAAAGTTAAACAGCCATTAGCGATGAGGTTCTCGTGAGGAAACAAACCAGCTTCCACGTTAGCGCCAAACGCCCTCTTTCACCTGCCTGCTGTGGCCAACAGGGGAAAGAGGGTTGGAAGGTTCTATGCAGGTTCTGGAATCCGGACCATCCCGAGGGAGGACACGGAGCCCACGCGGCGCTGCCCGGGGGCGGGATCCTTACCCAGCAGCAGGAAGTACAGGACCCACTGCAGCACGGCCACCGTTTGCAGCCGCCGCGCCAGCGGGATGTTGAGCGGTGCAAACTCGACCTTCATGGCCCAGCCGGGCGAGGACTGCGCCAGCCACTGCCGCTTGCACCCCCGCTGCTCTGCGGCGCCTGTGGGAAGTACCCGGCGGCACTGGGCGGAGAAGAGAGGCAGAGGCTAGGCAGCGGGCGGGGACCCAACTTCGCTCTGGGTAGGAGGGCGGGCTCGGCTGAGGCTGGGGGCAGCCAATCACAAGCGCCCCGCGCCAGAGCTGGCCCAGCGCCCTGGCCGCGCAGCAGCTGCCCCGGCCCGGGGCACATTGGCTGGCGCGCCCGGGCGCTGGCGAGAGCGCGCCGCATGGGACATGAGGGACGGGGAGAGGGGTCAGCTGGCAGCCAGCCCTTGCCAGGTAACGCGGGCTCCTGCCGCCTGGCTGACCTGGGATCTCCACGAGGATCTGACCATTGTTTAGCTGATTGATCACCCAGCGCTTGCCTTCAGCATCCGCCCTTAAACCCACTCCTTCCTTCGAACTCTCTGTGACTGGGGAAGGGTTAGTTTGAGGAATCGCTCGCCAGCTGGAGAGAGGAGCCAGACTTGTTTCTTAGCTTATTGATCTGTCCCCCCCCCCCCCCCCCCCCCCCGCCACCTCCAGTTTCCCCAGGGAGGGGGAAGAGGACCTGGCTTCCTCACTCTTGGGTCCTCAGATCCCTACAGTAGCTCTGGGAACCTTTCACCCATTCATTCATTCAACCCACATTTATTAAGCACTGGCCACGTGCTGGACACCATCCGGGCGCTCGGATAACCAAGCTGTCAAGCGCCTCTGTATGAAGAGACCACCAACAGGCTTTGTGTGAAGAACAAGGCTGTTTATTCACTTGGGTGCAAGTGGGCTGAGTCCGAAAAGAGTCAGCGAAGGGAGATGGGGAAGGGGTTGCTTTATAGGAGTTGAGTAGGTAATGGAAAATTACAGTAAAAGGTGGTTTTCTATTGTTAGCAGAGGAAGGGGTCACAAGGTACAAGGTGGGGAGATCATAAGACTCATTGTCCAGAAGAAGAATGTCACAAAGTTGATTGATCAACTAAGGTATGGCAGGGAGCAGTCACAATGATAAAATGTTGTAATGTTGGTTAATCAGTTAAGGCAGGAAGTGGCTGTTTTACTTCTTTGTGTTTTTTTGGCTGCTCCAGGCTTCTTGGCTCCTGCAGGCCACCTGGATGTGTATGTGCAGGTCACATGAAGGTTATAATGGCTGAGCTTGGGCTCAGAGGGCTGATACAAGCTATTCATTGTCTTGTTTTCAGAGTACAGGGAGAAACAGCCATCAGCAAAACAACTACACAATTCGGTGTATAATTACAAGTAAGACCCTACCGTGAATGACCAGAAGATTCCAAAACCAAGACTGCTGCATGGTCAGGGAAGTGTCTGAAGAAGTGCCCTTACTTGAGCTGTAGCCAAATTTGGTTAACCCAGCAGTAATCCAGGCAAAGGGAAGCACGTGTGCAAAGGTCCTGTGGCCGAACTCCAAGAAGAGCTCAAAGAGTGGGAGCTTGGGGGACAAGGGTGAGATTGGGGTGACATCAGGTGAAAATGGTGGGTAAGGTCCAGAGCCTTGCAGACTGTGTTTAGGGTTCAAGTTTGTACCCCAAAAGCAATACAAGACACTGAGGCCGGGCGCGGTGGCTCAAGCCTGTAATCCCAGCACTTTGGGAGGCCGAGACGGGCGGATCACGAGGTCAGGAGATCGAGACCATCCTGGCTAACACGGTGAAACCCCGTCTCTACTAAAAATACAAAAACTAGCCGGGTGAGGTGGCGGGCGCCTGTAGTCCCAGCTACTCGGGAGGCTGAGGCAGGAGAATGGCGTAAACCGGGGAGGCGGAGCTTGCAGTGAGCTGAGATCCGGCCACTGCACTCCAGTCCTGGCGACAGAGCGAGACTCCGCCTCAAAAAAAAAAAAAAAAAAAAAAAAGACACTGAAGGGTTTCAATTATGATATGCTAAATGGATAAATGGATGGCTAGATTCTAAATAGTGCCTAGTCCTTGGGAGCAACCATTGCACTTTATTTATAAATATTAATTACCAGTTGAAAAACTGAAAATGATGAGTACCTGTCAAGTCTTGCTGGAGAGGACTTGGAACAGGGCAAAACAACAGAGTTGGCCCTCCCTTCTCCCACATCCTTGCCCTTTTCTTCTTCAACATTTTAATACAAAAAGAGTTGGATTAAAACAAATACCAGGGCCACTTGGAGGAGTTGTTTGTGACTTTTTGTATGCAAAACTTGTTTGGTTTTTTTTTTTTTCCTCCTACTTAAGGAGTCACTTTCTTCTTTCCTTTTAGATTTCTTCCTTAAACTTTCCCCCAGTGCTAGGTAGGGACACTATGAACACACACTGTGAACACACATTATGTACATTTACTCATTGACTATTTGTGGAAAGCTTTCTATGTATTAGGCACTGGGTAGGGAAAGGAGATGAGCTACAATGGTGAATAAGAAAGGTCCCTGTCCTGCTGCAACTCACAGTCTAGTGGGAGAAACAGAAAATACCTACCTACATAGACAACCAAATTTGTGACAGTGTCCTGAAGGAAACACACAGGCTGACATAGCATAATGGGCACCTATTTAGAACAGATTGGAGACAGCAAGAGTGGAAGTAGGCATATCCCCTAAGGAGGTTATTGTAGGATGATTGCAGAGGATGTGGAAGCTTGGGAAAATAGAGATAGACTTGAGATATGCATGGGACATATACATAGTAGGACTCCTTGATTAATTGGATTCTGAATCTATCGGTAAAGAAGAGTAAAACACCCAGAACTCCTGATCCTGATCACTTGGAGTTTGTTTGCTTAGTAATGTGTTTGTTACTTTCCCAGAGCACTAAGCTAATAGCTAAGAACTGTCATATCCTGTCACAGCCATCACAGCCAACTGAAACAAAGCATGGACTCACCAGCACTCAGTCAATGCAACAGTCCATCACCATTTAATCAACAATTTTTGATTTTTTTACTCATTATTATACTCTCATCCTTTTGACATTCAACATGTATTTATTTGTTTACATATTGTGTGCCAAGTTATGAGAGTTAAGTGATCACTGGATTGACATAGTGGGAACGTTTTAACACATCAAGCTATTCAAAACAATTCTTCCATATGAGCCTAAGATTCCAGAGCCTAACTGCTATACTAGGCTGCTTCTCAAATAATATAAGGAAGAAAGGGAGTGTTGTCACAACAGAGGAACAAGTCACTGAAGGGTAAGTAGACGAATGCTGATGACGGAAACTGTCATTTGGGTTGAGGTGTAGTTATCCATTCAGTCAATGGATATTTTAGCAAATGATTAAAGAAAAATACATTTGGCAGAAGCATCAGCTTTGTTCCTATGGGCTTGGAATTGGCTACATATGAGTGAATAATACATATATATGTTTACAATAATTCAACAAAAATGTATCAAGCACTACAGCTGTGGCAAGTCCTGGGGAAGGAACCAGCACAGTCCCTTTGAAGATCTGGGATTCCACTGATGGGTATGGTTCCTCTTTCTACTTCTCAACTCTGATGAAGAAATAAGAAGGTCACAGGCCAGATTGCCTCAACAATAATGAAAGGCTACTCTTGGAACTCAGAAATAAGAAATCTTTTCTTTGTTTTATTTATTTCTTCCTGTGCACTTCACTATAACTAACTTCTACTTGTAGAAAGGTGACAATGTCTTTCTATAACATGATGTTTTACTATAACTTAAGTAAAAATGTTCTCATTGTCAGATTAAAAAGGAAATAGTATTCTGTTAGTATTCTGTCTAGACACAGTCCTTAGAGGGGATGGTTTAGGGCAAAGGTCATGGTTCTGATTTCATAAAATGCATTAATCATAAAAGTAAGTATTCTGTCTCTCTCTCTCTCTCTCTGTCACTCACTCACACACACAGCCACACACACATATAAACACACACCACTGAGAGTGACCAGCTCTGGTTAATGTCTCACGTGTCCGTGTGAAGAGACCACCAAATAGGCTTTGTGTCAGCAACAAGGCTGTTTATTTCACCAGGGTGCAGGTGGGCTGAGTCTGAAAAGAGAGTCAGCAAAGGGTGGTGGATTATCATTAGTTCTTACAGGTTTTGGGATAGGCGGTGGAGTTAGGAGCAGTGTTTTCCGGGCAGGGGGTGGATCTCACAAAGTATATTCTCAAGGATGGGGAGAATTACAAGGAACCTTCTTAAGGATGGGGGAGATTACAAAGTACATTGATCAGTTAGGGTGGGGCAGAAACAAATTACAATGGTGGAATGTCATCACTTAAGCTATTTTCACTTCTTTTGTGGATCTTCAGTTACTTCAGGCCATCTGGATGTCTACGTGCAGGTCACAGGGATATGATGGCTTAGCTTGGGCTCAGAGGCCTGACATTCTTGTCTTCTCATATTAATAAGAAAAATAACATAAAATAGTGTTGAAGTGTTGGGGCAGCAAAAATTTTGGGGGGTGGTATGGAGAGATAATGGGCGATGTTTCTGAGGGCTGCTTCGAGTGGGATTAGGGGCAGCATGGGACCTACAGTGGGAGAGATTCAACTGAAGAAAGATTTTGGGGTAAGGGGTAATATTGTGGGGTTGTTAGAAGGAGCGTTTGTCATACAGAATTATTGGTGATGAACTAAATGCGGTTTTGTATGAATTGAGAAACTAAATGAAAGACACAGGGTCCAAATTAAGAGAAGGAGAAAAACAGGTATTAAAGGACTAAGAATTGGGAGTACCCAGGACGTCCAATTAGAGAGTGCCCAAGGGGGTTCAGCGTAATTACTTGTTTGGTTGGTGAGTTTTTGGGCTCTATTCTTGACAGAATCCTCTTTTTTAAGTTGAAGGCTGAGCTTGGTGAGGTGGGTTTTTAAAAGACCGTTAGTCTGTCCTACCTTTCCTGAAGATTGAGAACAGTAAGGGGTATGAAGGTTTCACTGAATACCAAGAGCCTGAGAAACTGCTTGGGTGATTTGACTAAGAAAGGCTGGTCTGTTATGGGACTGTATAGAGGTGGGAAGGCCAAACTGAGGAATTATTCTGACAAAAGGGAAGAAATGACCGCGGTGGCCTTTTCAGACGCTGTGGGAAAGGCCTCTACCTATCCAGTGAAAGTGTCTACCCAGACCAAGGGGTATTTTAGTTTCCTGACCCGGGGCATGTGAGTAAAGTCAATTTGCCAGTCCCGGGCAGGGGCAAATCCCCGAGCTTGATGTGTAGGGAAGGGAGGGCCCCTGAACAATCCCTGATGAGTAGTAGAATAGCAGATGGAACACTGAGAAGTGATTTTCTTAAGGATAGATTTCCACGATGGAAAGGAAATGAGAGGTTCTAAGAGGTGGGCTAGCAGCTTGTAACCTACACGGAAGAGGTTATGAAATGATGACAGAATAGAATGGGCCTGTGAGGCTGGAAAGAGATATTTTCCTTGGTCCAAGAACCATTTGCCTTGTGTGGGAAGAGATTGATAGGTGGAAGTTTCAGTGAGAGAGTAGGCAGGAGTGATTGATAAGGAGAAAAAGGCACATGTACCCTGAATGTGCCATCAGCTCCAGCCACCTCTTTAAGAGGAAATTGTTGGGCAGGTGGGGGAGGACTAGCTGCGCAACGAAACTGTAAGCCAGACTGGGTGTGAGGAGGGGAGGTGATAGAAGGATTATAGGGTTGGGCAGCAGAGGCTGAGGAAGAATTGGGATCTGGCTTGGCCTGGTGAGGAGCAGCCTGGGGAGAAGGGGAGAGGTCAGATGAGTCTGTAGAAAAGAAGGATTCAAAGGACTCAGAGCTTGGGGTGGAGACTGAAGGAACAGACAGGAGAGAAAGCAGAAAGATTTGTGACAAATCACACTGGGAGCAGAGACTAGGGAGGGACCAATGTGTGAAAGAAGGCCTGGACGCCAGGCATCTCAGACATTTGCCCATTTTCGACAAAAATTATCTAGGTCTCGTAGGAGAAATCAAAAGTGCTGTTTTCTGGCCATTTAGAACCATTGTCAAGTTTGTATTGGGGCCAAGCGGTGTTGCAGAAGAAAATAAGATGCTTAGGTTTTAGGTCAGATGAGAGCTGAAGAGGTTTTAAGTTCTTGAGAATGCAGGCTAAGGGAGAAGAAAGAGGAATGGAGGGTGGAAGGCTGCCCATGGTGAAGGAGGCAAGTTTAAAGAGAAGGGTAGAGACACGGAGAAGGGGGGTGGGGAGCAGCCCTGGGCTGCAATGTGGGTGAGCAGCCAAAGCAGGCGTCCCCGCAATTGACTTGCCACCAAGGGAATGTGGGTGAATGACCAAGGCAGGCGTCCCCATGGTGGTCAGACACCAATGAAGTGTGGGTGAACAATCAGGAAGGCGTCCCTGCAATGATTAAACACCAAGGGAAGGCTGTCCTCCCGAGTCCGTGACTGGCGCCGGAATTTTGGGTCCAAGGATAAAATGTGTCTCCTTTGTCTCTACTAGAGAGGAAAAAGAACTGGAATTGGAAGGACAGGCAGATTGCAGTGTAGTGAGAGAGGAAGATTGAAGGGTAGCGAGAGAGGCTGGAGAAGAGAGTGAAAAGACCACTGACCCGATTTGAAATTGGTGAGATGTTCCTTGGGCTGGTTGGTTTGAGGACCTGACGTCGTAGGTGGATCTCTTCATGGAGTGAGGGTGAAGACAGGGAACTGGTCACCCGAAGGAGTCCCTCTGACCCGGGTCTTTGGCACCAAATGTCTCACGCATCCGTGTGAAGAGACCACCAAACAGGTTTCGTGTGAGCAACAAGGCTGTTTATTTCACCTTGCTTTAGCTGGCAAACATGGGTAAATCTTTAATTATTTATTTAATGATGGGTACATCTTTAAATACATGGATAAATCTCTGTTTGAGGCTGTCAGCTCTGAAGGCTGTGAGAACCCTGATTTCCCACTCCACACCTCTATATTTCTGTGTGTGTGTCTTTAATTCCTCTAGCGCTGCTGGGTTAGGGTCTCCCTGACCCAGCTGGTCTTGGCACACAGAAGTTCAAGTGTTGTCTCTCCATTAGTTACTTTATGTTAATATGTGATGTTTTCTCTACAAAATATGTGCTTCCCTAATTGCTCCTTTTTGTGTTTGTTTGATTTTTGAGACAGAGTCTTGCTCTGCTGCCCAGGCTGGAGTGCAGTGGGGTGATCTTGGCTCACTGCAACCTCTGCCTCCCAGGTTCAAGTGATTCTCGTGCCTCAGCCTCCCGGAGAAGCTGGGACTACAGGTGTGCACCACCATGCCCGGCTAATTTTTTGTATTTTTAGTAGAGATGGGGTTTGGCCATGTTGTTGATTGCTCAGGCAATCTACCTGCCTTGGCCTCCCAAAGTGCAAAGATTACAGGCATAAGCCACTGCGTGCAGCCCCTAACTGCTCTTTAAAATTGTTATAACACTATGACTGATTACTCTTAGAAATTATGAGGATAATGACTAGTATTTATTAAATGTCCTTTCTCTTCCCATGACCCTCACCCACATCTTCATCTTATTTGCACTGGGACAGTACTTGGAGATCCAGCAAACCACACAAGGTAGGAACAAGAACAAATAGATTAGGAAGGTTTACTGCAACTGTCCTGAGCCCAAAGCAATCTTATAAAAGAGGCAGTCAGCAACTCCAACAGCAGTGCCCTTGGGGACATGACAAAGCAGTTTCCATTACTTAGTTCCAGTTTCCAAGAAGATCCAGGATATGGTCTGAATGTTTTTTTCCCCTATATTTACATTAGGTGAAATCCTAACCACCAAGGTAATGGTATTAAGCGGTGTGGCCTTTGGGGAGTGATTATATCATGACAGCTCCTCCCTCATGAATGGACTTAGTACCCTTATAAAGGATGTTAAAGGGAGCTCTTTTGCTCCTTCTGCCATATGAGGACCTAGCAAAAAGTTAGCTGTTGCAACTCAAAAGAGGGCCCTCACCAGAACCCAACCATGCCAGCACCCTGATCTTGAACTGCTCAGCCTCTAGAACTGTGAGAAATAAATTGTGGTTGTTTATAAGCCACCCAGTATATGATATGTCACTACAGTGGCCTGAATGGACAAAGACAGTCCAATCCAGTGAATGTTTTGTTTTGCTTCAACACATGCCATCTCCCCAGTCCTTACCGCTACCATTTCTCCCCTGCATTATTGCAACCTCCTAACTGATCTTCTTGCTGTTTCACCCTTCAAACCGCTACTCCTTATCCCCTTTCCACAATGTGCCCAAAGTGATCTTTTCAATTACTTTTCAAACATCATTTAAAATCTTTGAATTTCTTCACAATTGCTGTGAAGATAAAGTCCAAACTCTTCAATATGGTTTTGGACTCTGCATTATAGGTCATCTACATCTCACCTCTTGAATCGCAGCTATAACTTTCCAACACTCACACTCTAAGCTTTAATAATTCTGAACTTAACTTGTTGTTGAACAGTCAGGTTTCAGGAGGAAGAAAGAGACACATGGGTCTCAAGAACCACCAGGCACTTTGATGTGTCTAGGTCCTCTCTCTCCTCTGTCTTCTCTCTTGCTCTGAGAGTCATTTTACCTCGCTGGAGATTAATTTTCTTCAGGGGGTGGGAAACATGGCCACTAATGGCCCCACACTTGTACCTTACAGCTTCCACTATTAAATCAAATGAACTTAAGTTTCCTATGGTCCCAAGTCCAAAAGCCAGCAGGCATCAGGTGTCAACTTCTGGATCAATTCATTCAAATGAGATACAGGGTCCCATTGCTGTAACATGGTGGCTGTCAAATGTGCCCTTGTGGCAGAGAAAGAAGATGCTGGGCGGATGATGCCAAGCTTCTGCAATCAAAACCAATCAGGAGGGAGAAATGAGTGAGGAGGAGTTAAGTTAACTTCAGTATTTCTGATTTGGATAACTCAGTGGATGGTGGTGACATTGAAAAGGAAAGACAGACATGGGAAAAAAATGAGTCTTAGGGGAAACTTCAGTTTTCGACATGTCAAGTATGAGATGCCAGCATCGTGGACAGCCAGGTGCAAATGTTGAGAAGCTGGTAAAAAATATGTACAGAAGAGACTGGGTGTGGTGGCTCACACCTGTAATCCCAGCACTTTGGGAGGCCGAGGCAGGTGGATCATGAGGTCAGGAGATCAAGACTATCCTGGCTAACACAGTGAAACTCTGTCTCTACTAAAAATACAAAAAAAAAAAAAAAAATTAGCCAGGCATGGTGGCGGTCACCTGTAGTCCCAGCAACTCGGGAGGCTGAGGCAGGAGAATGGCATGAATCCAGGAGGCGGAGGTTGCAGTGAGCCAAGATTGCGCCACTGCACTCCAGCCTGGGCAGCAGAGCGAGACTCCATCTCAAAAAAAAAAAAAAAAAGAAATATGTAAGGAAGAGAGATAAAGGCTGAAGATAGGAAGGGAGCCATCTGTGTTCAGATGGTAGTGGAGGCTGCACACCTCATTCTGGGAGAAGATCTCTAAGCACGTAACTCTGGATAGCACCCCACACAGAAGGACGGGAAAGTGCAGTGTAGGAGGTAGAGGAGGCCGCGAGAGAGTTAATTATTTATTCAGTGTTCATGATAGGCCAAACCCTAACATGAACTATTTCTCTTAAAATTCTCACAACCATCCTATGGTATACCTAAAAGGTAGGTATTGTTATTATCTTCACATAACAGATGAGGAACTGAGGCTTATCAGTATTCTGTCACTGGTCCAAGGCCTCAGTGAACAGTAGATCCAGGATTCAAATCTGTGACTGATGGAACTCAATACTATGTTGTATTGCTTTTGCCTCTCACATAGTGACAGTAGAAAAATCCAAGGAGCCTGGAGTCAGGAAAACTCAGGAAGGAGAATATCAGGAATGAGGGAACGGTCAATACTATAAAATATCTAATGAATTTATTTTAAAAATCCAATTTAAAATGACCATTGTTTTGACAAATTCCTTAGTGCTGATCAAACTGATTCTTGTGAGGTCTTGCAGACCCTCTTGATTCTAGGTGGATCTGGCAATAGAAACCCAAAAAGACAGATGGACTTTGGTTATGTCCTAAAAGTTTCAGGGTAATCTACAGAGAGATTGGAGTGCCCCCGGGAAATTTATAGGAAAGGCATATAAGATTATGGATAGAACAGAACCAGTTTTGGATACGCAGCAAGTAAAAGCAAGGCCAGTTATAGTAAACTGTATCATCCATTACCTGTCTTGAAAGCCCTGCCTCACCCTCTGGGAGATAGCAGCTCAAGTTTTACTAAACTTCAGGCCAGAAAGAGGTCATAGTCCCAGATCACTTGGGTAATTTATACTGAAGGTAATATACTGGGTAATTACTTTCGCTATAAATATCTACTAATCAAATAACACTTCGCAGGTTTCAAATTGTCTCCACATACTTTATCCTCACAACCATCAGATGGAGATAGTAAGCTCCATTTTGTGAACGAAGAAACCGAGGCTGCAAGCAGAGACTGTTTGCTTTTGGAGAGGAAAGCACTGCACACTATCAGCACGCCCCTTTAAGCTATCAGTGGCTCTAGTTTAAAATGTCATCCGACCTTGTACTGCAATTCAGGACCTGTGTGAGAAGAAGTTCAAATCTGACAGCGTAGCCAAGCTTTCACAGTTACTGGCCAACCCACGAGCATTACAGGAAAGTGACACAATCCTTTCAGAAATTTTCTCTGAGCTTATTACACACTTTACAGGCAAAAACAATCCATGGGTGCAGGCTCTAATTCCAGGGGTAATGAGAGAGCTGGACAATCTGCCAATGTTTGATTAGCCAGGGAAAAGGAGTGAGCATGACTGTGTTTTATGATAGCCTTGTTTTTTTTCTCTCATAATAAAATAATACTTGTTAGTTACAATTCTGTAAAATATAAGATACAATTTTAAAAAATCTCACCAATCCAAGGATAGCGACTGTTAACATTTTGTTGTATATCATGGTAGCCATTTTATTTTTGTTCACACTCACATACATACATGCATTTTTTTTTTTTTTTTTTTGAGAGGGAGCCTCACTCTTATTGCCCAGGCTGGAGTGCAATGGCGTGATCTCAGCTCACTGCAACCTCCACCTCCTAGGTTCATGTGATTCTTGTGCCTCAGCCTCCTGAGTAGCTAGGATTACAGGTGCCCACCACCACGCTTGGCTAATTTTTAAAAATATTTTTAGTAGAGATGTGTTTTCACCATGTTGGTCAGGTTGGTTTTGAACTGCTGACCTCAAGTGATCTGCCCACCTCAGCCTCCCAAAGTGCTAGGATTATAGGCATGAACCACTGTGCCCAGCCAAACATGCATTTTTAAAACAAAAAATTGGTCATTTAAAGTATATTGTTCAGCCCGGGCAACATAATGAGACTCTGTCTCTATAAAAAAGTTAAAAATTTTGCCAGGTGTGGTGGTGTGTGCCTGTGGTCCCAGCTATTTGGGAGGCTGAGGTGGCAGAATCACTGGAGCCCAGGAGATCAAGGTTGCAGTGAGCTATGATCATGGCACTGCACTTCAGCTTGGGTGAAAGAGTAAGACTCTGTCTCTAAAATAAAATAAAATAAAAAAAATAAAGTATATTGTTTAGTAACTGTACTTTCATATCACAAAGTTCACTTGTTGTGAACTTTTTACCATGTTAAAAAATGTAGATAGCTGGACCAGGTGTGGTGGTCACACCTGTAATCCCACCACTGTGGGAGGCTGAGGTGGGCAGATCATGAGATCAAGAGATGGAGACCACCCTGGCCAATATGGTGAAACCCCATCTCTACTAAAAATACAAAAATTAGCTAGGTGTGGTGGCATGCGCCCGTAGTCCCAGCTATTCAGGAGGCTGAGGAAGGAGAATTGCTTGAGCCTGGGAGGTGGAGGTTGCAGTGAGCTGAGATCACGCCACTGTACTCCAACCTGGGTGACAGAGCAAGAGTCCATCTAAAAAAAAGTGGATAGCTAATATCATTTTGTTTTTTTTTTTTGAGACGGAGTCTCACTCCGTTGCCCAGGCTGGAGTGCAGTGGTGCGATCTTGGCTCACTGCAACCTCCGCCCTCCGGGTTCAAGTGATTCTCCTGCCTTAGCCTCCTGAGTAGCTGGGATTACAGGCGTCTGCCACCACACCCAGCTAATTTTTTGGGTGCGTGTTTTTAGTAGAGATAGGGTTTCACCATCTTGGCCAGGCTGGTCTTGAACTCCTGACCTCGTGATCCACTCGCCTCATCCTCCCAAAGTGCTGGGATTACAGGCATGTGCCACCATGTCTGGCCAGCTAACATCATTCTTAATGTTTGCACAGTATTTTACTGCATAAAGGTATCATACTCTATTTAATCAAGCTCATATCGTTGAACGTTTAGATTGTTTCAACATTTTCTACATTACAAAGACTTGTTTCATTATTTCCTTAGAATAATTACAGGAGTGGAATTTTAGAATCAAAGAGAAAAATCTTTAATATGTTGATTCATATTGTCAAACTAATACTTATATCCCCAACAGGAGTTAAAGTGCCAACTTCCTAAATTCTTGCCAATACAGGGTTGGTTTGATTTGTTTCTTTAATGCCTGCCAGTCTCCCTGGAGAAAATATACACAACTTGCATTGTTGTTTTAATTTACATTCTCTTCTCTTTTTGTTTTTTGTTTGTATTTAATTGGTGCTCCCTTCCTTTGCTCATTTTCTTAGCACTGAAATATATATTAATAAAAAGAAAAGGTAATATACCAAGTATTCCTAATGTTAAAACCTCAAATATTTATTGATGGTCTGCTTTCTGCCAGGCATTGTTTGAGGTTCTTGGCATGTGTTAGTGAACAAAACACAAAAATCTCTGCCCTTACAGGATCATGTTTTAGCAGAGAGAGACGTTTATATCTGATAACCATAACTAATAGTATACTCAGGGATAGGCTTTTCTGTGAAGACTTCAAAGGAGCCAAGGGATCTAGCTCTATGGGAATCTACGGGCAAGAACATTCAAGCAGAAGGCCCAAGGTGGGCCACTGCCTGGCACACTCAAGAACTTACATGGAGCCTGTGGTTCTCGGATGGAAAGATTCCTAAATTAATCCATAAATGATGTTTGATTCCTAATAAATGATAAGAGAATGTTTTCCAAAGCTTGAGGAAATCTTAAAGTTCATCTAGAAAAATTAACATGAGATAAAAGTCATGAAAGTTTTGAAAAAGAAGGCATTGAAGGTACACTAACTTACTAACTTTTCCAAATATTAAAATGTATTATGGCACTATAATAATTGAAAAAGCTTCCTATGGGCAATGGAACAGATAGTTCAGGAATAAACCTAAACATACAGATATATATATGGAAATTTAATAAAGAACATATTTCAAATCCATGGGTAAAAAGAAGCTTATTTAATAAATAAAGTATTAACTGAATTGTTTAAAAACAAAAATAAAGCTGGTTCATTCACTCACTCCAAAACCAAAACAAATTCCAGAAAGATCTGAGATTTAAACGCAAAAGTAAAATAAAAACCCATTCAAGTACTCTGAGAAACAAACTTAAAAAAAAAATAATCTTGGGATTAAGAAAGACCTTTTAAAACATAACCTAAACCCCATAACCTATAAAGGAAAAGAATAATAAATTAGACAAAAGTTTTTTAAAAGCCCTTTATCCGGGTCGGGCATGATGGCTCACACCTGTAATCCTAGCACTTTGGGAGGCCAAGGCAAGCGATTCACCTGAGGTCAGGAGTTCGAGACCAGTCTGGCCAACATGGTAAAACCCCATCTCCACTAAAAACACAAAAATTAGTTGGGCATGGTGGCAGGTGCCTGTAATCCCAGCTACTCAGGAGGCTGAGGCAGGAGAATTGCTTGAACCCAGGAGGTGAAGGTTGCAGTGAGCCAAAATGGGCCATTGCACTCCAGCTTGGGCTACGAGTGAAACTCCATCTCAAAAGAAAAAAAAAGAAAGCCCTTTATGGAGGAAAAAGAACACCTTAAAGCGAAATCAAGTGTCAAGTACTCCTACTGTGTTTCTGCTCAGCTATCTGCCACCCAGCATTCACGTCTCCCCACCCCTGAAATAGAGTGCCACACTCATCTGTTGTTTCCCACCTTCATCTTTACTTGCTTAAAATACATCCACAAAGGTATACCAGATAAAATAGAACATTACTAACATTTTTGAAACTCTTTTGAGTATTGTGATGGTTAATTTTATGTGCCAACTTGACTGGGCTAATGGGTACCCAGGTAGCTGGTTAAACATTATTTCTGGGTGTGTGAGGGTGTCCCTGGAAGAGACTGGGGTTTATTTTTATTTTTTTGAGATGGAGTCTTGCTTTGTTGCCCATGCTAGAGTGCAGTGGTGCAACCTTGGCTCACTGCAACCTCTGCCTCCTGGGTTAAGTGATTCCTCTACTTCAGCCTCCCAAGTAGCTGGGACTACAGGCGTGTGCCACCATGCCCGGCTAATTTTTGTATTTTTAGTAGAGACGGCGTTTTGCTATGTTAGCCAGGTTGGTCTCAAACTTCCGACCTCAAGGGATCTGCCTGCCTCAGCCTCCCCAAGTGTTGGGTTTACAGGCAGGAGCCACAGCACCCAGCCAAGATTAGCATTTGAATGGACAGACTGAGTAAAGCAAATGGCCCACCCCAATGTGGGTAGGTATTATCCATTCCATGGTGGGCCTGAAGAGAACAAAAGGGGGGAGAAAGGCTGAATTCACTCTGTCTGACTACTTGAGTTGGGCCATAGATCTTTCCCTGTTCTCAGTTCTCCTGGTTTTCAGGCTTTGAGACAACATCTACACTACCACCTCTTCAGCTCTCAGGGCTTCAAACTACTTCCCTGATTTCCATGGGTCTCCAGCTTGCAGATGGTAGACTGTGGGACTTCTCAGTTTCCATAATGGTGTGAGACAATACTTTATAATAAATATCTATCTACCTATTTCCTATTTATTTATCTGGAGGATTCTGAGTAATACAGGTATTCCAACACTCCAGGCTGCAGTCCTTCCACCTCGCTCAGAACTAACTGGTCTCATACTTTGTGTTTGTCATCCTCTGCTTTTTATTACAGGCTTACCATTCTATTTATGTATGACTAACAATATACTCCTTAGGTTAGCCTGGTTTTTAGTGTTTATAGTAATGACATCATACAGTACATATTCTTCTGTGATTTACATTTTTCCCTCAAAATTACAATGTAGGATTTATCCAAGTTGATACATGCAGGTGTAGTTCATTTGTTTACACAGCTGTATGGTGCTTCACTGTATAAATTTATCGTAACTGTCTACCCCTTCTAGTATTGACAAACAGTGGGTTGTTTCTAGCTTTCTGTTACAAAGAACAATGTAACCATGAAAATTCTTATTTGAGTCTTCTGGTGCACATGGGTAAGAGTTTCTCTGGGGAATATTCCTAGAAGTGCAATTGCTGGGTAGTAGGATATGGACATGCCCCATTTCTCTAGGTAAGGCCATATTTTCCAAAGAGGTTATATCAAGTTATATTCCAAAATTCTTGCCAAGATCTGATTTTTTTCAGACTTTAAGATTTCTACCAGTCTCGTAGGTATAAACATGTATGTCTTTATAATTTTAGTTTGCATCTCCTTAATTTCTGCTAAGCTGAGAGTTTTTTATGTCTTTTGTCCAGATTGTTTTTCATTCCTAGGAAATGCTGCCTCCTCATTCCTGCTTTCAGTCTGGCCCCAAAATTAGATGAAAGAAGCATGCACCTACATTTTTTGATATATGATCTCATCATTTTCCATGTACCTTTCCTTTCAGTTAGCTAATGCCATTTGCGATGAGCCCTAGTGGCCTAGTTTCCTCTTTTCCATTAGAATCTTCTAACAGTTTAGCTTCTCACAGAGAAGGGACAGAGTACCTGTAACATGTGCAATGATAAAAAGTAGGATGAGTCAGTTGGGGGATGTGAGAGATGGGAACAGAATGCCCGTTGGTGGTCTGAGACTAGCAGAAAACTAACTAGGAGGATTAAAAATAATGACAGTTGCCCTATTTCCAGGACCTCTAACATGGTAAGAACTATAGTAGCTATTTATGAATATTATTTCAAATTCTTACAATAATTCTTTTTTAGTTTTTAAGACAAGGTCTCACTTTGTTACCCAGGCTGGAGTGCTGTGGCGTGATCACAGCTCACCGCAGCCTCGACCTCCCAGGCTCAAGTGATCTGCGTAGATGGGATCATAGGTGTGTGCACCATGCCTGGCTAATCTTTCTTTTTGTTTAGAGAAGGGGTCCAACTCTGTTGCCCAGGCTGGTTTTGAAATCCTGGGCTCAAGTAATCCTTCAGCCTCCGCCTCCCAAAGTGCTGGAATTATAGGTATGAGACACAGTAATTCTCTAAGTTGTATATTATTATCCCTATTTTGTAGATGAGGAAACTGACGTTCAGAGGCCACAGAACACTTTGGAGTGCCCAAAGCAGAGCAGGTCAGCAGGAAGACCTTTGGTTATTTATTATTATTATTTTGTTGTTGTTATTGTTTTTGAGACAGAGTCTTGCTCTGTCACCCAGGCTGGAGTGTAGTGGCATGATCTTGGCTCACTGCAACCTCTGCCTCCTGGGTTAAAGTGATTCTCAGTCCTCAGACTCCCCAGTAGCTGGGATTACAAGTGCCTGCTACCACACCCAGCTAATTTTTGTAATTTTAGTAGAGATGGGGTTTTATCATGTTGGCCAGGCTGGTTTCGAACTCTTGACCTCAAGTGATCTGCCCACTTCAGCCTCCCAAAGTGTTGGGATTACAAGTGTGAGCCATTGTGCCTGGCACTAGTCTTTTGCTTATTAATTGAGCATGAGGCACCAATTTTAGGTGGAAAACTGTATTTTGCATTGGGGATATTTGCCATTTACGGGGTGTTGCCAATTTGTTATGTTGGTCATTGGGAAGGGACTGCCTTTCCATGGAGGGGAGCTAATACTGTGTAGTGAAAAACTGCTTGATTAGTAGTTAGGGTATCCTACATCTGGCTCAGCTTTTGTCCCCTCACGTGAAGGACCTTGGAAGAAGACCTCACTCACTGTACAGTAGAAAGGATTAGGGCAAGGCTCCCCCTGGAACTGCCAGTTTGTGCCTTAGTTTCATTACTTGTAAAACAGCGATAATGGTACCTACCTTGACATATTAGCTTCCCTTGGCTGCTGAAACAAATTACCACAAACTTGCTGACTTAAACCAAAACTTTATGCTCTCATAGTTCTGGAGGCCAGAAACCCAACATCAGTTTCACTGGGCCCAAACCAGCATGCATTACACGGCTGCCCCATAGGCTGGGCATGAATCTGTCCTTGTCTCTGTTTATTTCAGGGGTACATGTGCAGGATGTGAAGGTTTGTTACATAGGTAAACGTATGCCATGGTGGTTTGCTGCACAGATCATCCGATCACTTAAGTATTAAGCCCAGCATCTATTAGCTATTCTTGATGCTCCCCACTCCTCCACCCCCTCACTCCCAGAGTGTGCTTGTCTCTTTGTTTCTGGTGGCTGCTGGCATCCTTGGGTTGTGGCTGCCATACTCCAATCCCTGCCACTGTGGCTACATCGTCTCTTTCTACCTCCCTTTTAGGTTTTTATATGGATACTGTGATTCCATTCAGGGTCCGTCTTTAGAATCCAGGATAATACTCTTCATCTCAAAATCCTTTACTTAATCTGCAAAGGCGCTGTTTCTATATAAAGTTACATTTAGAGGTTGCAGGGATTAGGGTCTGATACTACTGGGGGCCGTTATTCAGCCTACTACACTCAGGATTGTTTTAAGGAGGAAGGCTGAGCACAGCCCACTGACAGCAGAGCGCACTGAGCAAATAGACCAAAAAGAGGTCTCTTACAACGACTCCCTTATAGGGCTGCCGTAAAGTTCAAAAGAAACACAGGTATACCACTTATACGAGTATAGGAGAGATTAAAGAATGAAGTAAAAAACTGAGGTCTGTTAACAGCCCCTCCCGCCGCCAGGAGTTGCGCACCTTTATCTGCAGGAAGCCTTGAACCATCTCCTCTCGCCTTTCCACCACCTCCAAGCAAGATTTCCCACGTGGAGGCCCCGCCCCCGCCCTGACGCGCCCCTCTCTCCCCCCTGCCCTTAGCGCGCTGGGAGCATCCGGGACTTCAGGGACAGTACATTACAATGCCTGACAAATCCTGGCCAGTTCTATCAAATTATATCTCTCTTACAGGTTTTTAAGCTATTAGTCCCATAAAGATACATTTAGTCAGCGAGGTAATGGTAAGATGAGTGTTTTTAGATTAAAATAAGAACTGGTACTGTTGGCAGCAGAATGGCGATATTCAAGACAGCTCGCACAAGAAGAGGCGGGCCCTACGCGCCTCTCTAGGGAAGCCCGGGTCAGCTCGCCGCGCAGGCGCAGTGAGTTCGACTCGCCATGCCGACTGTCAGCGTGAAGCGTGATCTGCTCTTCCAAGCCCTGGGCCGCACCTACAGTGAGTGCCGGCCTTATACATTGGGCCCTACGCCTCTTCTCGGAGGCTGGGTCTCCCTCCAAAAGGTCATTGTGGTGACATTCATGCCTTCCTTGAAGGTTTTGGCCCCGGGAGGCCGGGGTTTATACGGGAGGGCCGATGATGGTGGCGGTCCGACTGGGCTGTGGTAGCCTCGGAACCGGCATCGCAGCGGTGCCACTGCTCGTGCCCGGCTTGCCGTGTCATTCATTCAGCGATCTGCCATCGAGTGCCTACAGCGTGCCTGGCACCGACATTCAAGTCAGGGGATAGAACAGGAAGGAAACCCGGGGTTGTATCCCGAGCGTAGCCAGTTCATTGCAATAAGAGCGCTGTGGGAACTCAGTTTATAAGGGGGTAGGAGGAGAGAGTTGTGCAGCGGGATGGAGAAAGGCATTCCATCTGTCTTCGCCTTATTAATGTTTCCTGAGCGCCTGTTATGTGTCAGGCACTGTTCGAAGAGCTTAGGACTAGGGCTGTGCACATGACACGTCAGGTCCACGTTCTGTCTGATGGAGGCAGACAATTAACCAGCACATTAATAAAATGATTTCGGATAGTGTTAAATGCCATCAAGGAAAGAAAAGGTGTTGTACCAAGAACAACTTTAGATAGGGTGGTAACATTTGATCTGAGACCTGGATGAGGAGTATTCAGTGGGCGTAGACTTCATTCTACATTTCATCTTTTATTCAGTTCTAAAAACACAACCATTGAAAAAAGGAGGGAGATATTAAGTGCAGTTATCAGTTACCTCACAGCCATAGCAGCCGCCCCACCCTTTTTTTTTTTTTTTTTTGAGAAGGAGTTTCGGTCTGTCGCCCAGGCTGGAGTGCAGTGGCACTATCTCGGCTGACTGCAACCTCCGTCACCCGGTTCAAGCAATTCTGTGCCTCAGCTTCCCGAGTAGCTGGGATTACAGGCTCCCGCCATCACGCCCGGCTAATTTTTTTTTTGTATTTTTAGAGAGACCGGGTTTCACCATCTTGGCCAGGCTGGTCTTGAACTCCTGACCTCGTGATCCGCCAGCCGCAGCCTCCGCAAATGCTGAGATTACAGGCGTGAGCCATCGCACGCGGCCCCCACCACGTAATTTTTAGCTTGTATAAAGACTGTACCAACTGGTTTGTGAGAGCTGTTTTTTTGTTTTTAGGGCTCAGTGTGATAACAAAGGCCTAACTGGTTTAATGACAGCCACCGCTTCCCAGAATAAGATATTACTGTTACTGTGAAAATAAAACTGGCTTTTAAAAATCTTTCCTAAGTGTGTACTTTTAGATAGTACCTATTCTCAATGTGATATTCTTCATAAGTTCTGCCGTAAGTCCCTGAAAGTAAAGGAAATACAAGGATATTGTATTACTCTTACCCTTTGTACTTGTCCCTAATCACCTAATCGCTTTATTTTATAATGAGCTTATTTATATTTCTTACCTGACCTTCTAAACCATATTCTCACTAATGGGATACGGTACAGGTTGCTAATTCCTGATCCAAAATGCTTGATACCAGAAGCGTCTTGGATTTTGGATTTTGGGATATTTGCATGTACATGATGAGATATTTTGGGGGTAGGACCCAAGTCTAAACATGAAATTGATTTATATTTCACATACACCTTATATGCATAGCCTGAAGTTAATTTTGTGGAATACTTTAAATAATTTTTTTTGCATGAAACAAGGTTTTGACTGTGTTTTTGACAAATCATATGGAGTCAGGTGTGGGATTTTCCACTTGTGGCATCCTGTCTGCACTTTAAGGTTTTGGGTTTTGGAGCATGTCAGATTTCAGATTTTTGAATTAGGAATGCTCTATCTGTATACCTGAATTGCATAAGATGGTAGGTGGCAAATACTTGTTTAAAACATCTATAATCAGTTCCCATCCCAGTCTCCATTTCTAGGGAGGTAGAAATAATACAGATTTTAAAAAATGGTGAGATTTATAACCTATTTACTGTCATCTGATGTTTCAACAATCCTGTCCCCTTCCCTTTTTTTTTTTCATATTGTCAGTGATCAATTAAGATTGATTTTTTTCACAAATATGTCTTTGTTAGGTACTGAATCTTTTAAGGGCCAGGTACATGGCTGATGCTTGTAATCACAGCACTTTGGGAGGATGAGGTGGGCAGATTGCTTGAGCTCAGGAGTTGGAGACCAGACTGGGCAACATGGCAAAACCCTGTCTCTACAAAAAGTAGCTGGGTGTGGTGGTGTATACCTGTAGTCCCAGCTACTCGGGAGGCTGTGGCCGGAGGATCACTTGAACCAAGTAGTGAGCTGTCGTGAGCGGTGATCAAGCCACTGCATTCCAGCCCCAGCCACAAAGTGAGACCCTGTCTCAAAAAAAAAAAAAAAAAAATTCAGTCAGAAGGATTGATGTTATTTTTTGAGATGTACTTTCGAGAGGTCAGAAATGATACTCCTCATTAGTTTACCTTTATTGTGTTCTTTCTTGAAACTGGAAAAGCATGTTCAGCAAAGCATGTGGTTTCCAAGTAGTATGGATACATCTTGTTTGTTACCTTTTTTTTCCCCTAGTCTTCCTCTTTTTTTCTTGTTTTCAGATAATGTCTTATTCACACTTTTAAAATCCACATTCTCTCTCTTTAGTCCCTCCAAGGGTTGCTTTCTGTTTGAAATTTCATTGTTTCTACCAGTCCCCACCTTTCTTTTTACCTCATCTTTGCTTAGCAAGGATATTTCTCTTTCAAGCTGTTTGCCATTTTGGTTATTTTGCTCGTCTGACTCCTTTGGAGCAGTTTTGTCTCCTTAGTCTACCTTTTCAACAGACTTTCTGTACAGCTGGTTTCCTCTTGCCACGCCTTTTCTTGTTAACTGATTTATTATCATTGCTCTTCAATTATAGTCCTGTTCTGGCGTGGTGTAATAGCTGGCAGTAGTGACAGAGCCTTCTGTGTATATCATATACACCCCTAAGGTATGGTTACTTGATGTGTCATTTTGTTAGAGGAAATTACTAATCACGATTTTATTGTTGATTTTTCTTTGTATCGAAACCCATGAAATACAGGGTTTTTTAATGCAGGGTTTTATTATTCCTGAAAGGAATAAAACATATGATAATTAGGATTCAGCATATTTTAATAATTCTGTACCATTTAGTTATCTATTACTACATACTAAATTATCCCAAAGTTTAGCATCTTAAAGCAGCTATCATTTGTTACATAGTTTCTGAGGGTCAGGAATTGGGGACTGGCTTAGCTGGGTGGTTTTTGCTCTGAATCTGTTACCAGATTGCAGTCAAGGTGTTTGCCAGATCCGTAGTCATGTCAAGGCCTAACTGAGTCTGGAGAAACTGCTTTCAGATTCATTCAAGTGGTTGTTGGCAAACCTCAGTTCCTTGCTGACTTTTGGCCAGAGGCTTTAGTTCCTCCCACCTTATCCTCTCTATAGGACTACTTAGAACATGTTAGCATGTTTGCCCCAGATGGAGAGGTCTGAGAGAGTAAGTACTTAAGTAAGAGAGAGTGCTCAGGATAGATGCCTGTTTTCAATAACAGCTCAGAAGTGATATACTAGCCCTTCTCATATTCTCTTGGTCACAGACCAATCCTAGCACAATGTGGAAGGGAACTGTGCAAGGGTGTGAATACTAGGAGGCTGGCATTATTGGAGGCCATCTTGGAGGCTGACTACCACCGTTCCCCCTCTAACCTCCACTGATTCAGGTTCCTCCCATATGCAAAATATACTCACCCTCTCCCAAAGCCCTCAGAAGTGCCATCCCATTACAGCAGCAGCTCAGAATCTAGAATCTCATTATCTAAATCAGGACCAGATGTGGATGTGGCGCCTTGGGTGTAGTTCCTTCACTATAGCTTCTTTAGTACCCTCTTGGCCTGAGAGACTCGAGAGACCAGTTATCTGCCCCACATATACCTAACACACAGTGGTGGGATGGGCATAGGATAACTCCTGTAGCCCTTCCTCTTCAAAGGGGCGGAAATGGGAGACACAAAGGAGTCATTGGTCCATGGCAATTCTGAAATCGAGTGGCAAATGTTGGATGTTCTTGATTAGGTCTGAAGGCCTGGGATAATTCTCCATGGCTGTCTGCCCTGCCCTCTAGGCTCTTGGTTTCCACCCCTCTGAGTGATCCCTAGAAAGCATGTGCTTCACAGCTGGTTGGTTTTCTCAGTCTCCTTACTGCTAATAGAATTTTGAGAGTTCAAAGACTTCATTTTATTCTATTTCTATCCTTTTCAATTCTAGCTGGCAATGCTTCCGCATATGTATTTCTTCTAAAAACTTTGAGGGTCTTTGGTGCATGTTACTGGCTTCCATTTTATTAGTCAAAAGCTACACCACCTACACATCTCTGAAATATATTGAGTTTCTGCTGATAACAGTGCTCTTAATGAAGCCCTATTGTGTGATTAATTGGATTTATGAAATACATTCTTTATAATTTTTTATATCACCCTTTGTTGGAATGATTAGCGCCTTTGATCTTTCTGGGTCTTAAGATTTTACGGTCATACCCTTGATTTTATCTTTGGACCGTATTTTCCTGGCAGTGCCTTGGATTTTGGTCTTTTCTCAATTTTAGCGTTGTTTCGCATCTGGAGAAGATGAGAATTTTAAAAATCTCCAACATCCTGGCTCATTTTTGTTTAACAGCCTTTCTTTTAGCTTATCTCTTTTTTTCACATAAGCACAAGAAAAACCCAGGTGGCACTTTGAACACTGGTTGGAAATCTTCTTAGTTACATCACCCCATTGATTTTTTACAGTCCACATAACTGCAGGGAATGGTGTTGCTAAGCCTTCTGCCTCTGCTTCACTAGGATTCCTCTTCTTCCGCTTTCTGATAATATTACCTGACTTTCTTCCATGTCCTCACTTGTATCCTTACCAGAGACTATCAGGCTTCTTTCTTTAGGTTTTCATTTACACTCCTCAAAGACCACCGCTTGGTCCAAAGCCATTCCCGTGTTTTTCATTTTTGTTACGGCAGTACCCCATTTCCAGGGACTAAAGTCTGTATTAGTAATCTATTGGTATATAACAAATTAATCCAGAGTATTAGTAGTCTGTTGCTGTGTAGCAAATTACCGCAGTACTTAGGAGTGTAAAACAAGCCTTTATTATTTTACGAAATTTCTGAGAGACAGGAATCAGGGAGTGGCTTAGGTAGGTGGTCTGGCTTTGGGTCTCACCATGTTGCAATCTAGCTGCCAGCTGGGGTTGCTGTCATTTCAAGGCTTGATTGGGCTGGAGACTCTGCTTCCAGACTCACTCATGTGATTGCTCCAGACCTCAGTTCACACAAAGAGCATGACTACAAGGAGGCTGGGATCATGGAACGGGCTGTCTTGGAGGCTGGGTACCTGTTACTACCTGCCCTAGTTAATGATAGCCCCACCCAGTTTTTCCCCCAAACCAGAGATCCAGGAGTCATCCTAGACTCCTTCTACACACTCCCTATTCCTACCTCCCATCATTTGGCCATTGAGCATTTTATATTCCACGTCCTTAATGTTTTTCATATTAATCCCTTCTTCCTCATTCTTGGTGGTGCTGCTTTAAATGAAGCCTTCACTATATCGCATCTGTACTATTGCAGTAGACTCCCTGCTCCAATCCATCCTCTCACTCTGCGAGCAGTCTTTAGAATGCAGATAATCATGTTTTTGCCCAGCTGAAGAATCCCTTCAGTGTAATTCTCCATTGCCTGTCTGTAAGAAAGAGGGCAAATCGTTAGTTGACCTCTTTCTCCTTGTTCTATCATATCTTCTCCTGGTATGAACTTTATGTTTCATCCATTGTTGAACTACTTAAGAGTGTCCAAATTTGCCATGCTATTTCACTCCCCATGATCTCTGCCTGATGAACTCATCCTTTCTGTGAAAGTTTAGCCGACCGTAAGTGGAACTGATTACTTCTTTTGTGCCAGCCCTGTACCTTGTACTTAACATAGTCATATTTATTTACACATCTGGCTTCTTTACCAGATGAAGAAGTAGTTAAGGCAGGAATTGTGTTTTATTTATCTTTGTAACCCTGGTACCTAGTACAGTGCCTGGTATAAGGTGGGTACTCAGTACATAGATGTTAAATTGAAATTTAGTGTCTGAATCAGGAATCTTAAGACCAGTTTTCACTAGAATGCGCTGCTAATGATGTTTTGTGTTCAATTTTTGGTAATATGAGAACCCTGAAAAGCTAAACAGTAGGATATAATATTAAAATAAGGAAGAGAACTTATTTTATTTATTGCTTATAAGCTATTAATTATTGTAGACTCACTATGTCTCAGGGTACTATGCCAGGTCCATTTTATGCATTATCATTTAAATGTTTTCAATAGTACCATGCCATAATGGCTGTGAAATACCATCTTATAGATGACGCAGCTATAATGTTGACACGAGATACCAAGAAAGTTTACATAAGGTGCCAAGCTCTCAGATCTCATAAGTGGGATAGAATTCAAACTGATTGACTTGGCTTCAAAGCCGAAAGTGTCAGGCCGCCTCAGACCAGTTTACATGATAGGACTTACGTGACATTCTGTTGTGTGAGATCTGTGATTTGGAGCCTGCTTTATATCTGATCTCTACTTAACAGGTGTTTTTTTTTCCTAGGTATATGCAAACTTCTCAGTGCAGGTAACCTAAACTACAGTTGATATTAGCATAGGTTAATCAAGCCTTGAATAGTTTTTTCTTTTTTTATCTTAAACTTTTTTGGCCCAGCTTTTTTTTTTTTTTTTTAAGTTTTTGGTACAGAGTTTCGCTCTTGTCGCCCATGCTGGAGTGCAATGGCATGATCTTGGCTCACTGCAACCTCCGCCTCCCAGGTTCAAGCAATTCTCCTGCTTCAGCCTCCCAAGTAGCTGGGATTACAGGCATGCACCACCATGCCTGACTAATTTTGTATTTTTAGTAGAGACAGGGTTTCACCATGTTGGCCAGGCTGGTTTCAAACTCCTGACCTCAGGTGATTCACCCACATCGGCCTCCCAAAGTACTGGGATTATAGGCGTGAGCCACCGCACCTGGCCTGTTTGTTTTTAAATGATGAACATGATGCCTGATATTTGGTAGTATGGTTGGTGTAAAGCAATTAATAATAAGAAAATGCAATTTGTATGTAGTTTTCACTTATGCTGAACGAAGTAAAATTAACCATCTCCTTTTTTATTTTCCTAGCTGACGAAGAATTTGACGAACTATGTTTTGAATTTGGTCTGGAACTTGATGAAATTGTATGTATTGGATATTTGTCTATTTTTCAAAGATTGTGTGCATAAGCTTATTTTTCAGGGGTGTGCTGTATTTCATCTTTATTACTTATAGTTAGACTAAGATGATAACATTTGTGGGCCGTGATTTCTGTGTTCAGAGGGCTAAGCTCCAGTTCTGTCTGTTGCTTTGACTAAAATCTCAAAAGGGGTTCATGCCTTATTCCATCTACAATCACCTTGTTATCAGACTCATGCTGTGGAAATTGATAGAATGTGTTAGATAACCCCAGTATGAAAGTAAGCTCCTTCCTTTGACAAATTAATCACAGAAAGGGACCAAGAAGCAGTAGAAATGTTGCTTCAACCAGAGTTGCCCTGCCTCCTTCTCCTCTAGCGCCTCCTCCTTCACCTCCTCTGCCCCCATCGCCTTCCTCCGTGCCTCTTCAACCAGCACTAATGCATTACTATACACTGATCTTGTAAAATGAGCTCATAGTTTTTAAGGTCTTGCTTATAAAAATGAGGAAGCGTTTTCTTTGACTTTTGATTGTATAATGATTAAAATATTTTTAAAAATTAAGTCTGGGCTATACATTTTAATATTGTTAACAATGATTATCTATTAAGGACATACTTTAATTTAAAAAGTACTTTTCTGGTAGTTAGTGTTATTTTTTTCCTAAGCCTTCTATCTTCACCTATTCAGTGTTTTTATAACACTACCTTAGGTGTAAAGTTAAAAAATCTTCAGGCTAAAAAATTGTACATTGTCTTATTTTTCCTGCTGCCTTACTAATGTTACAGAAAGATCATCTTTATACTATCAATATTTGTATACTTGAGAAATTGGCTGAGATTTCTGTAGTTTATAAGTTACTATTAGTAATTTTACTATACCTTAGAATTAGGTGTGAAGTTATGTGATATCTAAGAGTGTTGGACTGGATATTAGATAATTTGAGTTCTAGTTCTAACATTTACTAGCTGTGTAACTGTGGATAATTACTTTGCCTGTCTGGACCCTACAGTCCAGACGAGTCTCTCTGGGCCTCCTTTTCACTTGTGAAATAAGGGGTTTGGATTAGATGATCTTTATGGTTTTCTTTTTTGACTCTGAAATTTATATAGTTTTTAATTTCTGTAAAATTTTTGTTGGGTAGCACTGACAACTCCAGTCTTTACATATGGTCATTTTATGAGTTGAGATGCTGAAACTGAAAGAAGCTGTAAGCTTCTGTGTCTCTCTTTTTTTTTTTTTTGCAAAGGAGTTAGATCTTTTTTTACAGCAGTTCCTCCTTATCCACAGTTTTTTGCTTCCACAGTTTTAGTTACCTGCAGCAAACTGTGGTTTGAAAATAGGTGAGTATAGTGCAATAAGAAATTCTGAGACAGAGACTGCATTCACATAACTCTTATTATAGTATATTATTTAATTGTTCTATTTTATTATTAGTTGTTAATCTCTTACTGTGCCTAATTTGTAAATTAAACTTTCTCATAGGTATGTATGTGTAGGAAGAAACATGGTATATGTAACGTTTAGTCCTCTCCAAGGTTTCAGGCATCCACTGGGGAGCTTGCAACATATCCCCTGTGGATAAGGGGTGCTGCTGAAAAATGAATGCAGATGCCTTCGTTTCTCTGGTTATTGTATTATCTTCTCTGTATAGAGATCCCTTTTGAGATCTGCCATCTCCTGGGAGGTGACTCAGCTTTCTTCACTATTTAAACAGTAATTTTATTAACCCCTTTGATTGAACGTTGTTTAAACTCGAATTCTTCCTCTCCTCTTTTTGCCTCTTCCCCTTCTTTTCTTTTCCCCCCTTTTGCTTCTTCCTCCTCCTCTTCATTCTCTTGTTTTTCATTTTTCATTTTCCCTAATTTAAAAAATTTTTCTTCTAAGTTTGAGATGCCCAAGGTAGATGTTTTTTGGAGCCCAGCACCACCTTACACAGCCCCAGCATTGCATAGACTCCTGTGGTTCCTTGGGTGGGACTTTGGCACATAATACTCAGTGGCCAGAAGTGAATTCCTCTGCATACTGTGCAAATGTGGATATAATTCTTAATTTGGTCAAAAATTTGAACTACTTATATTGTGGCAGTGGGAGGGCATCATGTAAAACAAAAATCATTACATATTTTGATAGAAATCCATCAGTTATTTTAGCAGGTTGTTGGTGGAAATAGTAGGAATTCGGGTTAAGTGGAGCTTCCAAATAATTAAAAGGTAACATTAACAGTTGGAATATAACTTTTAATCATTTCGAGTGAAAATTTCTTAAATCTTTTTACAGTTCCCTGCTCTAGTAAACATAAGGAATGGAGTATAACTTCTCTGCAGTGGTTATGTTTAAGACAGTCTGTTGCTCTGCTGTAGTATGGTGGTTGAAATATTCTAAACTCTTTACCACTGCATTCAGCGTGGTTCTAGTGGTGTTTCTTCCATCATCTCCCTCTTGGTTGCCTTAATTCTGCCTCACTATCCCTTTGCTATCACTAGTTTGCTTCCCATTGCACCTATTATCCCTTTTAATTTTCACCGGTGTCTGATGGTCTCTGAATGTTTTTTGTTTTTACGCTGTCCCTCTCATTGTCATGTGGACTTGGGTGCCCACAGGATTTAAGTTTTAGAGTCATCCTATAAGAAAGTGTGTTTCTTTTATTTAGTGAATCATCTTTCTTTTACCCCTCTGACACTTTTGTTGTTACTTTATGTACTTGGTGATGTTTTCATTTTTTTAGCTTGAGATGGGAAAACTTTTTCTGTAAAGGGCCAGATAGTAAATATTTTAGGCTTTGTAGGCTCTGTAGTCTGTGTTTCAACTCAGCTATTGCAGTGTGTAAGTTGCAGTAGGTAACAGGTAAACGAATGGGTCTGTCTGTGTTCCAATAAATCTTTATCAAGTATCAGGTATCATTTGGCCAGGGGGCCATTGCTGGTGGACCTTTGTTTAGATGGATTTCTGCTGTTCTGGGGAGATTGAGGATGCCAGATATGCGAACTCAGTTAAAGTTGAAGTATTTTTCTGTCTGCTATGATTATAACACTTAATATTGTCATGTTGTTTTTGTCATGGATATAAAAATCCCGTGTTCTTGTAGAAAATATGTATAATGTAGTTACTGCCTTATAGGGCTGACAACTTTTACTTTTTAAAGAGAATTTAAATTATTTAATTTTATCATTACTTTTTGGCTTGTTTTAGACATCTGAGAAGGAAATAATAAGTAAAGAACAAGGTCATGTAAAGGCAGCAGGAGCCTCTGATGTTGTTCTTTACAAAATTGACGTCCCTGCCAATAGATATGATCTCCTGTGTCTGGAAGGATTGGTTCGAGGACTTCAGGTCTTCAAAGAAAGGTAAGGAAATATGTTCCTTAAAGACTTTGCTAAGTTGGATTTTCTTTCTTTCCTTGTCATCAGCAGACGTGTTTAAATTTCTAGAAAAAAGCTTGTACAGGCACACAGCTTTAACTCTCAGCAGAGGGTTGATTTGAGGATTAGATTAATGTAGATTGTAGCCATTTGAAAATTTCCATGAAAATCTGAGTCATAGCCATTCATTTTTGGGAGCCTATTTTAAAACTGGTGGTTAATGCTTTTATGGCATCTTAAAAAATTCTTTAGCAGGTGTGTGTGATTTCCCTCCATCATCTAATTGGAATGAGTAGTTTGCTAGATGTGTTAAAGGTTGAGAGGAAATGGAGAGCTGGCAATATCCTTACATTATGAGTTCTAAGGAACCTCAGGAGTGAAGCCTCCTAACTGGAAAACCAAAGACCTTATGACGGCTCCGTGATCTTGAGCAAGTTCGTTGGCTGCTCTAGTTTCAATTTCCTAATCTATAATGAAGAAGATTTATAAGGCCCCTTCCAACTTTTCATTTAATAAAGATAGAGGGGCTGGACATGGTGGCTCGTGCCCGTAATCTCAGAACTTCAGGAGGCCGAGGCTGGTAGATCACTTGAGGTCAGGAGTTCAAGACCAGCCTGGCCAACATGGTGAAACCCTATCTCTACTAAAAATACAAAAATTAGCTGGGTATAGTGGTGTGCACCTGTAATCCCAGATACTCAGGAGGCTGAGGCACGAGAATTGCTTGAACCCAGGAGGTGGAGGTTGCAGTGAGTCGAGATTTGCGCCACTGCACTCCAGCTTGGGCAGCAGAGGGAGACTCCATTGCAAAAAAAAAAAAAAAAAAAAAAAAGAGAGATAGAGGGTAACGAATATATAAAGTGAAAAAATAACAGCTATTAAAAATTAATTGTTTTTGTTTACTTCTACGTTATCTGGTGCAAAAGAATAAGAGTTCTAACTGATGGGCTAGATTCTGAAATTGTGAGGATTTAGGTGAGTGATGGGTATTGGTGAAATGATGATAATTAGTCATTAGGTTAAGGATGTTTAAAATTTTGGAGTTGACTCGGTTGGTTTCCTACAGGACAATCAGATGCTTTTATTTTAGGATCAAGGATAACTCCTGAGAGTTCATTTCCCAACCCTACCCAATGAGAATCTGTATTTTTACCAGTCACCTTGTGATTTTTATGATCAGACAGAATTAGGAAAGCAACTTAAAATGTTTTCTACTTAAAGTGAGTCCATGGACAAGTAGCATCTGAATCACCTGAGAACTTACTAGAAATGCAGTCTTAGTTGCCACCCAACACCTGTTAATCAGAATCTGTGGTTTAACAAACTTCCCAGTTAATTGTAAGCACATTGAAATCTGAGAAGCACTGCCTTAAAACAGTAGTTCCCAAGTTCTCCCTATGATAAGAGTTCCCTAGGGATGCCTTCAAATTGCACCATTTACCAAATCTTTGTCTTGACTTATTTTATCATCTGGTAATAGTAGGTCCAGATAGAACCAGGGAATCTGTATTTTCCATAAGCTCTGTTTTTTCCTGGAAGCTCAGAATCTCATGGTTAGAATAACTATCATAACTTAAAGGTTATCAAAAAAATAAAATAAAATAACTTAAAGGTTATCTAATCCAGTCCCTCAGCTGATGTTGAAATGCTCCTTAAACAATTGCTCAGTTAACGGTTTGTAGCTTCTGCTGGGATGCTAGTGATAGGAAATACATTACTATGAAGCATCTTATGTCATTTTTAGACAATTTTAAATGTTAAAAAGTTTGTTAGTTTTTATTTTTATTTTTATTTTATTTTTTATTTTTAGTGTTCAGCCAAAATTTGACTTGCCCTATTGATTAGGGCAATTCAACCCATTGCCCTAATTCATTTTGTATACTTCCCATATATAGCATAGAATGTAATTATTTTATGTAATGTCTTGATTAATTGTGAGTAAGTTCATTTAAATATTATTTTAGGATAAAGGCTCCAGTGTATAAACGGGTAATGCCTGATGGAAAAATCCAGAAATTGATTATCACAGAAGAGGTAATAAGGATAAATTCTTACTTTTCCTTAAAATATTTTCTTTTGTATATGTCTGTATAAGGTGGGGAGGAAAAAGAAACAAGACTTACTCTCTTTTGAGACACGGTCTGGCTCCATTGCCCAGGCGGGAGTGCAGTGGTGCAGTCTTGGCTCACTGTAACCTCTGCTTCCCAGGCTCAAGTGATCCTCCCACCTCAGCCTCCTGAGTAGTTGGGAGTATAGGCACACGCCACCACACCCGGCTAATTTTTTGTGTTTTTTAGAAACGGGGTTTCACCATGTTGCCCAGGCTGGTCTCAAATTCCTGAGCTCAAAGGATCCTTCCTCTGCAGCCCCCTAAAGTGCTGAGATTACAGGTGTGAGCCTCTGTGCCTGGCCCAAAGCTTACCCTTCTAAAAAATGTGATTTTCTTTGATCATTTGCTAAAATGAGTATATACTTAGCCACTAGCTCTTAAAAAATTTTTTTTAACCTGGGAATGCAAAAGAACAAAGCCTTTGCTTTCCATAAATAGTTTTGGATAATAATATCCAATGCATGTTTAAAACACATTTGCAACATAATTGTTTAAATTGTGGAATGTTAATGAAATTTTAAAAGATTTTAAACTTTTCAGAGGGGTTGTTTTGGTAAAAATATGAATTATGAGCAAACTTTTTCTCAATTATTTAATACATTTTCAGAAATCTTACTGAAATAAAAATTCTGTGAAGGTAGTGACTTTGTCTCTAGTTTACCACTTTATTACTTGTTGACTGAATAAATTAATACATGCTTGTTTGAATGAAAATGTATGCCAGTGGCAAGAGTGCAGCTGCCTTCCTGTTACACGATATTACAAAGAAAAACCTTACTGTTTGCTATCTCTAATGATATTATGAATTTCAGACAGCTAAGATACGTCCTTTTGCGGTAGCAGCAGTTCTCCGTAATATAAAGTTTACTAAAGATCGATATGATAGCTTCATTGAACTTCAGGAAAAATTACATCAGAATATTTGCAGGTTTGTGGTTGCATTTTTCTTTCTTCCTTGTCTTCCCCTTTCCCTCTGCCTCCCTATCTCCTTTCCATCCTGATCCCTCACCCTCTTCTCTCTTGCCACTTCTGCCCTCTTTCTATCTCTCCTTCCTTTCTTCCTCTGCAGATTTTTTACAAAGCATTTCTAAATTAATAGTATGTGACAGATTATGAGGATTTAACTTGGCTTTAGCAGATACCTGTTACTGCTTGTAGATGGCATATGCATGAAGAAACAGGAGGTATATTTTGAATATTGTATAGAGAAGAATTATCTAGTCCTAGAGACTTCCCTGCTTTTTGTTGTTGTTTTGGTTCAGATCAGCAGTGGATTATACTACTAAGTATAAACCATGATAATGAAGTACGATGTATCATTTTTAAAATGGAAATAAAATTTTGGCTTATTCTCACTTTTTGAGTGAGAATAATTATAAATTGACAGAACTTGAGTTTAAGTGACTAAATTTTACTTATTCCGTCTTTACATTACTATGCATAATTTCCTGCACAGCTCCCTTTAGGGCAATGATCTTCAAACCTATATAATTTCTGAACTCCTAAAGGTCAGTGAAGGTAACAATGGTAATCCTTGAACTCATTTAAGTATTTTAGAATCCTAATGGAAACTGTATACTTACTAATGATGACAAACCTCAGACTTCAGCTAACATATTAAGCTTATTTATGTTGGTTTTGAAATAGATCAACATAAGTTACTGCATGTTGATACAAAGGTATGATTAATAGTTATATATGTCTCAAAAATAGAAAAAGAATTTTTACTTTTTTATTTTTTGTGTGTGAGATCTGCTGCAATTATTTGCTAGTAATTGTAGTTTAGTAAACTATAGAGCCTAGGAGGGGTCTATGTGTATGGGAATGGGCTAGGGATGGGATAGAGGGAAAACTATAGGCATTTTCTGCTATGGTGAAAAACATCTTTGTGTATGTGGTGGAAGCAACATTTTTTTTTCAGATTCCAAATAACGTTTATTCCCAGTCCTTTTATATAGAAGAGTTTATATGTCAGCTTGCTAATATGTCATTATTCAGCAAAACAATAACAATTTAAATATAATTTCCAAACTAAGAACACAATACAAGATTTCTGACAAGTATAGGTATAACTTAAGTGGTTGAGCTAGATTATCTGCTCTGGCTCTATTATCTTATTTATTTTAAGAAGCTGTTTTAATCTAAACAGACTTTTTTTCATTTAACTTTAAGCTCTGTTTTATTTGGTACTTCTGGAAATCATGTGCTTTTTCTAAGGGGAAGAATTGAACACATCCTAATACTTTGGTGTGCCAGAGTTCTTTTCTGTCAGTAAATCCTAATTAACCTCTTTAATGAGCTTTGGAAGTTTATGTATTTCAAGGAATATATTGATATTGTCTAAGTTATTAAATTTATTGACAAAGTTGTTCATAATGTTTCCTGTGGTATCTGTAGTGATGTCACCTCTTTTATTTCTCTGTCTTCTCTCTTGTTTTTTCCTTTGATCAGTGTGGCTAGAGGTTTATCAGTTTTATTGACCTTTTTCTTTCTTTCTTTCTTTGTTTTGAGACAGAGTTTTGCTCTGTTGTCCAGGCTGGAGTCCAGTGGCATGATCATCTCATTGTAACCTCAAAACTCCTGTGCTGAAGTGATCCTCCTGCCTCAGCCTCCTAAGTAGCTGGAACTACAAGCAGGAGCCACCACACCTGGCTAATTTTTTAATTTTTTGTAGAGATAGGGGTCTTGCTTTGTTGTCCAGGCTGGCCTTATAGACTTTAAGTGATCCTCCTGTCTCAGCCTCCCAAAGTGCCAGGGTTACAGGAATGAACCACTCGTTTTATTGATCTTTCAAAGAATGAACTTTTGGTTTCATTGATTCTTCTCTTATTTTTTCCTCTATTTTTATTGATTAAGCTTCTTTTTTAGGCTAATTAGTCCCTACTGCTGAGGCAAGACCCTTTTGCCTACTGTATCCATTGCTACATGAGCAGTGAAGTTTTACTCTGTGTGCACATGGAGTACTGCTTCCTCTAATTCCCTTGAATAATTCTTTCCTGGCCTTGGGTGGTTTTCTCAGCTGCATGTTCTGATCAATACTGAGCTCACCAGTACTTGAGTGGGACCCTCTGCATATCTTCAGAGTTCTCTCTGTGTGTAGCTCTCTGCTTTTCTCTGGGACTCTGCCCACCTTGGCCTTCCCAAACTCTCAGCTATGTTTCTTGCTCTCAGGGAGTCTCCTGGGCTCCACTGGGCCCTCTTTCCTGCCCTATAGTCAGGGCTCATCTCACTTGTTTCCTGTGTCTCAGGGATTGCTGCCCTTCATTGCCTGCTGTTAGGTGCCATAAAAACTATTGCTCCGTACATTTTGCTCTTCGGTTGTTTCAGGCAAGAGTAAATCTAGTGTGTTACTCTGTCTTGGCTTGAAGTGCCTAGTGAGTCTTTTACTTCAGTTATTTTACTTTTCATCTCTGCAATCCACTGCTTTTAAAAAAAAATAGTTCCTTCTTTTCTGCAGATATTTCCTCATCTATTTATTATGTGTATGTTCTTCCATAATTCTTGAACATTTTTTAGTAGCGGCTTTAAAATCTGTGTGGCAGTATCAGAATCTGGGGCATCTTAGTGTTGGTTTCTATAGACTGGGTTTGTCTGGAGTAAGAGTCATGTGTTCCATATTTCTCATGTCCATTGCCTTTTGATGCATATAGAATATCATATTAGGGAAGAGTCTTGACTTTGCTGTGTTTCTCTGAAGAGTGGTTTTTGTTCTTTCAGACAAAGACTTGAATACTTAGCTAGATTCAGACTCAGCAGTGGTTCAGTTTTCTGCTCAGTTCTTTCAGCTTTCAGTTGCTGCTCTTTTATAGCAGGACTTTGAAATTTTTACCATTATGTTAGATAAAATCTTGATTTCTGAATATTTTTGGTTTTTTCATATCTTACTATATTTAGAGTGTTAATCTTTTTCCTGTACATATGTTATAAACCTTTTTTGTGTTTTTTAACTTTTGGTTTCTTTTGGATATGTAAGATTTTTAATTTGGGTATAGTTTTCAGTTTTTCTGTATGACTTAGATTTTATGACCTACTTAAGAAGCAGTTCCCTACTCTATAGTTTTAAGCATATTCTTCTATATTTTCTTATCTTTTTGTTTTGTTTTGTTTTTGAGACAGGGTCTCACGCTGTTGCCCAGTCTGGACTACAGTGGCGCAATCACAGCTCACTGCAGCCTTGACCTCCCTGGCTCAAGTGATTCTCCTACCTCAGCCTCCCAAGTGGCTGAGACCACAAGTGTGTGGCACCATAGCCAGCTAATTTTTATATTTTTTGTGGAGTTGGAGTCTCACCATGTTGCCCAGGCTGGTCTTGAACTCTTGGGCTCAAGCAGTCTTCCTGCCTTGGCCTCCTAAAGTGTTGAGATTTCCGGCATGAGCCACCTCGCCTGGCCTGTATATTTCCTTGGAATAATTTTTGTGGTGTCTTTTTTATGTGTGCCTGTATGTTTGCCTTTTGCTTTTCACAATGCTTAGGTCTTTGATTCATCTGGAATTATGTTTTTTTTGTTGCTGATTTGAAGTTGAAATTTTGGTGATGTTTTGAGGTGCTGTTTTAGGATTAAGGGACCAATATTAACATCTAAGAAAACAGACTTTCTTACCTGTGCATTTGTCCATTATTAATTTACCTACATTTATTGAACCATGTATATTTTATCCTATGATAGTTCTGGGTTTATTATCTTCTGTAAGCATATGACTCATTGAGGAAAGTAACACTCCCTTATTGCCTGTTAACATTTCTTTTCAACTTTATTTATTAAAGTTCTAGTTCACCAGTCCTGCAGTCCTAGAAGTTGACCAAAATTTAATATTAAGCATTTTAAACTAATTTTAGTGCACATACATTTTAAACTAAAGAATGTTAAGAACACAAGTTTTGACCAAGTTCCTCTTTTCAAATTGACTGTTAGAAAGCCAAACTTGTGACCTTTCCTGGTAAGACTTAGGCCTTTAGATTCTAATTCAGAATTAACATTTCCTGGCTCAGTTTTACATCCCTACTTCTATTGCTTTTTCTCCTATTTTGTAGCTTGCTGTAATTTCCTAAAATTACCTTAAATCCTTTGTGGATAAACTGTAGAACAAGTGAAATGAATACCTTTTGAACTTTCCTTATACATTAAAGTAAACTTGAACTGTAATTCAGAGCTCTTAAAATTAAATTTTTTCCACAACTAAAGTAATGCAGCTATGTGATAAAATTTAGGATAATATAGAAAAGCCAAAAACCTCACAATTTGGTAGTTCATTCTAATTTATTAAAACATGTTTACTTGAGTATATCAAGAAGAAATAGGTTGAAAGAGGTAAAGGAAATGCTAACTTTGAAGATATCTTAGAAACAGTATTTGGGAAAACATAATGGCAAGGAATTTTCTTCAGCTCCTGAAATCATGTGTTTCGTGTAGTTTTGTGATTTCTCAGTATTCTTAATGGTTGTAAGAATTTGTTCGTTATATGCCACTAATGGTGCCATGTAGTAGCAATATGCTGTTTCAGGGAGGTATCTGAAATAATTTAAAAAATATGTAGTCTGTGTTTATGTTATCTTTAGAATTTATACTTTAGAATATTCAAACCTGTCTCATTCTCCTCCTTTCCTTTCCTCCCTCCTTCTCCCTCACCCTCTCCACAATTAGGAAAAGAGCGTTGGTTGCTATTGGCACCCATGATTTGGACACTTTGTCAGGCCCATTTACTTATACTGCAAAACGTCCTTCAGATATCAAATTCAAGCCTCTAAATAAGACCAAGGAGTATACAGCCTGTGAACTGATGAACATATACAAGGTAAATATTCTTTTTGATTATGCAGCAGCTTTGCAAAAATCATGAAATTCCATCAAAGTCAAGCCTTGCAACTAGGGAAATGTAATGAATACTTCTAAAAAATTACAGTGTCTGGGCTCCAACCTAGAGATAGTGATTCATCTGATCTAGAGTGGGAACGTAGTTTTATTTTATTTATTGTTACATTTTTAACCTCTGATATGATTTCAGTGTACTGCTAGGGTTGAGAACCACTGAAGTAGACCGTACCACATTGTAATCTGCAGTTGAAACTCATGCAAGTCTAAAGAACAGTAAGACTTAGCTAGTGTTTTTTGTGGGAAATACTGTTACAAGCTGTCTATCTCCCATTATTTAGAAGTCCAGCAGCGAAAATGAATTCAGTAGTCACTTTGGATTGTATTTAACAAGTAGAAAAAATAGTTGTCATTTAGAAAAAGCAGTGTCATCCTTGCCCTGATTTGCAAGTGACTTCTTCCGATTTATCTAAATAGTTTTGTCATGGTTTATGTTTCCTTTGAAATGATTCAGGCATACCAGTGCAAATCTGTTTTCATTCTCGAGAAATGACTCAATTATGTGCATTGAATATTGGAATATTAATTTATATTAGAAAATCTTATAAATTTAGAACTTTCTTTAATTTGGGTCTGTTTTAATGTTTTTCTGACTTTTCCCCTCCTTTTTTTCTTTTTTTTGAGACGGAATTTCGCTCTTGTTGCCTAGGCTGGAGTGCAATGGCGCAATCTCAGCTCACCGCAACCTCCACCTCCTGGGTTCAGGTGATTCTCCTGCCTCAGCCTTCCGAGTAGCTGGGATTACAGACATGTGCCACCATGCCCAGCTAATTTTGTATTTTTAGCAGAGATGGGGTTTCTCCATGTTGGTCAGGCTGGTCTTGAACTCCTGACCTCAGGTGATCCACCCGCCTCAACCTCCCAAAGTGCTGGGATTACAGGCATGAACCACCGTGCCTGGCATTCCCTTCTTTTTAAATATTAGGTCAGTATGTAAACTATAGTGATAGAAATAAAAAAAAAAACAACTAATTTTATTTGACTTAATTTGTTTTCAGACTGATAATCACCTTAAACATTATTTACATATCATTGACAATAAACCCCTGTATCCAGTTATCTATGATAGCAATGGTGTCGTCCTTTCAATGCCTCCCATCATCAATGGTGAGTTATTTTATAAACATTACAGATCTGTGCTGTTTCCTTTTAATCCTCAACATTTCTCTAGAATTCTCAATAGACTTGGCTAAATCAAATTCAAATAACTCATAATCTGAGTATCTCAGGTCTTTTGTAGATTCTAATCATTCTTTTCATCATTTATTCAACAACATTTTACTGGTGATTCTTACGTAATTTATAATATGTTCATACACTTATAAATATGTTCTGATGCTAGGCTTTGGGTTCTGTTATATTTCTCCCAAGGTTATTGATGTTTTGGTTTTAGCAGGTAATTCACTTGGTTAAACTCAAAGTCAAACTCTGTCATGTCTGTAGTTTTTTTTCTTCTGTGTGTTTTTTTTTTTATTTTGAGACAGGCTCTTGCTCTGTCACCCAGGCTGGAGTGCAGTGGTGCAGTCATGGCTCAGTGCAACCTTAAACTCCTGGGCTCAAGCGATCCTCCCACCTTGGCCTCCCAAAGCCCTGGGATTATAGATGTGAGCTGTCATGCCTGGTCTTGCCTAGTTATATAGTTAAACAAAAACTTTTAATTTAAATTTTGCTCTCTTAATTCCTTTCTGGCCGGGCGCGGTGGCTCAAGCCTGTAATCCCAGCACTTTGGGAGGCCGAGACGGGCGGATCACGAGGTCAGGAGATCGAGACCATCCTGGCTAACACGGTGAAACCCCGTCTCTACTAAAAATACAAAAAACTAGCCGGGCGAGGTGGCGGGCGCCTATAGTCCCAGCTACTCCGGAGGCTGAGGCAGGAGAATGGCGTAAAACCCGGGAGGCGGAGCTTGCAGTGAGCTGAGATCCGGCCACTGCACTCCAGCCCGGGCGAAAGAGCAAGACTCCGTCTCAAAAAAAAAAAAAAATTCCTTTCTGAAGGCTATTTTTATGAGACAGTTTGATTGTATTTATAAAATTTAATGATGTCTGAGACATGGATGTTTGCCTTTCTGGAGGTAAGAAGGAGGCTTAGCTGATTTGCTATAAGAAGAAGCTTCTTCTCAAGATCTTGGACCCTAGCAGTTACAGCAGTTAAGAACATGGGCCCCAGAGTTAACCAGATCTAGACCCAAATCCTAGCCTTGCTGCTCGTGATCATAGTCAAATAATTTAATCTCTCTAAACTTAGTTTCTTGCCAGCAATTACATCATGGGGTTGTGGTAAAGATTAGAGGAGACAACCTGTGTTAAGTGCTTGGCATAGCACCTGACACGTTGTGTGCATTCAGTAAAGGCCTGTTAATTATCTTATTTTTACTCTTCAACTTGCAGTGGGAGCTTTAAATAAAAATTGTTTATCCCTTTGCTCTTAAGGTGTTAGGTTTTTTTGTTTGTTTGTTTGTTTGTTTGTTTTTTGAGACAGAGATTTGCTCTTGTTGCCCAGGCTGGAGTGCCATTGCACCATGTCATGCCATTGCACCATCTCAGCTCACCGCTACCTCTGCCTCCTGGGTTCAAGTGATTCTCCTGCCTCAGCCTCCCAAGTAGCTGGGATTAAAGGCATGTGCCACCATGCCTGGCTAATTTTGTATTTTTAGTAGAGAAGGGGTTTCTCTGTGTTGGTCAGGCTGGTCTCGAATGCCTAACCTCAGGTGATCTGCCCACCTCGGCCTCCCAAAGTGCTGGGATTACAGGTGTGAGCCACTGCCCCTGGCCAAGGTGTTAGTTTTTAATATGTTTTACATTTAAAATGTAGTTTCTGTTTTGTTGAGCTTAATAGTGCACTTCTATTTCTAAAACTAGTTATTTTGTTGTTATTGTTTTGTGTTCATTGCAGGGGATCATTCCAGAATAACAGTAAATACTAGAAATATTTTTATTGAATGCACAGGAACTGACTTTACTAAGGTAAATAAAACTTTTACTCAATTTTTATATGATCAGATGGGAGATTTTATTTCCGGCCCAAGACTAAATGACTAAAGTTAAAATACGTGCATTTTGTAGGTGGGAACATGTTTTAGAAATTTAGACAATTAAAAAGATAGAGATATTCTACACTTTGGTTATGATGCTTTCATTAATTCAACAAATGTTTAGTGAACACCGAATGTCTTTCCAGTGCCAGGAATTTAATAATGAGTTACATGTTTCTTCACTTGAAAGAACTCCTAGGGGGAGAGTTCAGTCATATACATAACTATAAAACAACGTGGAATGAGTACTGTAGTGAGATCCATATAAATTGTTTATCTAGTTGACTTAATTTGTATGTGGAGTAATTTGGTACCTTTGTGTACTTGGTAAAAGCTAAAAAAAAAAAAAAAGAAAAAAACGAACTGGGGTGAAGAAGCTTTATTTAGTAAATTGATAAATGGTTTATGCACACAAAATTATCTAGACCATAATTCTTCACCCACTTTTAGTCAGTTTATCTACTGGATTGGATTGCTATGAAAGCTTTTCTATGACATATGATCTCTTTACATATGTTAAATGAGGTGGCAGTTAAAGAATTGAAGAAAGGTAACCTCAAATGGCAGGAGAAGGCTGGAGTATAGAAATAGGGCAAATAAATGGTATTCATGTACATCTTATAGGATTAAAGCCCATTGTAAGGTATTTCATTTATAACTTTTATGTACTCCTTGCCTTCAGAAATATTGTCAGGATAATACAGCTTTAACATTAAGTTCAGCTTTAATATTAATTTTTTAAAAGAAATTTAATTCATGCATTTACAGACCTTGAATGTCTTTCCTGAAGTCTGTATATATAGGAATGAAATATATATATAAGAGGAAAGCATATATTCCAATAAGGTCACTGTATTTTTTTTCTGAGAATTTTTTTTGAAATAGAAAAATTATTTAACAAATCGATATGGTCTTTACTACATGCCAATGTATTTAATCTTCATAAGAACCAGACAAGATAGGAACTTCCATTATCTCCTTAACAGGTAAGAAAAGTGGCTTGCCCAATGTCATACTACTAGTAAGTGCTAGCCAGGATTCAAGCAGTCTGGCTTCAGAGACTTAGGAGATTGTTAAGATTTATTCCAGTAATTAACCATTTGTCTCTGTTAAAGCCCAGTGAACCTGAGGTTGGGGGTAGTGGGGGAACGAAACGATTGGTCTCAGTCATGGATTATAACTGTCAGAGAACTGCATAAACGCAGAACACCTAAAGATAAGGCGAGGCCTATCTTGCTTTTGTTCCACTTCCTTTCCTAAAATGTATATGTAAAGGTCCATTAGATGTTTGGAGACACAATTATATTAAATATTTATTCATTTCCATCTGAGTGAAGAGAATATATTTATAGATTACTATAATACTTGCTTTGCTTTTCTTTGCAGGCAAAAATAGTTCTTGATATTATTGTCACCATGTTCAGTGAATACTGTGAAAATCAATTTACGTAAGTTCATCCAGCACCTTTATTGATGGCCCATTGTTCTGAAGGCAAGGCTTTGTGCTAAATATAAAGATAGGCCAGGTGCGGTGGCTCACACCTATAATCCCAGCACTTTGGGAGGCTGAGGCGGGAGGATTGCTTGAACCCAGGAGTTCAAGACCAGCCTGGGAAACATAGGAAGATGCCATATCTACAAAAAATTAAAAAATTGCTTGGGTTTGGTGGCTTGCTTCTGTGGTCCCAGCTACTGGGGAGACTGAGACAGGAGGATTGCTTGATTCTGGGAGGTCAAGGCTGCTGTGAGCTGTGTTTGTGCCACTGCAATCGAGACTCGATCATAGAACGAGACACTGTCTTAAAAAAAAATGAATAAACAAATAAATATAAAGATTAAAAATGTGGTTCCTATGACTAGAACATATAATCTGTTCAGGGAGATAAGACATATGCATAAATATTGGATAAAGTCATAAGCATTAAGTACTTTAAAAAGTTTTGGTGATATTCTGGTTGTTTATAAGGGCAAGTTACTGCCAGCTAATACAATCTGAGAAGGCTTCATGGAGGCAATGAAGTTTAAGCTGTGTTTGGGGATCACTGGATTTGAGAATATATAGTTGGAAGAACAGCAAAAGAACAGCTAGAGGTAGAGAGGCATATGTAAGAGCAAAGCATATATCCCATATCGGTAAGATTACTGTATTTTTTTCCAAAGCATATTTTTAGTTTAAAAAGCTGTTTAACAAATCTGTATGATCCTTAATACTAGCATCATCGTTTATTCTAGAATATTAATATAATTGAAAACAAATATATAACTGTAGAAAGCATGATTGAAATTATATGGGCAGTATCAGTTTTTTTTTCAATTGATTTTCATTTCAGTGATTCTGTCAGTTTTATTGTGTAACACACTGCCCTGGTAAAGCCTAGAATGTGTGTGTCAGTATTGGCAAGGAGTCCCTGTAGGATGCATGCTTTGCAGTACTGGGAAATAAACCTTTAAAGGAGGTGGTGCCTGAAAAGGACATCGGAGCCCTAGGAGATGAAACGGTAGAGTAATATTGTATATAGCAAGATCAATCCAAACAGTGTTGGAATGCGATAGATGGAATATGTTGAGACTGTAGTTGTAGCTGAAATGAAAGATTTGATAACCATACACATGTCTATAATTTATGGCACATTTTTTTCTGAAGTATTTTATTTCTGACTTTTGTTTTCAGGGTCGAAGCTGCTGAGGTGGTTTTTCCTAATGGAAAATCATCTACCTTTCCAGTAAGTGCTTAAGAAATGACTTCATGATTATGACAACAATACTAATAATAATGGCTATAGAGCACTCATGTTCTGTCTATCCGTCCCCTACCTACCCACCCTTGTGCCAGGTGCTATACTATGTGCATTACATGGATTTAGTCCTCACAATCGTCCTGTGAGGGTAGGTGCTATTATTAGGCTTTTTCCAGATGGAGTCCCTGAGACCTTGAGATGTTAAATACCTTGCTTATCATTTTTAAGTGGTAGAGCTAGAATCTAAATTCAGACAGTTTGACTGCAGCTGTCAACACGCAACATTATACACCAACATTGTGTGGTCATAATTCCTCTGATTTATTCTCCTGTTAATTAGTTAACTGAGTAGTTTTTTAAAAAATGTTTTTATTCTTTAATTGGCACATAATAATTGTACATATTTATGGGGTACAGTGTGATGTTTCAATACATGTATATAATATGTAATGATAAAATCATGGTAGTTGGTATATCCATCATATCAGACATTTACTGTTTTGTTGTGTTGGGAACATTCATAGTCTGGTCCTCTATATTTGAAAATATACAATAAATTTTTGTTAATTATATTATAGCATCCTACAGTGCTGTAGAACAATAGAACTTATTAAATAAGTAATTTATAGTCTCACTCCTTTTAAGATTACTCAACCCTCCGAACGTAGTCTGTTCACACTTGAATTAACAGTTGCTGAAGGCCATCACTGTAACTAATAAATAATTTCAAATGTATTATTAAGACTAATTTAGTAGTAAGCACACAGTTATTGTCAAGACATAAGATCTTGGTAAAAAATCTAAACCAGTATTATTCCTGGGGGGTTTTGTCCCCCCCATCCAAGTGACTTGACATAAAGATAACTGTTCTAAAACATAACAGTATTACAGTCACTTTGTGGTTCTCATACAGTGAGAGCATTCTTTGATGAGCTTTTTCTTCCCCTTTGAATCTTTCACTATTCCCTTGTCATTTATAAAGTAAATCACAGCCTAAAATGGTTTCTGCTATTTAAATAGCTTTTACAGTAGATGAAATCTGCTAAGATCAAAACCTCCCATTCCAGAAGACATTAACATTTAACATCATATTTTATTCTAAGCATTAATTATACTTCAAAATACACATATAACTGTATGAAGCATAACTGAAATCATATAGGCAATATTTTTAAAAGTTGATTCAGATTTAAGTATCTATTATAAGTTAGCTTTTGTTATTTAACAAACTACCCCCAAGACTTAGTGGCTTAAAACAACAACCATTTATTTATCTCATGATTCTCTTGGTCACTACAGTGGTTTTCCTGGTCTGAGCAAGTTTGGCTAATCTCTGCAGGGCTTACCCATATGTAGTCAGTTGACTGGTTGGCTAGCAACTGGATGATCTGGGATGGCCTCACTCATGTCTGCTTCTTGGCAGTGGAGTCAACAACTCCCGTGTCCCTCATCATACAGCAGGCTAGCCTGGGCTTTTTTACTTGGGGTTGCAGGGTTCCTAGCAGCGAGAGAGCATGCCCAGTGCCCAGGTGTTTTTCAAATATTATTATGTTGGCCAAAGCCAGTCATGTGGCTAGATATGATGGGTGGAGAAATAGATGCCATCTCCTGATTGGAAGATTGGCAGTGTCACATTGCAAGGCCATGGATACAGAGAGGGGGGAAATTTGTGGCCATTTTTACAGTTTACGACAGTAGCAATTGGGATTAGTTGGAGATAGCTTTTTAAATGGTTTTAAAATTATGTCAGAGAAGTTTTTTTTCCTTCTTTTTTTTTTTTTTGAGGAGTCTCGCTCTGTTGCCCAGGCTGGAGTGCAGTGGCGTGATCTCGGCTCACTGCAAGCTCCGCCTCCCAGGTTCATGCCATTCTCCTGCCTCAGCCTCCCGAGTAGCTGGGACTACAGGTGCCCATCACCACACCCAGCTAATTTTTTTTTGTATTTTTAGTTGAGACGGGGTTTCACCATGTTAGCCAGGATGGTCTCGATCTCCTGACCTTGTGATCCGCCTGCCTCGGCCTCCTGAAGTGCTGGGATTACAGATGTGAGCCACCACGCCCAACCTCTTTTTAATATGAAGATTTGTCAAGTGTTAATGAAAGTGGTTGTCTATTTTTGGGAAGAAAATGAGAAATATATTTTAATATTTGGTTCACTCTTCTCCTCATGTGGATAATCCCTTAAAGTCATTTATTTGTAATATAGAGATCTTTTGTAAATTTGAAATGATAGACTTTCTGAAAAGGAGTACTACATGAGTGTTTTGGCATTTGTTCATTTATTTCCTCCTAAACTTAAATTAGAACAGCTTTTATTAGGGAAGGATCCTCTGGGGGAAACTGATTCTCTCTCACATGATAGCATCTTTTCTTAAACTCTTTGAAAGTTTTTGTGTTTTGTAATTTCATAGAAAAGTATAAAGTTTTAAAGTAAGAGAACTAGAGGAGATAAGTTGTCAGTAGTCAGACAGACTAATGGTGTGTGCTTTGGAATAGGTTGTCTTAATTTGTTTATTAATTCATTAATTTGTTCATTAGTTACTTTTTTTTTTTTTTTTTGAGATGGAGTCTTGCTCTGTTACCCAGGCTGGGGTGCAGTGGCACCATCTCAGCTCACTGCAACCTCCGCCTCCTGGGTTCAAGCGATTCTCCTGCCTCAGCCTCCCGAGTAGCTGGGATTACAGGCTTGTGCCACCACGCCCGGCTAGTTTTTGTATTTTTAGTAGAGATGGGGTTTTACTATGTTGGCCAGGCTGGTCTCAAACTCCTGACCTCAGGTGATCCACCCGCCTTGACCTCCCAAAGTGCTGGGATTACAGGCATGAGCCACCACGCTCAGCCATTTGTTACTACTTACATGCATGCATTCACTCATCAAATATATATACCAAATGCTTATTATCTGATAATCATTTTCTAAACACTGGGCATATAGCAGGACTTGGACTTGGCAGTTTACTATTATGACCTGGAACTAGTTATTCACCTAAAATTCAAATTCCTTACCTGTCAAATGAGAATACTAATAGCATTTGTTGAGAGAATTAAGTAAGATTATCTTAAAAATGTATCTTGTACTGTTCAGCTCATAATAACTATTTAGTTCATAGTAACTATTGAGAAAAGTGACTTACTACTTTGTAATCTTTACCTCGTGCCTCCCAAACCCTGCAGTGCATTCTCATCACCTGGGGATTTTGAAAACGTGCAGATTGGGCTTCAGTAGCTCTGGTGCCACTGCCACTAGCTATCAAGACCTGCAGTCAGCCTTTCTCATGAGCACTTAGGTGATGGTGGTGCTCTGAGATGCTCTTAGGTCTACTCTGAGGACTGCATTTTGTGTAGCAAGGTTCTGGACCATTGCCCTTACTTGAATCAAAACAGGTTTTTAAATTTATGACCTTTTTGCTAGTGACATGTTATACTTTTGAGAGTAATTGAGTGATAAGAAATATTCATAAGGACATTTCCAAAGGTGTTGAAAAGCCTGGGTTTTTATGTGTGTGTATTCTCACGTCACTAATATGGTGGAGTTACATGCTGTCTGAAGAAGACTGAGTACCAAATTCATTAGATGCTCCTACCCCTATTGCCTTCTGGAGCAGATTGGTAGCCAGGACATCATTGCATTTCCCCACCTGGAAATTGTAAGAAAAGAATATCTTCATCATGCTCTTAGACTTAGTATGATGAACATTGTGACATTGGAATTATTCTTTCTTGCTCATATCCATCTGCTTCCATAGGACAAGACTGAAAATCTTTCGTAGGGTTCATAAACATCTTTGGAATGATGTAGCACAGCAGTGTTTTACCGTGGGGAATGGGGATTGACTATCTGAAAGGGAAAAATGTTTGGCATTTTATATTATTTCCAGGCAGTGCAAACTGTCTAGCAAGTAGGATGTTCACGTATTAATCTAATGTAACAAATTCATACCTCATAATACTGTTTTTGAAACATCAAGTTTATTCTCAATCTGTGGCTCTAAGGACAATTTCTTGGGAACGTAAGCGAACTGCAATAATGACTAATTTAATGGAAAAGAGTCTAAAGCTGTATCTGATGGGAAATGATTTACTTTTTAAACTCTTTCTCTTTAAGGAATTAGCTTACCGAAAGGAGATGGTGAGAGCTGACCTCATTAACAAAAAAGTTGGAATCAGGTATGCTCACTTAATTCAAGAACAAAGTACATATATGACTTAATTTTTTCTTGCGATCCTTCAGAGTCGGTTCCGGAATGATAAAACATCAGTTAACATGTCTGGTTTCTGATAGAACTCAAAAAGAAAGATTATTATTTCAGCTAGTAGCATATGTTGAAACACAATGCAAACATTACAGAATAATCCAATGAAGTTTATGGTTTGTTCATTCCTTTTTCAGAGAAACTCCAGAAAATCTTGCCAAACTTCTGACAAGGATGTATTTAAAATCAGAAGTCATAGGTGACGGGAATCAGATTGAGATTGAAATCCCTCCAACCAGAGCTGACATTATCCATGCATGTGATATTGTAGAAGATGCAGCTATTGCTTATGGATATAACAACATTCAGATGACTCTCCCGAAAACTTACACCATAGCTAATCAAGTAAGATTGCACCCTTAAATAAACACTCCTTATTGTTAGAAACTGATTATCGAATGCCAGGAAGGCTTCGAGAAAACAGAACGTAGGAATCAAGCAGTATTTGGACATGCTCTGCAATGAGAGGCATTTGCTATGGAGAGGATACAAAACAGATGCCCAAATGATTAGAGTAAGTTGAAAACCTGTGGTGACTAGTTCTTTGAAGAAAGACAGGTTTCAAGTTTGGAGCCCTTGTTGAATCTCTCAGAGGTTCATTTTCTCAACTTGGGCCTGAAGGCAGAAGCTGTGTGTGGGAGAGATGGAAGTGGGGGTGGTTTGTACATCTGTGTAAAAGCAGAGGGGTGGCAGAACGGTGGGGAGGGAGGAGGTAATATTGGTAGGGGAATGGTGGCATTAGCAGTACGTTAGTAAGGGTGAAAAGGTTTTTAATCTTTTAAACATTTTTATTAAAAAAATTATTTAATGACATGTTCTGTATAAATCTACCTTTTAAAAAACAAGAAATATTGAGGTGAAATCAAATGGATCCTTTTTTTTTCAGTTTCCTCTTAATAAGCTCACTGAACTTCTCAGATATGACATGGCAGCCGCTGGCTTCACTGAAGTGCTTACCTTTGCCCTGGTACGTCTTACATGCTTTTTCTGCCCAGCTGATTGTTTACTTAGACTCTCTGAATTATTTTTTCTATGATTCTTTATAAGAATTTATAAAATCTAGACTGTTAGAACTTGCAGATTCTGGAAGAAAACCTTTGTTACTTGAGATTATACAATTCCTGGTAAAGTAATGTTGAAGCTTTTCTTTTTACAGCCACAAAAGAAAATGAAGGCCTAGAAAAAAATACCTTAAATGACAGATGACAAAGTATTTTATAGTTTGATGTGAGTGTTGAGAGTTCACAATGTATTTCATAACCAAATTTATTAAGTTAGAATATTTGGTCTTAATTTGGTTATGGCTGTGCCCACTAGATGCTGCCCTGGGTAAAGGCTTGTGGACTGTTCCACATTAAATTAATTTCTTTGTCTTTGAACATGTTCACAAACATTTGCTTTGAGTTGAAAAGCTGACATAAAAGGCCGAAATCAGGAAATGACTTTTATTACAAAATCAGAAGGAAATCTCCCTCCCCCACCAGATTGACCATATGAAAGAATAAATGTGTATGCAATTTGTAGTTCCATTTTTCCCTCTTGCTGAGCATTTTTGCGGTGCCTACAATGTAGTTCTTCAGCATTCAAGTATGTTTAATCTGTGAGGGGAAAGGAAGCTACTTCTTTTTCTCCTCTGCAACTCAGCCCTAGCCCTGAAATTCTCAATCTTTTATGTTATTTAAGGGACCCTACTTCTAGTTTGCTTAATACTTGGATTTTTCTGATTCAGCAGTCATTCATTCAACATTTGTTGAGCATTTATTATATGTCAGGCACTGCACCAATGAGGAGGCCTGAGGCTGAGAGAGGATAAGTACGTAGCACATTTTACACGGATAGCAGGAGAACTGCTGTGTTCCTGGCCACCATACTTGCATGATCTCGTTGTATCATGAGCAGAGTCCTGACCTTTGGCCTCCTAGAACAGTGCTTTTCCGTGGTCTCATACCGTGTACGCTAGGTCTGTACAATGCCATGTCATTCATCTGTGTACATATATATACACACATTTGTAGTTGTGAGCATCCACGATTTCATGTAAAATGAAATACCAAAAATAACATTGAGAAATATATTTTTATTTTTTAAAACATATGAGTGTCATAGGAATACATCTTATTTTAAAGGACTCATACTTTAACCATGTAGAGTAAACCATAACAGTTCTCTTCCTCACTTCGAATCCTCTTTTCTTCCCCAGAAACAACTGCTGTTAAAACTTGGATATGCATTTTTCCCTGCCCTTTTATATTAGTGGTGCAGTTTAATTTTGTAACCTTGGAGCCTCACGTGTCTTTAGAGGAGCACAAAGGCTGAGTCTTGACTAGTGGCTTCTCTGCAGGGAATGTTTACCCTGTGCCAAGGGCTTTGTGTACATGATTCCATTTCTTCTCAGTATACGCCTGTGAAGTAGGCGTTCCTGTCTTTCACAGAAGTTAATTTAAGTAACTTGTCCTACGACATGGCTGTGGATCAGGGATTCCCGCCCATGCCTGTCTGCATCCAAGGCCTGTGACTGAACTGTCACACCAGGGATGTTAGAAACAGTCTGTTCAGCTGTCCAAAGTCACTTTAATACATTCATTGTTTATCACTGGGGGGAAGAGAAGGGGTGAGCTCCTAGAGAGTTTCAGATTTGTACTAAATTTTCCTGTAGGAATTTTAACATTAAAGATGTTTATAAAGATGTTTATAGGTAAGCCTAATCACTAAGCAAAGATGTCTATGTTGTTAAATCCAGTTTTGCACAAGAGTAACAGCCATTATTTTTTTCTGAAACCTAGTCCCTGACTTTCCAAGTGTAAATAATTCACATTTCATCATAATGATTTTTGCTATGTCTGCATAGTAGTTGTGTAGTTGTAATATATTCTTTTAAATTGGCTCACTTTTAAGTTGGCTTATGTACTTCAGCCTTGTTATAGGAATAATATCTGTAAAAATTATGAGGTTCATTTACTTGTTGTATTTTTCTAACACATTAAAATAAACACATAAATATTAACATTAAAAAAGTTCCTGGCAGGCATGTAATCCCGTGCACTTTGGGAGGCCTAGTCGGGCGGATCACTTGAGGCTACGAGTTCGAGACCAGCCTGGCCAACTTGGCAAAACCCCGTCTCTACTAAAAATACAAAAATTAGTCGGGCGTGGTGGTGCACACCTGTAATCCCGGCTACTCGGGAGACTGAGGCAGGAGAATCACTTGAACCTGCCTGGGAGATGGAGGTTGCAGCGAACCGAGATTGCGCCACTGAACTCCAGTGTGGGCGACAGAGTGAGACCGTCTCAAACAAAAAAAACGTTTCTTACTGTGTACTAACTACTGCCACTTCAGGGTAGCTTAATTTAAATTGCCTCTTGTCACTATCCCTTATTAGCCATTGCCGTGATAAAATACAAGGTCACTCAGATACACAGCTACATTGCCATGTGTCTGTGGAGTGTTTTTTTCTTTTACACAGAGAGAGCTAGTTTCATTTGAGAGTAGATTGCTTCATGTCAATTGTATTTCCTAATTAATCAATCAAATTATACCTAAATGTTGGTATAAAACTTCTTTATGCTGTGGGGAAAACGCTTACCCCAGTGTGCCTGCCACCATTCTCCACCTCAGCAGCCATAGCAGATCAGGGAGCTATTTTCTGCTATGCCTGGATGTGGCTTCAGGATCTTTCTCGAGAAAGCATGGCAAGAATCACTAGAACTGACATTGATATGAAATGAATTCTTCTTACCATTTCAGTTGGTGTGTGCCATTTTGTTTTAATAAGTGAAATGCATGCCAACTAGCCTTTGAAAACTAGTTGTAGACCAGTATAATGAACAATATTGCCTAACATTGGAAAATAGTACAATAATCTGATGGTATGTCAGTTTTTGTGTTACGTTTTAAATGCTCTTTCAAAAAGCTAGCATTAATATACATGATAATAATTTGTCCTTGGTTGATTTGTCAGTTAGCATCATTGTTGATATTTTTTGAGCGCTTACTCTGTGCCAGGCACCATACTTGCATTATCTCATTATATCATTTATTATTAGACTTGATGTGTCTAATCGTCAGTGAGTTTTTAATTTCATAACTTCCGCCTACAATGCTGGTTTCTGAGGGTGGCAAGCATCTTTCTCTTTGATCGCTGGGTACTCAGCAGTTTATTTGTTGTAAGAGTTTCAGGCATGTGCACAGAAGTTAAGTGATAGAATAAAAGAGCACTGGGCAGAGTTCCAGTCACTTGAATTCTGTTCTCAGTCCTACTGTTCTGCCACAAGTCGGTGTGGATTTAGCAAGGGTTACAATGGTAGTCAAAATGGGAAGTCATGAAATACCAAGGAGGGAGAGAAAGTTTCTGACTAGAGTCATTAGGAATATTATTATGGAAGAGAGGTCATTTAAGTCGGCTTTAGGGAATGGCAGCAAGTGGGGCTGGGATGGCATTTCAGGTAAGGTAGGGAAACATAAGGTTTAGGGAATGGCTAGGGCATCATGGGAAATTAGATTGGAAAGATAAATGGGAAACTAGCTTAGGAAGGGCCTGAGTACAGTTTATACCATCTCCACGTGAAAAATTTACTTTAGCTCTGTATGATGGCTAGGACTCTTTGTGAAAGAAGTATTAATGTTAAATTCCATCTGCTGCGGGCCTGAGATTGATGTGTATTTATTCTTAGTTTATTCTTTTTTATTTGTTTATTATTATTATTTTTATTACATTTACTCCAACTGACACCAGGCCTATTCTTAACTTGCTGATGTATGTAGAGAATATACATTGTTCTTAGAAGTTGACTTTACAGCATTACTTTTTATTTTAAACTTAAGTAATTGCTTTTCCATATTAATCTGTTTTGTATGGACTTCACAGTGCTCCCAAGAAGATATTGCTGATAAACTTGGTCTGGATATCTCTGCAACAAAGGCAGTCCACATAAGTAATCCTAAAACAGCTGAATTTCAGGTAAGAATTTTAAGTAGGTGAGAATTCAGGTAAAAACCGAGAGGCACTACATGAGTTAGGAAAAGTCTCTTCAGTTGTTATACCTGAGATGGTGAAATCTTAGAGCTTTTTAATAGTATCTTCTTGGGTAAGTTTATAGTTGGTTATTACGTGCTATGCTGCCAAAAATTCTTAACACTTTTAAAAATAATATTTTCTTGATTAGCTTCATACTGGGTTCTTACTTGCTTTGTATTATCTGGCCCAGTCTCTCTTGTGTGAACTTTCCATTTCATAATTGATTTTTTAACACTATTTTCAGATTTCATCTTTTTTTTTTATTTTTTTTTATTTTTTGAGACAGAGTCTCGCTCTGTTTCTCAGGCTGGAGTACAGTGGCGTGATCTCGGCTCACTGCAACCTCTGCCTCCCAGGTTAAAGCGATTCTCCTGCCTCAGACTCCCATGTAGTTGGGATTATAGGTGCGTGCCATGATGCTTGGCTAATTTTTGTATTTTTAGTAGAGACGGGGTTTCACCATGTTGGTGAGGCTGGTCCTGAACTCCTGACCTCAAGTGATCCACAAAGTGACCTTGGCCTCCCAAAGTGCTGGGATTATAGGCATGAGCCTCTGCACCTAGCCAGATTTCATCTCTTTTCTGTTCATTTGTAATAAAAGAACAAAACCTGTTCCCAGTTCCTCCGTAAGTCATTCACTTTGAAATTGCCCATTATATCAGTTCTTGACTGTGCTGCTTATTTCTTTTATTGTAATTGTCTAAGTTTATTGGCAGTTTCATTTAGAGTTTAGGAATATTTAAATGAGAATGATACTACCTTAATATTAAGTGTTAAGTGATTTGTGTTATAGATTAGGATATTAACTATAAAGGGAGGGCATTTTAAAATTATAACATCTTTGCTTATTAATAACTTTAAATAGTTCTATCTCTTTTATACTAATAAGCTCTTGTTCTCTTTCTCTTGCATGTGCAAATCTGTATGTTTTATAACCCAGATTTTAGAGAAAATCATGTCTTCTTCTAGAATCAAGGGGAATCTTAGAACTGAAAGGCTATATTTTAAAGAAGGTTAATGCTATTATAAATAATATCTGAATTCTGATTTGAAATCATTTCTTTGGATTTTGGTTTTTACTTCTACAAAAATAAGGGATGGGTTAGTTCTAAAAAGAGTTCTAAAAGTTCTGAAAGTGTTTAAATCTAAATTTAAAAATCCTAAATTTTATCTATAGAACCACCTACTAATGTTGTAGATTAGAGCTAGACTAATTAAATAACTAATTGGTAATATATATCAAGTATATGAATTCTTTATCTATATTTAGGGTCAGAACTTTGAAGAATCCTTATACTAATTTTGGAAGGATTAAATAATGAATTGTTATATTTTATTTTCTGAGGTCTAGTTTCCTATTGTTTTTAAATTTTGCCCATGGTGTTCTTTTTAATAAGAGGTATTCAAATTCATTTGCGTAGAATGATTTTTCAGTAAGTCTTAATGGATTTTTGTTTATTCCAAATGCACCTTTTCCTCCCAGTTTTACTTAGACTACTTTTTAAAAAAACTTTATTTTATTTTTATTTGTTTTTTTGAGACAGAGCTTCACTGTCTTGCCCAGGCTGAAGTGCTGTGGCCTGATCTTGGCTCACTGTAACCTCCGCCTCCTGGGTTCAAGCGATTCTTGTGCCCCAGCCTCCCGAGTAGCTGGGATTATAGGCGTGTGCTACCCTACGTTGCTAATTTTTGTACTTTAATAGAGATGGCGTTTTACATGTTGGCCAGGCTGGTCTCGAACTCCCGGCCTCAAGTGATCCACCCCCACCATGGCCTCCCAGAGTGCTGGGATGACATGTGTGAGCCACCTCGCTTGGCCTTTTTTTCAACTTTTATTTTAGATTCAGTTAGTACCTGTGTAGGTCTGTTACAAAGGTATATTGCATAATGTTGAGGTTTGGAGTGTGATTGAACCTGTCACCCAGTAGTGAGCATAGTACCCAACAGGTAGTTTTTCAGCCCGTGCCCCCCACCTCCCTCTTTGCCTTATATTCCCCTGGTGAAGCTTGATAGATTTCTTAAGATGTGGTAACTGTTCTGTTCTTCAGGATTTACATCCTGCCTTATCTATTTTATATAGGTGGAAGGAAAATAATCAGAAATGCATTAAATGTCACTATAAATAGCTGTGGCTTAGCATACTTAAGAATCAATCTTTCTGCGTAAAGTACCTTAAAGATGAAACAGAGTGCCTGTCTTTTGACCTAACAGATTCTATATTTTACCTTGCTTTACCAATAAGTGAGTCCTACCACTACTAATTTGGCTAAGAGGTTTATATTTATGTATGGTTAAGTTAAATGTAAAGTTCTTCATGGGCCTATAACTCAGTTTCTTGTCTAAATCCATTCTGTCTCCTGCATAATTCTTAACTTTGGGCTCTTTTCTGATAGTAAATATGTTAGAGAATGGACAAGATAAAAATGTAGCTTGGTTAAAATATGTAAAATTGTATTATAGTGACAATAAACAAACTTAGAGAATATTACCGCACCCCTTCCAAATTAACAATAATATTCCTTAATCACCTCACATATCCAGTCATTGTGTCAGTTTTCCCAATTGTCAATTTTTTTTTTTTTGAGATGGAGTCTCACTCTGTTGCCAGGCTGGAGTGCAGGGGCGCAATCTTGGCTCACTGCAACCTCCGCCTCCTGGGTTCAAGCGATTCTCCTGCCTCAGCCTCCTGAGTAGCTGGGACTACAGGCGTGCGCCACTACACCCAGCTAATTTTTGTATTTTTAGTAGTTCTCCCCATGTTGGCCAGGATGGTCTCCCATCTCCTGACCTTGTGATCTGCCCATCTCGGCTTCCTATCAAATTTTTTTTTAACAGTTTGAGTTGGTATTCAAATGTGGTTCGTACACTGACATTGATTTATATGCTTTTCATGTCTCTCTTAATCTACAAGTTGTGCCTCTCATCCTTCCATCTTTCTTTTCCTTTCAGTTTGTTTATTGAAGAAACTGAGTCATTTGTCCTACAGAATTATTACATTTAGGATTTTGCTGAATATGTTCCAGTGGCTCCCTAAGTTTCCAGTAAATTGGTAGTTGGATATAGAAGCTTGATCAGATTCAGGTGTAATTTTTTGTATTTCTGTAGGTTTTTAAATATGCAAATAAGGCATATCTATAAAATACACTGATAAAATTAAGTAAAGATTTCTATAACAGTAGTTTGTTTATTGTATTTCAATAAGTTAAATTTCCTTTTAACTTTTAACATTGTAGTTTCGTTTCTGTGAATGGTTTGGGCACTTGCCCTCCAATGGGGAAAATGAACAATATTTAAGCACCATGTCGAAGGCGAATAGCAGCTTGTTGGTGTAGTGAGTGTGATGGGAAAGACGTTCTCTTTTTCATTCAAAACACAGTCTAGCAACTCCATTTAGGGTCTCATGGTTACCTGTGCAGGATCTAAGAGGGTCTGTGTTTTAGCTTGGGTGTTCAGGGCAGACCTCTGTTGGAGAGAACATTTGAGCAGACACTTGAAGGAAGGAAGGAAGCCACATGTGAACCTAAAAGAAGAATGTATGAGCAGAGTAAGCGTGGAGGCCCCAGGATGGAAATCTACTTGCTGACAAGTGTGGCCTCCAGTATGGCTGGAGTGCAGTAAGCCTGTGGGAGCAGCAGGGGTTGAGGGTAGAGAGGAAGGCAGGGCACATCACACAGGGCCCCAGGTAGGCCATGGATTTTATTCAAAATTTAATGGAAACCTCTTGGAGATTTTTGACCAGGGAAGTTGCATGATCTGATTTCCGTCTTAAAGGGCCACGCTGTATGGAGAATAGGCCACAAGGTGGCAGGAGTGGAAGCACAGAAGAACGTTATTCCGTAGTCTAGGGAAAAGATAATAGTGCTTGGGGTATGACTGCAGAGCCCAGACGCTCACAATAATATTATACCACTGCTTATAAAACCCTTCTGGTAACATGTGTTGGAAGCTAATACATTCCGTATAGCTCACGGGGAGAAATTTATTTTACAGACAAAGCAGGAAAGTTTTGCTTTTTTTAAATGTACCAGGGTATGCATTTCTTAGGAACAGTAGGAATGAAATGACTGTACATACTTTCACATTTGCTTTAGTTAATGAAAAGTTTAGAACTGTAGTTACAGCCTACCCATAGCAGCTGTATATATTTTTTAGCACCTACATATTTGTGTTCTGTTTTCCTCATTGTGGTGGTGTTTTAATTACATTTACATTTTTCCTGGTCCTAATTTTGAGTAATTCATATTTAGTCTATTTATGGTTGTATTTATTTATTTGTTTAGAGACAGGGTCTCTGTTGCCTAGGCTGGAGTGTAGTGGTATGATTATAGCTTATTGTAACCTTGAACTCCTGGGCTCAGGCAATTCTCCACCTCAGCCTCCCGAGTAGCTGAAACTGAAGGCATGTATCCATACCCAGCTAATTGTTAAGTTTGTGGAGGTGGTGTTTCGCTATGTTGCCCATACTGGTCTCAAACTGCTAGCCTCAAGTGTCCTCCTACCTTGGCCTCCCAAATCTTTGGGATTACAGGCATGAGCCACGGTGCCTGACTTATATTTAATCTACTTAAACATTTGTATTTCTTGTAGTCTATTTCAATTACTTTGTGAAATGAGGCAGGATATGAAAACTTGCATACATGCATTTGAAATCTTGAAAGCAAACTTTAGTTTTTGAGATGATAATCAATTAGCTGGGTGCAGTGGTATGTACCTGTAGTTCCAGCCACTTGGGAGGCTGAGGCAGGAGGCATTTGCCTACTGCTATAGCGGTTTGAGGCATTTGAGGCTGCAGTGAGCTATGATTGTGCCCGCTGCACTCCACCCTGTGCAAAAGAGTGAGACCGTGTCTCTAAAAAAAGGAAAAATGAAATAATGAATGATAATGAATAAAATAATCATGCCTTAGATATGAGCAAACATATTTAGGTTATATTTGTTTCTCATTTATTTTTTAATCAAATTTATGATTTTTTATTTTGTAAATTTGGAAACCAGAATGTTTTCAGTTCTTTTCAGTTCAATTGCAGTGTCCTGGAGTTGAAAATTGAAAGTGACTTGGATATTTTAGGGCAATGCATTTTCCAGAAGTGTCTTCCTATGAAGCCATAGTCTTTCTGCCATAGTCTTTGTCTTTCACCAAGTTTGTTTGTTTGGGTCGTATTTGGTCAGTGCAATTTCATGTCTTTTCCTGTAGGTGGCACGCACTACCCTTCTTCCTGGCCTCCTGAAGACCATAGCAGCAAATCGTAAGATGCCCCTTCCTCTGAAACTGTTTGAAATCTCCGACATTGTAATAAAAGATTCTAATACAGGTAAGAATAAGTCACCTTTAATTTGATTTGTGTATTTAAAGCATTTTTTTCATTATGAAAACCTTAACTATACATAAAAGCAGAAAAAGTAGTATAATTAGCCCCTATGTACCCATCCCCATCTTCAACAGTTACCAACACATGGACAGGCTTTTTTCATCTATACCACTACCAACTTCCCATATTATTTTAATATGAATCGTAGACATTGTATCATTTCATCAGTAAACACTTCAGTATGTATTTTTTTTTTGAGACAGAGTTTCACTGTGTCACCCAGGCTGCCCAGGCTGGAGTGCAATGGCCTGATATTGGCTCACTGCAACCTCTGCCTCCTGGGTTCAAGTGATTCTTGTGCCTCAGCCTCCTGAGTAGCTGGGATTAAAGGTGTGTGCCACCACACCAGCTAATTTTTGTGTTTTTAGTAGAACTGGTGTTTCACCATGTTAGCCAGGCTGGTCTCAAACTTCCAACCTCAGGTGATCTGTCCGCCTTGGCCTCCCAAAGTGCTGGGATTACAGGCGTGAGCCACCGGCACCCCAATACTTTAGTATGTATTGTTATGCCCAGACCGTTTGTTCCCCGAAAAAAGACCACCAGAGTCCAGAGTCAAAGCCAAGCGGCAAGGATCTTTAATGCAAGTTCGAACTTGGTCCCTCCGTTCCACAACATACAGGAGGGCCCAGAACAATGCGTGCGCTTGCCTTTTATAGCCTAATGTAAACAGGACTTGTAAAGTTGCAGAGGAACGAGGGAATTCTCTAGGTTACAGCATTACAATTGGTTAACATTTTAAGTTTATACATTTAGCAGTTTTTTTATTGGTTCCCGTGCTCTCACAAACGGCTGTTTTCTTATCGGGGATTTTCAGGTGGTGTCCTTCTAAAGTTGAGATATATGGTAGTCTTTGAATTGAAAGATATATGGTAGGGAGTCATATGGTGGGATGAGCCCAGGAAGTTGAGGGATATATGGAGGGGAGACATATGGTGGGATATGTTTATACTGGGCTCAGGAAGTTGAGAGATATATGGCAAGCACTAGTAATTAGAACAGAAAAAGAACAAGACAGGGACTTTCACATTGCTTGTCTATACAACATCTGAAATCTATAGATAACATTATCGGTTAGGTCCGGCATCAACTTTTAACTAGGCTCAAGGCGCCGCCCGGGCTGTCTGCCTGTAGGGTCAACTTCTAACTAGGCTCAAGGCGCCGCCGGGCTGCCTGCCTGTAGATTTCATTTGGTCTCTTTCATTCCTCCCTTTCTCAAGTACCTCTAGAGCCAATCTTGGGTCTTATAAGTCTGATTCTGTTTCAGCGTTTACAGGTTGTTATTGGGCTATGAGGACCATGTGCTGTATGGTGTCAAACCTTTCCCTGACAAACCGCAAAATTCTGTTAATAACACAAGGTCCTACGGTAAGCAGAAATAGTAGACTTAGCAGAGGTCCAAGGAAGGGGGCTAACAGGGGAAACATAGAGGAATTTTACCATTGTCATCATGACACTGAGATTACAAACTTTATAAAGTAATAGAATATTACAAAGTAAGTGGGGGCAGGATGAGAGCACAGGATGGTGTTAACATTAAAATCGCTAATGAAATTTTGGAAACGCATACTCAATTGATAACATTTTATCAGGAAATAGGGTTTGAGAGCAGACAAACTGACTGACCAAAATTTATTAGGTGGGAATTTCCTCATCCTAATAAGCCTGAGAGCACTACAGGAGGCCGGGGCTTATTTCATCCCTTCGGCTTCAACTGTAAAAGGCGGCACGCCTCCAAGGGGGTCGTTTATAGGCCTACCCTCAGAGCGCATTCTCTTTCTCAGGGATATTCCTTGCTGAGAAAAAGAATTCAGCGATATTTCTCCTATTTGCATTCAAAAAGAGAAGAAATATGGCTCTGTTCCATCCGGCTCATCAGCGGCCAGTTCAAGGTTACCTCTCTTGTTCCCTGAACATCACTGTTATCCTGTTCTTTTTTTAAGATGCCCAGAATCTATATTGTTTAAACACACATGCTCTACAAACCATTTGTGCAGTTAACTCAATCATCACAGGGTCCTGAGGTGACATATATCCTTCTCAGCTTACAAAGAAGATGATGGGACTAAGAGATTAAAGTAAAGACATAGGAAATTACAAAAGTATTAAAGTAAAGGCAGACATAAGAAATTACAAAAGTATTAATTTCGGAGAAGTAATAAAATGTCCATGACATCTTCATATTTTATGTTTTTTGCCGTGGCTGTAGCCAGTCCCTCCATTCAAGGTTTCTGACTCCCTGCAACATTTTCTCTCCCTTTTTTTCTATATAAATATGCCATGGCGATGAAGGCTCGTTCGTTTTCTCGATTGTGGCATAGGATTCTTTGACTGGTCCAGCACACACAAGGCTGACTGTAGACGTACTCGGGAGTCTTTCGTCGACTTGTCTTCAATGACCACACTCCAGCATACCCTCACCTTAGAGAAAAGCTTCCAAGTTGGGCACCAGATGAAGGGGTGGCGTGCCCCTCCACATCTGTGGGTGTTTCTCGTTAGGTGGAACGAGAGACTTTAGAAAAGAAATAAGACCCAGAGACAGAGTATAGAGAAAGAAAAGCGGGGCCATGGGACCAGCGCTCAGCTTACAGAGGACCCACGCCAGCCCTTCAGAGTTACTTTCCCGTGTAGTGGGTCCGGGTGCGCTAGCCACCTCCCGTCTGCCTGCTCCCTCCCGCGGCTCAACCTGGGTGGGGGGCTGAGGCCTGCGGCCGGAGAGGTATGGAGGGGGTTCTGTGGACAGTGGGTCCCCGCTATCAGGTAAACAGGTCCTGCAAGGGAAAGTGAGTTGCTGGAATATCAACAACAAGTTATGTCAGTCGCAGGCGCGCTCCAGAAATCTGGGTCAGAACAAGTTATGTCAGTCGCAGGCGCGCTCCAGAAATCTGGGTCAGAACAAGTTATGTCAGTCGCAGGCGCGCTCCAGAAATCTGGGTCAAAATAAGTGCAAACAAGAACCAGATGAGAGCCGGGACGTCTCCCACCGGTCTCTGCTGGCTGTCCTATAGCGCGTCCGCCAGGACGTATGCCAGCTTCAGACCTCGCGAGTCACAGATTCAGGCGGACTTAGAGAGCCGCGAATTCAGACAGGCTAACAGCCTCAGGCGGACTTAAAGAGCCGCGAATTCAGACAGGCTAACAGCCTCAGGCGGACTTAAAGAGCCGCAGGTTCAGAACGGACACAGACAGACAAAGACGAAGACGGGCAAACACAGACGAGCCGGCTCACCTATTAGCAGATCGATCCTAGTAGATCCGTTGACCAGGGGTCTGGTGGGCTTGGGGAATCCCGGGAGAGCCCCCAAATGTTATGCCCAGACCGTTTGTTCCCCGAAAAAAGACCACCAGAGTCCAGAGTCAAAGCCAAGCGGCAAGGATCTTTAATGCAAGTTCGAACTTGGTCCCTCCGTTCCACAACATACAGGAGGGCCCAGAACAATGCGTGCGCTTGCCTTTTATAGCCTAATGTAAACAGGACTTGTAAAGTTGCAGAGGAACGAGGGAATTCTCTAGGTTACAGCATTACAATTGGTTAACATTTTAAGTTTATACATTTAGCAGTTTTTTTATTGGTTCCCGTGCTCTCACAAACGGCTGTTTTCTTATCGGGGATTTTCCAGGTGGTGTCCTTCTAAAGTTGAGATATATGGTAGTCTTTGAATTGAAAGATATATGGTAGGGAGACATATGGTGGGATGAGCCCAGGAAGTTGAGGGATATATGGAGGGGAGACATATGGTGGGATATGTTTATACTGGGCTCAGGAAGTTGAGAGATATATGGCAAGCACTAGTAATTAGAACAGAAAAAGAACAAGACAGGGACTTTCACATTGCTTGTCTATACAACATCTGAAATCTATAGATAACATTATCGGTTAGGTCCGGCATCAACTTTTAACTAGGCTCAAGGCGCCGCCCGGGCTGTCTGCCTGTAGGGTCAACTTCTAACTAGGCTCAAGGCGCCGCCCGGGCTGCCTGCCTGTAGATTTCATTTGGTCTCTTTCAGTATTTCTAAAAGATAAGTACTACCACTTTAGTTTTGTTTGTTTTATAAATTTAATTTTTATGATTAATTTATTTGAATCAGAATTTAAGGTCCAGCTATTTGGTTGCTATCTCTCATTTCTTTTAATGGAAAGCATTTTTCAACAAATAATTTAATAATTAAGAAGATTTCTATTAAAACCTCAACTTGACAAGCACTGTGGAACACTTTCTTATATGACATGATTTGTGTGCATATTGTCTTAACATACTTGATATCATGTCATTCTACTTTAGCAGTGACTGTCCATTGTTACCATTGTACCAGTGACTGCGAATGTGTTTTACCAGTTTTTGTTCCTTTTAAGTAAGCCCTGGACTTGTTAGTACAGTGGGTTGCTTGGTCCACACTTGGAATGTGGTGGTTGTTTAATGAGTATATATTTAGTAAGCACCTCCACTTGATTGCCAAGGAATTCAGTCTCTGATACAAATCTGACTGTTCGAAGCTGTATGTGCATTGGTCCCTTGGTGAGCAGTACCTGAAGTGACTCAGTTGCTGTGTTTCCTTGGTTTCCGGATTTAACAGATCAATTCCTAGCAGTATTTATGCAGCGATGCTTACTGTAGACTCTACAGAATTCAGAGTGTGTTCTTTTGAATCAGTTGACAAAAGCAGAGACCTTATTCTCAATTTCTCCTGAAGAGGATGAACATATTATTCTTAACTTTACAAAGTAGTCACAACTATTGACTGTAAATCGACCTATCTTAGAAATTATAGAGGTACGACCAGAGCTAGTACTGTCCATGGCAAACTCTCCGGCCAAGGCTGGATTCCATCTGTTCCCCAATATTGTCCCATTTAATGGATTGGAAAATTAAGACAGAAAGTGATAATTTGCCCAGGGCTGCATAAAATTTTGAACTTGGAGCTGGAGCCATAGTATATAGGTCTCCGTCACACATCCTTAGAGAATGAAAGTTCATGTTTAATATCACTATGTAGAATTTTCTTTAGGTGGTAAATTTACTATAATAGAAATCAGAAAACATTTTTAGTGCCAGCTACAAATAGTTTCGAATGTTCTTGTGCCTTAAATCCTCCGTTGGTAGAGATAACTGAGAATTTGATATAATTCCATTGTCAAATTTTTCTGTTAGCCTTGAGTTGTTTCCATTCATCTTATTTATTTGCATTTTACATTGTTTTGATCGTTGATGATCTGTTCGTGTTTAGAAATATATGGTTACATTTATAAATCAGGATTAGGTTAATTACATAGGTTTCCTCAAAAGTGTTGTAATACTGTTTCAGCAGTAGGCCTCTTCCCTGATTGCTAGGGCTCCCTGAGGGCTGTGCACGGTTCTGTGGGGCTGGGCATGCTCACAACCAGGCAGAGGGTGCGAGTGAGGAAACTGGGGTTGTTGCAGAGATGGGGCACTTGACAGTATTTTAGTCCTGGGTAGTGGTGCCTTTGCTATTTTTGTTTTAATTTGTGTTTGTTGGAAAGGCCCAGGTATACACTGTACCCTGCTTCTCTTTCTGGCCCCCAAGGCCTATGCTTAGGATGACTTCCTACTGAGAGAGCTGTTCTTTTTTTTTTTTTTTTTTTTTTTTGAGACGGAGTCTTGCTCTGCCACCCAGGCTGGAGTGCAGTGGCCGGATCTCAGCTCACTGCAAGCTCCGCCTCCCGGGTTTACGCCATTCTCCTGCCTCAGCCTCCCGAGTAGCTGGGACTACAGGCGCCCGCCTCGTCGCCCGGCTAGTTTTTTGTATTTTTAAGTAGAGACAGGGTTTCACCGTATTAGCCAGGATGGTCTCGATCTCCTGACCTCGTGATCCGCCCGTCTCGGCCTCCCAAAGTGCTGGGATTGAGAGAGCTATTCTTAAGTGCTAGTGCTATAGGCCATCTTCTAACAGATCACCTAGGTGGCCAGGCGTGTTGGCTTATGCCTGTAATCTCACCGCTTTGGGAGGCCAAGGTGGGAGGATCTTTTGAGCCCAGAAGGTTGAGGCTACAGTAAACTATGTTTACACCAACTGTACTCCAGCCTGGGCAACAGAGTAAGACCCTGTCTCCCCCGCCTTGCAGAAGGAAGGAAGGACTTGGAAGGAAGGAAGGACAAGGAAGGAAGGAAGGACGGACGGACTTAGAAAATCATCGAAGGAAGGAAAGAAGGAAGGAGGGAGGGAGGGAGGAAGGAAGGAAGGAAGGAAGGACTTAGAAAATCATCCCAGAAACTCATATCTTTTAGATTTGCGTAAGGAAGGACTAAGGAAGGAAGGAAGGAAGGAAGGAAGGAAGGACGGACTTAGAAAATCATCCCCAAAACTCATATCTTTTAGATTTGCGTAAGGAAGGACTTAGAAAATCATCCCAGAAACTCAATTCATATATCTTTTAGATTTGTGTTTCTGTGGTACTTTGCTTCCTTGGGAAGGATAGTGTCTATTTCTATAGGAAACCTCTTTTATATCTGTCTTTTGTTATAATTACTCTGCTCTATTTTCTCCATTGATTCATTTCTGATATTACTTTTGCCTGTTGTCTTGTACCATTCTGCTTTATTCTTTTTTAAAAAAGTTTTCCATCGTCAATGGTATTTGAGAAATGAAGGGAGGTAAATGTGCTTGGTAAATCTACCATCTTGAAAACATAGGTTTGCTTTAGTTTATTTGGAGTATGTTTTCTGTTTAGGTAGGCCTGGATTTTATTTCATAACAAAATGAGCTTTTCTGATGGAGTATTCTAAATATGTACATGTGGATTCCCTACTTGTCATCTGGTATACATAGAGGACAACAGGGGAGGCAGCAAAGCACCGCGGTTCCATAGAGAGACTCTGCAGCCATAGTGCTTGGCTTTGAGTCGTGGTTCTGCCTTTATCAGCTGCTTAACTTTGGACAATTTGTTTATTCTCTCTGTGGCTCAGCTTCCTCATCTGTACAGTGGGAATAATGATAGCACTTATTTCATTGATATGTTATAAGGATTAAACGAAATTACAGTTTGAAAAGTTCTAGCCACGTAACAAGAACTGTTGGTGTTTGCTCTTGTTGTTAAGATGTTTACAATCCCTAAGCTCAGATAACGTAGCATCCTGGTTTATGGGAATTTTTTACTAGAATGACTTGAAAGCCTTAGCTGTCCATTAAAGGGCTAATGTCACCTTGCTGAGGCACTCAGGGCCAATTCTTATCCTCACTTTTGACTTAATTGGTTCTGTTATGGTTTTTTTTTTTTTTTTAAGAATAAGAAAACTGAAACAGACGAATGTGGGAATTTATTTATGGAAACAGGAACATTGTTTTTCGAGTAATTGGTCACCTACTTTTTTTGAGTGAATTAACGTGTTTTTACTGTTTCTCAAACCAGTAACCATTTTTCTCTGTTGGATTCACATTAGCACTTTCCTTCTAAAAAAATGAAACTTTTGAAGACAAAAGTCTAAACCATAGTTTTCCGGTTAATGTGAAAATTCCTCAAATTTTCATTGGTGGGAGCAGTACCCAAACTACTGGTTCAAAAGAGTGGCGATAGAGTGGTGAGAATGAGCAAGGCAGTCTCATTCAGCACAGCACATTGGTGGAAAAGATTTGTAAGTTATTTTTCGTTGCTAGAGACTGCTTTAGAATATCAAAGAAAGAGTTGCCAGTCTTAAGGGAGACAAACCTGTGAGCAGATTCTTACAGATAATGCTTAGAGAGAATGTACCAATTGCCCTTTGGTAGCTCAGAAGGGAGCAACAGTTGCCATTAACTTGTTTTCTAATATTAAGGAAAAACCCAACATTCCCAGCCTTGTATCAGTTTGGGGTGGGCAAGCATGTCTTCCAAAACGAAAATAGAATCCATACTGGATTTCGATATGCCTCCCACACATTTTGTGTGACCAGTATTCCTGTAAGAGTAGATGAAAGACTGCTAGCCCAATTTTCGTGCTTGACCTTGTTGGACAGTTTCTTATTCTAATGTAGACTTCTTTGACTGACCATCCATGTTGTGTGAGGCCGTCAGGCTGCCAGTTTAGAGACTGTGTCAGGCATACTTTTCGAGCATTAAGACTTCCACTCTAAATCAGACACATTCAGGTTCTTTGAGGCTGAGCCAACCACTGCATTTATTGAGACTCTAGATAGGAAGTTGTTGCAACATTTTAACAAGTTAGTCATGACTCAAGGGACTCAGCTGATGTATGCCTTTTGTTGGGCAGAATGGTGTATGGCTTTGGAATGAGAAGTTGAATGCAGACTCTGCTGTGGGGTGAATGTTTCAGTTGATAACAAGGAAGTGAGCAGAGGCAGCACTGAAGCTGCCATATCAGGCTGCTATGTGAGCTATTGATTGGTGATTGGTTTCAGTCCTTAACATTTTTATTTTTTCTGTTAAATGTCAGGAACAACTGAACTATAAACAACAACAAAAAGACTTCTCAGGAGCAAAGGACCTAATTATGAATTCCTAATCTTTACACCCAGAAAAGCAACTGTATTTTGCAAAATCCAATATTTAGGCTTTTTCTTAAACACAGATTGACTTCTGCATTGTCGTTTATTGCTTTATGGTCACTGAAGCTGCCAGTCTATATACATAGACCCTCCCTGAAATGGCAAGAGAAAACATATCACTGGGTTGAGTGAGTTTAAGTGTAAAAGGAACAAGAGCCAAAGAAAGATTGGTTTGGCTTTTTATTTTTTTTTATTTTTATTTTTATTTTTTTTTATTTTTATTTTTGGTTTAAATCAGTGTTCCACACATTCAGACAAACTCAAACAAACTTCTCTAGTAACGAACTATAAGAAGCTATTTCTTGAAAGTATAGATTTGGTTTGGCTTTTTAATGTAAGAGGGTGATTTAGATTTAGCAGGATACAATCATCCAATTGTCAGTTTGACATATATCTGTGGAGAACCCTGAAAATCAAATTGCCATGCATTTTGGTTATAACTACTACATTTACAAAATGTTGGATTTCAATAAATATAGTAGATGGAATAGGATAGGTTAAAGCCTCTTGACCACCCCTAGGGGCCAGTTAGTGTCACTTTCTTAATGAAGCATTCTAAGGCTTCACTTTTTGCTCAGAGCATTCTTAACTTTCTCTAAAGCACTGCTATAGTCCTGGTGCAAGCTACATTTCCTCTACCCCTCAAATCACTGACAAAATAGCTTTTAAAATTTCACATTGTACCTGAAACTTTTCTGAGTGAGAGAATGATCTACTTCTTCTTACCCTGCTTAGTTTGGATGTAGAAATCCAGAATTTTTTTTTAAACTTTAGTCACAATATATGTTTAAGATTCTTGTTCTTTTCTCCTCCCTTGACCACCATGGCCATCACAGAACAAACCTAATTCACTGTTTTTTTATGATTTGGTTTGTTCTTTCAATTTGCTGTTGGTTTGTGCCATATATGTATGTTGGTGTTTGTGTATCTGTCTTACAAGTTACGAAAATATAGCGGTCAGATTTTTAAAGGTTTTTGTGTAAATCTATGCTTAAAAATAACTCAATAAAAGCATTTTCATTGTGGGCTTGTGAAATACTTCAGTTCTGAGAAATTATCCAGTAATTCTGGAGCCCTCAAATAGTGGAGGATTATCTAGCGTCCACATGTGGAATGTGGTTTTCCGAAGAGAGCTTATGTCATCAGTCTGGATTAATTTAATTTCACCATTTCATATTTTTTGCATGTAGAGTTTCCAATTAATAATTCAAAAAATATGGATGTGAGGAGCATTGACATTAACAATTTTTGGAGTAACATCATTTGCATACATGATGGCATCTTAACTGTGTAAATATATCATTTTTAATATAGAAAGTTATTTTAATAGATTTGGTTCCACATAGTTAAGATCTGCTAACATGAGTATAATGTGCCCTGTCATGCATTGAATATTGTTTTTTTTTTTTTAATAGGTAAAAAATCCATTCCAGGTTTACATTAACTAAATAAAAGCCAACCCACAAGGACATAACTTTTTCCTTCATGCGTTGAGAAGGTCATAGATTTTTCCTCACATTTGTTTCTTGGCTTTTCAGCACTATTTAAAAAAGGAAAGTCTGTACTTTGGTGCCATAATATAGGAGAGCATTTTAAGGAAAATTGTTCTTAAGCTTTATTATGTTTTTTTAAAAATTGAAAATATATTTGTGATGTTTTTAAGACCTTTCATGAATATGTATTTTTAATTTAAGAGCAATTCTAATCTTTTCTTTTTTTTCTTTTTTTTTTAATATTCAACTTCTCCTTAATCCTGCTCTTAGAATTAGTTGCCGGCCCTTTTCTGTGCTTATGTCAGCATATGTTATGCTTTTATTTACAACCATAGATAATGGATAAATACTTTTTAGTGTTTATACAAATGGGATATACTTTTCCTGTCTTGTTCTGCACCTCATTTCTCCTTTGAGCATTTCTATTGACTTCATTTCTTTTTAATGGCTAGATAATCTTCTATCATATCAATGTACTATAATTTATTTACTTAGATTGTTATGAATATTTAGATTTTTACCAAACTTTTGCTAAACTATGTTGCAAGAAATGTCATTGTACCTTTATACTAATAGGGATTTTTAGAACTAGAATTGATCATTCCATAGGTGTAAACATCTAAATGTTTGATAATTTGTTAAATTCTCTTCATAAAAGGATTTTTTACAAACTTAGCATCCTACCAAGAGTGTATAAAGGTGCCTGTTTACCCACATTCAATATGACTTTTGGAGGCATTATGTCTTCGTAAGATTCTTGTTGCATTAGTGAATCATTTAGGCCTGCATTGAAATTCTTCAGGCGATGTATAAAATTTGCAATATAAATTATAGTCTTGTGGGTTCCAATGTGAAATAAATTTGTTGGATGGAATAGACTTAAAAATCAAGTTGCTTTGTTTTATTTTCTAAACTTGGCCAGACTGTGAACCTCAAGCTCCATATCAGCCTCTGATTATTCTAGAAGCTGTTTTGGTCTCCCAGTAGGCTTTCTGCTAGTATCTTTCTTTGGGCTTTTAGGGGAAAGTGAGAATAGGAGTGGCAAGTTTCTGTGGAAGACTCTGCTCTTTTCCAGTCTGTGCCATGTATAACGTAACCAAACACCTTAGTTTTTAATCATTGGTACTTTGGTGGAAGAGGATCTATACCGAACAGGAGCCTATTTGAATTATATGTAATAGTTATTTACTAGGGGACATCATGTACCATTCCTTTTTCTTTTCTGTTAAAAAATCATTTGGCCTGTTCTTTCATCTTATGGAATTGTAGCTAGCCACCCCTCCTTTGCACAGCTTAGATCAGCCCTCTCCAGGCAGTACTTTGAAGTCTGTGAAATACATAGATAATTTAGGCTGACATACTTGCCAGGCCCATTGAAAAAGCAGAATTGTTTGATGGCATGACACAAGCGGTCTGTTAACTGAGTTATAAAGAACTGAGGCATTTCCGACAAACCCTAGCCTTGGCATGACTTTTCAATAGTTCTTATTTTGTGGTGTGCAGTCAGTGGACTTTCTGTGATGTAGTATAGTCTCTTAGTGCAACATACTAGGAAATGGGAATGTTACTATACCCAGCAATTTCAAGGAGGAATGGGTGGAAATGAGTTTGTGGTTATTTTCTCCTTTGATTCAGTTCAGCTACAGTAGAGGGAGTATCTTAGCAAGATATGAGGAAGTAAGTCCAGAGAGAGCAATAACCCTTGGGAAATGTGAAAAGCCAGCCAATCAGTGTGGAGTTGGGAGGGGGTGCCTAAATAATGAGGTTAATCTAATTATTACGGTGGGCTTAATACAAAGCCCTAGAAGTCAGACCTTTCTTTAAATTATTGCAAAATTAAATCTAAAAATATGTAGTTCGTTATTGTATGTGTGTGCTATAAACATCCTGAAACCTTTCTTGAATGAAATAGAGTATAATTTTTTTAAGTTCTCTTTTGTTTTTGTTTTTGTTTTGAGGCAGGGTCTCACTCTGTCACCCAGGCATGATCATAGCTCACTGCAGTCTTGAACTCCTGTGCTCAAGGGATCCACTTCAGCCTCCCAAAGAGCTGGGACTACAGGCACATGACACCACCACTATGCCTGGCTAATCTTTAAATTTTTTTTTTTTTTTTTTGTTAGAGACGGAGTCTCACTTTGTTGCCCAGGCTGTTCTGAAACTCCTGGGCTCAAGTGATCCTTCTGCCTCGGCCTTCTAAAGTGCTGGGATTACAGGCCTGAGCCACTGTGCCTGGCCTAAATTCTATAATTTTTTAATTGTGATTTTATTATTCTCATCACAGGTTTACTTAATTTGTTTTTTCAAATTCTGAATTTTTAATCCAGATGTTGCTGCTGATATCAGAAATATAAAAGTTTTATGTAATTTGGAGATCAGGAAAAAATTACTTGGAATTTGGCAAAGATTATCAAAATAAAGCTTCCAGTTTATGTTGCTAAGCTGTCTCTTAATGGTAATGTTACTGTTGAGCTATTCTCTCACAGCAAAAATGGAGTTACAAAGTTGTTTCAATACGTGCCTGTGTGTTAAAGTGAAAGCATGTGACATCCACACCAATAAATGGGTACCACATGGCAAAAATACCCAGAAGCAAGTCAGTAGTATGAAAGGGATAATTTAGTTCTGTTTCAGTTCATTTTTTCCCTTCAGAGGGAGAGAGAGAGAAAGAAAGAAAGGGAGAGACAGAGAGAGAGTAAGTTTGTATTCCTACAGTGGAATCAGGCTTTTCATTTTAGTTTATGCATGTGGTTGGTTTAGTGAGGTTTCGTGCCTGTCTGATTTTAATGTTGACTTACAGCTTTTGGATACCAAATTTCTTTATCTTTAAAAATGGAAATGATGGAGGTGACAGTGGTATGCTACTCACTTACCTCAGCTGGCATAGATATGGCCCGCTGTCTGCTCCTGGCCTGTCCTAGCTCCTGTTTAATAGCTATCTGTGTGTGCTTATCTTCTTTTCTAGGCTTTAGGGATCTACTCAGAAACTGGCGTGGTGGCCCATGTCCATAATCTTAGCACTTTGGGAGGCTGAGGCAGGCAAATTGCCTAAGCCCAGGAATTCGAGACCAGCCTGGGCAACATGGTAAAAGCCTGTCTCTACTACTACTACTACTAATAAAAAAAATCAGTGAGCATGGTGATATGTGCTTGTACTCCCAGCTGCTTAGGAGGCTGAGTTGGGAGGATCGCCTGAGCCTGGGAAGTCAAGGCTGCAGTGAGTCAAGATCATGCTGCTGCACTCCAGCCTGGGCTACTGGAGTGAGATCCTGTCTCAAAAAAACAAAGAATTACTGAGCGTTTAGGTTGCAGATGCCTTGTACTGGCTTTGACCTCCATCATCAAAGAATATCTAGAATAGAGTGCCTTGAATATAGTGTGTACTGAGAAATGTTAAATGGCAAGGGCAGTTATTTCTTTGTATCTGTTTAGTCCGAAGTTCAACTCAGAATATACTTTCCATAAGTAACAATACTGTTCATGGCTAGAAACTTCACTGACCCTTAAAAATTATTTATTTCTATTGCTTAAATGGAATTCTTAAGTATTGCAAAAACTTTTGAAAATTAAAACATCTGTTTATCGTATAAAAAAATTTCAGCAATGCACATCCATGACCATATTAAGTGGATATATAGCCATATATAAGTTTGCCGTTATATTGTTTGTTTTCATTTAAATCTCTTTGGGTAAACCCTATAGTGTAAAGAGCATGGGTTTTAGAGTCAGTCAATTCTGGTCAAATCCTGGTTTTGTAACTTATTAGCAATATAATTAATTGTATTAGCTCCAGCCAATTAGTTTGACTTTGGGCAAGTTACTTAATCATTCTGAGCTTTGTTTCTCCATCTGTTTTATAGGAATAAATAATAATAATAATAATAATAATAAATTTAAATTTAAATTTATCTTGCATGGTTGTCTTGAGAATGAAATAAGGTTATAGATAAATTGACAGATAGGTAATACCTAGCATGTGCCAGATAATCGATACCACAGATTAACAGTTAATGTTAGTTTTCCTTTTACTCCATTTATGTGCTTACTCTTATATTATTTTAATATTAGAGTACAGTGTCTTAAACTGTTCATGTTTTAATTGGATATCTAGAAGATAAAAGGCATTCTGTATTTTATGTCAACCATTGCTAGTAGCTTTTACCTATGGGAGTAAATCCGTGGAAGTAGTTTTGCTCAATATATGCTAACATGAAGCAGCTTTCTATTTTCAGTTTATTCCCTCAGATATTAGTTTGTTCTTTCTCTTTTTAATATGAAAAGCAGAATGAGGCCAGCATTCATTTATGTTAGAGCAGTGGTCTCCAGAATTTATTAAAGGGCCACAGTGTTACAAAGTTAAATGATGACTGCTGACTTTCAGTCTTCCTCTCTATACTAGGTACTTCTTTTTAAAAATGAGTTTTATTACAGGTTTAGATGATTGTAACTATCACTACAAGGTCAAAAAGTTCCATCACCCTAAAAACTCCTTATTTTAGTCACATTGTTTTCGCCATACCTAACCCCAGACAACTACTGTCTGTTCTCTGTTCCCATAGTTTGGCCTTTTCCAGAATGTCATATAAATAGACTCACACTGTCTGTAGCCTTTTGAGAGCCTTGTTTCTTTCAGCGTAATGCCTTTGAGAGTCATCCAAGTTGTCAAGTCTATCTGTCAAGTTCCTTTTTATTGCTGAGTAGTATTGTATAGATGTACCAATGTGTTTATCCATCAGTGTTCATTTGGACTGTTGGAATTCTTTTTTAAAATATTGACTTTAGCTGGGCACAGTGGCTCATGCCTATAATTCCAGCACTTTGGGAGGCTAAGGCGGGAGGATCACTTGAGCCCAGAGTTTGAGATCAGCCTGGGCAACAGAGTGAGACTTTGTCTCTGCAAAAAATTTAAAAATTAGCTGAGTGTGGTGGCGCGTGCCTATGGTCCCAGCTTCCCTGGAGGCTAAGGTGGGAGGATTGCTTGAGCCCAGGAAGTTGAGGCTGCAGTACACTTTTATATTATTTGTGATTGCACCAGGATGGGCAACAGAACGGGACCCTATCTCAAAGAATAAAGTGAAACAAAATGAAATTTTGAGTTTGTAAGTTTGTTTTAATTTTCAAAGTAGAGTAATATATACTAATCATGGAAAAATTAGGAAATAAATAAAAGTTGGAAAAAATTATCCTTACCCAGACATAACCTCTGTTAACATTTAGTTATATTTCTTTTCAGTCTTTTTCTCTGTTCATGGGGTTTTTTGGCTTGTGGCTATGTTTATGTAGTTGTGATTCTGTTTTTCATCTTTTTAAAATTATTATTATTTTTGTAGAGATGGGGTATTGCTATGTTGCCCATGTTGGTCTCAAACTCTTGCCCTGGCCTTCCAAAGTGCTGGGATTATAGGCATAGCTGTTTTGCCTGGCCCTATTCTTCGTATACTTTTAAAAATTATTATTATTGTTGTGGTAAAAAACCTATGAGAGCTACCCTCTTAGTAAACTTTTAGAGGTGCACAGTTGCCGTAGTGTTAACTATACGCACATTGTGCATATAGTGGGTCTCTAGAACTTTTCATCTTGCATGGCTAAACTTTTATACTCATTCCATATCAATTCCCCATTCCTTTTCCCTCCAACCCCTGGCAGCTACCGCTCTACTTTCTGTTTCTCCAAGTTTCATGACTTAGATACTTCATATTAGTGGAATCATGCAGTATTTGTCCTACTGTGAGTGGCTTATTTAATTTAGCATAATGTCCTCAAGATTCACCCATGTTGTGGCATAGCTTCATAAACTTTAGCATTCTGCTTTTTTTTTAATGCTTCGTGAAGAATGTATTCAACGTAAGTAGTTTTTAAGAGATTACAAAGCACACACTAGTGTAACCATCAGCTGCATTAAGAATGGCACATTGCCAGTATCCTACGCTTCTTTTTTTTTTTTTGAGACAGAGTCTTGCTCTGTCGCCCAGGCTGGAGTGCAGTGGCCGGATCTCAGCTCACTGCAAGCTCCGCCTCCCGGGTTCACGCCATTCTCCTGCCTCAGCCTCCCGAGTAGCTGGGACTACAGGCGCCCGCCACCTCGCCCGGCTAGTTTTTTTGTATTTTTAGTAGAGACGGGGTTTCACCATGTTAGCCAGGATGGTCTCGATCTCCTGACCTCGTGATCCACCCGTCTCAGCCTCCCAAAGTGTTGGGATTACAAGCTTGAGCCACCGCGCCCGGCCTCTAAACTTCTTATATGACCCCTTCCCATCACAGATTCTTGTTTTTAACCTAGGGTAATTGTTAGCCTAACTTTGGTCATAGTCATTCCCTTACTTGCTTCATAGTTTTCCAACCTATGTTTGTTCTTTAAATAATGTAATTTAGTTTTGCCTCTTTTTGAACCTTGTGGTCTCTTTTAAATTTTCATTTACTATTTTAAGTATTTGCTGTTGCTATGTTATGATAAACCATCGTAAAGATGCTTTCTAATAGCCACTTAGTATCCTGATGATTGATCGACTGTACTTTATGTAGCCATCCCTAATTTAGGTTGTTTATAATTTTACTATTGGAAATAATGTTGTAGTAAATGTCTTTCTACCTAAAGCCTTTTTGTATGTAGGACTGTTTCCTTTGAGTAGTATTAATATTATGATTAAGAGAGTATGAAGCTTTAGGGCTCTGATATATTGCTAAATTGTTTGCAAAGAATTTTACCAATTTATACCTCAGTGAAGTCTTAATTTTCCCTGGTCAGCATTGAGGGTTTTCACTCTTTCCCCCAAATAATACACCTTAGGGAATTTGATAAGCTGAAAAAAGACTATTTTATCTTATTTTGCATTTCTGAGGTTAAATCCTTCTCTGAATGTGTAATACTTGGTTTTCTTTTTTGTCGACTTTTTCTCAGTTTGTATTGGAGTAAATCAGTTTCTGAAGCAATGGTTAATACAGCCTTGTGACCAGTTCCTTTATCTTCCTAGATGTAGGCGCAAAAAACTACCGGCATCTCTGTGCTGTTTATTACAACAAGAATCCTGGGTTTGAGATCATTCATGGGCTGCTGGACAGAATTATGCAGTTGCTCGATGTGCCTCCTGGTGAAGACAAGGGGGGATATGTGATCAAAGCATCGGAAGGTAAGAAAGATGAGCCAAATCCAGAGTTAGTGACAGTGTCAGGAGGAGGCTACACCTTGTTTTTGATGAAGTTGGTAATTTTGATTTGGGATTTTAGAAAGAAAGGGAGATAGAGTTTTATCTCAATCAGAAAATATCCCCTTTCCCTCCAGCATTTTAAGAAAACACTTTTCAGAACTCTCATAAGTGCTGCACAGTATACTTTTGTTCCAACTGAGCTATGGTAACCCCTAGTTACTGGCACCTTTAAGCCATCAGCACCATGGTGAACCCAGAAGTTTTAACTGGAAGCTGGTAAGGCCTAAAGTGATGGTTTGCACTCAAAAGCTGCCTGTCTGGTGGCTTTAAGGCAAAAGAAAAAAAACCAAAAAACAAAAAGACCCCTCAGAAGTTATTCTGAAAGACTTCACACATGTTAATCAAGTTATAAAGTTGGCAGGGCAAGGGTGGGAATCCGCTGTATAAAATCCCAAGCCCGGTACAGTCTTTGTTGGGGAGTTTAAGTTAGGCTAACTAAATGGTATATATGTGCCCCTAATATTCTATTCATAGTTTCTCATTATCCAAGGAATTCTGAAATTTTTGCTTTTCATATTTCTGCAGCTTCAATCTAAATTAATTTTGTTAGATGAAAGGTCCAGAAACAAATTGAGAGAAATATTTTACCACTTAATCCTACTGTTTACCTCACTGTGCTTTATAACTCTATTTGGCGTCTTAAATTTCTAACAGAGCATTTATTTTTAAAGTGTTATTTAACATTTATTTGTAGTGAGAGTTGGTGGGGTAATATTTTTGGTTTTTTCTTATATTTATTTTATTAGTCCTCAGGGATTGTTTTTGTTGGTGGTTGTTTAATTTTTTGTTTTGTTTTCATTTTGAAGCTCCTTTGAAAATAACCCTGAAATCTATGGGGTTTTTTTAGGCTGAAGAAGTGTGTGGTTCTTTTTTTTTTTAAAATAAATGAGAGATTAAATAAGCAGGAAGTTATTTTTTACCCACTTTCCATGAGAAATAATAAAATGCAGACATGTGTTATGCTTCTGAAGTTCTAGATGTTAGAATTGGATCTTGGAGTTCATCCAGCCCATGAGCCCGGTTTTATGAGTGAGGGAACTGGGGTTAGGCAAGTTAAGGAAGCTGTCCGGGTCATGCATGTTGACCCCACGGCTTCTGCCTCCCAGTATCCTTGCCAGTGTTGTCTGCCTTCATAGGGCCTGTATGTACTTATTTACCAGTTTACCATCCTAGAATTTTGCTTTAAGACCAGGTCATCCAGGTTTATGGCAACCTGTAACCTGATGTGAAGCATTTCTTTTCCTTCCATGCACAATCTTCTCAGAAATCTTATTTCTTAAACAGTTTAGCTAGATAAAAATTTGATGCAGATTGCGTCCTGAATGTGAGGTCCAATTTCTTTCATACTTGAAAGGTTGCAAAGAGCTGAAGTGGTAAATAGAAGCATAGCTTGTTGTGAATGTGATGCTTTGTGTAACCTTAAGATGGATAATATTTCTATAAACTGGTATCTTAATATTGTGACTTCTCCTGCTTCAGTCGGTTCCTTAGATATTTATTTATCAGAAGAGTGTGAGTTCCCAGTTATAAGGCAGACTTCAAAAAAGACAGCGATAAGTAGGGCACAGGTGCCTCTGTCAGGCAACCTGCCAGGGAAAAGAACGCCACATACCGACCCACAAACCGAGATGTTAAAGATGTTAACATGATTGTCTTGACATTTCTGAAGAGGAAGAAAGTGCAGCTTCTTCAGGGCATCCAGAAAAACAATAGGGAGTTTCTGCAAAGTGAGATGGGCCTTTGGAAGAATAGGTGGAGACAGGGGAAGCAAGGCAAACTAACGATGGGAAACACAGGCTGTGTGTTTGGAAACACAGCAGACAGTGTAGTGTGGTTTGGCTATAGGGTGAGGAAGGAGCTTGAAACTATATTTGGAGTCTTGAATGCTAGGGAAAGACTGCAGCTAGTTAGGAGAAAAGTATTAAAGCTTCTTTTTTTAAAGCAGGTAAGTGATACTAGATCTGTACTTTAGAGGGATTAATTTAGCAGCAATATGTAGGTTGGGTGGGATGGAGAGCAGAGGTGAAGAGAATGGTGGGAAGGAATTTTTAGCACGTTGTAGAGGAGTGAGAATGAGGACTTGGCCTGGATGGTGCTCATAGCTATACCAAGGAAAAGACTGATTTATGAAACCTTAGGAATGTAGAAGCCACAGTATTCATCATTTGGCAAATGTTGTGATATGTTCCACTTGGAACCTTTTGTGATACAGCTAATTTGTGTTGATCTTCTTTTTAAAAGTCAGGTTTTTCTAATTCTAAACTTATGATATTATAATTTGAATTCCATATAATTTAGCATCCATACAGAATATAATACTTAGTATCTAGTTTCCTAACATGTAGATGTCTGCTGTTTTTGTTTAGAATTTTTTTTTTTAATTAGGAAATACACATTCATAAACTGTCACTACTTCTGATGTGGTTGTAGATCTTTATGTTCAGTTTTGTTAGGCCAGGTTGTTATTTTGGTTTTTGATTTAGCATGAATATTTACAGACTCAGTCTTGTGGTTCCTTTTGAATCTACATTGGCTTTCACAGTAGAACACTGTAATCTTCTGAAGTTTTTCCATGTTTGAAATGTCCAAGATTATGAACGTGAAAAGCATTATACACATGGGCAGCCTAAATCAGTATGTATTTCAGTATATCTAATGGGCTTTCTTTGGGAAAGGCAGATTTACTTTCACCCCCATCACCATCATTGGCCACATTAGTCTCTTGGAGTCCTGGGCACACACCTAGCTCTGGGTGCTTTTTTCTCAGGGTGCTTTCTGCAAGAACCATCAAGCCAGAGAGAATTGGTATCATTACAAATAATGGTTCCTCATTTCTCATAGGGATTTCTGTTTTGATTATCTAATGGCAAATATGATTATCCTTTTTTGTTTATGGTTGAAGAAACCAAGGTCTAAAGAAGTGGCTTGTCAAAATAAGTCAGTAACAAAGTTGGTATTAGTTTTTCATCTAATATATATGTATGTGTGTGTGTATATATATATTTTATATGTGTATATATTTTTGTATATTTTAAATATATAAATATAATTTAAATATATTATATATGCATATCTTAATATAGTATATGTACATATTTACATATATTTAAATATATAAATATAATTTAAATATATATTTTATATATACGCACATACATATATATTAGATGAAAAACTAATACCAACTTTGTTACTGACTTATTTTGACAAGCCACTTCTTTAGACCTTGGTTTCTTCAACCATAAACAAAAAAGGATATATATCATATATATATTTTATATATACACACACACACATGCATACATACATACCACAACTAAGGAGCAAAATTGTTTTTCAGACTCCTAAGCAAATCAGTAAACACAGGAATTTTGTTACTGGGGCATGTTTAGCTGCATCATTTCCTCTAATTTATTGTTATTTTACACACAGCTTTTTTAACTAAGAAAATGTCTTCAGAGTATTAAAAAGTAGAGTAGAAGCAGATTAAGAACTACTGTTCCCTGCCATTCTTGATTACTGACTTGTCTTATATTACTCTGGCATATGGTTTACTTTTTAATAATTAAAAATCCCTAATGGCGTTGCAGTTATAATTGAGCTAAGTCTGTTCTCCAGAGATTCCTGCATATGTCAGTTACATCGGCACTTATACCTATTTCTTCCTGTCCTTCTAATGTATGCTACTAAGCTTTCTTTTGTGCTGCTTTGTTTGGTGGTAGGGATGAATGGAACAGAACTTGATTCACCTTTGAGAAATTTGGCCCTGTGCGTTGTAAGAAATCTGGAAATTCATCAGATTGATCTTTGCATTGATCTAAGGAGTTTTGTTGACATTGGAGTGTAACCTTGCTTGTTATGCAGGGGGCAGTCTTCTGCAGCATGTGGAGTATCTGCAGGAGCACCTAGAAAGCCCGTAGTTGTAGCTAGAGTGAAAAGCCATGGTCCCCTGGTCTTACATATTTCTTATTTCCTGAGCATCCTTGCAGTTAACACCATAAAGTGAGATAGAATGTCAAGTTGATGACAGAATAAGGTCAATGTTGAGTGGGAAAAAAAGAAGAACCTTTAACTTTTTAGCAGACTGCAGAGCATTTTAAGAGTTTCAAAAGGGTTCAACTCCAAATATTTCAGTGGCTTTGGGTCAGATTATTATGGCATATATATATGCTTTTTGTTTTTTTCAGGCTTCTTCCCCTTCGTTTTTTGTGGTTTGTTGCAAACTTAATTATGTATGTTAAGATGCATTTATCCTTTTCAAAAACCACTTCTGGGCAAGGAAAATTCTCAACATTTTTGTGTTTAGAAGAGTTATGTGGTTGCTGGGCAAATCAGTGGCAAAAATTATTTCTTGTAGAATGTATGGGCTTTGTGTGTGATTGGCTGCATTGACTTGAGCCTGTGGTTTTTTTTTCCCCCTTTAGCTTGTTACCTATTTCAGTTTTGATTATTTGCAGTTCTACAGAAAATTTGAATTTAACTTGTGACAAGATCCCTGTTGGAGAGACAGAAGGTTTGGAACTTTAGTTTTGACAATTCTAGTTTTCATGCCGCTCAGCATACATTTTGTGAAATGAAAAATAACCTTGTAAGTAATATGCACATTTAATCCTGTACCATATGTATACACAGTGGGTAGTACCTTCTGCTACAGTAATACCTAACGATCGTTGGCTTGACCTGGAGTTCATGACCTTTTTCCCCTTTCAGGACACCTGTGAAAGATTTCAGATGCTAAAAAATATGGGTGAAATTGTAATGTTTCCCTGGTCGTCACACTGATTTTTAGTGTAACATGAGCTTGGAAATATATGAGAAAAATATCTATTGAATAACTTGTTGAAGTGAAAGTGTTCAGTTTATGGTTTGATTTATACAAAATGTTCTGGACGTTTTGTATATAAAGGGAGATCTTTCTAGCATGCCCACATGTAGTTACCATCAAAAAAGAAATTGTGAAGACAACAGGTTGAAAAAAATTGAAAGTTTTTAAGCTTCTGACCTTTGGTTAGTCTGTATGGAAACTGTTTTTATTTCTCTGGATGTCTGCTTTTTTTGTGTTTGAGGCAAGCTTACAAATACTACCATTTCCCTTAGCTTCTTTGAAGGAATTAAAAGACAAGGCAATATTAAATAAATAAGCAGTGATTCCCACACAGTTGGAATAGTGGTATAACACAGGCACTGTTTTTATAAAAGCTTCAGCAATCATCACATGAGCCCTGTCTTGTTTTTACTGCTCTTGCTTCACTCTCTTGTATGCACAAGGCAAAGTTCTCTCCACTCGTGTTCATGTAACTCTTTTTGAGGGCTAGGTGTTTTGATGCTTTCCTGATACTTTAGTACTTGTAGCAAATTGGAATAAAGTCCCAAGATGAATGGCTTGGTCAGCTTGGTATACCGTCTGGTAGATATTGTAGTAACAGTGTTTCTTAACCTTTTTAAAATTAATCTCTCCCCTAAGGGCCTTTTTTAGATATTTTCTTTTTCCTTAATTGCTCCTTCATGAAATTTTAATGTCACAGGTACACTATATATATACTGTATATATGTATTATTATGTAATGTATGTATAGCTGTGCTGTATACATAAAAATAAGTGTAAAGCTTACTTTTAAAAATTTCAATACAGGGTTATCAATAACTAAGCAAAATTTTTAAGTTAAATTTAAAAATGATTAACATTTCACTTTATATCTGCTGGGTAACTTTTAATGTTATTTATTTACTTACATAAACTGTAGTGTATCAAATTATATTTGCCAATGAGCAATTTATACACGTGTGGTAAAAGTAATACAAAATTATAAAAATCATTCAAAACTTATTTTAGCAAAAGTAAAACAGTTGCTGTTTTTTGAGACAGGGTCTTGCTTTGTTGCCCAGGCTAGAGTGTAGTGGCACGATCACGGCTCACTGTGATCCTCCTGCTTCAGCTTCCCAAGCAGCTGGGACTACACGGCATGCCACCACGCTCAGCTAATTTTTTTTTTTTTTTTTTTGTAGAGGCAGGGTTTTACCATGTCACCCAGGCTGGTCTCGAGCTCCCGGGATCAAACAGTATACCCGCCTTGGCCTCCCAAAATGTCGAGATTGTAGGTGGGAGCCACCACGCCCAGCTAAAATAATTTTTAGTGAATTTAACTTTTAACTTTTCCTTGATATAAGAAAATAACTTTTATCTAGTTGATAGTGAGATATTGTTAGCATTTTTTTTCTTTTGAGTACTTTTTGTTGTTGTCATTGAGACAGGGTCTCACTCTGTCACCCAGACTGGAGTGCAGTGGTGCCATCACCACTTGACCTCCCAGGCTCAAGTGATCGTCTCACCTCAGCCATCAGTGTAGCCGGGACTACAGGCACATGCCACCATGCCTGGTTAATTTTTTGTTTGTTTGTTTGTTTTCTTTAGAGACAGTTTCTCTATGTTGCTTAGGCTGGTCTTGAACTCCTGGCCTCAAGTGATCTTCCTGCCTTGGCCTCCCAAAGTGTTGGGATTATAGGCATGAGCCACCACGTCCACTCTTTTGGGTACTTACTCTAACTAATGATGTGTTAAATAACCTTTTGAATTAAATAGTAAAATGCAAACTATTTTTGTTTAAGTCTCAGAGCCTAAGCTACACACAAAAGCTCTAAAGATCAGCCACAAGGCAGTCAAATGGCATCCCATTCAATGTGACTTGGAGGTCTAGCAATGGATAGACTCTTCCAATCACAGCCATCTGTTGCCATGGTTTTATAGCAGTGTTGTTGCACACATTTACTGTATCTTCCGTATCAATGTTGCTTGTGTGATACCCAAGAAAACCCAACGAGAGGAATTAAATACTGAGGAGTAAGATTTTTGTCAAGTAGGGCTCAACTTTGGAGCAACACAAACCATTTTAATATGGAAGATTTTTTTCATACCCCCTTGCCCCGCCCCAACCTTTTCCTTTAAGAACCAGTTTTCACCCCTGTGGAAAATGCATGCTATGACATAATGAATACTTTGGGATTACAGTAGTCTCCTCTTATCTGCAGGGTATACATTCCAAGACCCCCGACTGATGCTTGAAACTGCAAGTAGTATTGAACACTGTATATATGATGTGTTTTTAGTCTGATAACCAAGACAGCTACTAAGTGACTAACAGGCAGGTAGTGTATACAGTGTGGACACGCCAGATGAAAGGAAGATTCATGTCCTGGGGAGGTCAGAGAGGGACAACTCTACTCAGTTTTTCATCACGCTAATCAGAGCAGTGCAAAAGTTAAAACTTAAGAATGGTTTATTTCCAGAATTTCCCACTTAATATTTTCAGACCTCAGTTAGCCATGGAAGGTGAAGCTGCATATAAATGGAGATTACTGCATTTACATCCAGCTGTATATACTGGGCAAAAAAAGAGGAAGATATTTTTATTTACCTCATGGTGCTCTCTTCTCTTCTGCATCCGTACTAGATCTTGGCCTCCTCTATTCTATAGAAAATGATGTTGTGGTCCAAATACAAAGAATTATAAAAGAAGTTCATTTTTAGCTTGTGATCTTTCAAGGGCCCGGGTCCTGAAAGTTGAAAGGATTTTGAACTTTTGATTTTTAGGATGATTCTGGGCCCGGGTCCTGAAAGTTCAAAGGATTTTGAACTTTTGATTTTTAGGATGATTCTGATTACTCCATGTTTATCTTATACATATGAGACAGTTTTACTTTCCTCAGGTATCAGCAGTTTTATACATTGGCCAAAATAGGGCAGCACTTGTTTTTGACACATTTGTGTGCTGCAGCATATTGGTTAAGAGTCACTGTCCTGGGAATTCCTAGAGCATGATGTATTCTGATAAACTATCAACCCTGAGAGTGGCCAGTCCAGCTTTACTCCAGAAGGATTAAGAGAATGGATGGATGGGTGGCTGGAAAGAAGGAAAACACATTGAATAAATCCCTAGGTAGGGATGGTAAATGTGGAGTGGTCTCCTGAGCACATGACCACAAAAAACAAAGGCCTTTTCCCCTGGAGCACTTACTGTGGCTTTGACAAGAGAGAGAAATAGAACTTCCATCTTGTTTAAACCATTGCATTTGGGAGTTTCTTTCTTAAAGTTGAAACTAATCCTCACTTACAAATTATATTTTAATTGCTACTTGCTGGAACCCCTTGGCAGTATTAAGATGCCATCCAGCTCTAAACTGAATCAAGTTTCAAGCTAACTTCTAAGTTATTTTAAAATTAATTCTTAGTAAAATTGTTCATTCTCATTTATTCCCTGCCCCCCACTATAACCCTTGACTTTTGAACACATTTAGATGGCTCACTCTTGTACCTACATGTAAAGTGTTTTCCTGGACACACTTTATCTTATTGCCTTTAAGGCTGTTATTGGTAACCACTGGCATTTATTTCCAGTTTGCATTTGCATTTTTACAGCTAATGAAAACATTGGCCACTCCCAGGAAATATGTTTTAGAGGACTGGCTTTTAAAATGTCTTCTTGGCTCCCACTGATAAGCCACTTTAAAAAAATGGTATGTGTGCTTCCAAGTAAGATTTGAACAGAGGGTTACCTGTCTTAAAAAAAGTTGGAAGCCTACCCTTATAGAAAATGAGGAAGTTTATGAATGCTATAACAAAGATGATTAGGCATTTTTATTCTTCTCTTTCTACCTTACTTTCACTTGCTTTTCTTTTGTGTGCTGTGATTATGAGTACTAAGATTGTAGCAATACCAACTAATCATATTCCATAGAGGTGGTACATTGTGAGGGTGAAAAGTGATTGATATGTGTCTAGCTATTGATAAATCAACTAAATTTCAGGCTTTGGGTGTTCTGTGGTTCTGATTGCACAGGAACACTAGGTACTTGAAGGTTTTTGACATTTCTGGATACTGGAAAATTAAGAGTAATTATTTTTCATTAACACTGACTTAAAAAGGAATGTCTGCCAGAACATTGACGGTTCAGCTCATATTTCTTTCTTTTTCTTTTTTCTTTCTTTCTTTCTTTCTTTTTTTTTTTAAAGAGACAGGGTCTCACTCTGTTACCAAGGCTGGAGCACCCTGGCTTGATGATCATAGCTCGCTGTAGCCTCAAACTCCTGGGCAAAAGTGATCCTCTCACCTCAGCCTCCCCAGGTAGCCAGGACTATAGGCACACACTACCACACGCAGCTAATTCTTTTATTTTTTAAGTAGATATGTCCAGTATCCAAGCAAATGAGTTTACTGAGTTTATCTGTGTTCCAAAAGTCCCGTCTCCATTGATGTATTCACATTTAGTTATTTCCTTTTCTATCAAGGTGTAGGACTAGGGCAATAATTTTTTTAAAAACTTTTTTATTATAAAAATTTTAAAACATACATGAAAATAAAAAGACTAGCATAATGAGTCCCAATGTCCCCATTGTCTACTTTCAACAATGGTCAATGCAGAGTCAATTTTATTTCATTGGTACCCTCACCCACTTTCCACACTACTAAATTATTTTGAAGCAAATCTAAGATATTACATTATTCCCAGTTGTAAATACAGCAAGATGCATCTCTATAATATAAGAACTCCTTTTTTATTTTATTTTATTTATTTATTTATTTATTTTTAATTTTATTTATTATTTATTATTATACTTTAAGTTCTAGGGTACATGTGCATAACGTGCAGGTTTGTTACATATGTATACTTGTGCCATGTTGGTGTGCTGCACCCATCAACTCATCAGCACCCATCAACTCGTCATTTACATCAGGTATAACTCCCAGTGCCATCCCTCCCCGCTCCCCCCACCCCATAATAGGCCCCAGTGTGTGATGTCCCCCTTCCCGAGTCCAAGTGATGTCATTGTTCAGTTCCCACCTATGAGTGAGAACATGCGGTGTTTGTTTTTCTGTTCTTGCGATAGTTTGCTGAGAATGATGGTTTCCAGCTGCATCCATGTCCCTACAAAGGACACAAACTCATCCTTTTTTATGGCTGCATTGTATTCCATGGTATATATGTGGCACATTTTCTTAATCCAGTCTGTCACTGATAGACATTTGGGCTGATTCCAAGTCTTTGCTGTTGTGAATAGTGCCACAGTGAACATACGTGTGCATGTGTCTTTATAGCAGCGTTATTTATAATCCTTTGAGTATATACCCAGTAGTGGGATGGCTGGGTCATATGGTACTTCTAGTTCTAGATCCTTGAGGAATCGCCATACTGTTTTCCACAGTGGTTGAACTAGTTTACAGTCCCACCAACAGTGTAAAAGTGTTCCTATTTCTCCACATCCTCTCCAGCACCTGTTGTTTTCTGACTTTTTAATGATTGCCATTCTAACTGGTGTGAGATGGTATCTCATTGTGGTTTTGATTTGCATTTCTCTGATGGCCAGTGATGACGAGCATTTTTTCATGTGTCTGTTGGCTGCATAAATGTTTTCTTTTGAGAAGTGTCTGTTCATATCCTTTGCCCACTTTTTGATGGGGTTGTTTGTTTTTTTCTTGTAAATTTGTTTAAGTTCTTTGTAGGTTCTAGATATTAGCCCTTTGTCAGATGAGTAGATTGCAAAAATTTTCTCCCATTCTGTAGGTTGCCTGTTCACTCTGATGGTAGTTTCTTTTGCTGTGCAGAAACTCTTTACTTTAATTAGATCCCATTTGTCTATTTTGGCTTTTGTTGCTATTGCTTTTGGTGTTTTAGTCATGAAGGCCTTGCCCATGCCTTTGTCCTGAATGGTATTGCCTAGGTTTTCTTCTAGGGTTTTTATGATTTTGGGTCTAACATTTAAGTCTTTAATCCATCCTGAAATTACTTTTTGTACAAGGTGTAAGGAAGGGATCCAGTTTCAGCTTTCTACATATGGCTAGTCCGTTTTCCCAGCACCATTTAATAAATAGGGAATCCTTTCCCTATTTCTTGTTTTTGTCGGGTTTGTCAAAGATCCGATAGTTGTAGATGTGTAGTATTATTTCTGAGGGCTCTGTTCTGTTCCAGTGGTCTATATCTCTGTTTTGGTACCAGTACCAAGCTGTTTTGGTTACTGCAGCCTTATAGTGTAGTTTGAAGTCAGGTAGCATGATGCCTCCAACTTTGTTCTTTTTGCTTAGGATTGTCTTGGCAATGCGGGCTCTTTTTTGGTTCCATATGAACTTTAAAGTAGTTTTTTCCAATTCGGTGAAGAAAGTCATTGGTAGCTTGATGGGGATGGCATTGAATCTATAAATTACCTTGGGCAGTATGGCCATTTTCACGATATTGATTCTTCCAATCCATGAGCATGGAATGTTCTTCCATTTGTTTGTGTCCTCTTTTATTTTGTTGAGCAGTGGTTTGTAGTTCTCCTTGAAGAGGTTCTTCACATCCCTTGTAAGTTGGATTCTTAGGTATTTTATTCTCTTTGGAGCAAATGTGAATGGGAGTTCACTCATGATTTGGTTGTCTATCTGTTATTGGTGCATAGGAATGCTTGTGATTTTGGCACATTGATTTTGTATCCTGAGACTTTGCTGAAGTTGCTTATCAGCTTAATAAGATTTTGGGCTGAGACGATGGGGTTTTCTAAATATACAGTCATGTTATCTGCAAACGGGCAATTTGACTTCCTCTCTTCCTAATTAAATACCCTTTATTTCTTTCTCCTGCCTGATTGCCCTAGCCAGATCTTCCAACACTATGTTGAATAGGAGTGGTGAGAGATGGCATCTCTGTCTTGTGCCGGTTTTCAGAGGGAATGCTTCCAGTTTTTGCCCATTCAGTATGATATTGGCTGTGGGTTTTTCATAAATAGCCTTTATTATTTTGAGATACGTTCCATCAATACCTAGTTTATTGAGAGTTTTTAGCATGAAGGGCTGTTGAATTTTGTCAAAGGCCTTTTCTGCATCTATTGAGATAATCATGTGGTTTTGCCTTTGCTTCTGTTTATATGATGGATTACGTTTATTGATTTGCATATGTTGAACCAGCCTCGCATCCCAGGGATGAAGCCGACTTGATTGTGGTGGATAAGCTTTTTGATGTGCTGCTGGATTCGGTTTGCCGGTATTTTATTGAGGATTTTTGCATTGATGTTCATCAGGGATATTGGTCTGAAATAGTCTTTTTTTGTTTTGTCTCTGCCAGGCTTTGGTGTCAGGATGATGCTGGCCTCATAAAATGAGTGAAGGAGGATTCCCTCTTTTTCTATTGATTGGAATAGTTTCAGAAGGAATGGTACCAGCTCCTCTTTGTATCTCTGGTACAATTCGGCTATGAATCGTCTGGTCCTGGAATTTTTTGGTTGGTAGGCTGTTAATTATTGCCTCAATTTCAGAGCCTGTATTGGTCTATTCAGGGATTCAACTTCTTCCTCGCTTAGTCTTGGGAGGGTGTATGTGTCCAGGAATTTATCCATTTCTTCTGGATAGAAGTGTTTATAGTAGAGGTGTTTATAGTATTATCTGATGGTAGTTTGTATTTCTGTGGGATTGGTGGTGATATCTCCCTTATCACTTTTTATAGTATCTATTTGATTCTTCTCTCTTTTCTTCTTTATTAGTCTTGCTAGCAGTTTATCAATTTTGTTGATCTTTTAAAAAAAACCAGCTCCTGGATTCATTGGTTTTTTTATTGAAGGATTTTTTTGTGTCTCTGTCTCCTTCAGTTCTGCTGTGATCTTAGTTATTTCTTGACTTCTTCTAGCTTTTGAATTTGTTTGCTCTTGCTTCTCTAGTTCTTTTAATTGTGATGTTAGGGTGTCGATTTTGGATCTTTCGTGCTTTCTCTTGTGGGCATTTAGTGTTATAAATTTCCCTATACACACTTCTTTAAATGTGTCCCAGAGATTCTGGTATGTTGTGTCTTTGTTCTCATTCGTTTCAAAGAACATCTTTATTTCTGCCTTCATTTCGTTATTTACCCAGTAGTCATTCAGGAGCAGGTTGTTCAGTTTCCATGTAGTTGTGTGGTTTTGAGTGAGTTTCTTAATCCTGAGTTCTAATTTGATCGCACTGTGATCTGAGAGACAGTTTGTTGTGATTTCTGTTCTTTTGTATTTGCCGAGGAGTGCTTTACTTCCAACTGTGTGGTCAATTTTGGAATAAGTGTGATGTGGTGCTGAGAAGAATGTAAATACTGTTGATTGGGGGTGTAGAGTTCTGTAGATGTCTATTAGGTCTGCTTGGTGCAGAGCTGAATTCAAGTCCTGGATATCCTTGTTAACTTTCTGTCTCGTTGATCTGTCTAATGTTGACAGTGGGGTGTTAAAGTCTCCCATTATTATTGTGTGGGAGTCTGAGTCTCATTGTAGGTCTCTAAGGACTTGCTTTATGAATCTGGGTGCTTCTGTATTGGGTGCATATATATATTTACAATAGTCAGCTCTTCTTGTTGAATTGATCCCTTTACCTTTGTGTAATGGCATTCTTTGTCTCTTTTGATCTTTGTTGGCTTAACGTCTGTTTTATCAGAGACTAGGATTGCAACCCCTGCTTTTTTTTCCCTTTCCATTTGCTTGGTAGATCTTCCTCCACTCCTTTATTTTGAGCCTATGTGTGTCTCTGCTCGTGAGATGGGTCTCCTGAATACAGCACACTGATGGGTCTTGACTCTTTATCCAGTTTGCCAGTCTGTGTCTTTTAATTGGGACATTTAGCCCATTTACACTAGGGTTAATATTGTTATGTGTGAATTTGATCCTGTCATTATGATGTTAGATGATTATTTTGCTCGTTAGTTGATGCATTTTCTTCCTAGCATCGATGGTCTTTACAATTCGGCATGTTTTTGCAGTGGCTAGTACTGGTTGTTCCTTTCTATGTTTAGTGCTTCCTTCAGAATCTCTTGTAGGGCAGGCCTGGTGGTGACAAAATCTCTCAGCATTTGCTTATCTGTAAAGGATTTTATTTCTCCTTCACTTATGAAGCTTAGTTTGGCTGGATATGAAATTCTGGGTTGAAAATTCTTTTCTTTAAGAATCTTGAATATTTTCCCCCACTCTTATTCTGGCTTGTAGAGTTTCTGCTGAGAGATCAACTATTAGTGTAATGGGCTTCCCTTTGTGGGTAACCCGACCTTTCTCTCTGGCTGCCCTTAACATTTTTTCTTTCATTTCAACTTTGGTGAATCCAACAATTATGTGTCTTGGAGTTGCTCTTCTTGAGGAGTATCTTTGTGGCGTTCTCTGTATTTCCTGAATTTGAATGTCGGCCTGCCTTGCTAGGTTGAGGAAGTTCTCTTGGATAATATCCTGCAGAGTGTTTTCCAACTTGGTTCCGTTCTCCCTGTCACTTTCAGGTACACCAATCAGATGTAGATTTGGTCTTTTCACATAGTCCCATATTTCTTGGAGGCTTTGTTCGTTTCTTTTTGCTCTTTTCTCTGTAAACTTCTCACTTCATTTCATTGATTTGATCTTCAGTCACTGATACCCTTTCTTCCACTTAATTGAATTGGCTACTGAAGCTTGTGCACACATCACGTAGTTCTCGTGCCATGGTTTTCATCTCCATCAGGTCATTTAAGGTCTTCTCTACACTGTTTATTCTTGTTAGCCATTTGTCTAATCTTTTTTCAAGATTTTTAGCTTCTTTGCGATGTGTTCAAACATTCTCCTTTAGCTCGGAGAAGTTTGTTATTCCCGATGTTCTGAAGCCTACTTCTGTCAACTTGTCAAAGTCATTCTCCATCCAGCTTCGTTCCATTGCTGGCAAGGAGCTGCATTCCTTTGGAGGAGAAGAGTCACTCTGATTTTTAGAATTTTCAGCTTTTCTGCTCGGGTTTCTCCCCATCTTTGTGGTTTTATCTACTTTTGGTCTTTGATGATGGTGACCTACAGATGGGGTTTTGGTGTGGATGTCCTTTTTGTTGATGTTGATGTTATTCCTTTCTGTTTGTTAGTTTTCCTTCTAACAGTCAGGACCCTCAGCTGCAGGTCTGTTGGAGTTTGCTGGAGGTCCACTCCAGACCATGGTTGGGTATCACCAGTGGAGACTGGTGAACAGCAAATGTTGCTGCCTGATCCTTCCTCTGGAAGCTTTGTCTCAGAGGGGCACCCAGCTGTATGAGGTTTCAGTCAGCCCCTACTGGGAGCTGTCTCTTGGGTTAGGTTACTCAGGGGTCTCCTGGGTTCAGTTACTTGGGGGTCAGGGACCCACTTCAGGAGGCGGGCTCTCTGTTCTCAGATCTGAAACTCTGTGCTGGGAGAACCACTGCTCTCTTCAAAGCTGTCAAACAGGGATGTTTAAGTCTGCAGAAGTTTCTGCTGCCTTTTGTTCAGCTATGCCCTGTCCCCAGAGGTAGAGACTACAGAGGCAGGCAGGCCTTGTTGAGCTGCAGTGGGCTCCACCCAGTTCGAGCTTCCTGGCCACTTTGTTTACCTACTCAAGCCTCAGCAATGGCGGATGCCCCTCCCCCAGCCTCCCTGCGCCATTGCAGTTTGATCTCAGACTGCCGTGCTAGCAGTGAACAAGGCTCCATGAGCTTGGGACACTCCAAGCCAGGTGCGGGATATAATCTCCTGGTGTGCTGTTTGCTGAGACTGTTGGAAAACGGCAGTATTATGGTGGGAGTGTCCTGATTTTCCAGGTACCATCTGTCACGGCTTCCCTTGGCCAGGAAAGGGAATTCCCCGACCCCTTGTGCTTCCCGGGTGAGGCGATGCCCCGCCCTGCTTCGGCTCACACTCCATGGGCTCCACCCCACTGTCCAACAAGCCCCAGTAAGATGAACCTAGTACCTCAGTTGGAAATGCAGAAATCACTCATCTTCTGCATTGCACCACTGGGAGTTGTAGACTGGAGCTGTTCCTATTCGGCCGTCTTGGACCCCAAATTCAGGGCAATAATTTTTTAAACTTTTTTGGGGGAAATTGGATGGAAACTCCCTTTAAGCATCTTCTATAACTGAAGTCCCCATTTTGTTAATTTTTTATTTTGAAATAGTCAAAATTTATTTTAAAAATGCAAACGGTATGCAAATTTTTTTTTTCTGAACTGTTTGAGAGCTAATTTGATATTGCATTACCCCTAAATAGTTTGGTGTGTATTTCCTATAAACAAGGACATCATTCTCTATAACCATAATAATAATCATCAAAATGAGATGAACATTGATGTTTATGTTAACCACCATTTAATCCTTAGGCCCTATGCAAGTTTTATCAGTTGTCCTTTATAGCTGTTAGTCCGTTCTCATGCTGCTATGAAGAAATATCCAAGACTGAGTAATTTATAAAGAAAAGAGGTTTAATTGACTCAGTTCTGCATGGCTGGGGAGGCCTCAGGAAACTTACAATCATGGTAGAAGGCACTTCTTCACAGGGCGGCAGGAGAATAAGGGGGTGAGAGTGAGTAAAGGGGGGAAAGCCTCTTAAAAAACCATCAGATCTTGTGAGAAATCCCTTACCATCACAAGGACAGCATGAGGATAACCACCTCCATGTTTTAATTGCCTCCCACCCAGACCCTCCCATGGAGATTATGGGAACTACATTTCAAGATGAGATTTGGGTAGGGACACAGCCAAACCATATCAATAGCAAAGAGTCACTTGTTGTCTTCAGCCATCATGTCCCATTAGTCTCCTTCTGGAGACTTCTAGAATAGTCTTTTCTTGACTTTCATGACCTTGACACTTGAAGATTACAGGCCAGTTATTTTGTAGCATGTTCCTCAATTTTGGTTTGTCTGATGTTTCGTCACTAAATTCCCGTTAGGCGTCTTTGGAGGAATGGTAGAGTAGTAATGCTAACTTCCCAGTGCATGCTATGAAGTGGCATACAATTTTCATTTATTTCATAACTGGTAATGTTCACTGTAATCACTTAATTAAGGTTGTACCTACCAGTCATCTTTACTGTAAAATTATTCTTTTCTCCATTATAATTAATAAATATCTTGTGGGGAAGAGCTTTGAAATTATGTAAATATACTGTTTCTAATCAGTTTTCCTATATACTTAAGTTATGTCAGTATGGACTCATTGTTGCTGATTTTATTCCGTGTGTTTAAATCCATTACAGTCATTTATTTTGATGCTTAAATTGTCCCCAATTTGGCCAGCAGGAGTCCCTTGAGACTGGCTTCAGTTTGCTTTTAACATGTTCCTATTATTGAGCACTCCGTTGCTTTTGGCACAAGATATTCTTGGTCTATCTTGAACTTCCTCTTACCTCATGTCTCGAACCTGGTTTCTTTCAGTGGAAAATGGTATCTTGAAGCCAAGATCTAGGGTGTAAGGTGTGATTATTGTTATGGCAGGGGAGGGTTGCTATTGCAAGGCCTTCTCAGAGGACTGAGCCTGGGATTGTGGCATGATGCGTGCCTGTGCGCACACACTTGCACACACATCTGCATCTATGCATCCATATTTGTTTACGTACATATATATGTAGTACACAAACATAGATACACATGTCTATATATGACTGTAAGTCTACAGTATGTCCAATTCCAACCTAACACTTTAGGGTTTATTCCCAGTTTTCTCCTGGTCCATATTTGTACCTCTCTTCTCCAATACTGAGACAACTATCTCCCATTGCTCTTAGTTTATTTACTTACTTGATCTATGTTCCTGCCTGTAACTGAACTCTCTTCTTATCTTCTCCTCTACATGTTTGCACCCCTCATCACTGAGCCTCTGACTTCTCCCACAAGACAGTCCCCACTAACTTGTGGATGCCCTCCCTCCCCCTTGAGCTCTGACACCCCATGCTAGATTTCTTTCCTGACCTGGGACACACAGTTTTTACCTTCTCACCGCCAGGTAGGGATTTCTGCCTCTTCAGCTCCTTTAGGGCTGAATTGTTCTGGAAGAGAAGGGGATAAAGACTTTTTAAGTCTTACAAAGCCTTTATTGATAGGGATGTTCTTGTTAAAATGAAGGGGAGAAAATGGTTGTATATGGTGGGGCTTTTTTGGAAGGGACTGGTAATGTAGGAAATATATTTGTGGGCTCACCTAATGTAGTTTCTTCCTCACATCTAGCATATTTCTCTGTGATCTTCCTGCTGAGAGTCTTACAAGGCCAAGTAAAATGTCTCAAGACCCCCTGGCCCTTCCTGTCTTGTAGGGTTTTTTGTGTTATAGTTGTACTTTCTTCTACTTCTCCCCTTCCAAGAACCAGAACCCTCATTTTCCCCCTTCCGAGTCACTCTATTTCATCACTCACTTTCCAGAAGATAAAGGTTGCCAGTCACTCTCTTAATCCCTAAATGCCCTTAGTTTGTGAATTGCATTCTCTGAAAAAAGATTTCCTCTTGGAATTATTTTCCTAGGTTGATTTGAGGCATTTTTTTTCCCTACCAGTGGAATTTTTTTTTAAAGGCAGTAGTTGTGTTATGCAGGAGAAAGTTTTTTATTGGTGTTGTACAAGATGAGATCAATATCATCTTCTATCTGTGGTTTGTTGTTAGTACCACTACCAGAAGTGCATTGTTTAACATTTTGCTATATAAGGAGCTACTCAATGATTCATTTTCTTTTTACCTATGTAGTACATATATGTATTTTTTTGAGATGGGGTCTCATTATATTGCCCAGGCTACTTTTGAACACCTGGTCTCAAGCCACCATCCTGCCTCAGCCTCCCAAAGCACTAGGATTGCAGTTGTGCAATACTATGCCTCACCTTTAGTATTACTTTTAGAAAAGGGAAGTAATCCAAGAAAGACTCTATGCTTATAGAAGCCTTATTTATACTAATGAATAATAGGAAACAACTCCAGGATGAAATACTTGTAGAATAAGTTGACAAACTATGATATATAAATGTAATGGAATTTGATTAAAATGTCTTTAGACACATGAATATAAACTCAGTTGAAAAAGCAGTTCCCAAGATGGAATAGACATTAATTCATTATATATAATATATATAATATTTGTTATATATATTTATTATGTATAATATTCATGTATATAATATTTTGTATGTGTAACGAATATGTTATTTGTAAAACCCTAGGATGCATGCTAATCGACTGTGACAGAGTCCGTGTAACACTGAGTGTTGCGGCAAGTCCTTCTGTCACTTTAATCCATGTGATTAAAGACTTAATTCCTTCACACCAGTTTTTTAATCTGTAAAATTGCAATGACGCTATCTGTCCCATCGACATCCTAGAGTTGTCAGGGAAGGCAGTTGCAAGAATTTGTGAAAACATTTTGGAATGTGTAAATCTCTTCAGAGTAAACTTGGAGTAGGTCTTAGGTCTATCTGTCTTCAGAAAAGCAACACTGGATGAGCTGCAGACTGGGTTTCAGGAAAACCTGAATTCTGATCTCAATTCTGCTGTTACCTGTTTTCTTAACCTGTCTAGTATCTATTTTTTTCATATATTAAGTGAAGGAAATGGACAGGATTGCTTCCAATGTCATTTCCAGTTTTAAGATTCTGCAGGAGTTTAAATTCAGAAGTAATCTCTGCCACAAGTGCTAACATTTCAGGTCTTTTTCTTTGCCTTTGTAGATGGTGTCCCTGTGGTACTTGTCTGCTGAAATAATTCCAGCTTTGTTTCAAGAATCTGAAATTTATTCATACAAGTATCTGTGTTATATGGGATTTTAAAAATAAATAGTTCTATTTTCCATGGAAGGCTCTAGGTTTTGTCAGTATTGTTCTGTATTAATATTACAGAGCCTACTTGGGTATGTCCTAAGGTGAGAGATGATGAACTATCTGTCTTTCTTGTTTTCTCCTAAGTTTTGTTTATTTAATTTTAAACCAGAAGTTTTCTAACATGAAATGGACAGCTTGACCAAAAGCTTAAAAACATTCTGCTCTAGGCCTTATGTGCCTGTGGGCCACACACAGAGGAGCCGATTCCACGGCCCTTCTTCACCTTTTGCTTGCTCTCCAGCCTCTACTATTGCTTGCCTAGGGCGAGCCTCCTAATCTCCTTGTGCTTCTCTTTTTCCCATCTGTAACTTGCCTGTCCCACAAAGAGCTTGACCAGGGCTGCACTGGGAATGAGTGATGAATAGAAAGTGGGGTGCCATGTTTTTGCAATTTCATTGTTCTTTCATTTTTCTTTTCTTGATTTTTGAGAATCAAAATCACACCCAGCTAATTTTTGTTTTTTTTTTTTTTTTTTTTTTGTGAGATAGAGTCTCACTCTGTCGCCCAGGCTGGAGTGCAGTGGCGCAATCTCGGCTCACTGCATGCTCCACCTCCTGGGTTCACGCCATTCTCCTGCCTCAGCCTCCCAAGTAGCTGGGACTACAGGTGCCCACCATCACCCCTAGCTAATTTTTTTTGTATTTTTTAGTAGAGACAGGGTTTCACCCTGTTAGCCAGGATGGTCTCGATCTCCCAACCTCATGATTCGCCTGCCTTGGCCTCCCAAAGTGCTGGGATTACAGGCGTGAGCCACCACGCACAGCCCCAGCTAATTTTTTTTTTGTATTTTTAGTAGAGACGGGGTTTCACTGTGTTGGCCAGGATGGTCTCGATCACCTGACTTCGTGATCTACCTGCCTCAGTCTCCCAAAGTGCTGGGATTACAGGTGTGAGCCACCGTGCCCAGCCTCCTTTTTCTTTTACATGCCCTATTTGTCACCTGAAATCTTATTCTGAAACTAAAACAGCTATCAAAATTACATGTTTAAAGTTATGTTTGCACTAAGTTAGCTAAAGTTCTCAATTGAATAAGTTAACTAATTGTGAAATTTGGATACAATCTCATACAGTCGACATTTCCACTCTTTCCTTAATTAGTCCTACCACAGTCTCTTTTTAATTATTTCACTGTACTTGTGGAGGAAGTAATAAGTTATTCCTTTTAGTTTGAGAAATAGTCCCCTTAAAGATTTTTTTTGTCAGGTGAAAGACTGGATAAAGAACCATTTGTTGGGCCAAGAAGGCAGAGTGATTTCTTTTATTTTTGAAGTTGTTATTCTAAATATATTCTATACATATTGAAGAAATGTGAAAATTTTGGGTTAAAATGATATGGGTGTCAGACAAATATAGGATGGTGGCATTATTTAAGAACAGAAGTTTTCAAAACAGACTGACAGTGAGGATACTTTTTAACCTAGAAGTAAAAGTCCTTTGGTTTTACACAATTTGAGACGGATTTAAAGTTGCAATTAGCTGGGTCGTCTTGAAGCTCTTCCAACATTCCTGACTTCCTTTAGGTTTTAAAATATGAGTGTGCGTGTGTGCGTGAGAGACACATAGCTAAGATTAGACTTTAAAATAGATCTCAACGTTTCCCAAGCATTTTGCCCTGCTAATTAACTAAATGTTTCATAAGAAATGTTAAACAGTAAAAACCACAGAAATAAATGATAAATGATAAATTTCTCTACACAAATTAAGACTGGGAAATTTTGGAGTTATACGATTCTAAATATTTAGTCACAAGGAGATTGTGGTAATTGTTAAAATTAAAAGATGGTTATTTGTTGAAGACATTTCTCCATCACTTAGAGGACTAGGTGGTGTGGGTTTTGCTGATTTCTTTTGAAGCATAAGGCCCTACAGGATCCTGTCTGGATTTGTAATATTATGCCCTGCCCTGTGTTGATGGAATGTTGCTGTGTCATGGGCTCCCTGAGTTCCATGCTGTGGGGTTAAGTAGGTACCAGTTCCCTCACATCTAGTTGCCTTCACTTTAAGAGTTAATGGTGTCTGCAGGTGTGTTGGGATTAGCACTGTAAAGTTGTGTAAGGGGTTTTTCTTTCTTTTGATCTTCAGAAAGGGATGAAAGATGGCCATTAAACTCAAGGGATTAGGTCCCCTCTCTTTACAGACTTTAGCTACCATAAATATTTCACTTCAAATGCAAGGTGAAGAATTGTATACATCAGGGGAAAATGGGTGTTTTATGTTACCATTTGGAAATTATTCAGTCTCCACCTACAAATTAAATTGTCTTTGCAGAGACATTTTCTCCCAACTGAGTGTCCTAGGATCTGAAAAAATGTTTTTGTGTTTATATCTCGATAGTGATTTTTTTCCTCTCATATACCTAAACCTTTTTCTTTCCTTTTATAAGCTAATGTCTTACCTACATTGTACTGTTTTCTCCCTTGAGTTCTCTCCCCTTGTGTAAGTCCATTGGTGCCTTCAAAATACTGCTGGTTCGAAAACTTTGAGAACAGCCACCCTTAGGAATGACACCATGCTCATGTGGGATAAGTGTGTGTTTTGTTTTATAGTCTCTATATGCTGTCTCTTCCTTTAAATCAACATTGTTTAGAAAAGGAAGGTGATGTTGATGGGCTGGCAGCAGAGTCCTACAATTCCTGTTACTGCATTCTCAGAAAACTAGTGGGAAACCTGGAGGAAGTTCCTCCTCCGTAGGAAATTATGGTTCCAGTCTCATTCCACACTTTGCCATGTCACCCACCCTGTCAGTTTCACCCCAGAATGGAACACTGGAGATGTTTGTTTCCCTTTTCTGGGAGGAGAAGGGCTTGGGTAGATGCCAACCCCCAAATCAGCCTGTGAAATGATTATTCCTCCCTTCACTCCATAGTACAGAATTAGTCACTTAAAACATATTTACAATATATTCAGTTGGCCCAGTGGCTTACAATATCTATATAATTTTGTATTTTTTTATTTCATCCCTGAAGTTGGAGACTTATATGTAGTTAAAACTCATGATGATAGTTTCTGTTGTTTGCCATATATGTGACATATGGAAATTCCTTTTCCAGTGTTCCCTGCTCCCACTTTATATTTTTTTCTTATCTCTTTATTGCAGAAATTTTGGGTGGTTAAGTACCAGATTGCAAGCAGTACAATATGTGGGTTCGAGCCTCACATCATGTATTAGTACTGTAAAAAAAGGGAAAAATTGTATGAGTAGATGACATTTTACAGATGGGCCAAATAAAATACCAAATGAATGAGTTGAATATAGCCAGTGGCAGGGGGATTAAGATTAGGAATTAAGACTCTGATTAAGAAGGTGCTTGATAACACCTTCTAATGTTTTCAGATTAGGGGGTCTGCTCAGTTACCACCTTAAGCTTCTACTTCCGATGCCCCCTAAACTTATAGGAATGACTCCATGTGTAAAGCTTATCCAAACTTTGGGTCTATAATACTACTCTTAAAAAAAAAAAATGAGGCAAAAAGAAACTGTGAAAAGTGTTTAGCAATGAGCAAGAGAGGGAGCTTACAAACTCTTTGATGGTCAATTAGCCAGAAAATGTGCTAAAGACGGGGTGCTGTGCTGGATTACAGGCCCAGGAATTACCCCCAAGGTCCTCAGAGTGGTCCTGCCGTTTGAGCACAGAGACAATTACAGACCTCTAGGAGATGCTACAAAGGCTTTGATTAAGGGACTTACTAACACCCCACTAAGTTTTGGAAATTTAATTCTTATTTGTGCTTACCTGATGTTTCTTTTGTCCAGACTCTCACATGTATTTCAACAGAGAACACTATTTCCCCCACATCTGTTTTATGTTGGAAGCCGTTTACTGTGATAGATAGCAGCAAAGCTGAGAGTTTAACCAGTATGAGGAAGTGGGTAGAAAAGTGGGCTTGGGAGGCTTTTTGCTGGGGAGCATTTTGGGCTCACATTGAAAATTGTAGTACTACGCATCTTGAAACATCAGTAAGAGAAAACTAATGTACTTTATAGAATTTGAATTTTAGCATTCACATTTCACAAAGCAATGTGATTTTCTTTGAATTGGCAACTTTGTGTTTCTAGACACAGCATGCTGCTCTTTCTCTCAAAATATGTTTTTGTTTGTTGATGCTATAATGTTACCACCCAGGTCTGATTTTTCACAAGCCTAGACTCATATTTTGTTCCATTTAGATGTGACTGTTTTTATTTCTGGAAATACTCTGCTTTAAGATGCATTAGTCCTAGCTAGAGCACTATGATCACATTAATCTACCGGAGTTATTGTGCTCAACTACCCCCTTTCTGCCAACAGTGGAGATGCTCTCATCTGTGAACTCTAGGGCCTAATTGTTGCCCAAGTCGGCTATATCTCCCTTGTTTTCTTAGTGAAGTAGTTATTCTCTCTTCTGTCCTTTGAAGCAATTCACTTCTGCCTGCAAAGTTTGGTTTGAACCTTAAAGGTTTTCAAAAGCACTAAGAAATGCTTGTGTTTTAGTAACATTATATTTTCCTTCAGTATTTCTAGTTTACATGTAATATCTCGTCAAGTGGCACATTTTTTAGGTTCTCTCTGTGGTACCAATAGACTACTTGAAGGACCTTTTGTGTGCATACCTCTTAATTTGTATATGAGGAGGACAGAACCTCAACCTTGCTGAAAAGAGGAGCTGATAAGAAAATCACACGTGTTTAACCTGTGATAACAATTTTAACTTGCCATTTTATCATTTTTCACAAGGTCAGATATAAAGCGTGCAGTTTTCAGCAAAGTCGAGTTTATACAGAAATCTTATGACTGGGCTTCATTTTTACATGTGGGTTGGTAGGGAAGGATAATTTGTATTGGATGATACGGCAGCAGGCTTCATTTTTACGTGTGAGTTGGTAGGGGAGGATGATTAGTATTGGACAAGAGGGCAGCAGGCTCCTGTATGTGCTGTCAGCTCCATTGGACCACTGTGAAGGCCTTCTGACTCCAGAGTGGTTTGAGATGCTGCAGTGGCCTGGATGGGTCTATGGGCCCAGGTGAGAGCTTTTGATGTTTATGTTATGTAGAATACTCATATACTTGGATATGTTTTAAATAAAGCATAATGTGAATGTTAGTTCTTCTTTGCTTTTCTTTGGAAAGAGGGAAAATTATATTTAGTGACACAAATATTTTTGTCTGATCAAGTACCTAACTGGTTAATGAACTAAAGCAAAGTTTGATCCAAACTTCTGGAGAGAGGTAGAGCTGGCAACTGAAGAAGAATATAACTGAATTTTGCTAAAAAAGTGCTGATTCGAGAAGTTGTTTTATGAAGTAAAAAATTCTAAGCTCTTATCTCTTAGGCTTTATTTTGCTAACATTGTTAGAACTAGCACATCTGGCTTAGATTCTAAAATAGTTTGGTTTTATGCTTCAGTAAAAATGAAACCAATCAAATTGGAATTGAAGATAGATGAAAGGATGGATTTTGGTACAATGAAGATTCTTAAACACAGTAAAGTTACCAGGGAAGATCTTGAACATTGCCTTTCTGAGTGTCCCTTAAAATTAGGCTGGTGTCAAACATCAGCATCACACAATATACCCAGGTAACAAACCTGAACACGTATCCCTTGAATCTATTAATAAGATAAAAGTTGAAAAAAACCACAGCAAGCTGGTGTCTTTTTTCAGGTAGTGTGGTTGTATTCAAGTCTAGCTCTGTAAAGAGGTGCTGGGGTGCTGGGATAAATAGTCCCCAGCAGTCCTTCCAGTTCTGCAGTTCTTGATTATATTGCTTACCATTAACACCTTATGTAATCTTCACTTACATGTCATTTGAAGATTTTTCTTTTCCTTTGGGGAGTCGAGGGGAGGAGAGTTTTGTCTTTTAAGTTAGATATTTATTTTGATAGAATTAAAATGTACCATCTTTATCAGATTTAGTAATATTCGTATGAAACTAAGGCTCTATGTTATTAGTTGGGTTTGGTTTCTGCATTGTTTTATTTGGTTTCCCTCTCTATCCCTCACCCCAAGTGTGGATTAGTACACAGAGCCAGATAGTTAAATGCAGTCACTGAAATTCTTGCTTTAAAAGACAGTGAGGCAGAATTGTTTAGTTTGGAGAGATGTGAAAAAGAGGCCACCTTAATATTTCACCTCTGTTGCTTTGGGTTTACTTAAGTTGACAATTTAGAATGTTTTCCAGCTTTTTCCCCAGAAATAAAAACAAAATCCGTCTCTGCTGGTCAAGAAATATATGTAATTGCCTTTGTCTCTATGGTACTGACTTGATGGTAGCGGGTTCCCCTCCCCTCCAACCTGATTCTGTATCTCTTAAGCATGCTGACCTTGGAACCATTAGTAGAGACTCAGCAGTTTACTCTTTCATCAATAATGCACTCACTCTGAAGTGGCAGGCTGGACGCTGTGGCCCAGCTCTGCATGGGTATTTATAGTTTGTGCCAGTAAATGTTTCTGTTGAATCGGTCAGGAGCTGCAGGCCTGATCTGTTTTCAAGTTGGTGGTGAGAGCAATGAGTCGGCATATTTGTAAACCTCAGGAGATACAGAGCATTGATAGATTCCTGTGGCACTGGTAATTTCATGAATATGGAGTGGGCCTATATGTTCATTTTTAGCTCTGTAAACCTCAAGAACTGTTACTGTCTTGGTAAGCTGTATCAGTGCATTGGCACTGATGAAGGGAGAACTTTCTGCCTGTCTTGAAGTAAACGAGGCATCAACCCAGACTTGTGTTGGGCTGACCTTTGCTGTGGTTTTACAGTAGATGCTCCAAAACTGCCTAGAAAGCTCTTTTCAGATGGGAATGTGGGTTGCCTTTGGTAGCATGGCCTGTCATCAGAGGTGTGGTTCCCCTGGTAGCCGGCCTATGATACTGTGGCTCCGGTTTCTTTATGTAATAAGGTGAGAAAGAGTGACTTTGTACAGAGCAAATGAATTCAGTGTCGATGTCTTATCCAGTGAGCGTTGCTATGGAAAAACCTGTTTGAAAACAGGTTTTCAAACCCATGCAAGTTCATCAGTTTTATGTTTCATTTTCTGCCTTTTGCCCTTTTTAGGACCGGTTCCAAGTGCAGGCAGAGGTCCCCTAGGACTTCTGACTGTGGGCCTTCAGCAGCCTCCATGATTTCATCATTCCTGCTCGGGCCCCTGTTACCAAAAATACAGGACCCTTATTTTCATATTTGCCCCTGATTTTTTCCTTGCAAGAGTTTCTTGATAAGCAAATCCTTCTTTTAAATACTAGAAAGTATGAGGAAGCGTTCTCTTTTCATAGCCAGTGGTTTAAAGAAGAACAGTTATTTTTAAAGTAGACTAGTGTGCTTTTAGTGTTAAATGTCTATTGACATTTTCCCCGAAGAAACATTGATTTTTCTTTCACTTTGTCTTTTTCAGGGCCTGCTTTCTTCCCTGGGCGATGTGCAGAGATCTTTGCCAGGGGTCAAAGTGTTGGGAAGCTTGGGGTCCTTCATCCTGACGTTATCACCAAGTTTGAGCTGACCATGCCCTGCTCCTCACTAGAAATCAATATTGGACCCTTTTTGTGAAGATTGGTCTCTGTGGTGTGATTCTCTTCCCAAATGTCCCTTTCTCCTCCCCTAGTGTCCTTTAGTCCTCCTCCACAGGGAACATCTATTTGGGCTTTAATGTTTAATAAAGTAGAAAGCACTGTCTGGCTGTGTGGGTAGAGACCACCCTTTCCCTGCATGAGACCAGCTTGTGCCATATACGAATGTCTGTGTGTGAAGCTGCATTGTTGGGTAAAAGCCCTGTGGAGTGCCAGAGGAATGCACTGGCAGAGTGCAGGATCTGTTCTGAAAGGCAGATGTGCTCCTCAGACATCAGAGCATCACATTGGAGCGGATTACTCCTGCATAGCAAGATCCCATTTCTTTCTTTATTGATAAAACAAGAATAATTGATGAGAGTTCATGTTGCGTGAGTTTCAGATAACTGAGGGGTTTAGCTTTGATTTTCTACATTTGACATGTATTCATCATTGAGAAACACTAAAATAACAATATTTTTAGAAAACGTTTAAGAATCAATTATGGTCCAACAATTATAGCTTCTGAGATCAGTTTAAAGTGAAAGAAAAATCTGTAATACAAGGATTCAAAATATGTGAGGGTGCACAGGTATTTTTTACTCTATCTGTGATACTCTAAGATGGAGTATGTGCCACGAAGATCTGTTCTGCTGTAAGAGTTAAAATGGACAAGTATTGATGTCAATGCAGTATGAACATTAGGAAACAATGAGAAGCTTATTTTTGCCATAGGCCATACGTGTTACTGTAATCAGTCAGTTATAAAATCATGGTTTTAAATACTTAATTGAGCTACTAGTTTCTCTCTTATAGGGAGATATTAGGCCTCTCTTTTTCTGAAGCTAAGCTTCAGCCAATCCTCCTTATTTTATATCCCAATTTCCTTTCTTACTTCAATCTAGAATTCTCCAGTAGGTACCATCTCTGGAAAAAAGCTGGGTCTAATGTTTGAGAGAAGTTCCCAGGTACTATTGAAGTAATAAGAAATATGATAAAATATAATACTTTAGAGTCCCAGTAGAAATAGCTAACAAAGACCGGGCACACTGTGGCTCATGCCTGTAATCCTAGCACTTTGGGAGACTGAGGTGGGCAGATCACTTGAGGCCAATAGTTCGAGATCAGCCTCACCAACATGACGAAACGCCATTTCTACTAAAAATATAAAAATTAGCCAGGCATGGTAGTGTGGGCCTGCAGTCCCAACTACTTGGGAGGCTGAGTCAGGAAAATCTCTTGAACCGGGAGGTGGATGTTGCAGTGAACCCAGATTGTGCCACTGCCCTCCAACCTGGGTGACGGAGTGAGATTCTGTCTACAAAAAAAAAAAAAAAAAGATATAGCTAACAAAGATAGTGAAATAAGAATTATGTTTATGGATCTTTTGCTGAATCTACTACTAGGAGAAAACCCAACCATATTACAACCTTGAATTGGGGCAGTAGTGTCTAACTTGTAAGATTTGTGAATACACAGACTTCCATCTGACCCTTCACAGCTCTGTTGTAAGCAGATCCTTACAACATTTTAAAAATGACATATGCCCTCTAAAAATAATGCGTGCCAAAAGGACTTGTATCCAGCATGCATAAGGATTTCTTAAAACTTAATAATAAAAATAAAACAACCGTTTTTTAAAAATGTGCAAGAGTTGAACAAACATTTCCCCAAAGAAAATATATGAATGGCCAATGAGCACTTGAAAAGATCCTCAACGTCATTAGTCATCAGGGAAATGCAAATAAAATCCACAATGATAAACTGCATACCCATTAAAATGGCTAAAATTTAAGACTCATAAATCAAATATTGCTGAGACTGGAGCAAGTGGAACTTTTCATGCACTGCTGGTGAGTCACAATGTAAAATGTTACATTGTGACTTTAGAAAATAGCGTGGCAGTCTCTTCAAACATACACCTACCATCTAGCCATTCTATTCCTAGGTTTACCCATATGGCCAAAGATTTTTATGCAAGTGTTCACAGTGTTACTTGTAGTAGTTACAAATTGCAGTATATCCATACTATGGAATACTTCTCAGCAATAAGAAGGAATGAACTACTGATCCTCAAAACAACATGAATGAATTTCAAAACAGTACGCTAAGTGAAAGCAAGAGACACAAAAGACTCTTTAATTCTCTTTACATAAGAGTCTAGGCCGGGCGCGGTGGCTCAAGCCTGTAATCCCAGCACTTTGGGAGGCCGAGACGGGCGGATCACGAGGTCAGGAGATCGAGACCATCCTGGCGAACACAGTGAAACCCCGTCTCTACTAAAAATACAAAAAACTAGCCGGGCGAGGTGGCGGGCGCCTGTAGTCCCAGCTACTCGGGAGGCTGAGGCAGGAGAATGGCGTAAACCCGGGAGGCGGAGCTTGCAGTGAGCTGAGATCCGGCCACTGCACTCCAGCCTGGGCGACAGAGCAAGACTCCATCTCAACAAAAAAAAAAAAAAAAAAAAAAAAAGAGTCTAAAAAAGTCCAAAGCAGGTTGGTTGGCAGGAGCTCAGGAAAGAGAATTGACTGCAGTGGGTTAAGAGGAAACTTTTTGGGGTGATAGAAATTTTATCTTAATTGAGGTGGTACGTGTACTTCAGGTGTAGGTTATACCTTCGTCAAGCTAGGAGAAAAAGAATGTAATGTAACATGCAGTATTTTACTAATTTTAACTACATAACACCAACTGATAAATGCCTAGAGAAATAGCCTGAACTGTAGAATTGGCAGTTCTGTTCAAGATGGCTCACTGGTCCACAACTATTAATTATATATTCTCTCTTAGTTTCAGGTTCGCTCTAGTTAAAATCATGGCTTAGGGATCATAGGATAGCCATTGTTGAAGTAGGTGGAACCATTTGTTCTGTCAGCAGCTACCCACTGGATATTTTTGGGGGTGGCCAAAATTACTTGTAATGAAAAACTCGCTAATGCCTAATTGTATATAATTGTATACCCCAGCATGAAAGGGGAAAGATCAACTCCATGCATCATGCAGATGTTTCTGCCCTTGGAAACAGGAAATGGTAGGAAGAAAAACAGCATCGGCCGCATTGGAAGAAGCGAACCTTCAGCTCATGAGTCGAGGCTCTGCAGCCAGATCATCTTATGCTTGTCCCTGGTGAAGCATTTGAACTGGAGCCAGGGCAGTCTGTGAGTACTGCCAAAAGCCTTTATTACAGAAGATGCACACCTTCTTAGTAAAAACTGGGAGCTGTAGTATTAAAGTGAAAATTAAATGGAATTGATTTTTGTTCTAGCTTAGAAAGAACTTAAATTCTACCACTACAGCCTGACAGTCCTGCAGTCCTCTTCTGGTTTTTGTTTGTTTGTTTTTTCAGATGGAGTCTTGCTTTGTCACCCAGGCTGGAGTGCAGTGGGGCGATCTTGGCTCACTGCACCCTCCACCTCCTGGTGGAGGTGTTCTCCTGCCTCAGCTTCCCGAGTAGCTGGGACTACAGGCATGCACCACCATGCCTGGATAATGTTTGTATTTTTAGTAGAGACAGGGTTTCACCATGTTGACTAGGCTGGTCTCGAACTTCTGATAGGCGATCTGCCCACCGGTGCCTCCCAAAGTGCCGGGATTACAGGAGCCTGGCCTGCTTTTCTGTTTTTATTTTTGAATTGATTTTTTTTCACATTTTAATTTTTTTGGTTTAATAATGGTATGAGAGTAGGAATTCTCCCTGATGTGTAGGGTGAAAACAGTTGAGTTTCAGAGAGAGCAATAACTTACTTAGAAGTCACATAGCCAATAAATGAGTTTGAGACACTATATAAGAGTGACTTGGAGTCTACAGCCCACTCACTGATTTGCATTATTTATTTATGCAAAAGTAAGTAATGAGACTTTCTACACTTAATATAAAAATAATGGAAAACAAAAAGTTAAAACTTGTTAAGTCCAATACTTTAAAAAACCTGTTCAAACTATGGTCTTCCTGAGCTAATCTACCTTTCTTCCTTCTATTCCCTAAAGTAACTAATCACTGTTAACAATTTAGCCTGTATTGTTTCCTTAGTTTGGACATTTTCCTTGATTTGTACAGTCAGCCACACACACCTGCTCCCATTTTCTGGGGGCATGCTGTACTTACTGGTTTGCAGCAAGTTTTGTTTTTTATTTTACATATCTCTCATGACATTTCACTTAATATGTCCCATTTTTTCAGGTCAGTGCCTATAGACCTATCTCATTCTTTTAAATGAGGTAATATTCTGTTGTACAGATGTCCATAATAGTTCAATTATTCCCCTGTTGGTGGATATTTAGTCATTTCCAACTGTTTGAAATTATAAACACTGCTCCAACGAACCCCCGATCCTGCAAAATAGCACGGCTTAGGACCCCAAGGAAAACCAGTCCTAATGGGTGCAAGACTGTATAAATATTCACATTTGACAGACACATTCAGAGATGCATAGAGTTCATTAGATACTTCTTTGATGTGACGTTTGTACTTGAACAATATATTATTCCAGTACCTCACATCTTAGATGTAGGAGTCGCTAGGTCAAAGGATGTGTTTTGAATGTAAAACATGTTGAATGACTATTCTCACATTTTAAACAGGAGTAATCTACTACAAACTAGCCAGCCTAACCACTGCCTCTGCTCTCAGCAATGATGGGCTCATCAGCTTGGTGAGAGAGAACATTGCTCACAATCTTGCTTCTCAATCTTAATCTGTTTGTGCTTGATGTTTTGTGTAACATCACTAACCCTAATACTTGAGTATTGACTTTGGCCCTTCTGTCCATTTTATCCAAAAGCAGAAAGATAGCCTTCAAGGGACACCATTGCCTTAAGCAGAATATGCTATCCAACTTCTGGCTTGTAATGTTATTAGGGCCTTGAATAACTTTTATATTATTGTGGACTGAATGTATCCCCACAAAATCATGTTGACCCTCTGACCTCCAGTGTGATGGTCTTTGGAGATGAGGCCTTTGGCAGGTGATTAGAGCTAGATGAGGTCATGAGAGGGGGTCCCTCATGACCAGCTCAGTGGCCTGATAAGAAACATCAGAGAGCTTGCCCTGTTTCTCTGCCTACCTGGCACACACATACAGGAGAGGTGACGTGACCACACAGCAACATGGTGGCCACTGGCAAGCTAGAAGAGGGATCAGAATGAAACCTATTTTGCTGGCACCTTGATCTTGGACTTCCAGCCTGCAGAACTGTGAGAAATAAAATTCTTTTATTGAAACCACCCAACCTGTAGTCTTTTGTTGTGACAGTCCCAGCAAACTAGAACACATTATTGAAAACTTGCATTCAAAAAGTAGAGCGTGACATGCATGATAAAATTCAAGGCAGCAGTACACCTCTGGGACAGTCTGCCACAGTTCCCTAATCTGCCCGTATCCATGAGTGCAGATAGGAGTGGAGCCTCCAGGGCTTCCAGTCTGCAGCGTCTCTGTCACGTGGAAACCTGATGGGTGCCACTGCGACTGGGGCCAATTATGCACAGTGTCCACTAAACACAGAGAATTTTAGCCTTCCTCATTAGCCACTCATAAAAAGACACTGAAGTATCCTGAAGATAAAAGAGAGATTTCCACCGTGCCTCAATACAAACCCCAGTCTGGGCCTCCGCATGACAGGTGTTGTGCCTAGTGTTTTGCGCAAGTCATCTCAGAGTCCTGACCAGAGCCCATGTAGGGAACACGACCTGCTTGGATAAAAGAAGAGCTGCCAAACAACTGTGCTTGACAAGTGGGCCAGGCAGCAAGAAGGGCAACGCAGACGCAAAGCGGTTTGAGTCTCCACGATGTCTACTTCATGTTCAGGTATTCTCTGCTTTGACTTTCTAGTAGGCAGAAAGGATGACTATGAATATTGTAGCTAGACTGTGAGTTGAATAAATATCTCCAACAAAGGGTCTCATTGAATTATGTCTGACCAAACCCTGGAGATTTTTTTTCTTCCGATGTGACTAATGGAGTGTGCTGAGAATATACTCAAGGTCCACACTCAAGCTTTTCATTCTTCATCTGTAAGGTTTGGCCTTCCTTGTTTCTGTTGAAGAAAGGCAGGAAAGAGGCATGAATCTCCATGAGAAAACATTTGAAGGCTGGGTATGGTGGCTCATGCCTGTAATCCCAGCACTTTGGGAGGCTGAGGTAGGCAGATCTCTAAAGCCCAGGAGTTAGTGAAAAGCCTGGGCAACATAGCAAAACTCCATCTCTACCCACCCACCCCCCCCAAATACATACATATATATATATATATATATATATATAGCAAAAATTAGTTAGGCATGGTGGTGTGCGCCTGTGGCTGCCATGTGAGCCAGGATTGCACCACACAGCACTCCAGCCTGGGTGACACAGTGAGACCCTGTCTCAAAAAAAAAAAAGAAAACATTTGGGGAAGAATCCATCACGTGAGGAGTACTGGTGAGGCTATGAGAGAGAGCTGCTGCATACACCGCTGGAATCAGAGACTTGGAGACATGAAGTAAATCTGGCCTTCTAGGCAGAAAGGTGAAGATGTAGAGAAAATGTGCCTGGTTGGTATCAACCCTGATAGCAAAAGAAATGTTCTGCTTTCCACATGTCACAGCTTTTTGTCAGGAATAAAATATGCCTGTCCCTACAATAACCAACTGCTTAGGGCTGACAAGAAACCAGCTGTGACACAGAAAAAACAGTCACATTTGTTGCTAGAAAGGTACTGAGAAAAAGCTGCACTGGAGATAAGTGGGATTAATTAGAGATTTTTTGGCGTGAGTCTTGGGCAGAACATTTAAACAAGGAGCACTTGGGTGACACTGGGGCAGATGAGACAAGATAGCCAGACAGAGGTGCCCCTTAAGCAAATCACGTGGGTGAGATGACTTGTGCAAAACACTAGGCACAACGCCTGTCACGCGAAGGCCCAGACTGGAGTTTGTATTGAGACATCGTGGAAATCTCTCTTTGATCTTCAGGATACTTCAGCGTCTTTTTATTGGTGGCCAGTTAGGTAGGCTAAAATGGTCTGTGTTTAGTGAGCGCTGTGCATAATTGGCTCCACTTACAGTGGCACCCATCAGGTTTCCACGTGACAGAGACACTGCAGACTGGAAGCCCAAGAGGCTTCACTCCTATCTGCACTCATAGATACAGGTAGATTACAAGACTCTTGCAGGCATGGGCATTAAGGCAGCACCCAATTGTCACCCTGGCTCACCCCCAATGATCTGAGGCCATCTTTGTGTATATTAAAGAGGAATTGACATTTGAACACCTGCATGGGGCAGAATCTGGCTTGCCATAGAGAGAGTGTTGAGTGTATGCGTTAAAGAAGCATTACAGAGGAACTCCTAGCTACATCCTTACTTTTCTTGTTTGTTTTTGCATGCCTTATAGACAGGAGTGGAAAAAGAATTACTATTTTTGGTTTTGTATGGCTCCCTGTCTCATGTGGCTACAGTTTTAAGAATTTAACATTCTCTTCATGGCCCACATTTAACTCTGATTCTTCTTAATGCACATTCTGTAAATATCCAAGTCTGTACTACAGGTGTGTCTCATTTTAAGAAAAAAATATGGATGCATGGTGTGCACAGAGTCACCTATTAAAGTCTTATGTTCACAGAAATGAATAATCAAAATTTTAACTTGAATTTTAACGGCAAACCCATACGTGCAGTTAAAATTCAAGTTAAAAAAAGTCAAAACACAGGCAGCTTTGAGGAAAACATCTCTTGTCTCAAATGAGATAGGCGTATATTGCTGTTCCACTTGGCTCCTAGGTAGCCTCTTACTAGAGGATGAGGGCTTCATTCACAATCATTAAATAAAGACTTGGAGCATTATGAAGTTCCCTGAAGAGTCAGGATCATGGTAAAATATTTTTAAAATGGACGCTTCACATGACTAGTTCAGGGAACTGAGCAAAGAGAAGACTGAGGAAGGGAGTGGGCATGAAGGACACAGAAGGAGGTCCCAGCTGTTGGTCATGTCCACCAAGAGAGGAACAAGAAGGACAGGAACGACGCTGTGCATGCAGAGATGGCAGAGGGGGAAGGTGCTCAGGCTGACTGGTGAGTACAGTTAACCCTTGAACACGATGGGTTTGAACTGTACACGTTCAGTGGTATATGGATTTTCTCCTGCCTCTGCCACCCCCAACACAGTAAGAACAACCCTTCCTCTCCCCTCTCCCTCCTCCTCCTCCTCCTCAGCCTCCTCAACATGAAGATGATGAGGATGAAGACTTTCGTGATGATCCTCTTCCACTTAATGAAGGGTAAATGTATTTTCCTTATGATCTTCTTAACATTTTCTTTTCTCTAGTTTACTTTAAGAATACAATATGTAATGCCTATAACATGATATATGTGGTAATCTACTGATTGTGCCATCAGAAAGGCTTCCCATTTACAGCAGACTCTTAGTCGTTAAGTTTTGGGGGAGTCGTAAGTTATATGCATTTTTACTACACAGGAGGTTGGCACACCTGAGTTCCGAGTTGTTCAGGGGGCAACTGTATTTCAATGAGGAGTGATGAAAGGAGTCTGTGAAGTTACCTCTGGACGTCACCCCCTCTGGGAGGGGCTTCTCACACTTCTCGTTCATGTGGTTTGATTTCGCAGTGTCACAGCCCTGTGCTCATCCTTTATTTCACCACCACCACTGTTAGTCTTACAATCACCAACATGGTTTGGTTTTTTCTTGTAAGAGCCGGAGGTGTTTGGGAAGTGCCTCAGACAAGCTGTTCTGTAGCCATGGAGTACCATCTCCTACCTACTTCCTGTCACATTCCCTGTGCAAACCCCATCTGTTCTCTAAACCTCGCTCATGCAGTCTCCCCCTCCTCCCAGTTCCCATGTCGTCATTTTCTCTTCCCTACAGCCTTAACCATTTGGCTCTTGAATTGTAATTCTCTGCCTCTGTGTCTTCTCTGTCCTGCGAAAACTGCACAGGATAGGTTGGAGCATGACATCTTCTACGTCCTGCTCGAAGTACAAATAGAGTCCTAGGTCCGCCCTTGCAAATAAGGGGCAGTGTCAACTGTATGTACCATCGCAGAGAGCAAATTTGGGATGCTTAAAGGCAGAGCAGATCATTGCAGTGATAGACTGTGAATTTGAATTACGGTTGTGTTTATTTGGTTCAGCTGATAGAGAACTCATCTCTAAAAACCTTTTACTTACCTTAACTAGCAAAACTTAAAATTTACCTTTCAAAACATAGTGACATTTAACTCCATATAAGGTAAAAGGAGGTTCTTTAGTATCATGGAGTAGAGGAGGGGCTTTAAGGATGCTAACATGCCACTTCTTTCCTGTTACCACACCGGTGGGCCCTCCGTGGCTTGCCAACATTTGTACATGATTGGATTATGACAAAAACAGAGAATTATGTAGCCTGCCTCTTATTTTTGTCCCCTTTTCAACTCAGGTCCAATGAACTCAGAGAAAAAGGTCTACATTAAGAAAAAAATCCAAGGAAACAGAACACTGGCTTTTAAAGCATTTAATAAGTCAAAATCAAATAAAAGTGATTTTTAAAATAATAAATTTACATACGGTACATAAGCAAGACAGCTGAAGGTTTCTAAAATAGAAATCTGGTGCATATGGCCCGAAAACACCACGTGCTTTGATTACACTCAGGAAGCATGAGTTGCCTATTTGGGTGAGAAAATCCCATGTTACAGTGAGATCACTGGGCATGTTTTAGAGTAATTCCAGCCACTGCCATGTAAGTGTTTTTAATTCAGGGGTGCCTTCTACGTTTTCATCTTCTGAATATATTGTGACGGTGCAGGTTTGAGCAAAACTGGCATGAAATGAGAGCTGTTTTAGATGAAGATTGCAAGATGGATGGCTTGGCCCACAGTGGCAGTGGGTTGGGGGTGGAATGTGGACAATTACGATAAAGGCATGTCATTCTGTCTGACTCCCGGAGGGGCAGATAATCCTGGGGGCTTTGGTGTCACAGTTCCCAAAAGCAAGTTTGGCCAGACCATAGGCTTACATTGTGATGAGCTTGCCTTTTAAATTAATCTTCCAGATCAAGAGAGGGATCGTGGACCTAGACTGAAGCCTGACCAGTAGGGGGCGCTCCTTCCCCAGAGAGAAACTCCGAATGTCTTGAAAGGAGCTGACCCATACCCTTTGAAGGGGCATGCAATGGTGGAGAGTGAGAGAGGATTTAACAGAGCAAAGTGCTGTGTGAGAAATGAAGAGGGCTAGCAAGGCAAGAGTGTGAATCAGGTAATGCCTTTTTTTCCCCCGATCAAGTTTTTTCTGATTCTACACCACAGAGCAGGAGTGCCCAAAAACAGGTTGGCATCACCAATATATACTTTTCATTCTCCAGTTGCAGTAATCAGATACTTAAAAAGTGGCCAACCTATGACAAATCGTTGACTCATTCTTTAATGTGCTGTGGCTGATATATTCAGCCTCAACCCAAATTAGGTAAGGACAGCCTTAAATATATCAGTATAGCTGACCGGCCTTCCTATTGTTGGGACTTAAAAATAGAGACAGCAGTAAAAATTATGTATATGATATATATATCATATATATGAGATGCCAGCACCCACTGCTGTGACAATGATCACAATCCCTCTTTTTAAAAGATACATGTGGGAAAAGCTGATCCTTTTGTCAGTTGGCTTCAGACAAGTCAACCACAATTATTTTGTGTAAATATCCAGTGTTGCGAACTCTGGCTGGGCAGCCGTGCGGATGGAAATACAGAAAAGTGCCTCATCCAGCTGACAGCCACTGCTCTGCAGGGGCAGATGCAGGCTGGGAGTACCTGCAAGCTAAGGCCCTTCCCCTGAGTTGTGCTGCAAATACTGGGCAGAATTTGATGTAAAAGCAGTCAAATGGCAGGTCATCTTGATCTTTGCCTTCTAACTATAATAAATGTGAGAAGAATTTTAAGTAAAAACAGGATGTTTTGCTAAAAATTATTAAGAAATTGGAACGCTGTTACATACTAAATATCATCACAACCGTAAGGCTGTAGATCATATTTGAAATAAAGAAAAATGTGATTTTTCAGTTTTAACACGTTAAGAGCCTCTGTAACTTTTAAGGACGCTAATTTTTTCTGAGTATGCACATGGTGATGATATGTTGGGTTGGTAAAGCACTGGCTTCAGTCCTACAGGCACTACACCTCAATGGATACTTTGTTAACTATAGTTATATTAACTTTAAAAACAGTTCATGATACCCGTTCCTTATTCTTAGGAACTGAAGAGGAGGGAACTCTAGTGTTTGCATAATCATCGCCTCCCCATGTTAAGAGGACTCACCCTAGTAGACTTAATGGGCTTTGTATTTGGTTGGCTTTTTTTCCCTAGAGACACTGAAGTTGTTCTTGCATTCATTACCCTTAAAATTGCCAAGAGATAAGAGGTGGGAAGACAAAAAGGGAGCCTGATTCTATTCAGTAGATGAGAAAATAGATTTACAGAAGATAACTGGGAAATTGGCGGAGTAATGTCAGGGAGGCCTTGTCAGGACCAGGCAATGTCAAGGAAGCCTTCTTTGTCAGGCTCCAGAAAGGATTGCGTTCATCTGTTCTTCTACGGATCCACTTTCCTAGGCAGATGCCAGTGCCTTCCAGGTTTGTACGAAAGCAAAACACTGCTGACAATGGGCAGAGGGCCTGTCCCAAACCACTAGGAAGCAGGAGAGGGCGGGAATCTCAGTGAATCCCAGATGTATCCACCTGTGCTGAAGGCTAACCCCCCAACCTGTTTGGTGAGGTGCGAGCAGCCAGTTTGTTTCGTGGGTCAGAAGAGTGTATTAATGGTACCTGGAATCCTGCAAAATCCATGGAAACAAGGAAAAGCAGATCCCTATTTCAGCATGAACACCAGGCCTCATAAGGAAGGCTTTTCCCCATGACCTCACAGCTCTGCCTCCGCCTTTCATCTCTTCACAGTGAGCTTTCTTTCACAGTGGTCTTACCACCCAACCAGTAACAGTCGAATTTGATCATAACAAGGAGGAGGCTGGGCACAGTGGCTCATGCCTATAATCCCAGCACTTTGGGAGGCTGAGGTGGGTGGATCGCTTAAGCCCAGGAGTTTGAGACATGCCTGGGCAACATGGCGAAACGCTGTCTCTACAAAAATTAGCTGGGCATGGTGGTGCATGCTTATAGTCCCAGCTACTCAGGAGGCTGAGGCAGGAGGATCGCTTGAGCCCGGGAGGCAGAGTTTGCAGTGAGCTGAGATTGTGCCGCTATACTACAACCTGGAAAACAGCAAGATCCTGTCTTAAACAAAACAAAACAAAAAACACCAAATAAACAATAAGGAAGTCACCCTGTCCAAGAAATGCACTTTTATATGGTACCACCCCTTCTGGACCAAGGTTCCTATTTTGGAAATAAGACACCATGCTAGGCAAGGTTGTAATGGAAAAGAAAGGCTCTATCTCCAGCCTCCCAGATCACCCCATCTCTGTTGGCTCTCCTGAACCCAGTGGGGCTCACAGCTATTACTAAGCCGGGCTACAATTCCTGCCAGCCCATGACTAGGTCCAAAGTCCATGCAACAGAAAGAGGAGCAGGGGCCGGGGTGGGGGTGTTCCTTTAAAGATCTAGATTATGGATTTTAGCCTGGGTTCAACTGTAGCATAACCATTACAGACTAATGACCACCATGAGATAGTTTTTCCTTTCACACAGCAGCATCATTTATCTGGTAGTAGCAAGACAGCTGTATGACTTTTTTTTTTTTAAAGAAAAATAAGTTGTCAAGATTTGCCTACCAATAACTTTCCTATGTCTTGGCTCTCATGTCCAGTGGGCTAGTTTCCAACTGTTTGAGACTCAGGGTAATCCCAGAAACCTGTGCAGCATTGGCACAAAGGTTGTAGCGCAGATGCCAACAGATGTGTAGGTAACAAACTTGTAAGGCACTTCAATCTCCAGTCTCCGCCTGGCCTCCTTGTTCCTGGTGACCACCTTGAACCATGAGTATAGCACTTGCAGCGAGAGGTTTTGTACAAGCTGACGAACCAAGAGGATCAACACAATTCCCACTGCAAATTTGGTCAGACCCAAAACGAACATGTAGGTGGTGAGCGGTGGGATGTTCTGAATGACAGGGAGAGGTTCAGCCGGCTGGGATACAAGCTGGAAGAAATGGTTGATCCAGAATCCTATGGTCACTCCAGCCCCAGCAGCCAGAATGGTGGTGGTGTCCGCCCGGGTTGGGCTGTAGTAATCAGAAACAGGGTAATTGTAACACAGGAAGAATGGCACAACTATGACACACACGGGGAAGAGGGGGCTGGCTGAGTCCAGGCGGTCAATGAAGGTCCAGGCAGGGTAGGTGAGGACGATGAGGAGTGCGGTGATCAGGACGCCACCCAGCACATCCTTTGGGAAGGAGAGAAAAGAACAGTGTGAACCAATGAGTGTTTCCTTGTATACAGGTATAATTTGAGTCAAATATGGCTAATTTGATATTTAAAACACAATTTTTGCATTGTTTTATTTTACAGTACATGTTCAAAGAAAGTGTAAAGTTGTAAAAATTTGAAGTGAAAATGGGAAAAATGCTCCCAGCAACCATACTACTCATGTTACATATCTTCTTTTACCTTTTTTACCTTTTGGAATAAATTCTGTATTTGTTTTCTTAATGAATAACTGTAATCTCATTGTCCTTCAAACTTATGTAAATCTAGTATTTTGACACTTATATCACAAATACTGTCACCATCTTCACAGAGGTGTCACCATCCCTTCTTGGCAGGTGGGGGTTGGGCTGCAGGCTGGCTGAAGGGGGAAGCTCGCGGCTGGGGGAGCCAAATGTACAAAGCAAGCACGTCAATGTTATGTAGAGGACACGTTCCTTTGGGTTGGTTTGAGGAGACATTTGGATGTGGTAGCACCAAAATTCTTCTGCGTCAGCCTTGGCACTACTACCCTGCCTTCAGAGACAGGATTTCAAACAGTGTGCATACAATTTCATTGAGCGGTTGTACCATGCTTTATTTAATTAATCCCATTCTTTAGAACAGTAGCTTGCTTTCTTCCATTGCCTCCTCCCTTCCTTTCCTGCTTAAAATATCTTTAACTCCTTGATGTCCCACATGTCCCTCTTTCTTTAGTCTTCTCTTTGCACAATATAATTAATCGATTTTTAGTTTCAATACCTAGAGTTAAGCACTTTCCCTAAGTTTGCATGTTTCCATATATTCTTTTTCTCCTATATGTATAATAGAATTCTGAGGCTTGGTCTTGCTTTTCCTAATAACTTCATTATTTATTTCTCTTGCTTAGTGTCTAATACAATGACATCTGATTCGGATAAACAATGGGTAAGAATTAGATCTTAGAAATAATCACTAAGGCAACAGCAAGTTTCACAGATTAGTGGATATCCATCCATCTATCCTTCATACAGTGGCCATGTATGAGCGCCTACTGTTTGCCAGGCACAGTGCTAAAGGATCCAGGTGAACCAAACACACACCATCCCAACCTGTCCTGGACCTCACGGTCTGGTAAAGAGACAGGGAGTTACCATTATTTCAGAGGGAAAGAGGCTGACTAGGGATCTTGATGGTCCCTGGGGGCTGGAGAGGAGAGAGTGAACACAGGCAGGAGCCACTTCACACAGGGCCCTAAAGTCCAACCCATGCCATGCGTACTACATCCTGGGAACAGCCTGAGGCTCTGAAGTAGCTCTCACTGGGTAGCAACATGACTGGGTTTTCACTTATAAAGATTGTCTGACTGCAGTAGGGAGGGTGGACAGGGGCAGGGAGGAGTCAGGGTGGATGTGGGAGAACTAAGGGTGGATGGGGAAGGAGTGAGGGTGAAGGGAGAGGAGTGAGGGGGAAGGAGTGAGGGTGGATGGGGAAGGAGTGAGGGGGGGAGGAGTGAGGGTGGATGGGGGAGGAATGAGGGTGGATGGGTGAGGAGTGAGGGGGGTGGGGGAGGAGTGAGGGTGGGTGGGGGAGGAGTGAGGGTGGATGGGTGAGGAGTGAGGGTGGGTGGGGGAGGAGTGAGGGTGGGTGGGGGAGGAGTGAGCGTGGATGGGGGAGAAGTGAGGGTGGATGGGGGAGGAGTGAGGTGGATGGTGGAGGAGTGAGGGTGGATGGGGGAGGAGTGAGGGTGGATGGGGAAGGAGTGAGGGTGGATGGGGGAGGAGTGAGGGTGGACAAGAGAGACTGCCTGCCTCTCAGAGGAAGAGATGAGTGTCCTCACCGCCTGCACCTGGCTCCAGGGCTTCACCAGTGCGCACTTCAGTTCCCCTCCACTATCCCCTCAGGCTTCACCATCTCTGCAGCCTCCCTCCCTGTGGTGTCTTTTCTTGGGTGTATGAATATGCACTGATATTGCCTTAATTTGGGGGAAAACAAATCCTTCATTTAGGCTTCCTGGTTGCCAAAATTGAGCCAAACTCTTTGGGTTTTCTACACATGTTGCCTCCAATCTCTCAACCTGATGTGCAGCTGCTTCTAAGCTCCTGCACTCAGATGATGCCACTCTCAAAGGCCACTCACCGGACATTCATTGGCTATACGCCACTCTCAAAGGCCACTCACCGGACATTCATTGGCTATACGCCACTCTCAAAGGCCACTCACCGGACATTCATTGGCTGTACGCCACTCTCAAAGGCCACTCACTGGACATTCATTGGCTGTACGCCACTCTCAAAGGCCACTCACTGGACATTCATTGGCTGTTTCTTCAGCATCTAAGTCTTCCAACAGCCCCATATTTCCCCTTGGGGATCCATAAGGTTCCAGGAAATTATGGAGTTGAAGCACCTGACATAGGCAGGCCAATCAACGCACTGAATTCCTTTCATAATGAATAGTGCAGGGGTAATCTTATGACCTTGCTACAACAATCAGGATGAACTGTAGGCCCGTTATTTGGAATTCTTGGAGAGAGATGCTCTGTCTCTCTCTTGACGTTGTGCTCTGGGATTTAAACCCTTTACTTATCAGACCTTTAAAATTCAGCTTTTATTAATGTTACCCTAAAATAGCCTGAATCTTCTGTGACCTCTAAGAAGTCTTTTTCTCGATTTCTTCCTTTACCTCTTCCTCTTTCCACATCCTAAACATGGGCATTTGTACAGATTCTGTCTTCAAGCCTTGCATGTTTCTCTCGAGTCTACATAGCTCCCTGGTTTCATCTCTCCATTCCCGATCAGTGTGCCTCTCAAATCCACCTCTTTGAGCCTCTCTCTCAAAATTGAGGCCCGCATTTTTTAATTGAATGCTAAACATTTCCATCTGGATGTCCTATCATCTCCCTTAAACCAAGTTTTCTAAAATAAAAATCAACAACCACCAAAAAGAAAAACGGATAAAAGAAATGAGCAGATAACAGAAAAGGAAATATAAATGTCTCTTAAATGTATGAAAATATCCCTAAGCTTACTCATAATAAAGTATGAAAATTATACTAGGGAGAAACTAAAACTTATGTTCCCACAGTAATGGTATGTACATGCTTATAGCAGTTTTATTAATAATCAGCCCAAACTGGAAACAGCCCCAATGCCCTGAATGGGGAAACGGGTAAATAAACTGTGATACTTCTCAGCAGTAAAAAGCAACACACTACTGATGCTTGCAACAGCTTGGATGAAACCTCCAGGAAATTATGCCGAACTGAAGAAGTCAAGCTCCAAGGGATACATACCGTGTAGTTCTATTTAGATAACATTCTCGAAAAGATAAAACCATAGTGATGGAGAATTGATCATCAGTTGCCTAGGGGTTTCGGATTGGGGGGAGGTTGTGACTCCAAAGGGATAGGAGGAGGGAGGTTTGGGGATGATGCGACTGTTCCTTATTTTAGTGGGGATCACTCAGATCAAAACATGTATTAACATTCATGGAACTTTATGCCAAACATAAAGTCAATTCTACTGTTAATTTTTAAATTAAAATTTCAAAATAGATTTCAGACACGTAAACAAAAACTAAAAAGCTAGTAGGCTCTTTTGTTGCCACTGAATGCCCACTGCTGTCTGCAAAGCAGGCTCTGGACCCCTGGCGAGGTTCCCAGTATAGCTGCTCCCTCCTCCACCTTCCCACACAAACCATGCAGAGAATGGACTCCTCGCCTGTCCCTGCTGACAGAGATGCAGAGGTTTAACATTCTGTTAATGAAACTGTAGGGGTGAACTGAGAGGGACTCTTTTTCATTAATCATATGAATGCAAAATGGTATAACATTTATGGGGAGGAGCCTGTCAATAGCTTTAAAAATTACACACTTATTTATCCTCCAGCCCAACAATCTCATTCTGGGAGTTGACCTTAGAGATATAACTGCTCACGTTTAAAAGGAGATACTTACAAGGTATCTGTTGTAGTATTGTTTGTAATAGCAACACACTGGAAATAACCCAAGTTCCATCTATAGAGGACTACATTTTACTATGATATAGCCACGCACTGGAATACTATGCCGCTGCAAAAAGAACGAGGAAGCTCTGACAAGAAATTTTAAAAAGCAAGGTGCAGAACAGTGCATACAGTATATTACCATTTCCGTTTTTAAAAGCTGGGCAGGTACGGAGATACCCTTTCACCTGAATACACAGAGGTGCTACTTGGATGGCTGGGGACAGTCCGGAGGAGACTTTTCACAGGATGCCCTGTGTACCTTTTGAGTTTTGTATCATGTGAATACAGTACCTCTTTTTAAAAAGTAAGATAAAATTCAGTCTCTCCTCTTCCAAACAGTATCTGCCTTTCAGCTTCACATGAGTGGGATCTCAGGACCCTCACTGTGTCCTCCACACAGGATGGTGTGATAAGATCTCACTTCTGAAGCTCTGAGGGCATTTTGTTTGTGCGTTTTTAAAGGCATAAGAATTCTGAGGGAAGGAGAGCCAGGTGAATGAGCTTCACACTGCAAACAGGTCTCTCCTCTCTTGTGGGGGACAGAAGATTCTCCCACTCAGATCCTCTCCCGGGCAGCTCCACTGGACTCAAGTCTGTGCCCTAATGAAGCCTGGAAGATAAAAAGTCATTTTACCTAAATTTATAATGCACAGAGCTAAATAATGCTGCTTTGAGACTCCCCTGGCAGAGGGACCTCCAAAAAGACGGATCCTCCCTAGGCCACACTGCCCTGATGGTTATTTCAATGGCAAATGTTCTCAGAGTTTAGTGTGCATTGGAATCTCCTAGGAAGACAGTTAAAATGCAGATTCAGGGTACTGCCCTCTGATTGTGATCAGAAGTGTGGCCCAGGAGTCTACATTTTAACACCACAAGGTAATTCTGATGTCATGAGTCTAAATAGAAAACTCGGAAATACTAGCATAGAGGTTTGCAAAGTCTTCTATGACATGGGTTTCATTAATCCTGTCGTTCCAGGTTTTCTCTCACTTTCCCATTTGAACTTTCTGCCCCACTCACATAGTTCTATTTGCTTTTCCCAAATATGCCTAATACAATTTTAGGGTCAAAATTTTGCATTTGTTTTATGTACAGCACACTTTAACCACCTCCATCAAGGTCTTATTGGTGCTTCTAAGGCTAAATGTAAAAGCTACTTCCTTTCCAAAATATCTTCATGTGTTAACACAGTTGGAACCAACCTTTCTCTCGCTTTCTCCCTGAACCGAATGTGAAGGCACTTGCTGAATGTGACTACAAAAGCCCTTCCTTGCATTGCCTTTTGCTGTTGTTGTGTGTTGCCTGCCTTTCCTCTAAGTCGATTATAGGGTCTGATCAGCAAGGTCAGGGTCTTTGCATTATTCCACAAAGCTCCTAGCCTAGTGCCTAACACATAGTAGACATTGAGTTACAGGAATTGGGACACTGGAATGCCTTTTTTTTTTTTTTTTTTGGTCATTTTCGAATGTTTTATTTCCATAGGTTATTGGGGAACAGGTGGTGGTTGGTTACATGAGTAAGTTCTTTTTTTGTTTGTTTGAGATGGAGTTTCGCTCTTATTGCCCAGGCTAGAGTGCAATGGCGTGATCTCAGCTCACCACAACCTCTGCCTCCCAGATTCAAGTGATTCTCCTGCCTCAGCCTCCTGAGTAGCTGGGATTACAGGCATGCACCACCATGCCCGGCTAATTTTGTATTTTTAGTAGAGACAGGGTTTCTCCATGTTGGTCAGGCTGGTCTCAAACTCCTGACCTCAGGTGATCCACCCATCTCGGCCTCCCAAACTGCCAGGATTACAGATGCCACCATGCCCAGCTTGAGTAATTCTTTAGTGATGATTTGAGAGATTTTGGTGCACCTATCACCCGAGCAGTATACATTGCACCCAATTTGTAGTCTTTTATCTCTCACCCTCTTCTCATCCTTTCCCCAAGTCCCCAGAGTCCTTTGTGTCATTCAAAACCATAATGCAATACCACCTTATTCCTGCAAAAATGGCCATAATCAAAAAATTAAAAAATAATAGATGTTGGCTTGGATGCGGTGAACAGGAAACACTTCTACACTGCTGGTGGGAATGTAAACTAGTACAACCACTATGGAAAATAGTGTGGAGATTCCTTAAAGAACTAAAAGTAGAACTACCATTCAATCCCACTACTAGGTATCTACCCAGAGGAAAAGAAGTCATTATACAAAAAAGATATTTGCACACTCATGTCTATAGTAGCACAATTCGCAATTGCAAAAATGTGGAACCAACCCAAATGCCCATCAGTCAACTAGTGGATAAAGAAACTGTGGCATACATACAATGGAATACTACTCAGCCATAAAAACGAATGAATTAATGGCACTCACAGCACCCTGGATGAGATTGGAGACTAGTATTCTACGTGAAGTAACTCAGGAATGGAAAACCAAACATTTTATGTTCTCACTCAAAAGTGGGAGGTAAACCATGAGGATCCAAAGGCATAAGAATGGAATGCCTTTCCCTTATTCCAATTATCTATAATACTTAGTACCCATTGTTTCAATATATAAATAAAAATTTGTCTTCCTTTCCTCTGTCTTCCTTTGTAATTGCTGATTTATAACCAAATTCTCAGACATCTGGTTGGAATATTTTTTATAAATGAATTCTGTTCATCTTCAATGCTTCAGGAGACTAGACTATTATGGTTCATAACCCCAGCATTTGAGGCAAAAGTAATTTTAGTCAATATGGCTGTTGGTGAGATTTTTAGCCATAAAGGTGACATTGTAATAAAGACATATAGGTATTTTTGTAAGGAAAATGCTTGGACTCTAGCTAATGAGCTTTCTAATATAAGTCTCTAAATTTCTTATAATAAAATTATTCCTAACAGTTTCTAAAAATAAAGACTATAAATACTTGAAAATTTAAAAACAACTTTTTGTATTAGTTTTTTTAAGCTAGTAAATTCAGAGAAACTATGAAAGCTCACAAAATATCTGTCTTTGAACTGAATCTGTTGTTTTTATTTTTTTGCATATTAAAAGTTAGGAGGTGACTTCTTTGGAGCCGCACAGTGCTTGGCACAGTATGTGAGGCCAGAGGGAAAACGGTTCATGGTTCTACAGGACAGCAAAGGCAAGCTGTAGGGCAGATGACTGTAACAGAGGGCAAAAAATGGGGATAATTGTCCTGAACGGGTGGATTTGAGAGATGGGGAGAAGAGAGGAAAGAGTACAGATGGTTGATAGGGAGCATATGAGATATATGGAAGACAGGTAAAGAGAATGGTGCAAAAGGCATGATAAGGGAAAGATACAAGAGCAAAAATTGTGAGAATAAATATTCTTTACTTTGCAAAGAACAAATGTAAATCTCCTTCCCATAGAGAAATATAACTAGACTACAAAGTATACAAAATATACAGCATATTCAAACACCGAGACCCAGTGATTCCACTCCTAGGAACTGATTCTAAGAAAACAGCCAGAGACGATAATAAGGCTGCTCATGAAGTTTACATACAGGGATGATTCTTGTTGGGTTCTTGTTGGGTTATTTCAGCTCATGCCATTTAAATCCAAAAAGTAACACATGCTGCATTACAGAAACATCAGAAACAAGCAAAAATGCATAAAGTATGGAACATACATCATAAAAAGAAAGAATCAAGAGTGATAAATCAAGCATATTATGCTGCTTACACCAAAAAGGAGATAAAAACCATGCTGCTTTCTTATTTAATAATATAGCAGGAACATTTTCCATTTGAAAAGACAAATTTCTGCAACCTCATTTTCTATAGTTTCAAAGTAACCATAAGTGAGATGTTTTAAACAGAATACAAGCTTTACAGAAATGATGATCCCAATTTTATGTAAGTATATACTTGTAAGCATGGATAAAATGTCAGAAGGGAATAAAAATGTTAAGAGTAATTTTTTCTCTGTGTTGTGACATTACAAATGACTATTTTTTTTTTTTTTTTTTTTTTTGTTGAGACGGAGTCTCGCTCTGTCGCCCAGGCTGGAGTGCAGTGGCCGGATCTCAGCTCACTGCAAGCTCCGCCTCCCGGGTTTACGCCATTCTCCTGCCTCAGCCTCCCGAGAAGCTGGGACTACAGGCGCCCGCCACCTCGCCCGGCTAGTTTTTTTTTTTGTATTTTTAGTAGAGACGGGGTTTCACTGTGTTCGCCAGGATGGTCTCGATCTCCTGACCTCGTGATCCGCCCGTCTCGGCCTCCCAAAGTGCTGGGATTACAGGCTTGAGCCACCGCGCCCGGCCAACAAATGACTATTATCTTCTCTACACTCCAGGATATTCCAAATTTTCTAGTCATTACTTGTTACTTTTATTATAATATAATGAAATCAAGGAGAAAAAAATCAGAATGTGAAAATCAGAATGTTTCAAAACAGACTAAAGTAGAAATGATTGTTTATAATTTTCATATCATGCCAAAAAAATGAAATACCCCTAAGAATCTATATAATAATCAACATACCATTCCTCCGTGATCCAAGTAACTTTTAAAATAAAGGCATACAGGCCAGGCACGGTGGTTCACGCCTGTAATTCCAGCATTCTGGGAGGCCGAGGTGGGTGGATCACAAGGTCAGGAGTTCGGGACCAGCCTGGCCAATATGGTGAAACCCCGTCTCTACTCAAAAATACAAAAAGTTAGCCGGATGTGGTGGTGTGTGCCTTTAGTCCCAGCTACTCAGGAGGCTGAGGCAGGGGAATCGCTTCAACTTGGGAGGCAGAGGTTGCAATGAGCTGAGATTGTGCCACTGTACTCCAAACTGGGTGACAGACTGAGACCTCATCTCAAAAAAAAAAAAAAAAAAAAAAAAAAACAAGATGTGTTTCCAGCCTTACCCTATGGATCACATTGTCTGAAATACAGTCAACCTTTAAGTCAGTTTACCATCCAAGGTTTATATGTATAAGTCTTTTAAATTATTTGGAAACAAAAAGAATCATTACACAAAACTAACATCTTCCAACGTTCAAATACAGAAAGTTCTAAATCCCTTTGATTTTTTAACCTATTCTCATTTTCTGTTATAAAACTTGATATTTAGGTAAAAGCTTGAGCTTATTATATCTCATTACAGGAAACGATAATAGAGGCAGACAAGCTCTAGTGTGTAAAAAAGAATGCTAATAGAGCTACCCCAAGCATCAGAACAAATTTTAAAAGTAAATGCTTATATAAACCCATAAAATAGAGTGTTTTCATTCTTAGCCAAACCGAAACACTCCTTTTTTTGGTAAACATCTCTGGGTATCTCAACAGCAGACCCTAAACATGAAAACTCCCAGCATTTACTAATTCTGACCCTACATCACATTCCCATATGCAGTTTACTGCGACAAATTCCCATTCTATCTCCAAACATCTTCCCTGAAGAATGCTATTGAACAGGCCAACACAACACAAGGTTAGCTAGTGAGAAAGAAGGGGAGAGAACAAACCCATTCAGTCAATTGTTAGGAAAGAATGCATTCAGATCTTGAAACTATTTATGCCGAGAACTCTATGATTCTGGCATCTTCCCCTCTGCCAGGTCCCCTGCTGAGAATGTGAAGGGCCTTCTCTGCCCTTGGCTGTCTTCACAGAGCGAGCTGAAGCTGGGAGCAGAGTAAAAGCCAAGACCCACTTCTTTGCAGATGCTGCAAATGCTTTGAATGCAAGCAGACACTGACATTAAAACAAACGGAAACAAAGCAAAACACTGCAGTTGTTCTAGAAAATAACTTTTAGTCATAGATCGGTCAATGTTTCCTAGTTAACAGAATATTTATTCTTTTCTATGCTAGCTCAAAATGAATTCAATTTCTGAGAATAATGCAGATGAGATTCAATAGCAGCCAAATCATAAGGAGGAGGCAACATTATTCATGAATATGAATATAAATGATTACAGAGAGAAACCTACATGTAATTAGCATATGTATGGGGAGAAAAGTGAATGCATAAGTTCAAAAATATTAATTTCCTATTGAAAGCACATCAGTGTCCGTAGGGATTAGTCAAATCACAAAGCTGATTTACCTGCCACACGGTATGAGCAAAAGCAGTAGAATCGCCTGATATGAATGACTCTTTGAGTGGGCACTCTGTCACTGAAAGCATGTGCTTTCCATGCCATGAGCCGCCTTAGGTATCCTAGCATTGTTACAAGTCTCGAACTAAAAATCACTAGGTGTGGAAAGAGAAAGCTTTGAAAAAGACTGAAAACTGACTGAGGCTCAGGAGTAACTACATGAGGTAGAAAGAAGTATGTCAATTTGCACCTTCTGTAATTTTAGAATACATGTCTACTTGGAAAGTGAATATATTTAAACCTTCAGTTGAAATATGAAGTTTAACAGAAGATGGTTTTCTATAAGTGTGTTAAGAAAAATTATACGAAACATGAACAGAAGGTAAAACCTGATTTCTATGTCATATGGGGGCAAAGGCCACCCCATGGGATTATAAAAGGGAAAGTACTTTGTTCAACTTATTGTTTACTATTGATTAATGACCTCAGACTTAGTGAAATGACAGGTTAGTTGGTAGATTTTTGTCTGGCTGAAATGCAAATAATTTCGGTTTGGTGGAAATGAAACCTACAAAGGTTACAGTTTGTTGCCCTGCAGGACAGTAGCCCTGTAGGACATATAACTAGTTTTGTATATAACCCAGAAATCTCTGTGTAATACTTCTTTATTAGATTGTCTATACATATTTACTAGTTCCTTCATTAAATCTTACTGGTACTTTCATTAATTAATGAATTTAACAAAATCTTTGACACATTCATTTCATTTTTGGAAGGGAGTTATTATTTTACCATTTAAAAATTATACCTTAGCAAGTACATAATTATTTCAATGTTTATTTATATGACTGAATATTTATAAAGAAAATTATGTTAGATGATCGAATATGGATATTGCATGTAAAAAGAATTATAATTTACTTTTGCTTTCCTTTGTATGCTCTCTTTAAATGGTACTGGTTTGCTAAAAGGTAAGTAAGGCAGGTATTATGTTTCTCGATGTGATAATATAATAGTATAATAGTATAATTTGCATACTTTGTATAATATCAGTATTAACTGGAAATGTATTTGAGTATACTATATATTTCTAAACTTTATTTCATATCAAGCATGATTTAGGATATAATCACTTGCTTGTCTTGACTTCACAGAATCTAACAAGTCCAAACAGAGGTCTTCATGAAACAGACAAAATTTCCCCACCCATAATTCACATGAATATGAACCGTTCTACTTATAATGAATCACAGGATTTGGCAGGTCAATAGGATTGTGACATTAGATCAAGCCTCCAGGCAGGTTATAACATCATCTTTGACAACTGCTAAGCAGCTTGCGAGAATGACAAGCCTAGGGAAGGGCAATCTGCTAGAAGACACAAAGGCACTGTCAAACATTCAAGCGATTTTGCTCAAATCTGGGTGGGCAGAGGGGCCTCTGAGCAATAAGAGAACAGAAAAGAGTTATGTTGGATGCAATATAATTGTTAAGCAGGCCCATGCAGGTGGAAATTTAATTGACATTGTCGCCATATTTGCTGGGATGTGTATCTAGACTTTCAGTGCTTTTCAAACTATATATTGCATTCAGATCTCCCGGGAAGTTTGTTAAAATGCAGGTCTATTCAGTAGGTCTGGGAGGGGCCTGAGAGTCTGCATTTCTGACAAACTCCCAGGTGACACTGAGGTTGCTGGTCAGAGGATTCACCTCACTAAATCACAAAGGCCAATGTGAACTCTTCATGCTAAAGGGGGCACATCAGAGCTTCTGGCATGCTCTTTTTTTTTCTTTTTTTTTTTTTTGCAACATGTGTAAAAGAATAAAAACATCTGAATTATATAGAGCTCTTATAGTCTTTGAAAGTCCTAGAGTGATATTCCAATATACTAATACATAAGCACAAATAGGCCCAAGAGAAAAATCTGGAAATTCTTTGTAGACCTGGAGACATGGGTGCTCTCATACAGAGGAAAGTAAATCTATCCCAGCCTTTTGTCACTGACCTTGGGAAATGTTGCTTGAGCTGTTGAGTCCTGGTCCTGTGCAAAAGCAAAACTCCCTGGGGACATACTTTATATCCCTTCCACATACTAGGAACTAGAGATTACTGGAGATTTTTAAAATGTTAGTTGTTTTTTGCAGATTGTTCCAGTGAAGTCAAATATGGCCATGTTCTCTTTTTGACGAGGTTGGACAATCTCACTTACAGAGATTGTGACATCCTTGTTATTAAGTATGTTTCAAGTGAGCAGAAGGTTAAACCATTTAATTTTATTACAATGGGGAAGTGACATCCAAGATGTAATGAGGTACAAGGTTGTGGTGCTTGGGTGACCCTTTGCTTTCAGAAATGTGGTGAGTACTCAGTATTATGGTGTGGAAATCCAACTATGCCATAGGCCTATGCACTTGGATTAATTTTATGCAGGTGTCAGGGCTTTAAGAAATCAAATAAATCATAGCACTTACTGGAAACCCTGTATGCATTTAAACATATGATACATGGCATGTTTATTTCCTTTCCCAACTGAGCATGTTTTAAGGAACATTCCCACAGACATACATAAACACAGACCTCAGCAGTGTTTTGAGATTAAAATGATGTTCCAGACCTTTAGCTAATTTTCAGACCATAACTGCAAGCCAGCTACTTTGTTCTTCTACATCCGCTGTATCCAATCAGTGTTCATCAATTCACCAACAGGATAGATTTTGGTAACAGACCAGTTCTTAGGCAGTTTTATGGCTGTGATGGATAAACAATCCATTTGCCCTTTTGTGATGGGCTGGAATCTGCTGTTTCTCTTGACGGGCTACTTGGCCCGGCTCAGTTCTAGACTCTTTAAGGTGGAATTTCTCATTTGGAAACCGCCACCACAGAGAAAGGAAGGATAGATATTAATTCTTTTGAGAACGTAGTTCCCTTTTTCAATTGTATTTGGGAGGTAGAGTTGTAATGATTAAGAGAAATCTTTTTTTTTTTTTTTTTGAGACGGAGTCTCGCTCTGTCGCCCAGGCTGGAGTACAGTGGCCAGATCTCAGCTCACTGCAAGCTCCGCCTCCCGGGTTTACGCCATTCTCCTGCCTCAGCCTCCCGAGTAGCTGGGACTACAGGCGCCCGCCACCTCGCCCGGCTAGTTTTTTGTATTTTTTAGTAGAGACGGGGTTTCACCGTGTTAGCCAGGATGGTCTCGATCTCCTGACCTTGTGATCCGCCCGTCTCGGCCTCCCAAAGTGCTGGGATTACAGGCTTGAGCCACCGCGCTCTTGCAAATCAATGGTTAAGAGTTTTAAAATTGATTCCTAAACAACAGACAAAAGACATAAGCTCTTTGAAGGCTTAGACCAAAGGTTCCTTCAGAGATCATTCCTGGATAATCACATCTTGATTCCTGGATTCTTCTCAGTTGATTGATAGGATCCAATCAACCTCATATGATCCAACTAATTTGGAGCCACACGTTTACTATCTTTTAGCCTTGTGTCCTCCACACCCTTGTCCCTCCCTCCAGAGTGTGATATTATCTTGAGATTCTTAATTATATATGCAAAGCCCTTATTTCAAAATCATACACAGGCACTAACAGGTAAGACTTGGATATAACTTAGGCGTGTTGGCTCACACCTGTAATTCCAGCACTTTGGGAGGCCGAGGCAGGCAGATCACTTCAGGTCAGGAGTTCAAGACCAACCTGGCTAACATGGTGAAACCCCTTCTCTACTAAAAATACAAAAATTAGCCGGGTGTGGTGGCACATGTCTGTAATCCCAACTACTTGGGAGGCTGAGGCAGGGGAATCACTTGAACCTGGGAGGAGAAGGTTGCAGTGAGCCAAGATTGTGCCACTGCACTCCAGCCTGGGCAACAGAATGAGACTCTGTTTCAAAAAAAAAAAAAAAAAGGGAAAAAGAACATAAAAAAAATAAGCTCTTTGAAACCCATGTACTTGTTTGATTGTCAAAGTTCACATTAAGCATTGTTCTATTTTAAAAAAAAGAAAGAAAAGACACAGAGCAAAGAAAGAAATCATAATAAATGCAAGTACCAGTGGAAAAAGTACAGCTATTTTTCATTGCAATAAAGTCTAAAATCTTTCCTCTCTTCCAGGAAATCCTCATGTAAATAATAATAGAGCTCAAATAACTACTTGTTCAGTCATTCAATAGCTATTATGTGCTTTTATTTTTCATTAGCTATTACTTACTAAGAGATATACTTAGGAGAATAAGAATATTCTATGTCCATTAAATAAAAATAGCTTTGTTATTTTATAATAACAAGTTAGACCCTCTATTAAAAATGCATTTCAGAGCCCCGTGTCCATAACTAATGCCCATACACACTCACAATTTTACAACAGTGGCACCCTACTGTACAAGCTGTTCTGTAACTTGCTTTTTTAAAAAGATTAATAATATGTCACAGGCACCTTTCCAAAATAACAGAGCTATAGTATAGTCGACCCTCCATATCCATGGGTTCTGCATCTGGATTCAACCAATCTTGGATCAAAAATATTTGAAAGAAAAAATGGATGGTTGTATCTGCACAGAAACATGTACAGACTTTTTTCTTGTCATGATTCCCTAAACAATAAATCATAACAACTATTTACACTGAATTTACATATTAGAAACTGTAAATAATCTAGAGATGATTTAAAATGTATAGGAGGATAGGCATTGATTATATGCAAATACTATGACATTTTATATAAGGGAACTGAACATCTGTGGATTTTCATAACCATGGAGAATTCTGGAACCAGTCTCCCACCGATACCAAGGGAAAACTATATTTTAAGGGCTTGTATAATATTCCACTCTATGGACATACCATGCTTTATTTAACAAGATCAGATTGATGGATATTAAATATATTTTCATTGCTTGCAATTAAATGCATTCATGAACATGTTAGTAAATCAAAGCATGTGTTCTGAAGTCAGTCTGCTTAACTTAAAATCTCAGTTCAGCCTTTTAACAGTTATATGACCTTGGTCAGTATACTTAACTTCTCTATGTCTCATCTGTAAAAATGGGATAATAACAGTGCCTCCTTAGTTTTCTACTGACTACCCTATGAGGTAGTTAATATATGTAAAGCACTTAGAATGGCACTTAGCAGATCAAATGCTTAGAGATACATCTAATATATGATATGCAAGACCTCTATACAGAAAATGACAACATTAATAAGATAAATTACAGACCTAAATAGAGGCATGTACCATGCCCACATATTGGAATAGTCAATATTAAAAGATACCAGCTCTCTCAAATTAATCTATAGATTTAATTTAATCCCTACAAAAAGTCCAGCATTGGAGAAAATGAAAAGCTGATTCCAAAATTTATATGAGAATACAAGAATACTGAAGATAATTTTGAAGAACAAAGTTGGGAGGCTGTCACTACCTGATATCAATACTTATAACAAAACTTCAGTAAATAATGACAGTGGCACTGGCATGAGAATAGACAAACAGACTAATGGGAAGAGTACTGAGTACAGTCCATGATTTTGTCTTCAGTGGTTTCAGTTACCCATGATTAACTGTAGTCCAAAAATAGGTGAATACAGTACAGTAAGATATTTTGAGAGAGAGACCACATTCACATAACTTTTTTTACAGCATGTCGTTATGATTGTTCTATGTTATTATTGGTGGTGGTTGTTAATCTCTTACTGGCCCTAATTTATAAATTAAGCTTTATCACAGGTGCACATGTATAGGGATTAACATAGTATATATAGGGTTTGGTACTACCTGCAGTTTCAGACATCCTTTGAGGGTCTTGGAATGCATACAATGAGGATAACAGGGAATGACAGTATGTATAGAGTACAGTCACTTGACTTTTGACAAAGCCGATGTTTCTGTAAAAGGATAACGGGTAACCCTTTCAATAAATGGTGCTGAGTAAATTGGGTATTCATGTAGAACAAAAAAGAATCACAGATCAATTCAATGTAGATTATAGATCTAAATAAGAAAAATAATAAAACCTCACAAATGTAATAACGGAATATCTTTATGATCTTTTAGTAGTCAAAAAATATCTTACACAGGACACAAAAGTTGTAACCATAAGGTAAATACCAATGAACTGGACTACATTAAAATGAAGAACTTGTGTTCACGACAAGATGCCAATAGGGTGAAAAAGCAAGCTACAGAGTAGGAAAAGCTCCAGCCTAGGCGACATAGTGAGACCTCATCTCTATGAGTAATAACACAAATTAGCCAGGCATGGTGGCAAATGCCTGTGGTCCCAGCTACTCAGGACCCTGAGGTGGGAGGATCACTTGAGCCCAGGAGGTCAAGGCTGCAGTGAGCCTGCATGACAGAGTGAGATCTTGTCTCAAAAGAAAAAGAAGTTTGGAATACATGTATCTGACCAAAAACTCACCAATAAATCAGTAAGTGAAAGATAAGCAATCCAATTAAAAAAAAGGGAAAAGACAAATCATCACCCCACAAAGGAGGGTGTCTAAATGGCCAATGAAACAAACAAAATGAAGCTAAATGTCGTACTGGGAGAAATTGAAACCACATGAGATACAAAGATGCACTCACCAGAATGGGGAAAATAAGAGGATATTCACAAGTGCAAATAAGGATGTGGAGAACTGGAAATCTTAGACACTACTGGTGAGAATGCCAATTGTTCCAATTCTTTGGAAAACACAATGGAACATACTAACGCTGAACATATGCATGCCTCAGGACCCAGTAATGTTACTTCTACATTCATACTGCAGAGGAAAATGTACATATTTGTTCTAAAAGGCATATAAAAGAAAGTTTGGGGTAGCATCATTTATAGTAGCCTCAAAATGGAAACAATCCAAATATGCATCAATATCAGAAGGGATGAAGTGTGGTATGGTTATGAATTAGATGCTACACAACAACAAAAGTTAATGAATGAGAGCTACATACAGCCACATGGTGAATTTCACAAATAGAACAGGGAGTAAAAGAAACCTGATACAGAAGAAAGCATACTGTATGATTACATTTATATGAAGTCCAACTAATCTATGGTGTCAGAGATTTCGGAAGCAGGTACCTTTGGGGAGATGCACAGTAGAGGGTATAAGAGAACTTCTGAGGTACAACAATGCTGTATTTCCTAACATGGGTGGTGGTTACTTAGGTGCGTGTTTACTTTATTGGAAATTAACTGAGCTGCACATTTACAATTTGTTTACTTTTCTCTATGCACACCACAGGTTAACACAAATTTATAAAGTTTTAAATTGCTTTTCTTGCCTAGGCACAGTGGCTCACTCCTGTAATCCCAGCACTTTGGGAGGCTGAGGCAGGCAGATCACTTGAGGTCAGGAGTTCAAGACCAGCCTGGCCACCAGTCTCTACTAAAAATACAAAAATTAGCTGGGCGTGATGGCGCATGCCTGTAATCCTAGCTACTTGGGAGGCTGAGGCATGAGAATCACTTGCACCCAGGAGGCAGAGGTTGCAGTGAGCTGAGATAGCACCATTGCACTCCAGCTTGGGTGATAGAGTGAGACTCCATCTCAAAAATAAATAAATAAATAAATAAAATATTTTCCTTATTTTGAACCAAAAAAGTGGGGACTGCACATCTCTTGTCCTATACAAATAAGGCTCTAAAAGTCTATTCTTAATCTCTAGGCTCTACTCACATACCTATATCCAGATAAAGACCTAGGTACCAGGCATCTATGAAATTCTAAATTCCATTAGGAACTGTAGAACTTTCTTTTCCTTCCCTGGCTATATCGTCCTTCCATTTATTAAATGAAGTGTGCAAAGCATAAAGCAGCATGTCTTGAGATACTCTTGCCAGCAGTCTTCCCTCTGTCCTAAGAACTGGTGCCTCAAACAGCCCCAAAGCCTCATGCTGCTGACACGCCACTCCATGGTCGTTTCTTACGCAGCTCTGCACTTGCCACAGTTAACTCTTAGAGTTTTGGAAACACAAAAGTGGACATCCATGCTTGGATGGTATTTGCTGTTCTAAGACACTCTATTACATTTTTTACAAGCCAAAGTTTATAAGCTGGCCAGACGTGGTGGCTCACGCCTGTAATCCCAGCACTTTGGGAGGCTGAGGCGGGCGGATCACAAGATCAGGAGTTCGAAACCAGCCTGGCCAACATAGTGGAACCCCGTCTCTACTAGAAATACAAAAAAAATTAGCTGAGCATGGTGGTGGGCGCTGTAGTCCCAGCTACTTGGGAGGCTGAGGCAGGAGAATTGCTTGAACCCAGGAGGCGGAGGTTACAGTGAGCCAAGATCAAGCCACTGCACTCCAGCCTGGATGACACACCAAGACTCTGTCTCAAAAAAAAAAAAAAAAGTTTATAAGCTAAACAAAATTATGTTGAAAAAATAAATGTATGATCTGGCCTGGGCTCCCAAGTTAAATGCAATATTCAGACAAATGGATGAATCTTGTCAAATCTGACTCAATAAAGTACAGAGAAATAAGGGAGAAAAAATAGATTTATCGACAGATGACAGATAATAACCATTGCAATCCACTCGACATTTACTGTGCACCACTGCCAGGTGTTCTGCTGGGAACTGTGTGCTGGGGGAGAATATATACAAAGGTGAATAAAAGAGGATTCTTACCTTCAAAGGACTCGCAACCTACTGTGATGAACAGACATGAATATAACCAGCCATATGCTTATACAACAGCTTGCTCTGATTGTTAATAAACTGATATTTATGCAATGTAGGTTCAGCATCCCAACTTTGAAAATTCAAAATTTAAAATGCCCAAAATCCAACATGTTTTGAATACTGACATGACATCACATGAAAAAATTCTATACCTGACTTCATGTGATGAGTTGCACATGTGATTAAAAATATTGCATAAAATTACCTTTAGGTTATATGTATAAGGTGTATATGAAACATAAATGAATTTCATATTTAGACTTGGGTTCCATCCCCCAGATATCTCAGCTGGTACATGCCAATATTCAAAAATCTGAAAAAACCCAAATCGAAAACACTCCTAGTTTCAAGCATTTCAGATAAGGGATACTCAACCTATATGACCTAAGAGACTTTGGAATGAAAATCTCTTAAATGTCATTTTATCTACTGAACTAGATATATTTGTGTTTAACATTAAAATAACCAAACATCAGGAAATTCACATTCTTGTCTTTTCTGTTGGTAAACTGTAATTTTTCCTAGGAAGCCCACTCCTAGGAAATTATCCTAAGCATGGTTTCCCATAGTAAGCTGAGAAGAAACTCGATGACACCGGAAAAAGGGGTCCCAAAGCGAAATGGATGTGATCAACTGGCACCCTGTTAGGTATCCATTCCTACCTCCCAGCTGAACTGAAGATGTTAGAAAGATAAAAATGGCTCCCCTGGAAATTAGGTTCTACCAGTTTGATGCCTTCTTGCAGAATCTAGAATGTGGTACAGAGGTGGAAGCCATCTTCCTCCTGCTGTTTCTGAGATCTGGCAAAGCCTCAGAAACGTGAGCTCCAACAGCAGGACTAAGGATTCCAGTGTCTAGTCACTGCTCTGTTTTCTAGAGGCAACCAAGGCAGCTACAGCGGCTGAGTTCAGCCTAGTTTCTGGCCATCTGGTTGGTGAGCGCTGAGAAGTGGGAGGCAGAAGACGGAGATCTGGTAGTGGTGCCGGACACTGAGCATAGCAATGATCTTTGTGCTCCCCAAGCTCCTCCAACATTTTGTAAGCACCACATTCCCTGTATAAAATTCCATTGTGCTTAAAATACCTAGAATAGGTTCTATTTTCTCCTCTAATAAGCAGCATTTAACAATGCTAAACCAGTTTCTTTGATGTGAACGTATTTAGGAACCTTTATAATTATTTTGGAGCTTCAAGATTTAATGGCTGCCCTGATGGGTTTTGGACTCACATGGGGCCAGTCTGTGGCCCCTTTCTTTTGGTCAATGTCTCCCTTTTTGAATGGAAGTATTTACCCAATCCCATTGTTTCTTGGAAGTAACTAACTTGTTTTTTACTTTACAGGCTCCTAGATGGAAGGGACTTGCCTTGTCTTAGATGGGACTTGGGACTCTGAACTTGTGAGTTAATGCTGGAATAAGTTAGGACTTTGGGGGACTGTTGGGAAGTCATGATTATATTTTGAAATGTGAGAGGGACATGAGATTTGGGAGGGACCAAGGGCAGAATGATATGATTCAGATCTGTGTTTCTGCCCAAATCTCATGTTAAATTGTAATCCCCAGTATTGGAGGTGGGACCTGGTAGGAGGTGACTGGATCATGGGCGTGGATCCTTCATGAATGGTTTAGCACCATCCCCTTGGTGCTGTTCTAGTGGTAGGAGTTCTTACGAGATCTGATCATTTAAAAGTGTGTGACACCTCCCCACTCTCTTTCTTAGTCCTGCTCTGGCCATGTAAGATGTGTCTGCTTTCCCCTCCTCTCCCACCATGACTGTAAGTTTCCTGAGGCCTCCCTGGAAGCAGAAGCCACTATGCTTCCTGTACAACCTGCAGAACTGTGAGGCAATTAAGCCTCTTTTCTTTATGAATTAAAACAAGGAAACTTTATATACAATTGCATTGAGGGAGGGCAGAGGACTTGGCATAAACTGCTTAAGGAATCCCTTTTTTCCTCATCAGAGAATCTCCCAGGACTGCTGTTTTATGGAACACTGTATAAAATGCAACAGAGAGGATCACCTTGGTTTTTTTCACTCAATGATATAACAGATTTCTGTATAACAAAAATTTTAAATTAGAGTCTCTTTAGAGTTTTTTTTGTTTGTTTGTTTCTCTACAAGAGATCTCTCTCTCTTCCTCTCCCTTTCTCTCATATGTAGGAGTACAATTTAATTTTTAAATTTACATACACTAACAGTTTACAATTCAATGAGTTTCAACAATTGCTCAGAGTCAGGTCAAAACCACAGCAATCAGTTGCATAATTCCCCCCAAAACTCCTTCATGTAGGAGGAAGGACCAAGCCCTCCTACCACTCCAATTCCTGGCAACACCTGGTCTCCCCATCACTATGGCTTTGCCTTTCCCAGAGGTCACAGAAAGCAAACAGAATTTAGCCATTTGAGTCGGCTTCTTCCATTTAGAATAATTCATAGGGGAACCATCAACATGTTGCATGCAACAGTTCAGTCTTTATTACTGCTGAGTAGTAACTATTGAATAGATGTACCATAGTTCGTTTATCCTTTTGCCAGTTGAAGGACATCAGGTTGTTTCCAGGTTTTAGAGAATAGGAATAAAGCTGCTACATCAATAAAAATTACATAATATTAGATAGCTGAATATCATTCCATATCTTGATATACCATTCATTTAATTGGATAAATCCTTACTGTTGTACGTTAGATCATTTCCAATGTTGTACTATTTTAAATAACACTGTAACTTCATTTAAGTGTCTGTATGTATTTGTTCCATTATTCTTTAGGACAAGTTCTTCAAAAAATTCCTGGGTCAAGAGGTATGCATCACACATTTTACTACTTTTGATACATATTGCATTTAAATGTCCCTTAATGACAATCTCCCTTTACTCACAGGCCCTCATCAACCTTGACTGTTATTCTTTTTTTTTTTTAAACCAATATCACAGGCAAAAATTTAAAAATGGTATCTCACTTTTATTTGTATTTATTTTTTTCCTTCATATCTCTATACATACATGTGGAATTGTTTTGTTATATTTATTGGGCATTTTTATTTCTTCTTTTAGGAATTATCTGTTCTTGTCCATTGTTAAACTGGGCTTTTGCTTATTGTATAACTGTATACAATTCACTGTATTAATCCTTTGAATTAATACGATTCACTGTATTAATCCTTTGTCTATCACCTATTACATTTATGGTTTTCAAGATGACTTTCAATTTTTTATAGGCAGAGATTTCTTTAAAAATGTATGTAGTCAACTCTTCTAATCTTTTCTTGGGTGGATTACACATTTAATATCATGCCTAGAAAGGGCTTTTCCTATTTTACATTTATATAAATAGTCACTCATATTTCCTAATTTTTCCAAATGGTTTTGGAAACAGCATGAAGAATACCGGAGGCTTCCGGGCTGAGGCACACAGTTTGCCCCTGACACACTGGATTTGTTTCTGCCTTCATGGCTTTGAGCTGCTGTGCTGTCATTAAATACTTAAGATTCTTCTTTTCTAAGGAGTTCATTTGCCCAGAAGGTGAATTCTTTATTGAACTAGGTTGACATTTTATCTTATAACTTGATTTAGAAAGAAGGCTTTATTCTCACGTTTCAGTGGTTAGCTAAGGAATTACAGTAAATCATTTCATTTCTCTTTCTGTTTATTCCACTATTGAGACAGACTAACAATAACTTAGAGTCTTACAAATAAGCCAATATTTTCCTAAACGTCATAACAATGATCTTGCTGGCAGAAATTTGCATTTATATTTTCCCAAGGGGCCAAACAATTTTTTATTCTATTTTATTTTTTATTTTTATTTTCTTTGGAGACAGAGTCTCTATTCCCCAGGCAGGAGTGCAGTGGCGCGATCTCGGCTCACTGCAACCTCTGCCTCCTGGGTTCAAGCGATTCTCACGCCTCATCCTCCGAGTAGCTGGGACTACAGGCGCCTGCTACCATGCCTGGCTAATTTTTGTATTTTTAGTAGAGACAGGGTTTTACCATGTTGGTCAGGCTGGTCTCAAACTCCTGACCTCAGGTGATCCACCTCTCTCGGCCTCCCAAACTGTTGGGATTACAGGCATGAGCCACTATGCCTGGCTGAAACAATTTTTTAAAACAATGATGTAAACATCCTTCCTTGGCCTTTCAGCTAAAATAGAGTATATTACCTATTCTTATCATTTAATTAAAAAGTGATGCAAATAAATGGGAAGTTCAGATTTGTTTTACAAAAGGTGACTTCACAAATTTTGAAGACAGTGCTTTTTGCATTAAGAGAGGCATACAATTACAAGGTATGGCAAAACTTCACCCTTCAATGAAAGTACCTGTAACACACTATATAATCCCAAAGGCAAGCACCTAATAAAAGAAAGAAGCAAATGGAGCCTGGCTCCTATGGAAGATTTCATCAACTCCTTAGTCTTGAGTAGAAACTGGAACTCACCTAGAAACACAAATACAACATGCGGTAGTGTTGGCTGTCAAATCCGTGCTGCCCCTAACTGTGGCCACTTTTTATTTATTTGGGAAAAGTGGATGAATTCTCAGTACCACCCAGACTTTAAGCCTTTATCGAGCTCCCTGCTCAGCATGCTGGGATTTAAATGGCACTTTTGGGTCCTCTGAGATAAACCAGCCACTTCCCAATGGACCATCACTGAAGCCAGAGTCCTAGCCCATTCGGCTACCTGGCCATTAGCTACAGGGAGGTCCCCACTTCCCCTCCCAGTCAGGCTAATTGTCAGTTAATTGTAGGCTCCTCCAGGTCTGACCACACGCCATGCTGAAGCAGCCTCTGAGGTGCCAGGCTGCAGAGTGTCAGAGGCCACCTGGTTTCTCCACTGTGGCAGAAAGGCTGCGAGTGGCTTCTGGTCTGAGGCAGATGGACCCAGTGCCTGATTCAGCCCTTTTGACTGTGGCTCTCTGCCATGCAGGGGCCTCTGACACCTCCACATCACTCTGGTGCCTGACCAACTTCTGTCTTTGTCCATCTCCTGTGGTCAGCACTCAGGGCTCATCCAGCTCCCATCCTAGACTTCCAGCCCTTCCAGCAGCTGACAGCTGATTCATCCCATACTTATAAAAGAGATGAAAACGGTACCCCCACTTTCGTTTTTTTTTTTTTTTTTTTTTGATACAGAGTCTCACTCTGTCACCCAAGCTGGAGTATAATGGCATGATCTTGGTTAACTGTAACCTCTGTCTCCCAGGTTCAGGCAATTCTCCTGCCTCAGCTTCCTGAGTAGCTGGGATTACAGGAACCCGCCATCATGCCTGACTAATTTTTTGTATTTTTAGTAGAGACGGGGTTTCACCATGTTGGCCAGGTGAACTCCTGACCTCAGGTGATCTGCCCACCTTGGCCTCCCAAAGTGCTGGGCCACTGTGCCCAAAGGCTTGAGCCACTGTGTCCCACTGTGGCTTGTTGAACAGTGTTGGGAAAGAAGATTTTAAAAAGTAATTTGCGAGCTGGGCGCGGTGGCTCACGTCTGTCATCCCAGCACTTTGGGAGGCCAAGGAGGGCGGATCACGAGGTCAGGAGTTCAATACCAGCCTGACCAACATGGTGAAACCCCGTCTCTACTAAAAATACAAAAGTTAGCCAGGCATGGTGGCGGGCGCCTGTAATTCCAGCTACTCGGGAGGCTGAGGCAGGAGAATCGCTTGAGCCCGGGAGGCGAAGGTTGCATTGAGCCGAGATCGCACCACTGCACTCCAGCCTGGGTGACAGGGTGAGGCTCTGTCCAAAAATAAAATAAAATAAAATAATCTGCGGTCTGAGTCTCCTCCCCCAAGACCCGCCGCCGGCCGCAAGCTCCAGAGCGCGGTTTCCCCCGCAGACTGCGCGATGGGCTGCGGGAACTCCACCGCCACAAGCGCGGGCGCGGGCAGAGGCCCTGCAGGAGCAGCCAAAGATGTAACAGAAGAATCCATAACAGAAGATGACAAGAGGAGAAACTATGGAGGAGTATATGTTGGCTTACCATCTGAAGCTGTCAATATGGTGTCCAGTCAAACAAAGACGATTCGGAAAAATTAGAAGAAAATAACATCATGACTCAAGAATCAAGAGCATGCTCATCAACTTGGAAGGAATTTGGCTCCGTGGGACATTGTAGTGCGCACAGACATTTCCAAGGAAATTCTAAACAGTCACCCTTCCCTCTTGCATTCCCCCGAATCTTAAGTGTGTACATAAAACCCTGGGTACATATTGTTGTGGTAATAGAAGGGAATTGGTTAAACAGTACACTTTATGGAACTTTCTGTGGCCACCTACGAAAGACAAGTTAACAAACTGTCATGGAGGCTGTTGTTGCCTAGCCAGGGCTGCTGCATTTTGACATTTCCACCGTGGCCACTCAACACATTTCATGGAGGTCATGTCTTTTCACTGATGCTTTTTGATAGTTTTTATATAACAAAATCCTTATTCTATTTATAACTTGAGATGATAAGGCACTATAAATGAATGACCTAAAATAATATATTTGTTATCTTTCGCTATTTCTACTTCACTTTAATTTTTAGCTGTAAAATTGGTACATGGATTCTTACAACTATCTCTTTCTGTTTTTTACTGTTTGGTTTTCAAATTTCATTTAAATGTCAGAATTTCCTTTTTAGGAACAATGTGTATTTCATTGCAATATTTAAAAATAAACTCAAATTTGCATGCCATATGCACACACACACACAAAAAGTAATTTGCCTATGTTTTTTGTTAGTAATACATACAAAAGTTCTTGCTGGAAATTGTGCTAAGGCCTAATTTTGATTCAACTAATACAGAAGCATAAAATGCCTTCAGTTTCCCTTTACATCATCCTAACAATGGGTATCTGAACTTCTCCTTTGGTGGTTAAATAATAATGATTTATTTTGTCTTTAAAAAAAACTTAAAACCAAGAGGGAGTGAATGTTTTACCATGAGTATTTATTACTTTTGAAACTAGACATAATTCTCTATTTTTACAAAAGGGTAAAAATATTTCTCTCCAGGGTAAAGAGAAAACAATGGGCATAATAACATTGTGACTGATGCTCAGAAACATAACTAAATTACCATTTTATCTCAGTAACTCATCCAACAGGGTGTAACAGAAAGTAAGGCTTGGTAGGGTGTAATTTGTATTACAATCGGCTTTTTTCCCCATGTTAAGTAAGGCAGTTTGAAGTAAGTTTTTTTAAACAACATGAAAAAATACAACAAAAATGCTCTAGTCCAAAGCCAGAACAGAGTTTTGTATGGTCTGCAGATAATTTAGTATTTGAGAAGCCTTTTCAACATTCTCTGACTCCAGTGAAAACTAAAGCAAAACTTGGGAGGAAAAGAATTAATGAATAAGCAAATAAAACAGTATCTGTATAATTATCCACAGATCAAACAATTTAGGGACAATAAAAGAGAGCAACATTTCAGCTAGGTCAGGTGCAAAATAATGGAACAACTATTCACTGTTTATTCATATTTCACACATTCACTAACAACAACATTTCTGGCTAGTTTTACTGTTACTATATTTGGAATGATTGTTTTATTAGTCAAAGGACTTAAAATCCATTTTGTGTAAGTTGAATAGTGAGGGCATCACAGATATAGGATAATCAGCCTTCTTGGTTTGCTCTAGCCCTCCTTCCTCCACAAACACACTATTAGGTCCACATTTTGAGCCTTTGAAAGAGTAGAAAAAGTGCCATGCTACAGATGCAGAGAGGATATCATGGGACTTTGTCTGCCCTGCTTCTGATGCCAGGAGGCACTTTATTTTAGAGAACTGAGCCTTCTATATGCCAATCCCGACCCTAACCTTTGCTGCCAATCAGAGCCATTGCTCGCACAGGTTGGCTCCAGACCTGGCTGGTTCCATCACAGTTCTCAGCACTCCTGAGATAGCATTGGATGCAGCCACAGACTTGTTATCCAGGTGCGGCCAGTGTGAGATCTCCCCTAAAACTCTCCTCCCTGAAGGCCTTTAAGGAGTGAAACAGAAAAGAAAAAAAAAAAAAAATGAAGCCCAGAACTCCAATCTCAGGGAAGACGGCAGCCCTGGAGTATGAATCCACCATGCAGAGATGAGCTTGGGGAAGAGTGGTGAGGGAAGCTTCTGATGAAGGTCAAGGCCTGGGGGCCCACTCTCCCAATGCCAGCTGCATCTCTGACCTCCTTACACTATGGTTATAAACAGCAATACATTTCCCTGGAAGCTTAAACTAGTTTGAGTTGGTGTCTGTTATTTTCTTTTTTTTTTTTTTTTTTTTTTTTGAGACGGAGTCTTGCTCTGTCACCCAGGCTGGAGTGCAGTGGCCGGATATCAGCTCACTGCAACCTCCGCCTCCCAGGTTCACGCCATTCTCCTGCCTCAGCCTCCCGAGTAGCTGGGACTACAGGCGCCCGCCACCTCGCCCGGCTAATTTTTTGTATTTTTAGTAGAGACGGGGTTTCACTGTGTTAGCCAGGATGGTCTCGATCTCCTGACCTCGTGATCCACCCGTCTCGGCCTCCCAAAGTGCTGGGATTACAGGCTTGAGCCACCGCGCCCGGCCGGTGTCTGTTATTTTCATTCAAGGATTCCTGACTAATGCATCTGGTAACCACTTGATTTTGGGCATACTCAACTGTGGTGAACTTATTGGGCTCTTTCCAGTCTCTATTCTCAGGACGCTGCCTTCACATCCTACAGGGGTGGTTCCCAGGTTGCATTTCTGCTCTGCGACCTGTCCCCCTGCCAAGGCTCACGGGTCCAAGGGTAGTGCTGGGTGCAGCCGAAGTCTCACCTCCATGTGTTAGAGTTTTCATCTGAGGGAAGAGTTGTTGGGAGCTGGGATAAATGAATGGTGGCACTCCTCAGAGCCACTCTGCTTCTCGTCCCTCCTGAGGCTTGCTTTTTTGACAGCTTCCTGAGCTCCACGAGCTCTCCCAGTCCTTCCAAGACATTCTATTGTCCCTCCTTTCCCTCTTTCTCTCTCTCTTTTCCTTCAGCTGGATGCAATTGGTTTATTCTCCAAACCAGGAGAACATGAAATTATACACCAAAAAACTGTTTTTGTAAATTATCACTTCACGTAGAATGCCTCTCACCATGGGAAAATGTAAGACCTCAGTAAAAACTGGCTTCAGCAATAAGGAACCGTGTTTTACCTTGAGTGGTGAGCCCAGAGGTAGGGTGGCCCCAGGGGTGGTACAGTCACTCAGTGACGTCACTGGGATGTCACTGGGGCCCCCGTGTTTTATTTCCATGCTTTGGCATGGACAGTAATGATTTCCCTCAAAGGCCAATTCCCCAAACATTCCCAAATGGCTGCTGCTCACAAATGGGGCGATGTCATCACTCACATCCAGCAAGAGATAGAGAAACTTCTCCTCCATGCATGGAATAGCATAATCAGATTTGGAAATAATTTCCTAGCAGTGGTATAAGAACAGCTGTGAGACATATTTAAGAGCCAGAACGGATTCAGCTTGGTGACTACCTGACTGATGGAGGTGTGGGAAGGGAGGAGCTAGGGTGTTATCCACGTTTCTTGTTTGGGCATCTTGGTAGACAGGGACGCCCTTCCTGGGGTGGGGCCAGATCTGGTTTGGTGAGGATGATGACACAGCTGTGCAGGTTTAATGCCTCCTCATGCTTCACTTGGGCCTGCCCAGGAGACTAGCTGGAGCCTGTCATCAAAGCCTTGACAGGGGCACCAAACCACATCTGACAAGAAGTGACTTCTTAAGAGGTGGGATAAGCAAAGTATTTCTCTCCCTGAATTGCTCTCCTGCTTATGCAGAGAGAGCCATTTCTTTTTTCTTTCTTTCTTTCTTTCTTTTTTTTTTTTTTTGAGACAGAGTTTCACTCTTGTTGCCCAGGCTGGAGTGCAATGGCGTGATCTCAGCTCACTGCAAACTCCACCTCCTGGGTTCAAGCAATTCTCCTGCCTCAACCTCCCAAGTAGCTGGGATTATAGGCACGTGCCACCATGTCTGGCTAATTTTTTGTAGTTTTAGTAGAGATGGGGTTTCTCCATGTTGGTCAGGCTGGTCTTGAACTCCCGACCTCAGGTGATCCACCTGCCTTGGCCTCCCGAAGTGCTGAGATTACAGGCGTGGGCCACCGCGCCCAGCCTAGAGAGAGCCATTTCTATGAAGTAGGCAGCCACCTGAATGATGTACTTAAATGCCCTAAGCATCAAAGCTGTGTGCGATTAGAGTGGTTCATATGGATGCGGGGTGCCTAAAGATTATCTGTCTATACCTTCCAACCCAGTTTTGTTCAGTGGCACGCCCATATCTAGCATGAAAGACAGATCATTAGTCCAATCAATGACTCTCAACCCCGGTGGCATATTAAAATCAACCGGGGAGTTTAAAAAAATACCAAAGCCCAGGACCCACCTCCATATATCCATTAATATGTCTACATGCACACATAACATAAAATTCACCACCTTAACCATTTTAAAGTATCCAGTGGTATTAACAGGATTTATGTTGTTGTGTAACCATCATCATCATCCAATTTCAAAATGCCTTTCTTCTTACTAAACTGAAACTCTATATGCAATAAATAATAACTCCCCATTCCTCCCTGTCTCCCCAACAGCCGCTGGCAACCACCATTCTAATTTTGGTCTCTATGAATTTGATTACTCTAGGTACCTGATGTAAGTGGAATCATATAAGATTTCCTTTTCTGACTGGCTTATCTCACTTAACACAATGTCTTTGAGGCTCATCCATGTTGTAGCAGGTGTCAGAATTCCCCTCCCTTTTAAGACTAAATAATACTCCATCATATGTGGACAGGCACACCTCATTTTACTGTGCTTCCCTTGACTGCACTTTGCAGATACAAACACTTTGTGTTTTTTAGAAGTTGAAGTTTTGTGGTAATACTGTATCCAGCAAGTCTACCAGTGCCACTTTTCCAACAGCCTGAGCTCATTTTGTGCCTCTGTGTTCTCTTGCTTTCCTCTGGCCTCCCTATGCTCTGAGACACAACAATATGAAATTAGGCCAATTAATAACCCTAATAACCTCTCAGTGTTTAAATGGAAGAAGAGTCACATATCTCTCACTTTATTTATTTATTATTTATTTTAGAGACTGGATCTCATTCTGTCACCCAGGCTGGAGTGCAGTCATACAAGCACAGGTCACTACAGCCTCCAACTCCTGGGCTCAAGCAAACCTCTCTCCTCAGACTCTCAAAGAACTGGGATTCCAGGTGAGCCACTGCACCTGGCTGTCATCTCTTACTTTAAATCAAAAGCTAGAAATGATTAAGCTTAGTGAGGAAGGCATTTCAAAAACTGAGATAGGCCAAAAGCTAAGCCTCTTGTGCCAAACAGCCATATTGAGAATGGAATGGAAAAGTTCTTGAAGGCAATTAAAAGTGCTACTCCAATGAATACATGAATGATAAGAAAATTAAACAGCCTTATTATAGAGAAAGTTTGAGTGGCCTGGTTAGAAGATCAAACCAGTCACAACATTCCCTTAAGCCAAAGTCTAATCCTCCAGAGCAAACCTTAACTCTCTTTAGCTGTATGATGACTGAGAGGTGAGGAAGCTGCAGAAAAAAAGTTTGACACTAGCAGAATTTGGTTCATGAGGTTTGAGGAAAGAAGCCATGTTTAAAACGTAAATGTGCAAGGTGAAGAAGCAAGTTCTGATACAGAAGCTATAGCTAGTTATCTAGGAGACCTAGCTAAGGTCATTGATGAAGGTGGCTATGTTACACAACAGCTTTTCAATGTAGATAAAACAGCATCTCACTGGAAGAAGATGCCATCTAGGACTTGCACAGCTAGAGAGAAGTCAATGTCTGGCTTCAACACTTCAAAGGACAGGCTAATGCTCTTGTTAGGGGTTAATGCAGCTGGTGACTTTAAGGTGAAACTAATGGCCATTTACCATTCTGAAAATTCTAGGGCCCTTAAGAATTATGCTAAATCTACTCTGCCTGTGCAGTAGAAATGAAATAACAAAGTCTGGGTGACAGCACATCTGTTTGCAGCACAATTTACTGAATATTTTAAGCGCATTGTTTTGACCTACTGCTCAGAGCAAAAGATTCCTTTCAAAATATTATTGCTAATGGACAATACACCTGGTCACCCAAGATGGCGATGTACAAGATGTACAAGATTCATGTTGTTTTCATGCCTGCTAAACACAACATCCATTCCACAGCCCAGGGATCAGGGAGTCATTGCTACTTTCAATTCTTACTTTTTAAGAAACACATTTTGTAAGGCTGTAGCTACCACAGATTGTGATTCCTCTGATAGATCTGGACAAAGTAAATTGAAAACCTTCTGGAAAGGATTCACCATTCTAGATGCCATTAAGAACATTTGTGATTCATGTTCATGGGAGGAGGTCAAGCTATCAACATTAACAGGAATTTGGGAGATATTGATTCCAACACTTATGGATAACGTTGAGGGGGTTATGACTTCAGTGGAGGAAGTAACTGCAGATATGATTAAAATAGCAAGAGGCTGGGCACAGTGGCTCATGCCTGTAATCACAGCACTTTGGGAGACCAAGGTGGATGGATCAGTTTATGTCAGGAGTTCAAGACCCGCCTGTCCAACATGGTGAAACCCTGCTTCTACTAAAAATACAAAAATTAGCTGGGTATGGCAGTGCATGCCTGTAGTCCCAGCTACTTGGGAGGCTGAGGCAGGACAATGGCTTGAACCTGGGAGGCGGAGGTTGCAGTGAGTAGAGATCACGCCATTGCACTCCAGCCTGGGTGACAGAGTGAGACTCTGTCGCAAAAAAATAAAAAAATAAAAAAAATAGCAAGAGAACTAGAATTAGATGTGGAGCCTGAAGATGTGACTGAATTGCTGCAATCTCATGATAAAACTTGAATGGATGAAGAGTTGCTTTTTATGGAAAAACAAAGAAAGTAATCTTTTCAGATGGACTCTACTTCAGGTGAAGATGCTGTGAACATTGTTAAAATGACAAGAAAGGACAGAATATTACATAAACATAGTGGATACAGCAATTGCAGAATTTGAGAGGATTGACTCTAATTTTGAAAGTTCTACTCCAGTTAAAAGGCTCTCAAATATCATCACATGGTTTGGCATATGTAAAGGGGAGAAAAATAAGGAAAAAAACAGCATTGGCATTCTACAGAGAAATCTTTCCTAAAAGGAAGAGTCCATTGGTGCGGCAAACTTCATTGTTGTCTATTTTAAGAAACAGGGCATGGTGGCTCATGCCTATAATCCCAGCACTTTGGGAGCCTGAAGTGGTATGATTGCTTGAGCCCAGGAATTTGAGACAAGCCTGGGCAACATAGTGAGATACCGTCTCTACCAAAAATACAAAAATTAGCTAGATGTGGTGGTGCATGCCTGTAGTCCCAGCTACTCAGGAGGCTGAGGTATGAGAATTGCTTGAATCTGGAAGGCAGACATTGCAGTGAGCCAAGATCTCACCACTGCACTCCAGCCTGGGTGACAGACTGAGATGTTTCAAAAACAAAAACAAAAACAAAAACAAAACTTGCCACAGTCACTCCACCCTTGAGCAATCACCACCCTAATCAGTTAGCAGCCATCAACACTGAGCCAGACCCTCCACCAGCAAAAACATTATGACTCACAGAAGGCCCAGATAATTGTTAGCATTTTTAGCAAAAAATTATTTCTAAATTAAGATATTATGTGTACACTGCTTTTTTTTAAGACATAATGCAATTGCACACTTACTAGACAAGAGAATAGTGTAAACATTTTTATATGCACTGAGAGACAAAAAAATTGTATGACTTGCTTGTGATATTCACTTGATTGTGATGGTTTGGAACTGAACCCGCAATGACTCTGAGTTAGGCCTGGATGTCACACTATGCTTATCCATTCATCTGTCAGCGAACACTTGGGCTCACCTTTAGGCTATTGTGAATAAGGCTTCTCTGAACATGGGGGTACAAATATCTTCAGAGAGATTTTGTAAGAAGCTTCCCATGGGGTTTGAACATGTAGCTAGGGTTGAGAGCCATTATAAAAGACATTCCCTAGAGATGGTGAGGGGCCCAGGGAAGGGGCACGCTACCATAGCTGGCTCAATCCGCTATTCCATCCTAACTATATCATCATGTCAGGTAATCAGCAGTGTAGACATCTGTCTCCTTCAGTAGACTTGGACACCTGAGAGGTGGGGTAGGCTTGTTTACCACAAGAGCTCCCAGATCTAGTTCCAAGCCCAGGGGCCTGTAGGAGCTGATTAAGTTGCTGCTGAACAAAGACCACTAATCCATAATTCTACCTTATCCTATTATTAAAACCAACTGTTCCCTTCCACTAGAAATTATTCATCATTGTACCGTAGGCCATTCTCTGGTCCTATAGCCTGACTGGTACCTGGGCCTGAGCCTGAGTCAGGGTCTAAGATCTTTATGAAATAAAATTATGAGCATGAAAGAAGCCCTGGGTCCTCACAGAACAGATGGGGCTGGGGACAAGGGTTGCTGTGGCCTCTTGCTCCAGCTTCTTCTGGGACAGATGCTCCCAAAAGGAGGGTGGTACCCATTCCTTGCATCTGGATGAGAGGCCTAATCTATCTTCACCTAAATATCTGCTTACTGTCCCCACAACTCACTTTAAAAAGAAAAGGCTGTAGCTGTGCTTCTATTGAGGGGGTTTTGTGTACTCTTTGTTCATCTCTGTAGCTCCACATGCTTGTGCTTACTTTCCTTTTAACTTTAACCCAAGTTCTCAAGATCATTCTTTTTTAAATTTTACTTTAAGTCCTGAGATACATGTACAGAATGTACAGGTTTGTTACACAGGTATACGTGTGCCATGGTGGTTTGCTGCACCTACTGACCATCCTCTAAGTTCCCTCCCCTCACCCCCCACCTCCCAACAGGCCCTGGTGTGTGTTGTTTCCCTCCCTGTGTCCATGTGTTCTCATTGTTCAACTCCTATGTATGAGTGAGAACATGCGGTGTTAGGTTTTCTGTTCCTGTGTTAGTTTGCTGAGGATGATGGCTTCCAGCTTCATCCAAGTCTCTGCAAAGGACATGATCTCATTCCTTTTCATGGCTGCATAGTATTCCATGATGTATATATACCACATTTTCTTTATCCAGTGTATCATTACCAAGATCATTTTTTGTTAAACCCTACAGAAACTAAACAGTAGCCCCAGATAAAAAGAGATGCCAGAGAACCCAAGAGTTCTTCATTCCATATTGAAGTCCATGAACATATTCGGAGAGAACCTCTTTGTAACACGAAGCAGCGGTGTAGCAAATTGAGAATGCCCTCCTCCCCTCCTTCCCTCCATCTTAGAAGCCCCCAGTGTGGTGTGACGTGGGATGGGGCCAGCAAGGATGTGCCTTGGAAGGTAAAATGACAGGACTGGCCCTTCATTGCCCCTTTCTTATTTCCAAGATCTGAGGTCTACCTTCACCCAGATAGCACCCAGGTCAGGGTTCGACTGAGGTGAAGCAGGTGAGGCATAGCATGCAAATACAAGGTCAGATCTTGTCTTCACTTAAAATTTGACTATTTAGCTCATCGTGGGGTTTTGTGGCATGAATTTTGATTTCTTAAAAAACTGCATTCAAATTATTTATCTTGACTCCTGAGATTTTTAGCACGCCTTAAACTTGGAGACTTGCCTGCCTCTTCTGAGGCCTGGCCTTGAGTCAGTTACTATCAGCACCTTCCTTTGCATTTTAAGAGGAAAGCGTAATGTTGCTCTCTGATAGATCCTTGGGAAGCCGTAAACCCCCTTCTCTGAGTTACTTCGGCCTCTGTTCCTTTTGACAAACGATCTCCCCAATCTGTTCACTTTGCGGCTTCTGCCCTTCTGCCCCCTCCCTTCCATGTTTCCCATAAAAAAACCCACACCAAGGACCAGGGAGAGAAGCAAGAAGGCCCATGCAGGGTGTGGGCCTTTCCCTCCCAGGTTTTTTGCTAACTTAACTTTAGAGCTAAGCAAGCGCCCATTTCTTTTTAAAGAAATCTTTCTTGTACCCATTACGATGATAAATAGCGCCCCTGTGGTCAACCACGGCCAGCCTTATGCTCTGGAACTTCAAGGCAGCCATGGGAAATTGAATTCTCAAGGACTTTTAACTGTACCAATCATGGCGGCCCCGGAAAATATTTCTAATATGGTAAAAGGGTGGATGGACCATTAGATGCAGATGGGACTCTGTGTTCCCAGCACTGCCTCCAGCCTAAAACAGTATGGAAGGAAGCAAAGCCATGATTCCGGGCTCCTCTGACCTGGTGGGACCCTTACCTTGCAAGGGCACTGGCGATCCCTGATTTCAGGCCCCTCTCTGTGAAGACCTAAGTGGGGAACTTCGACTACTCACTTGTGTCTGTGAACCTGGGGGCTTTTCCTGCACTGCTTGCTGCATCGTCAGTAAACCGATGTGAATATAAATGACTGGAGTCTCCAACGCTGTTCTAGCCCATTTTCAAAATCTTAAGGGTTCAGCATGGCTCAGCCTCATTGATATTGCCTTAATGTTTCATTACTATTATCGTACATGCACCCGAACATAATAATTACTTAATGCATTGGCATGATGAGAAATATAATTACACATGCAAATAATTTTATAAATAAGTAGTATGAGAAACATATTGACACAGTGAGCACAATACCATTCAAACAATCGCCACAAGACCTGACCACAAAGTCTTACCAGGACCGTATGCATCCCAGTGTAGAGCCTGCTGAGACACACCAAGGTGGAAAACACCACAGCCATCACCAGTCCCAACACAAATGGATACTGTGGGGTAAGGAGAAAAAACAAGGGAATTAGATCACACTCAGATATATGATTTGATGTCATAGGTGGGAATAGGGTTTATTAATGCAAGAATTGCTAGTCTGAACCTTGCATTCCCCAGACCAGCAATCTGATCATCTAAAAACATTTTCTAAAAGGGGAGACAGAAGAAAGAGAAGGGGAAGATACCTAGCTATACAGTTCTGAGAGGAAATTTCCAACATATAAGCATGCACGTGAGACGTAGTAGGACTTGGCTTTAAGACTCATGACCACAACTACAGTGCTGGCAGTTTTAGTGAAATGAATAACTTTGATTTCTACCTATTTTTAAATCAGAGCGACAAGAAACAAATAATTTGACCAAGAAGGAAGGTAGATAGATAGCCAGGGCTATAATCTGAAAATCCCAACAAGCGATTTCTCCTCCTCTGTGGAAGACGCAGGGGCAATGGGCCCAAAGTAAGTATCGGCATATTTGCATCCAGATGCCAAAAGCACTTGTGCAGATTCTACTGACTCTCAACATTTGCTGCTGAGTAATACTAGCGGCTGGAGGAATCTGGCTAATGCTGAATCATATAAGGAACACACAGATACTCTGCTTATAGACTAGACATAGGCATGTAATCCACCTGCTTCAAGCACTAGTGTCTGTGGTATTCCGTAGTAAGAAGATCAAAGACAATAGAGCACTGTCTGTATCAGGCAAAGCACTTTATCCTATCTCCCTTAGTCTTCACATAACCCTATGAAGTAGGCTCTGTCATTAGCCCCATTTTACAACTGAGGGGGCCCTTAACCATGATAATAAATGACATTGTTAATAAACTTTATCACAAAGGCACTTTCCCCTCAATGCTCCCATCTGACCCCACAACAAGAGCTTGGGGTTCAGAGAAGTGAAATGATCTGCCTGAAATCACACAGCCGGTAAGTGAGAGTCAGAACTGGAGGCCATGCCTGCTGAGTCCAACCCCAGTGTGTTCTTTCCCGTGTAACACATGAGTACCATAACACCTGCTTGTCATGTCTGTTCTTAAGGTTTATCATTAACTAAGCCTCAGATTTTAATTTAAAAGTGTTAAGAATTAATGAGTTAATATATTTGGAAATTAGAGTGTGGGCAGTAGCCTCAACACACATTTAAAAATTTTTATTTCAATAGTTTTTGGGTTACTCAACACACCTAAACCAATATATAATATATGTAAATAAATATATATAAATAAACCAATAAATACAAAATATATAAATAAACCAATATTTAGAGCTGTTTATGAGCAAACAACTCAGCTAGCTAAATACATTCACCATTAAAAATCAAATAGGAAAGAAATTCACAACATGACTCCGACCTTATGAAAACTGTTACATCATGTAAGTTGATGAGAATTTTTTAAGGAGGACTGGGCAGCTCTGCAATGGATGTGTCCGTGGTGATGGTGCTGGTTTTGCTGCTGTGAGCCTCCAGCTGCTGCTTTTCTCTTAAGTGACATTAGCGTGTTCATAGACTTCTCTGGGCACCAAGAGCAACCCAATGGGAGCTGGCGCTTGGCCCACTATGTCCTTCTAGGGCAGTTGACATTGGGTACAACATGGCTCAGCAGCCTGCACTAAGTTAATTCAGACAGTGCCGAGGGCTCAGACATTGTTTGACCTTGGCATGACATTTAAGTAACTTATGACAAAAGCTGATATCTAGTCAAATATATTCCTTGTAACTGTCCCTTTCTTATGTAAGAGAGGTCTAAACCCAGATGACCAGGTAGAAGGCTACAGCAGTAGAGATGGGACCCCACACTAGTCCTGGTCTTTCCAGCTACATGAAGCTTGACTTCCTGCTTCTGCATAACCTGGAATATGGAACATCCCTGGTCTTCTGGGGTAAAGGGACAGGGTAAAACAATACTGCCATTTATCTACAAGACTGCTAGATTTAACAGAATCTAAAACTTCCAGTGGGGCTGGGTGCAGTGGCTCATGCCTGTAATCCCAGTGCTTTGGGAAGCCCAGGCCAGGAGTTCAAGGCCAGCCTGGGCAACACAGTGAGACTCCTTCACTATAAAAATTTTTTAAAAATTAGCTGGGTGTAGTGGTGCATAGCTGTGGTCTCAGCTACTTGAGAAGCTGAGATGGGAGGATTGCTTGAGCCCAGGTCAACACTGCAGTGAGCGCTGATGGTGCCACTGTACTCCAGCCCTAGCAACAGAGACCCTGTCTCAAAAACAAATAAACAAACAAACAAATAAAACTTCCAATGGGTAAAAGATAACATTATATTAAACAGAGGATTAGAGCCATAGGTCTCAAATAGGAAAAATAACTTCCATTGCTGTCATAGTATAACCTTTTAAGTCTTACTTAAATTGGCATTTAAGCAGATATTAAGTAAAATTCTTCTATTTTCAGCATTTATTAATCCTCTGCCATTTAGACCGTTCTAGAAGACTTTGAGCCATCGTTTCTAGTGGCTGAGACTTAACCATGGCAGAGACATCCTTAGAGACTAATTTGAGGCACAGACTCTTTGCTGCCCCAGGCCCCAGGGAGTCTGGCAGAGGGATTTGGTGGAATCATCTCAGCCCTGGAGAATCATTTACTAGGACATAAACTCCTCTTGCAAACAGAGGATGAGAGAGAACACTAATTCAAGCCCTGTCTCGCCAGGCAGCCCAGGGTGATAATACATGCTGGTCTCCTGGGATGGCCCATATTATGCTAGCTGTCCTGGTGTCATTATTAATGGTGCCGATGTTCACACTCAGGCATAACCTGATTTAGATGCTAAATTATACGGTCACTTTATTTATGATGCAATTGTCATCTGCTTAATAGGTTTCAGTTTCTCTTTATTTCATAAACCTTAAGGTCTCTCAAAGCAGCTTTAAGAGAAAATTCAGAAGTGCAGCCTCTATTTGCTGCCACAGTAGATGGGTAGAAGAAGAACCAGGCCACCTTACCTGGTATCTGTCCATAGTAGAGATAAGGAGGGTGAAGGCGATGGCAGTGGCCGCCATGGCGTGGGTGGACGGCATTCCATATTCAGCAATCAGTCTCTTTTCCAGTTTCACAACTGGAGGGGAGGAGGGACGGGGCCACTTCAAGATATCCTTGGCCACTTGGCCAATATACATCACCAACTGCAAAACCAAAAGACCGAGGTAAGTCTAATCAAATAGGGAAAATTAATGCATTTCCAAGTGTCATGTATATATTTTGCGGTTCTCAGGTTGTTTCTCTCTGACCAGCTACTTGTTGGCAAAGTCTTGTAGGATATTTCAGTTGGTAAAAAGAGAACAGGCTTTCTGGATTCCATAGGACCACTAAGCAACTAAGATATGACATTAATGCGTATATTATTTATTTTAATCATATATTTAACAAACACTTATGTAGCTTATATAAGCGCTGGGCACCATTCTAGGAGCTTTGCAGATTTTTATTCAATCCAGTAACACTTGGAGAATGCAGACCAATTTTACAGATGAGTAAACCATTGCGCACTCATCCACAGGCACACAGTCAGCAAGTGGCAGAACTAGAATTAGAATCTAGAAAGTCTGACTTCAAAGTCTGTACTCAAACTATCATATGATGCTATCTCCACCTAATACTCAAACTAGGAAGCACTTGTTTTCAAATTTTAACACAAAAGTGACTGTTCTTACTGGAACAGCTAGTAAGATACTTTTTGAATGCCACTGTTGTATATAGGCAACATATTGGATTTACTGTAACTTCTTTAATAATCAGGATCATCAGTCAAATAAATGGCATGGTATTTTCAGTCTTTAAATAAAGACTCAGGTTGGGTGCAGTGGCTAATGCCTGTAATCCCAACACTTTGGGAGGCCAAGGCGGGAGGACGGCTTGAGCCCAGGAGTTCGAGGCAAGCCTGGGCAAGATGGTGAGACCCTGTCTCTACAAAAAATTTAAAAATGTGTCAGGTGCACATGGAATACTATGCAGCCATAAAAAAGGATGAGTTCATGTCCTTCGTAGGGACATGGATGAAGCTGGAAACCATCATTCTCAGCAAACTATGGCAAGGTCAAAAAACCAAACACTGCATATTCTCACTCATAGGTGGGAACCGAACAATGAGAACACTTGGACACAGGGTGGGGAACATCACACACTGGGGCCTGTCGTGGGGTGGGTGGAGGGGGGAAGGATAGCATTAGGAGATATACCTAATGTAAATGACAAGTTAACGGGTGCAGCATACCAACATGGCACATGTATACATATGTAACAAACCTGCACGTTGTGCGCATGTACCCTAGAACTTAAAGTATAATAATTTTAAAAAATGTTAAATTATAAAGTAAAAGTATAAATATCCAAATAGGTTAGAAACATCAACCTTTGTGTAGTAAGAAACAGAATCAGTGAAGATGATTAGCTATGTGTAATTTAACATTTTAAATATTAAAAAATCTGATGTATACCACACACACACAAAAAAATTGTCAGGTGTGATGGTGTGATGGTGTATGTCTGTGGAACCAGCTACTCGAGAGGCTGAGGTGGGAGGATTGCTTGAGACCAGGAAGTCGAGGCTGCAGTTCCAGATTGGGGCTACTGCACTGCAGCCTGGGCAATAGAGCAAGACCCTGTCTCAAAAAAAAAGGGCTCAATATGGAGGGTTTTTTTTTCTTTTGGTGGAGTCTCACTCTGTTGCCCAGGCTGGAATGCACATTGTACCTAGCACACTGCAACCTCCGCCTCTCGGGTTCAAGCGATTCTCTTGCCTCAGACTCCTGACGCTGGGATTACAGACATCTGCCACCACACCCGGCTAATTTTTGTATTTTTGTAGAGACAGAGTTTCACCATGTTGGCCAACCTGGTCTTGAACTCTTGACCTCAGATGATCCGCCTGCCTCAGCCTCCCAAAGTGCTGGGATTACAGGCATGAGCTGCCATGCCTGGCCTAATATGGAGATTTTAAAAATGATTTTTCCATGAAGTCATTAACGAAGAAATATTCTCCCTCCTTTTTTTAAAGCAGAAGATAGAAATCAGAATTTGATGTACATGAATAGTTCTCAAAAGAAGACATGCAAGTGTTCATATCTACTGAAAAAAGACACGGAAAAATGCTCAGTATCACTAATCGTCAGAGAAATACAAGTCAAAAACCACAATGAGATACCACCTCACACCAGTCAGAATCGCTATTATTAAAAAGTCAAAAAACAAAAGATGCTGGTGAGGCTGTGGGGAAAGGAAACGCTTAAACACTGCTGGTGGGAATGTAAATTAGTTCAGTCACTGTGGAAAGCAGTTTGGAGATTTCTCAAAGAACTTAAATCAGAGCTACTGTTCGACCCAGTAATCCCATTACTGAGTATATACCCAAAGGAAAATAGATCATTATACCAAAAAGACACATATGCTCATCTGTTCATTGCAGCAGTATTCACGACAGCAAAGACATAGAATCCACCTAGGTGCCTATCAATAGTGGACTGGATAAAGAAAATGTGGTACACGTACACTATGGAATACTACACAGCCATAAAAAAGAACAAAATCATGTCCTTGCAACAACATGGATGGAGCTGCAGGTGAAAATACTAAGCAAATTAATTCAGGAACAGAAAACCAAATACCACATGTTCTCACTTATAACTATGAGCTAAACATTGAGTGCACAACGACATAAACATGGGAACAACAGACACTGGACCACTAGAGGGGGAGGGAGTAGGTAGAAAAGCTATTGTTTATTATGCTCACTCCCTGGGTACACTATACCCCTGTGACAAACCTTCACATGTATCCCCCATATCTAAAATAAAAGTTGATTTAAAAAAAAATAGAATTGGATGCCCATACCCTTTAAAAGTGAATAGGATTATTAGCAACGGACTTGTTTATTTTGTCAAGGAGTGAATAGGATTACTAACAATAGACTAATTTACCTTGTCAAAGAAATTTACAGGACAACTTCATAATCTAATATGTAAGAGCAATGTATTTACTTAAGTACCTGCCTTTGCAACTTAAAGCATTGTCTGAGAACTGGCTGTACCAGCCCCACCCAGGAGCTGCTTTAACATGCATCATCTCAGGACCCTCCTTAGAATCTCTTTTTTTTTTTTTTTTTTTTTTTTTGAGGCGGAGTCTCGCTCTGTCGCCCAGGCTGGAGTGCAGTGGCCGGATCTCGGCTCACTGCAAGCTCCGCCTCCCGGGTTTACGCCATTCTCCTGCCTCAGCCTCCCAAGTAGCTGGGACTACAGGCGCCCGCCACCTCGCCCGGCTAGTTTTTGTATTTTTAGTAGAGACGGGGTTTCACTGTATTAGCCAGGAGGGTCTCGATCTCCTGACCTCGTGATCCGCCCGTCTCGGCCTCCCAAAGTGCTGGGATTACAGGCTTGAGCCACCGCGCCCGGCAGAATCTCTCTTTTCACAAGATTGCCAGGTGATTGGTGTGCACAGGGGAATTTAAGAAGCACTGCGCTATACAGTCCTCTTGTACAAATCACTTTGTTGTGGGCTTTAATCATAAAACATATCTTACCAGGACTGTGTTGATCTTACCAGGGTTTTATTTAGCTCGTGATGGATGGCATTACCTTGCTTGGAACAAAACCCACTGTGAAGAGCTATTTCAAAATAATTTTGATTAGTCAGCTGGATTGCTGTAGGAGTTCCCACATTCTAGTGCTTTCTTTTAATTCCTTGAGTTGCTGGTTAATTCCATGCATAATTCCAGCAAACCCAGTGACCCCCCGAGAAGGTGTTGCATATGTGTTTGTGCTTCACTGCCACTTTGCTCTGGGCTAGAAACCAAGAACCCCTCCCTGTGCACAGCAGGCCAAATCCACAGGCTATAAAGCCTCAGCGACAATGACTCTGAATTCCATAGCTGCAATTTCCAATCGGACTTTGAAACTTAACTTCTTTACCATTCACTTAACCACCAGGAACTACTCTTCCTGGAAATCAGCTCACTCTTTTTATGTTTCTGTCTCCCTCCTGTGAACCTGTAAAAACCACATCTAACTGACCATTATCTGGGGAGTTGAAAAACTGGCAGGTATTACCGACTACTGGGAATGTCTCAGAAGCTGCTTGAAATATACTTCTCAGCCGGGCGAGGTGGCGGGCGCCTGTAGTCCCAGCTACTTGGGAGGCTGAGGCGGGAGAATGGCGTAAACCCGGGAGGCGGAGCTTGCAGTGAGCCGAGATCGCGCCACTGCACTCCAGCCCGGGCGACAGAGCCAGACTCCGTCTCAAAAAAAAAAAAAAAAAAAAGAAATATACTTCTCAGTCCTACTTCTTCCTCACCCACCAACATAAACAAAATATTATAGGCATAACTACTAATCCCAGTTCCCTCAAAAATACTTAACATTTTCACACCCTAACATAGAGGATAAGGGTAAAAAAATACTTAAAATCCTCAGAAACAGGAAACCTTGAAATCATAAAAATAATGATTGGGTGACTCTCCTTCAGATACAGTTTAATTTCTTTGAGATTCATGAGTTCCTTTGTCTTCATTTATATTTCACCTTCTATGTTTGAAAGTTTTGTGGAACTAGGAAAATTATTCATTTTATTTAAAAATACTACAGCTGCATATTATGTCTCATTAATAAGTTTCAAATAACACTGACTGTGATCACAGCTCCTTTAAACAAGAGAAAATAGGCCGGGCGCGGTGGCTCAAGCCTGTAATCCCAGCACTTTGGGAGGCCGAGACGGGCGGATCACGAGGTCAGGAGATCAAGACCATCCTGGCTAACACGGTGAAACCCCGTCTCTACTAAAAAATACAAAAAACTAGCCGGGCGAGGTGGCGGGCGCCTGTAGTCTCAGCTACTTGGGAGGCTGAGGCAGGAGAATGGCGTAAACTCAGGAGGCGGAGTTTGCAGTGAGCTGAGATCTGGCCACTGCACTCCAGCCTGGGCGACAGAGCGAGACTCCGTCTCAAAAAAAAAAAAAAAAACAACAACAAGAGAAAATAATTAGAGCTACATTTTTCAAGTTGCAGAGGAAAAGTATCACTCTCAGAAGGTTGTATCCTGTCTCTGGCATTGCCGTTTGTGACAATGATGCTATGAGGAGCCAAGCCTTGTATTCGGTCCCAATCCTTGAGTAGGGGAAACAGTAACACAGTAAGATTTCAGAGGATAATGTGAAAAGGCTTTGAAAAACAATCCACAGAATTCTATGAGTAGGTATATATATATAGAGAGAGAGAAAAAAAAACTCTGGTTCAACTGGATGGCCAGGGAACCTGGGGCTGGCTAAAGTGAAATAGGAGAGTTCCCTGACCCCGTGACAGGATGTGTGACAGGCATGTGGCTTGTCTGTTTGGCTGTACTGCTGCTCAAACCCCTTATGGGAGGAGAAGCTCGCAGACGAGCAGGGTGCAGGGAGCCCAGGTAAGTGGTCTTGGGGCTCTGGCCCCAGGTTAGGAGTCTAGGAATGTGTGTCTGCAACTCTCAAAGCCCCAGTGGGCATGCTACAGTGCTCTTTTAGTTCTGCTGTCACTGCCAGCTTAAGTTGTAACCAGCTCAGTGCCATCTTGGTACCCGGGTTCTTGTCCAGCGTGCAGGAAGGTTCAGGTCACACACGGACTTGACGGATGGTGAATACAGGGGTTTTATTGAGTGGTGGAGGTGGCTCTCAGTGGAATGGATGGCGAGTTGGAAGGGGGATGGAGTGGGAAAATGATCTTCCCCTGGAGTTTGGTTATCCAGCAGCTGATTTCCTCTCCGGCTCCCAGCCAAACTCCTCTCGATGTTCAGACGTTCTTTCTCCTCTCTCCTTCTCTGCTGTGCCATTCTGCTGCTCTTCTGTTTGTCTGCTTGTGGAGTCTGGGATTTGGGGTTTATATGGGTACAGGATGGGGGGTGTGAAAACAGGAATGCCTGTTCCTATTTAGGGCAGTGGGTGTCCAGGCTGGAGGGTGGGGTCTTTGCCAGGGGACCACCCTCTTCTACCCAGTATTTCCCTGTCTCCTGTCTGTATCAAAAGGAAGATGGTTTAACTAAAGGATGGGTAAAGAAGCATCCAGGATGCTGGATAATATGTAGTGGGAACTACTGGGAGGTTAGAACCACTAGAATTTAAACTGTGAGGCACACTGCTACACATCCACTAGAAGGGCTAAGTTTCTCATTTTCTAGATGAAAATAAAATAGTGCTCATCTCCTAGATTTGTTAGGAGAATGAAATGAGAAAACGTATGCAAAACACTTAGTATTGTGCCTGGCACATAGAAAGTGACCGATACACATTACGGTAATAGTCAGCAATTATATTTTTATCCAACAAATATTTATTGGGGACCTACTGCTATGGTCTAAACGTGTTCCCCAAAATTCACAAGACTGACACATCAAGAGTTGGTGAGGACCTGGAGCAGCTGAACCTCTCATACGCCTCTGGAGGAAACACAAAATGGTACCACTACTTTGGAAAATAGTTTGGTAGTTTCTTAAAAAGTCTACTTATATACTTATATGATAAGTTTCTTAACATATACTTATCATATGATCCAGCCATCCCACTCTTAGGTATTTGCCCAGGAGAAACAAAAGCAATATGACCAGATACTCATATATGAATGTTTACAACAGCTTTTTTTTTGGTTATAGCCCCAAACTGGAAACAACCCAATTACCATTAACAGGTAAGTACACAAATTGTGGTATAATCACACAACTGAATACTACTCAGCAACAAAAAGAATAAACTATGGACATATGTTTACAACATGGATGAATCTCAAAATAATTATGCTGATTGTAGAAGCCAGACCAAGACAAATGACAAAGTAAACAGTACACACTACATGATTTGTTTACATCAAATTCTTGAAAATGTAAAGTACTTTATAATGACAGAAAGCAAGTAAGTGGTTGCTAGGGAAGGGAAAATAAATTACAAATAGGCATAAGAAAACTTTAGGGGGTGATGAATATCATTTTGATTGTGGTAATGATTTCAGGGATAGGTACCTATGTTAAAATGTGTCAACTTGTATATATTTTTATTTTTTTTGAGACAGAGTGTCACTCTGTTGCCTGGGCTAGAATGCAGTGGCACAATCTTGGCTCACTGCAAATTCCACCTCCCAGGTTCAAGCGATTCTTGTGCCTCAGCCTCCCAAATAGCTGGGACTACAGCCACGCGCCACCACACCTGGATACTTTTTGTATTTTTAGTAGAGATGGGATTTTGCCATGTTGGCCAGGCTGGTCAGGCTGACCTTGAACTCCTGACCTCAGCTTTGAACTCCTGATCCATCTGCTTTGGCCTCCCAAAGTGCAGGGATTACAGGCGTGAGCCACCATGTCCAGCCCTCAACTTGTATATTTTAAACATGTGTGAACCCTGTGACTACACTAAAAGTTATTGAATTACGTGCTTTAAATGGGTGAATTGTGTAGTACATGAATCATACCTCAATAAAACTGTTAAATATATGCAGTTTACTGTATACCAATCATGTCTTAAAAACTAGTTCAGGCCAGGCGTGTAATCCCAGCACTTTGGGAGGCCCAGGCAGGTGGACCATCTGAGGTCAGTAGTTTGAGACCAGCCTGACCAACATGGTGAAACCCTGTCTCTACTAAAAATATAAAAATTAGCTGGGTGTGGTGGCAGGCACCTGTAGTCCCAGCTATTCAGGAGGCTGAGGCAGCAGAATCACTTGAACCCAGGAGGTGGAGGTTGCAATGGGCCAAGATCATGCCACTGCACTCCAGCCTGGGCGACAGAGCGAGACTCCATCTCAAAAAAAGAAGAAGAAAAAAAAAGTGGCTCAACATTTTTCTGAAATGTGAGAAGCAGATGTTTGGGGAGAACCTGATGATGAGGCACTATGTTGTAGAACGGATCTTTGGCCTTCTGGGAGATCCTGGGCAGAGGCCTGGCTTGACCTAATCTGCACGTCTGATGGTACCCTTTGATACCAAGAGTAGAGTGGGGATGAGGACATCAGGACTTGAAGGAAGGACATCAGTTAAGAGAATATTGCAAAATCCAGGTGAGAGATGCAGTATGATATGTCAGCAGTAGAGTAGAAGAGAGATTTGAAGGATGTGTTTTTATTTTTTTTTAATGAAAGAATGGCTGATCGGGTTGATGAATATATGGAGAATGACAAACAGGGAGAAATTACATATGGAAGAGAGGAGAAAGAAATCAATGGAATATGGACTCAGAGGTGATCGGGCACGTAGAAGTGGTTTTGAAGTTGAGAAGGGCTCAGCCCCTGGTCCTCAGCAGGGATGGACGCCCTCCTGGGGGATATTCTGGTCAGTGCAGTGATTGTAGTCACTATTGGCCTTTAGAGAGAGGAGGCCAGGGATGCAACATGCCTTTCAATGCACAGGACAGTGCCACTCTATGAAAACTGTTTTTTTGTGTCTAACATGACTCTTGAGTGTTCTGCCAGACATTCATGTAGGTGAAAAACCCATCTGTAATCCTCTGAGTTGAGAGCCTAACTCTCTTTTACAAGTAAACACCAAATATTTTCTTGCAGGTTGTGAACACACACTGAAGTTTCCAAGGCCATAACTACTGTGCAGACTGAGAGAAAATTGAACTTTGGTTTATTTGGAACTTTATCAAGAACTAGCCAGGTATAGTGAGTGGCTCATGCCTGTAATCCCAGCACTTTGGGAGGCCTAGGCAGGAGGATCACTCGAGGACAGGAATTTGAGACCAGCCTGGGCTACGTAGTGAAACTCCACCTCTATTTTATTTTAAAATTAAAAATTAAAAAAAAAAAGAACTGTTCATCATTTGGAGAAATCAGGTTATCATCAAGGGAAATGCTGATTATTATATTTGAGAATTCAGCACTGCATATCTGTGCCCCAGCTACCATCATTGGCACATTCATGGTGATACTGCTTCATAAATAGTAAAGCACATTCAGGGATCCTACTATCCTATGAAATAAATAGCCTAGTGTAGAAATGTTGCAACATACACTTATTTTAAAAGTTATTTTTATTAAAAGGCATGCTATTTAAAAAAGTATACGTGTAAGTAGGTCATATGACCTATGAATTTTAAGAAAGTAAAAGGAATATTACAATATATTTAGAATACAACAAGAGGTGCTATTATGCTAATTTTAGTGAGGCAGACACAAAAGATCACACACTTCATGATTCCATTTATATAAAATGTCCAGAATAAGAAACTCCATGGAGATGGAAAATTGACTAGTGGATACGTAGGGCTTAGAGGCCAGAAGTCTGAAATCAAAGGGTCCACTGGGCCACACTCATGTGAGAAGTTTTAGGGGAGGGTCCTTTCTTTGCCTCTTCCAGTTTCTGGTAGTTGTAGGTGCTCTTTGACCTCTTTGCCCTGTGGCCACATCACTCTGTTCTCCACCTCTGAGGTCACATTGCTTCCTCCTCTTCTATCTCTTCTTCTGCCTGTCTCATCTCTCCCTCTGCTTTTTTCTTATAAGGGTACTTCTCATTGCATTGGTCTACCCAGGTAATCTAGGATGATCTCTCCATCTCAACATCCTAAATTTAATTACATCTACAAGGACCATTTTTCCCAAAACAACAATGTTCACAGATTCTAGGGATTCAAATGTGGGGATACCGTCTTAGAGGCCACTACTTAACCAACTACAGTAAATATTTAGTCAGTGAACCATATGGACCAGGTACTGTCTTGGTTTGGGGGAATACCACTGAGAATAAGATAGACAAGATCATTGTTCCCACACAGCATAAAAAATGAAACATGAGCAAAAGTCTGCTTAGCTCCTTTGCATGTTATTTGTGAGTAAAATGGCATCATCATGCTTTAAGAAAAAAGGGGTACTGGGTCTGGAAGCATTGAATAGTTTTGTCTAAGATTTAAAAACATTACTACAAATGTTCAACATCACATGACATTAGGGAATTCCAACTTAAAACAACAATGAAATACAACTACACACCTATTGGAATGGCTAAGTCCAAAACACTGACAATACCAAATGCTGACAAGGATGTGGAGCAACAGGAACTCTCATTCATTGCTGGTGGGAATGCAAAATGGTACAGCCACTTTGGAAGATGGTTTGGCAGTTTCTTATAAAACTAAACATACTCTTACCATATGACTTAGATCTCACACTCTTTGGTGTTCATCCGAGTGAACTGAAAACTTACCTCCACAAAAAACCTGTGCAAGGATGCTTATAGCAGCTTTATTTTTAATTGCCAAAACTTGGAAGCAATCAAGATGTCCTTCAGTAGGTAAATGAATAAATAAACTGTGGTTCTTCCAGACAATGGAATATTAGCACTAAAAAATGAGCCATCAAGCCATGACAAGATATGGAGGAGCCTAAATGCATATCATTAAGTGAAAGAAGCTTGTTTGCAAAGGGAACATACTGTATGATTCCAACTATATGACATTCTAGAAAAGGCAAAACCATGAAGACAGTAAAAAAGATCAGTGACTTCCAGGGACTCAGGAGAGGGAGGGGTGAACAGGCAGAGCACAGAGAAATTTTAGACAGTGAAACTATTCTGTATGATACTATAAGGGCAGATACAGGTCATTCTACACTTGTCAAAACCCATAAACATACAGCACCAAGAATGAACCCTAATGTACACTGTAGGCTTTGAGAAATAATGATATGTCAATGTAGGGCCATGGATTGTAACAAACATATCACTGTGGTGGGGAATTTTTTGGTAGTGGGAGAAGTTGTGTGTATGTGGTGTGGGAAGAAGGTATATGAGAACTCTGTATTTTCCACTTAACTTTGCTGTGAACCTAAAACTTCTCTTAAAAAAAAAAAAAAAGTTGGCCGAGCGCGGTGGCTCAAGCCTGTAATCCCAGCACTTTGGGAGGCTGAGATGGGCGGATCACGAGGTCAGGAGATCCAGACCATCCTGGTTAACACGGTGAAACCCTGTCTCTACTAAAAAATATGAAAAACTAGCCGGGCGAGGTGGTGGGTGCCTGTAGTCCCAGCTACTCGGGAGGCTGAGGCAGGAGAATGGCATAAACCTGGGAGGCGGAGCTTGCAGTGAGCTGAGATCTGGCCACTGCACTCCAGCCTGGGCAACAGAGTGAGACTCCGTCTCAAAAAGTAAATAAATAAAATTTAAAAAGTTTATTTTAAAAAGTCACTGTGGCAGGCCAGGCATGGTGGCTCACACCTATAATCCCAGTACTTTGGGAGGCCAAGGAAGGTGGATCACTTGACCCAGGAATTGGAGACCAGCCTGAGTAACATGGTGAAATCCTCTCTCTAGAAAACATGCAAAAATTTGCTGAGTGTGGTGGGGAACACCTGTAGTCCAGCTACTCGGGAGGCTGAGGTGGGAGGATCACCTGAGCCAGGGAGGTCAAGACTGCGGTGAGCCATGATGCACTCCAGCCTGGGTGACAGAGCAAGACCCTGTTTCAAAAGAATAAAAATTACTGTGGCAGCAGAGAACTATTTCTTCATTTAATTATCAGTTAAAGAGTATAATGATTAACTCAATGTGTGACTTGCCCTAAGTGGAGGGCTTTTCTCTGTATTGTTGAAGGGGCCACTTTCCTAAAAGGACCCAGTTAAGTTCCATCATCTATGGTACTTCTGTGGGCTAAGGCCCCAAAGGCCTGTGCATGAAAGCAAAAACCCATACGGAGGCAACACAAGAAGTAATTGTAGATCATTAACACCTTAGCAAACTGGCTGGGGGCCCCCACATGGAATTGAGGGATGGCGTGGAAGTCCCATAGGTTTTCACAAAGGGGAATTAGCCTATTTTCTTACCTCTGCTCTGAATGCAGGATAAATGTAATATACAGGTAGAAAGAAAATCTGGTTCTCTGGACAGTCTACCATTCATCCCAGGCAGACAAAAGGTTTTCCAGGGAACCAGTGTCGTCAATATGAAACTTGTCCTTACAGTGTGGAAAAACTTCCAGCATGGAGTCTGTTCTGGATGGCTGGGCTGATACGGGGACGGCAGAGAAAACAGCACTTTTTCTCTTAGTGTAGTGGTCCTTTCTGGTTATTATAATAAAAAATGACAGTGTACCATGTCTAACATATTTCCAATTAGTCAGACTTTATTCTTTACACTAGCATAAATAACAACTAAATAGTTTTGAAAACAAAATATTTTGAAATAACATTATTACTAGTAAACCAGCCATGAGATATTTTTTTTTTTTTTTTTTTTTTTTGAGACGGAGTCTCACTCTGTCACCCAGGCTGGAGTGCAGTGGCGCGATCTCGGCTCACTGCAAGCTCCACCTCCCAGGTTCACGCCATTCTCCTGCCTCAGCCTCCCGAGTAGCTGGGACTACAGGCGCCCGCCACCATGCCCAGCTAGTTTTTTGTATTTTTAGTAGAGATGGGGTTTCACCATGTTAGCCAGGATGGTCTTGATCTCCTGACCTGGTGATCTGCCCGCCTCAGACTCCCAAAGTGCTGGGATCACAGGCGTGAGCCACTGCGCCCAGGCCCACAGGATTTTAAAAAGCCAAGTCACACTTTCATTTTTGGCCCACCTTAATATAAGATGCTTCTCCTCCTAGCTTCTTCTAAATGTCTGCCTTCAAACTTTTCTCTCTGTTAACATCTTCCGTTCCCTGAAGAAAAACAGGACATGATGAACTGTTTTACACTACGTTTACATTTTTGTATACACTACAGAGCTGCCCCTGTTTGTCTTCATCCCTGCAAAATACCCTCATCTCAGAAGAGTGAAGCCTCCTTGTGATCATAATAAAAGCTAAGTCCTCTGCAGGATGAACAGAGCACCAAGAGGCTCTTTTCAAATTACACCCACCATATATATAAAAAAATAGAAAAATCCCCATATCTTTTTTCCTTCCCTTGGCTACACTCATAGCTCCCTCCACCATGGAGAAATAGCCCAAGTGGTGCACTGTCAACTAACTGGAGTGTATGATTATTCCTCATGTCTCATGGGGTAGAAATACTGCAAACCGCTGGGATTTACAGTCTATCTATGGGTTTGTTTCCAAAAGGTCAGGAACTGGTTATGTCATTGACTGTTGGTGGCAAGAGAACAATGAGTTATAACCCAAAGACCACAGCCTCTCTATCAGTACATACCTATCCGGTTTCCTAATTTATCCAAATGCATCTCATTCCCTTTTTTCTCAGTTTACCATTAAGGTGACTTGGATAAACAGACAGCAGACTCTCATCCATTCCACTCCTAGGTGTATCCCTGAGAGAATGGAAAGCACCTGTCCTCACTGGAACTTGTATGTAAATGTCGTTAGCATTTGTTAGCCTCACTCTTCTCAGTTTCCAAAAGGTTTAAACAACCCAAATGTCCATCGACTGATAGGCAGATAAACAAACTGTGTTGTATCTTTACAATGGAATATCATTTGGCCATAAAAAGAAAGTACTGGTGCATGCTACCACTGGGTAAGCCTTGAACATAGTAATGCTGAGTGAAAGAAGTCAGACATGAAGGACACACATTGTATGATTCCATTTATATGAAATGTTCAGAAGAGGCAAATCCATAGAGATAGAAAGTAAATTAGCTATTGCCTAGGGTAGTGTGTGCTAATGGATATGGGGTTCCTTTTCAGGGGGTGAAAATGTTCTGAAGATAAATATTGGTGATGGTTACACAACTTTGTGAATATGCTGAATTGTATACTTAAAAAGGGTGACTATTATAATATGTGGGTTATATCTCAAGTTTAAAAAGAAAGAGAAACCAGACATCAACATAAGTCCTGGTATGCCTCTTCTATGTGTTCTCGAAGTCTCTTATTCCAAAATGTTATTGCAATGCCTTCACGTATTGATTTCAGAATGGAAGAAGCAGCAAGCTATTGGAACTATTAATAGTTTCGTCTTCAAAAATCCAGTTCAATTCTGCCCATCACAGGGCACTGAAGTGAGTACATACCAGAGAACTGCTGAAAATCCACTACTCAAAACCATAAGTACACAGGATTCATTTTCAGAACAATTTTTAGCTTTAGAGGCTTTCTTTAAAAGCTACATTTATTAATGCCTAAAATGTTGCTCTTATCAAAATTAGTATATCATTATATGTGATAACAATTATACTGATTTTTTTGTTAATACATAATAGTTATACATATTTTGGGGGTCCTCGTGATCTTTTGACACATGCATATAATGTGTAATGATCAAACCAGGACAACTGGGACACTGGTCACCCCAAACATTCACTCCTTCTTTATGCTGGGTCATCATGGAAGCCTTTCAAATCAACACTCTTACAAAAAAGAGATTGCACTAGATTGTGTTTTTGTTTATTCAATGTTCAGTCTTTTTTTTTCCTCCTTGTAATAGAAAGTGCTCTGTGGTCTCCTATTTAGCATCCGGGAGTGAACTAAAAGCAATTCTTGGTGATGGTTATTTGGAAACATTCTAAAGGCTACTGTTTACCATCCAGTGTGAGAAGCTATTTCCAACTGGTGAACAGCCACTCATACTTCTGGCATTCTTTTTATTTTTTAAATTCAGAGCTTTTTTGCTGGGTGTGATGTGTGTATGTAACACGGGAAGAAGCAATTTTAATTTCAAATTAGTACAGTGTTACTCATGTCTAAACCACCAAAACAAAGCAAGCACCATGAATCATAGAAGATAATCAGAAAACTGATATTTGTATATTTCAAGTTTTATAAAAATAGAGATAAAATAACTAAAGCACAAACAGTAGATGAGAAAAATTAAGTTACAACCTTTTCTTATTCTTTCCAATGTTCTCTTCTTTTAAGCTCAGCTCTGCTTTTGAAATTTTTGATAACAAACACAAAAGATATAAAGATTGTTAAATCACAGATGTATGTACAGGCCTAGGGAAGCCACTTCCCACCTCTCGAGCCCGCCTTTCATTATGAGAAAGGAGTTGGGTTAAATAATAACTAACTTTTGGGCAATGATTGTTTTTAGCGTGTACTTTCACAGACATTATCTATTCTTATGTCAACATCATCTCTATTTTACAGATGAGGAAACTGATGCATAGACAAGGTGAGTACCTTGTCAACAATAATGATGCCACTGTAGAGAAGCTGGACTTGAATTTGGTTTTCTGATTCCAGGTTTTATCATGTTTCACTACACCATGCCGTCTAGCATCTCACAAACTCACTACCGAATCTAAGTCAATTGAGGGTATATGTATAATACCTGAAAATAAATATCTATGCTTTAAAAACACAAATTCTATGATCTTAATCCTTTAGATCCATCCAGAGCTCAAAAGAGGACGCTGAGTGTCCTTGGGGCTGAGAGATTAAGATGTCACATCTGATGAGAAAATTACTTATCCCTACCATCCCACCAATGAATAGTCCAGAAAGCTAGGATCAGTGTCCTTTACTTGCCATTGGATGGACATCACATCCAAATGACTCCCACTGAGTGAATGGGTGTCTTCAGTCCTGGGAAATGTAGAGCACACTCAAACATGAAAATCATGCATAAGCTCACCCTCCTTCAAACAAATGAACAGTCAATCAACCAACAGCCAAAGTCTGGGAGCAACTCTAAATGTTCATGACAGGACACTGGTTAAATAAGTTATGTAACTGTTAAAAAATTATGAGATATACTGTTAAATGAGAAAGCAAGAAGCTGAAGAGTATATTTTGCTTCCATTTATATTTTGAAAAGGTATTTACATACTAATGCACGTAGGTACATGGGAAACTGGATGGTAGATTCACTAGGGGATTAGAACTGAGGTCTGGAGTGGGCAGGAGACACGCTTTGCAAACAGACTTTGTGTGATGTTTCAACTTTTCATGCAAAAACAAGTAACAAAAATTTACTTCTGATAGCAACAGAAGCATTGCTAAGAAAATTCTTTTCTACCAGATTCCTCCCTCACATGGCTATGAATTTTAATTGTCAGTCCTACTGACCATGAAAAGACTAAGCAATACTATTAAAAGATCAAAACCTTGATCTTTACAAATCCCTGATGGCAACAATGCAATACATGTTAGTCATACGCCACATCCAACTTTCTCATCTGATCAAAACCACAAACGATTCCTGTCTCTAAGTGTGATACCACAAATCTTAAAGATAGTCTCAGAATATGCAATCCGGAGAGAAGTTTCTCTTCAGTTTTGGCTGACTGATTACTAACCAAAGACTCTTTCTTCTTTTACTTGCATCCAAAACAGTAAAACCTGCACCAGGACTTTTTCATAGGTTATAAACTCTAACGAACTCAGGAAAATCAAACCAAGCCATGTGCGCTAACAGCTGAATTCTACACCCATCACCTTCACTAAATCACAAAGCATTATCATGGCTCTTTATTAATGACTAGTTCTTTAAACTTTTCAAGATGGAGTCAGAATAGTTTAAGTGGAATATGAGTGGACCTACACTGGGACACTTTCTGTGTGTCTCCTACCAAGCTGGGATTGGAGGTTTTCTCTGTGCTCCCAGCTCACTCTGCCCAAGTGTTTTTCAAACACAGTCATTCACAAACCACCTTCCAGATTCTGCCACACTCATGGACCACCCATGTTATTATTTCTTTAACACTGGTCTTATTTCCTTTTAGTGAAACACTAGTGAAATAATGATCTGATCGTTAGTTATGTTTTGTAACATACAATTGACCTTTGTGCAACTTGGAGGTTGGGAGTGCCAGTGCCCTGTGCAGTTGAAATCCATGCATAACTTTTGACTTCTCCAAAACTTAACAACTAATAGCATTCTGTTGACTGGAAGCCTTACCAGTAACATAAAACAACTGATGAACATATATTTTGTTTGTTATATATATTATATACCGTATTCTTGCAATAAAGTAAGCTAAGCCAAAAAAGTTATTAAGAAATCATAAAAAAGAGAAAATACATTTCTGGTACTGTGTTGTATTTATCAATGCATCATCTGTTTACAAGATGAATCATTTGTATGAAATGGTGGCAATTGCAGAGGTAGTTTTCAACCTATGGTACATATCAAGCAGTTCAACTTTTTCTTGTAATTTCACAGCTTTTCTTGTAATTTCATAGCTTTTCTCTGCTTCTTGGCAGCACTTGCAGCATCACTAGTGGCACTTTGAATGGGTCCCATGATGTTATTCAAAGTTTATGGTGTTGCACTAAACATGATAAAAGATACATGAGAACTGTAAGAGATCACGTTTTACTGTGATGTAATTTACTGGAGAGACAACTGTTCATGTGGATATGATTAGTGTTACTCAGTGTTTTCAGTGGATACTCACAACACTTGTGCTCACCACAATAACAAGAGGTAGCTATGAAATTATCACAGCAGGCAGGGTGCAGTGGCTCACGCCTGTAATCCCAGCACTTTGGGAGGCTGAGGCAGGTGGATCACGAGGTCAGGAGATCCAGACCATCCTGGCTAATACAGTGAAACCCCGTCTCTACTAAAAATGCCAAAAATTAGCCAGGTGTGGCAGCGGGCGCCTGTAGTCCCAGCTACTCGGGAGGCTGAGGCAGGAGAATGGCGTGAACCCGGGAGACGGAGCTTGCAGTGAGCCGAGATCATGCCACTGCACTCCAGCCTGGGCGATGAGCAAGACTCCATCTCAAAAAAAAAAAAGAAATTATCACAGTAGTGCAGTATGTGGTACAATTAATTTATGCCATTATAATTTAATACTGCATCTTTACATGTGTTTAATTTCCCTAGACTGTGACTAGTGTCACGTATAGTTTTATGTGTTTATGTGCATAAGTTTTGGTAAATTTTAACTCCTTTTTTTTTTTTTTGAGATAGAGTTTCACTCAGCAGCCCAGGCTAGAGTGCAGCGGTGCAGTTGACTGCAGCTTAGACCTCCAGGGCTCAGATGATTCTCCTTCTGCAGCCTCCCAAGTAGCTGAGACTACAGGTACCTGCTGCCAAACCCAGCTAATTTTTGTATTTTTTTGTAGAGATGGGGTTTTGCCATGTTTCCCAAGCTGGTCTTGAACTTCTGAGCTCAAGCAATCTACCCTCCTCAGCCTCCCAAAGTGCTGGGATTACAGGTGTGAGCCACCAGGCCCAGCCTAATTTTTATTTTAACTTTTCTTTTTTTTTTTTTTTTTTTTGAGACGGAGTCTTGCTCTGCCACCCAGGCTGGAGTGCAGTGGCCTGATCTCAGCTCACTGCAAGCTCCGCCTCCCGGGTTTACGCCATTCTCCTGCCTCAGCCTCCCGAGTAGCTGGGACTACAGGCGCCCGCCTCGTCGCCCGGCTAGTTTTTTGTATTTTTAAGTAGAGACAGGGTTTCACCGTATTAGCCAGGATGGTCTCGATCTCCTGACCTTGTGATCCGCCCGTCTCGGCCTCCCAAAGTGCTGGGATTACAGGCTTGAGCCACCGCGCCCGGCATATTTTAACTTTTCATAATAGATTCATGTATATTTTATGGTAGTAAATGATAACACAGATAGTATTGACATATGTTTTATGCATTCATGACATAGCTAACATTTTCTTAACTTTTCCAATATTGCTAGGCTACACTTTTCATCTGCAAGATTTTTCCAAATTGTTGCAAATTTACAGAAAAGTTTTTAATATATTTATTTTTAAAAATTCATGTATAAGTGGACCCACTTGATTTAACCCATGTTGTTTAAAGATCAACTGCATATTCAATCCAATATGTACATATTTAAACGAAACCAAAACAAGCTCCTCTCACATACTGGGCACTTTGGGAATCATAGTTGTTCTTTTATAATTATACAGTTACATATATCCACTCACCTTCATATGATTATCTGTAGTTTAGATGATAGTTGTTTAATCTCCCAGCTCTTGCAATAAGCCGAGGTCCTAAATGAATGAGTGAGTGAATGTATGCATGTGTGGGTGCCTGTAAGCAAGCAGTAAATATGAATATCTCTCACTATCCAAATTTTTGCTTTCTGGAATCTGAAGATGAATATATTTAGATAAACTTTTGTATAAATTATTTGCTATCAAAACTCATGTTACTTGCTATCTGAAATTCAGGAACCAAATGGCTTTGAACAACTTGTAAGCCTTGCTATGCAACTTTGCTTGCTTCCTGGACTTGGCCTAAAATGTATTACTTTCATTTTCATATTTAAAACCCATGCAGCTCTCTCAGTTCCTCTCCACTAAATAGAAGCCTCATCTTTTTGTGCAGTGCCAGCCTTCTCACTCTGTCATAAGGTAAAAGTTGGATTAAATGGGTTTGTCTGTATTGAGTGCCTAGTTACCAGGCTGCTTCCAAAGTGGATACTGTGCCCATCAGTGACTCCTTTCTTGAACTCAATAACAGGGACTACATATCCAGAAATGATTCTACCCATGGCAAGTTCTATGGCACCATCAAGGCTGAGAACAGTAAGGGCAGTCAATTGAAATCCTACTTTCATTTTCCAAGTTCAAGATTCCCCCAGCATCAAATGGGGTGACATGATGTTGAATACAAGGCTAGCATTCACTCAAAAGGTGGAGGCAAAGGGTCATTATTCCTACTGCCTGTGCCAATGCTGCTATGCTCAGAATGGGAGAGAACTGTGAAGATGACAACTCCTTTGAAATTGTCAGCAGTGTCACCTGCATACCAAGTGCCTGACTCTCCTGGCAGAAGTCATCGATGATAACTCTGGTAATGTGGAGGAATAGGAATCTCCGACCACAGTCCATGCCATCACTGTTCCCCACAGATCATGATTACTCCTCCAGCAAGCTGTAGTGTCATGTCAGTGATCATTATCCCTCAATCCCTGGCCCTGCCAAAACTGTGTGCAAGATAATCCCCGAGTTGAATGGAGAGTTCACTGATTGGGCTTTCCAAGTCCCACTCCTGGGGTGGAAAGCGTGTTGAGAATGTGCTTTGCCATCTGGAGAAAGATGCCAAATATAATGACATCAAGGAGGCAATGAAGCAAGCATCGAGGGCCGCTGGAAGAGCATCCTGGGCTACATTCAGGACCGGTTGGTTGCCTTTATGACAACCACTATCCCACTTTTGATCTGGGGTGGGTATTGCTCTCAATGATCACTTAATCAAGCTGACTTTTTGGTATGACCATAAATCTGGCCATAGCAACTGATTGGGGGGCTCTATCTTATGGTCTGCATGGCCTCTAAGGTGTAAGAGTCCTGGAGCATTCACCCTAGCAAAAGTATGAGAGGGAGAGTGAGGCTCTCGGTCACTGAGGAATCCTTGCCCCAATTCCACCCCAACACATTGAGAACCTTCCTTTCTTTCTATATGGGTCCCATCTAAGACCCATGAAGAAGGAAGAACCTGAGAGTCTTCCCTTGTTGAGTACCATTGGTGCCATCAGTAAAATTTCTACTGTGCCCAGTACAGGTGCAGGTAAGAAAATGAAACACATGGAGACACATGAAATAGACATTATAATCACTGGCATTATAATCCCACACACTACACTGGAAAAAAAGCATGATGGCCTGTAATTTATACATTGATTCAAAGTAATTATTATCAGGAATTTGACACCTTTGTCATTTCACCATGGGAACAGCCCTATAAGTGGGTCTCATATGTCCCTTGAAGGTGGATTTGAATACTGAAGGAAAGTGAACCTATATAAATACATCTATGCTCTTAACACTTTAAAACAAGAATTCACCATGCTCTTTTCCCTTTATTTTAGCCTATTAAGGCTTTATGTGTTATATGTTTGAAATATTTAGCCTATTAAGGCTTTATGTATTATATGTTGGAAATATTTCATAACATATTTAATAAAATTTAAATTCATCATCATTTTAATAAATAGTTTTAGCTACAACTGAAGGACTTTCTGATCATCCCTCGTCCTTAGCAACAGTGCTCTTGGTTTTTACCCTTTTTGGTTCTATTATTTGGTTGTTTTTCCTGAATGGGCTACATAATCTAAACAGATATCTTTTTACCAGGAACACACAGTTTCAGTATTTCCTTAGGCCTCCCAAAGTTGAATGTTCCATAGTAGGTGATTAGAGTAAAAGGATAGTCTAGGTGATGTCCTTAGAATGGGTAACTTTTCTTCAATTAGAAATAAACCAGTTATATATTACTTAACAATCAGCTTAAAACAAAGACCTAGAATACTTCAAGTTCTTATTTCTTCCTATTCATATTTGTAAAAGGCAATGTAACTCTCTAATTGAAGCAATGTTAAAGGGTAGAATTTCATACACAGTGTAAATGTTCTCTCAGGAATGGTGCCATTTCCAGTACAAACGATTCCTGATGTTAGCCTCCAGGATGAGCTGCCGTTTCCCCCAGCACTGTTGACTTTAGCAACAGCAAGTTAGAGCTTCTCAGCATGGTGTATTGATAATAAGCAGCTGCTGCCTTTATCTAAACCATCACTTATATGTGTACCTGCTCAGGAACCATTTAGATGTTAGAAATCAACATTGTGAACAGTAGCCTATCTACAGCGCATATTATAAAGAAATATAGGTTGAGTATCCCTAATCTGAAAATCCGTAATCCAAAATCCAACATCTTTTGAGTGTTGACATGACACTTAACAGAAATACTCATGGGAGTTCTTCACATTTTAGATTTTCAGATTAGGAATGCTAAATGCAAATATCCTGAAATCTGAAAAAATCTGAAATCCAAAAAAATTTGAAAGCCAAAACACTTCTGGTCCCAAACATTTTGAATAAGGGATACTCAATTTGTATGGAGTATGCCTGGCATTAATTCAAGGACAGCAATAATCTTTACCTTCAAAGGATCCTGGCTATCTTCAAATTACTCCAGAAAGTCACTCTGATTTTTCTATCCATAGATATAACAAGAGGGGATGTGGTTAGGTTAAATCTAAATTATAAACTTATATAATTTTCTCAAGACATTGTAATGTATATATCCTGATTCCTGATGGTTTAAAAAAGTTTAATTGGGCAAATTTCCCAATTCACCTAGGCCAATTTCCTTACTCCACACATATTTTACAAAACCAATTCAATCACTTGTATTCTATAAGTGTGCCTAACAAATGGCAAAATTTGTGAGGGTGGCATAAGGAATATCTGTCCAGACTCTTCTTAAAGCTCTGATCATTCTAGTGGTACCCAGGTAAACTTGTGTTTCATCATAAAGATTGAGAAAGTATTTGTCTTAAAAATGCTAATCATAAAAACAAATATTTTTGCCTGTCTCCTCCTACCAACACCATCATCAAAAACCCAAACCCTTAACAAAACAAAAACAACTCTGTAGACTATTTGGATTTTTCTAATATGTCTCACAATTGGTGGGGGACAAGTTTAGTTGAAAAAAGCATAGATATTAAAAGTGAGACTCAGGCTCAGTATATCCTGGAGTAGAGATCTAGCTTCAGAGAGTATCTATTCTTGACTTACCCTGAGACAAGAGAAACGTGAATGCACCTCACTCGTCCGTCCTTCTATGGCAGTGTCTGTTTATGAGGAAGTCTCCTGATGAGGCGAGGTCAGGTCTGCCATTTTGCTGACCAAGAGTCTGATTTTAGGTTCAACATCATTAACATCAAACACCTAATTTTTCAGGCAACTGCCCACTCTCCTTACACATTTGGTCAGAGTTGGGTCATTTCAGGTTAAGCTCCTGTAAAAAGACGGCTGTTCAGGTTTGAGAACCTCCCTATGTAGTGAGCTGTTAGAGCTGGGTCTAACATAATCTAAACAGAGATCTTTTTACCAGGAAAATACAGTTTCACTATTTCCTTAGGCCTCCCACTGAGGGTCACCTCAGTGGGTCTGTCACAGGTTTTTGTTCTTAATAGAATTCAGAAAGGATCTAAGTGGTGATCACTCAAAAGAAATAAGAAAGATTTATTTCTGAAGAGATTAAAGACTCCAAGGAGCCAGGGAGCAGCAACCTCATCTGTCTAGGTTTGGAATGACAGTCACTGGCCTCCTCTCCCATGAACAGTTAGCTGGACTGCAGGAAGGAAACTTGGATTTATGAGGCAGGCTCAAGTGACTCCTGCTCAAGCCCTAATGCAATTGTGCACTTGTCCTAAGGGTCCTTGGTTGAGAAAGCCCAAGGGTCACAGGCTTTCTGTTTGTCTGAATTTGGTTCTCTTTACAAAAGACCAACTCTCCCCGCTTTTCTTATGGAGGCAGGTAAATTAACGTTGAACCAAATGGTGATAAGAACAGCAGATGATTGTCCCCAAACCCTCAGGTCTGAGCTCTTTGTCTCCAAAGGCTGTCTCCAAAGGTTCTATTTCCTCACGCTAGAACAACTGCACACATGTAGGGGGAAGCACCATTTCATGGTGGGATGCTTTGCTACGAGGCAGTCCATGAGCAAACTGAATTACCAGTTAAGATGCTTGGAAGGAAATGGAGAGCTGAGGAAATGCATGAGCATAAAAACTCAATATGAAGGCTAACAAAGTTATGGGAGCCATAATCACAGGATGCAGGGAAGAAAATTCACTTAAAGCAGACGATGCCAGTTTTCAGTGAGGGCACCCTGGATATGTGTCTGCTAATCTAGGGGAACAGCCAAATGGACTCTTCCATTTCTTCACACAACATATGTTTCCATTCTCAGTTTGACATCACAGGCTATTGCTATCCACACTGGAAAAGCCAGTTTCATACTCTTTCCAAACAACTGCCAACACGGTGACAATTAGCAGGTGGCTTCCAACAATGTGTGGCAAACTAGGTCCAAAGTCTAGAGAACTGAGTGCATTATCTTCTTAAACATCCTCAAACTGGCTGTGTCTCTAACAACACCCCCACTTACTCCTCATTGCTCCCTCCCTTTTTTCTGGTTATTGCTTCTCCTCCTTCAAAACTGAAAACAGAGACATCCAGCTGGAAGTCAAAATCAAGACCATTGTGACTGAACTGCTTCCCTCCGTGCTTCCAACCCCCACTCACCCCTCCGTCCCGGTGGTGCACCATCACCACCACTGAGAACCACAGTCTCACATCTCACTGTGTCATAATACTGGCTCCAACTTTAAGATGTAACCTCTCTCCTAGGAAATTTCTCAACCTTCTTCCTTATGTGACAGAGTATCCGAGCCCTGAAGCTCAGGTGGTGGCTTTCATACCTCTGGGATGAACACCACTCAGTCAGACTTACTGAAAGAACAATTCTTTTGACCTTCATGCATAATTCTTCCTGCTGGTAACGCCCTTCTGCCAGTCAAAGGGTTCAGCTGTACTTCTAGTCAGGTCCAAGTGAGAACTTAACGTTATAAGTTCCAGTCCAGAACACTGGTAACCGGACTCTTTGGGCCCTTCTGCCTGGGGACCTCTGGTCTAGTCAGTTCCATGGAAGGCCTCATTTAGGGTAATCATGAAGACATTTACATTTAGAGCTCAACCACAAAAAAGCAACTCAACATCTCCTTAATGGAAAGGTGCTAAAAACTCACGTGACACTGAATTGGAAAAGCTTCCAGCCCATCATCTATGGACATTGTTTCCTTTTCATTTTGTTTGCAATGATGTCTTTCCTCAGAAAGACTGCCTTTCCTCCAATGCCCCAACTTGTGTTTCCCCCAATGTGCCGTCTTTTCTGCTTCCTCCTCCTCTTTGGCAATAGGCTTCATTATAAGCTTTCTCCCAGGTAGGAAAGAACACGCTCTTGTGCCCTGGGGTTAGATGACTCTCCTCCGGAAGAGCTGGTCTTTGAGTAGGAGGGGAGAAGAATCCTGGAGTCCTCTGCCTGACGCCAGTTCACTGCAGGGAGCAGGGCAGCAGGCTGGCCAAGCACAGGAAAAGTGTAGGAGAGAAAGCAGGGAGCCATTGATTTTCCAGTTGGCCAGTGAGTGATTAACTCTGCTCCATTAGGAGGGGAGGTTGATCACACCAACACCTCTCAAACCTTCATGCAACCTCCCCATGACCCTTTTTAATGAGAAAGGCTTAGCTGGAGCCTGTCAGAATCTGCCTTCAGGGCGAACAGGCACATCCCTCCTCTGTGCAATGTCCACTTTCCGTTGTAAGGCTGAGATTCAGCAATGCTGACAATGGAAGTCTCTTTACAGAACCCGTGTTTGATGAAATGTCTTACCAGATTTGAATTAGAGCACATGTTTTGTTTTAAAGATGAAAAGACCAATTCAAAGATGACTTTGTACTTTTTAAAATTTAGCTAACTTCTCAGAAGGAGTGCTTGCTGGAGTATTTAGACTTCTGAGAAACACTGGTTTCCATATGAACACAGAAATCAACCGGAAAGGATGATGATGCATTTCAAACATTCTAGAGTTGCCATAAACAATTTAAATAGGAGTTATAAGTAACTTTTAAGTAAAGTCGGTCCTGTACCCATCTCCTCTGAAAGGCCTCCTCTGACCACTTTACTTAACACGGCATGCCTCTTGTCACGCTCTCCTCATACCCTATTTCTGTTTTTCTTCATACAACTTTATACCTCGCCTGCATTTAGACTACATATTTTTATGTTATCATCCTCATCTTCACCCTGAGTGGATGCTCTGCCTTCATGTGGCCCAGAGTCTGGAACAGTGTCTGTCTAAGTGCTCAAAATTTTTTTGTTGAAAAAAAAATTCATTCTTTTTTTAATGAATGAATGAATGACGCCTGTTGAGATTCAGTGATTACTAAAGGTAATTAATGTTTTCTTTGGGCCGGGAGACCATATTGGCTTCTCCAAATGTCCCAGATATATTGGCTGCCATTAAAAAAATATGGAACGCTCCATGAATTGACATGTCATCCTTGCCGAGGAGCCCTGGTAATCTCTGTATCATTCCAATTTTTAGTATCTGTGCTGCTGAAATGAGCATAGTAGTTAATGTTAATAGCATCATAGTACACAGAGTTGAGAGGCCCTCATCCAACCTCTGCTTCTTACATATGAGAGAACCCAAGTCTCAATCAGTGAAGTGACAATCCATGATCTCAGGGTGAGTTGACAGTTGAGGCAACGCTGAACTCAGGTCTCCCAAAGGGACTACGCTCTCTGCAATTGCAAAAGGCGACTGAGAAGGGGTCCTGTGTGAAGCAACCCAAGAGCCTATGGTCTCCTGGTGGCTTCTAGAAGAAAGTCATTTCTACCTTTGCTGAGTCATATTATCTTCTCTTATTCCTCCACAGGATAAGCTTTCTCCTGCTTTGAGATTTTCTTGGCCTGGGACTCTCTGCCCCAGGGACTCATGAGGCTGGCTCCTCATCCGTCAAGACTTAAGTTCAAGGAAACTGGCACAAAGTCCCCTTCCCCAACCACCTTCTCTAAAGTAGGTTTCTGCTCTTCCCTGATCGTGTCCTAAACAGTAATTGTACAATATTTAATTCCTGTATTGATTACTTGTTACTGTCTGTTTTGCCTACATGTGAACCCCAGAGCAGGATGGAGTCTGTCTTGTACATTGCTTAATCTATACCACTTGACATAATATTTAGCACATAGTAGGCCCTTGCCAAGTGTTTGTTAAATGAATGAACAAATGACTAAATACATTTAAAGGTTGTTGCTCACCAATTATAAGGTTAAGAAAGAGATTTGCCAGGTGCGGTGGCTCACGCCTGTAATCCCAGTGCTTTGGGAGGCCAAGGTGGGCAGATCACTTGAAGTCAGGAGTTCGAGACCAACCTGGCCAACATGGTGAAACCTTGTCTCAACTAAAAATACAAAAATTAGCTGAGCTTGGTGACCTACACCCATAGTCCCAGCTACTCAGGAGGTTGAGGCAGAAGAATCAGAGAATCACCTGAACCCGGGAGGTGGAGCTTGCAGTGAGACAAGTTATTGCACCATTGCACTCCAGCCTGGGTGACAGAGGAAGATTCCATCTCAAAAAAAAAAAAAAAAAAAAAAAGAGAGAGAGAGAGAGAAGAGATCTGGTGCTCTTTCTAAAAAGCAAATAAAAGTTGGTTTCTGGTTGAAAGACTCCTGAGCAGTTCAGGAATGTGTAGAATTTCTATTTTCATCCTGCAAACACCTTGAGAGAACCTTGGCCAAATTTGTTTCCCAACTTTCCATCAGGGGTAATGGGGAGCCATTCCATTAAGATGGAAACAATTCCATTTTAAAAACACCTCTAGGATGCTACTGTAGTACTGTATAGATGTTCTCCATGTATCTTTACCATCCTGAACTGCAATGACCTCTTTACATGAGTGCTTCTGTAGGGGACATCTCTTAAATCACCTTTGTAGAAATAGCCTTTATTTACGTTACCCAATATTTATTTATTGAATTGCTGCCAGATGCTAGGTTCAAGAAGCAAGAAGAAGCCAACTGGGAGGGAATACAGATACAGGAGGCAGAGTGGCTTTTCTAGAGATGATACCTGCACTGAGACTTAGCAGGAGTAAAGGGGGTAGCAGGCAGGAATGGTGAGAGCATGAAAGGCAGAGGAACACCAGGAAAGGAGCACAAAGTAGAATACGTACCTGTTGGATATGTAAGGGATGGTGGGGTGTCTCACCAGAGACAAGAACAGACAGGGGAAAGGGCTAGAGGTAGAAATTGAGGCAGAAGTCTGACTGTGAGAGGCCTTGTAGGTAAGTTTAAGGTGCTTAGACATTACATGATTTTAAAAGTTCATATTTGCATTTGAGATGGATCACTAAATGCTGTGGGGAGGATGGATTTGAGGATATAAGAATAGCTCGAGGGAGATGGATGAGAACATCTACTGCGATAGTGCAAAATAAAGATGATGCAGGCCTAAACGGAGGGAATGTTTCCAGAAATGTTCGGAATATAAAATTACCAGTGTCCAGATGAGGTAAGCCTTTATTAAATGAATAAATGCAACAACCCTGGCTCCCTGGAGAATAAGACTCTTCTTACTACTTTGGAAAGCGTCTCAACCTGAGAAGTGAAGTCCTCATGGACGGAAACTGTTTTACATCTTTGTTTCACATTGCCATGTGTTAAGAGACATCTCCACAGGCAGGCACAGGTACTGTAGGGTGGAACTCTTCTTTATTTGTTATCTTTGTCAAATAAAAAGACAATCTGGATTTAGGTAAGGAGAGACGTTGTTCGAAAGGATTCTTGCATGAAGGGAGTGGGGGCACTATATGACACGGAGACCAAGAGATCTGCAAGTGTCTCAAGTGTAAAGGAAGAATGGGTTTTTCTATTACTTAGAGAAGAATGAACAAGGCTCAGGAGAACTGGATGTGGGGAAGTGAAACGGAAGGTGAGGGTGGGTCAGGATAGTAAAACCACGTGTACCCTGATGTCAGCCTATTCTCAGAAGGGGCTGTGTGGTGAGGGTGGGTCAAAGTTCAGGGGTCTATAGATGGCAACAAGCTTAGTTTGGTCAAGTCAAGGTGGCAGGTATTTTGTCCAGACTGAGAGGGGGACAGAGTTCAGCTAATCATTTTGAGCCAAAGAATGGGAATTTGGAATCCGTGTCTGGCCTTGTCACTAATAAACAAGGGAGGCATCTGTGGGTCTTATCTAAGCCACAGGGAGAAGGGGGGTTCCTTGTAGTAAATCCTTTCCTGGAACACAAAAAAGGGTGGGAGGATTATCTTCATGGTTTCTGTTTTCTAGCAGCATAGAGAGCTCAAGTAAAATTCAACAAGGCCATTTTTCTTCCTCTCATTTTTAAGCCAGGAGATCTTTCTCTTGAGGATATTCTCTAATCAGTTTTTCATTTGCAGGAGAAAATTTGAATATAAAAGGACTTTGGTGCAAAAAGATTTTTTTTTTAATTTTTATTTTTTTGAGACGGGGCCTTGCTCTGTTTTCCAGGCTGGAGTACAGTGGCATGAAAATGGCTCACCGCAGCTTCAACCTTCTGTGCTCAGGTGGTCCTCCCACCTCAGTCCCTGAGTAACTGGGCCCACAGGCACATGCCACCACGCCTAATTTTGTAATTCTTTGTTGAGATAGGGACTCACTTTGTTGCCCAGGCTGGTCTCAAACTCCTGGTCTCAAGTAATCCTCCCACCTCAGCCTCCCAAGGTGCTGGGATTACAGGAATGAGCCACTATGCCCGGCGAGGTGCAAATAATTTAAAGTAAGCTCTGACACTCTGACATTAGCAAACTCCTTCAGGTTTTCAAACCATCAGCAACTTTTTTTTTTTTTTTTTTTTTTTTGAGACAGAGTCTCGCTCTGTCACCCAGGCTGGAGTGCAGTGGCACGATCTCTGCTCACTGCTACCTCTGCCTCCTGGGTTCGATCCATTCTCCTGCCTCAGCAACTCTTATGTTTTAAGGGAAAGTTAAAGAAAAGCCTCCAGGAACTTTCTGAGAGACTGATGCTAGCCAAGGCCAGGACTATCTAGCACAGAGGAGAACACAAACTTCTTTTTAAAATGAAAAGGGGGAAAAAAAGAGAGATAAAGTCTTTGGCAAATGTTTAAATCCTGCTCTCATTGGCCCCATATATCTTACAGTGACTAGTTATACAATTGTTTTGGAGGTAAATTTATGCTCTCGGTTAACTCCCCTTAAAGAAAGCCTCACGCCAAGATTTTGGACACGTATGTGACTGTGGACCACAGTCACCACTTGGTGACAGTCATGGAATTGTACATGCAGGGCCGAACTGGCGCCCTTGGCACATCTCATATGAACACATAGTTATTCAGTGAAGACACAAGTGCAAGTAGGGCAGCCGTGGACTGGCAAGGTGACTTGGGAGACCACTGCTGCCTCCTCCCAGCATTTCCCTGACTAGTCAGTCTCATTACCCATTTCTCTGAAATTTCCTAAGGAGTACATTTGCTCATTCATGAACATTCTCTGTATCTCTACCGCCTACAGTCCAGCCTTTTGGGCCCTTCCCAAAACTCTTCATTTCCTCCTGTCAAAAGACAAAATTATAACAAATTTAGCTTAAAGATTTTTTTTTAAATCTTTTTTCTTCCCAGTGCTCAGTGCAGCTGGGATCCTTTGAAAACCTTAATTGGCTTCATTTGCGATTCTAGAATTGGGCAACACTTCATTCCATGAAATAGAAGGAGTGTTCCAACGGGTTCAGCAGAGGAGGCTGGTTTTACAGACAGGGAAGGGCTGAGGAAAGCCAAAACAGGGAACAAAAAGCAGTTTGGTAGTTTTGAAGTTACCTTCCTTGAAAGGTGGGAATAGGGAAATAGAACAATAGAAAAATGACTGATTAGTTGACATCAGGTTGCTTTTTTTATAAGGATTAAAACAGAGGGAAATTAATTATCTTGCCCATTGAAACCGGCCTTTATGGCTATTCTCTCTCTCAACCTCCTGATTTCTCAGAAGGTCAGATCAACAGATGAGTCTCGATTTGGTGATGTGGAACTTTAGCATGAGTGACTCCATTTGGTTTGATCTGTTGGGCCAAACCAATAGCTTCCTATAAATGTTATGTAACACTCCAAAGAGATCATTTATTTTAGGCCTAACAGTACCATGAAGTAAAAAGAGAGCTGGCTTGAGAATGAGCTCTGATGTTATTCATGTCTCACCTTCAGTTTCATCATACATAAATGTAGATATTAATGCTTTGCAAAATTAATGTTAGACTTAGTTAAGAATATATTTGGGCTGAGTGCAGTGGCTCATGGCTATAATCTCAGCGCTTTGGGAGGCCAAGGCGGGAGGACTGCTGTAGCCTAGGAGTGAGAGACCAGCCTTGGCAACAAAGTGAGGCCTTGTGATATGGTTTGACCCCTTTGTCCTCATTCAAATCTCATCTTGGATGGTAATTCCTATAATCCACACAAGCGGAAGGTGGGCCCAGGTGGGAAGTAATCGGATCACAGGGGCAGTTTCCCGCATGCTGCTCTCATGATAGTGAGTTCTCATGAGATCCGATGGTTTTATAAGGCAGTTTTCCCTGCTCTTGCTTCCTCTCTTTCACCTGCCACCATGTAAGGCATGCCTCTTCCCTTCCCACCATGATTGTGAGTTTCCTGGGGCCTTCCCAGCCATGCAGAACTGTGGGTCAATTGAACCTCCTTTGTTTATAAATTACCCAGTCTTGGGTAGTATCTTCATAGCAGTGTTAAAATGGACTAATACAGTAAATTGGTACCAAAGTAGTGAGGCACTGCTACAGAGATACTTGGAAATGTGGAAGTGACTTTGGAACTGGATAATGGGCAACGGCTGGAACTGTTTGGAGGGCTCAGAAGATGACAGGCAGATGAAGGAAAATTTGGAACTTCGCAGAGAGTTGTTGAATGGTTTTGACCAGAATGCTGATAGTAATATGGACAATGAAGTTCAGGCTGAGGTGGTTCCTATGGAGATGAGGAATATCCTGGTAACTGGAGCATAGGTCACTCTTGCTATGCTTTAAACAAAGAGACTGGTGGCATTTTGCCCCTGCCCAAGAGATCTGTGGAACTTTGAACATGAGAGAGATTATCTGAAATTGGAACTTACATTTAAAAGGGAAGCAGAGCATAAAAGTTTGGAAAATTTGTAGCCTGATGATGCCATAGGAAAGGAAAACCCATTTTCTGGGGAAAAATTCAAGCTGGCTGCAGAAATTTGCACAAGTAACAAGAAGTCAAATTCTGATTGCCAAGACAACAGGGAAAATGCCTCTAGGGCATGTCAGAGATCTGGGCCACCCATCACAGGTCCAGAGGCCTAGGAGAAAAAAATGGTTTAGTGGGCAGGATCCAAGGCCTCCCTGCTCTATGCAACCTCAGGACTTGGTGCCCTGTGTCCCAGCTGCTTCAGCTCCAGCTGTGGCTAAAGGGGGCCAAGGTACAGTTCAGGCCACTGCTTCAGAGGGTGCAAACCCCAAGCCTTGGTGGCTTCCACGTGGTGTTGGGCCCGTGGGTACACAGAAGTCAAGAACTGCGGTTTGGGAACAGCCATCTAGATTTTAGAGTCTGTATGGAACCACCTGGATGTCCAGGCAGAAATTTGCTGCAGGGGTGGAGGCCTCATGGAGAACCTCTGTTAGGGCCATGGGGAAAGGAAATGTGGGGCTGGAGCCTTCACACAGAGTCCCCACTGGGGCACTGCCTAGTGAGTCTAGGAGAAGAGAGCTACTGTCCTCCAGGCCCCAGAATGGTAGATCCACTGACAGCTTGCATTGTGTGTCTGAAAAAGCCACAGGCACTCAATGCCAGCACATGAAGGAGCTGCCCAAGGCTATGGGAGTGCACTCTTGCAATGTGAGCAATGGAGTCAAAGGAGATCATTTTGAAGCTTTTAAGATTTAATGATTGCCCTGCTGGATTTTAGACTTGCATGAGGTCTGTAGCCCCTTTGTTTTGGCCAATTTCTCCCATTTGGAATGAATGTATTTACCCAATGCCTGTATCCTCATTGTATCTTGGAAGGAAGTAACTTGTTTTTGATTTTACCGGTTGATAGGTGGAAGGGACTTGCCTTGTCTCAGATGAGACTTTGGACTGTGGATTTTTTTTATTAATACTGAAATGAGTTAAGACTTTGGGGGACTGTTGGGAAGGCATGATTGTGTGTTGAAATGGGAGGATGTGAGATTTGGGAGGGGCCGGGGCAGAATAATATGGTTTAGCTCTGTGTCCCCACTCAACTCTCATCGCAAATGGTAACCCCCATAATCTGCACCTGTTGAGGGAAGGACCAGGTGGGAAGTGATTGGATCATGGGGGAGGTTCCCCCCTTGCTGTTCTTGTGATAGTGAGTTCTCATGAGATCTGATGGTTTTATAAGGCAGTTTCCTCTGCTCTTGCTCACTCTCTCTTGCCTGCTACCATGTAAGATGTGCCTACTTCCCCTTCTGCCATGATTATGAGTTTTGCCTCCCCAGTCATGCAGAACTGTGTGTCAATTGAACGTCCTTTGTTTATAAATTACCCAGCCTCAGGTAGTATCTTTATAGCAGTGTGAAAACAAACCCTGTCTCTACAAAAAATTAAAAACTTAGCCAGGCATGGTAGTGCCTATCTGTAGTCCCAGCTGCTCAGGAAGCTGAGGCAGGGGGATTTCTTGAGTTCAGGAGTTTGAGGCTGCAGTGAGCTATGATCACAGCACTGCACTCCAGCCTGGGTGACAGAGTGAGACTCCATCTCAAAAAAAAAAAAAAAAAATACATTTGGAAGTGCTGCCATCTTAAACATTATTTTTAGAAATAATAACTGACTCATGGTTTCTAGGGGTGAAGAGCTGGCATGAGACAATTATTACTGGAGTACAATCATATCATCTTACTGGGCAAGCACATTAAAATCTTCTTTTACATGTTTTACAGACTTAGTGGCACACCCAGACACAGTTTAGGAAGAAGATGTTGCTATAGATAACTAATATTCGAATTATGCTCGGGGTTACAAGACCCCCAAACCAAAAAACTACAAGTGGAGATGTAGGCTTGATGAATCTATAAGAATAAAAGACTCAGAAGCTGTTTTATGAGATGCCTTTAAAAAGGTTACTATGAGCCGGGCACGGTGGCTCAAGCCTGTAATCCCAGCACTTTGGGAGGCTGAGACGGGCGGATCACGAGGTCAGGAGATCGAGACCATCCTGGCTAATCCGGTGAAACCCCCTCTCTACTAAAAAAAAATACAAAAAAACTAGCCGAGCGAGGTGGCGGGCGCCTGTAGTCCCAGCTACCCGGGAGGTGGAGTTTGCAGTGAGCTGAGATCCGGCCACTGCACTCTAGCCTGGGCGACACAGTGAGACTCTCTCTCAAAAAAAAAAAAAAAAAGGTTACTAAGGCTCATGCCTGTCTTCCCACTCATATCAACCTCTACTGTTCAAATGCACATAACTGCTGGGTGCAGTGGCTCATCACTGTAATCCCAGGACTTTGGGAGGCCAAGATGAAAGGATTGCTTAAGCCCAGGAGTTAGAGACCAGCCTGGGTAACATAGTGAGACCTTGCCTTAAAAAAAGCAAACAACAACAAAAAAAAAATATTAGCCAGGTGTGTTGGCTGATGCCTGTGGTCCCAGCTACTTGGTAGACTGAGGTTGGAGGATCACTTAACTCCAGGAAGTCTAGGCTTGAGTGAGCTGTGATTGTACCACCACACTCCAGCCTGGGCAACAGACCAAGACTCTGTCTCAAAAAGAACTCAAAACAATAAGTGTATATAATCTTGGAATTTTGGGTTGCAAAGGCTGGTAAATGTCCAAGTGACCCCATAAGAGTATTTGTCATTGCCTGGGTTTTGATGTGAGTGCCTGTTCCCCTTAGCTTTTAGGATGATCTCACTCGGAAAACCCCTGTTCCACTTACCAAGTATATTTCCTGAACCAGGGTCCATCCCATGCACGGTTCTTTATATTTTAATCTTAAAGATGACATACTAAAAAGGTTCTAGGTGGTTTTGAATATCCTATAAAAACTTATAAAAATATGTTTCTCATGAATGTAGAAACTTACTCAAAATTAACATCCGCAAGGGCTAGATATAGATGAGCACACCCTTAAATGCATCCTTTTAGGTAGCTGAAATGTTTTAAACAAAGGCACCTGGTTTTCTGCAATTCTGGCTTTCACAGAGTTTTATTTTTTATTTTATTTCTTTCTTTTTGAGACAGAGTTTTGCTCTTGTTGCCCAGGCTGGAGTGCAATGGCATGATCTTGGCTCACTACAACCTTCGCCTCCCAGGTTCAAGTGATTCTCCTGCCTCAGCCTTCTGAGTAGCTGGGATTATAGGCATGCGCCACCATGCCCGGGTAATTTTGTACTTTTAGTAGAGATGGGGTTTGTCCATGTTGGTCAGGCTGGTCTTGAACCCCTGACCTCAGATGATCCACCTGCTTCGGCCTCCCAAAGTGCTGGGATTACAGGTGTGAGCCACCACACCCAGCCAACAGAGTTTTAATAATTTAATCCTTTTGGTATTAAAGACACGCCCTTTTGATTGCCCTGTAGGACCATCCTATGTAGATTAGAAGACCTTTTTGTTTGTTTTTAAAGCTCAGTCTCTAACATACATTCTAAAAGCTTTCTATGGTATAAATTTAGGTTTAAATTTCTAATTTCAGCCTCCAAAAAGACAAAGGCCTGAAACAACCTTTAGCTTATTTAAAATGTTTACTGAAGTCAATGAGCCCTGATCTTTTTTTTTCTTAATACATTCTAATTAACAGCCAACATAGAGTCCTTGCTGGCTACAGAAGAAATGGAGACTTTCAGGCCATCATCTTGTGTCTATTCCTTCACGCTAAATACTTTTTTCCAGTTACGTAGACAAACGTTGAAAACTGTTCAACTTCTATTTATTTTGCAGAATTTGTTTAAGAAACCCTTGAGGGCTGGCTTGGATGGGCTCATCCTACTGGCAGTCGTGCTACAGGTGTGCAATTACTTGTAGAATTTGTAGTAAATGCAAGGTTTAATGTTCTCCTTTGTCTAGATCCTCAATTATGGCCTAATAAAATAAATCAGCTCTCTTATTTTACCCATTTAGCCTTTGTTTGTTTCACCAGTGTTAATTTAAAAGGAAGCAAGCTTACTGCTGCTCACAACTTGCTCATTTCCAAGTTACAGTTTTTTTGGAAAACCTTCAGAATGTCATTCCCCAACCCCCAGGGTCAAATTGCTATGTATTCAAAAAGCATTTTCAAATTGAACAAAACATTTTTCCCCCTCTCTGATTTCAGTGTCTGTGAATGCCAGAAGAAATTTAATTTTAAAAGGAACAAAAACCTAACATCTGTTTCTAGTTAAATCTGAGTATATGCAATGCAAACAATGAATTTATATGTGTGTCTATGTTCGTACACACACACACACACACACACACCCCCCGAAGCTGAGAGTAAGACTTGTATGTTTGATGTTCTTTATGCCTTTTTGCCTGGACTAGGGGAGCCCTGAACTCACATGGAATTCCATACCCTTTGGGCTTTTATTTGTAAGGCCACATGATTCCTAGTGACTCAAACTTAGGATAGGTTCAACCAGTATCTCCATAAGCAGCAGTCCCCAGCCTATTTAGCACTAAGGACCAGTTTTGTGGAAGACAGTTTTTCTGCAGATAGGGGCTGGGGGAAGATGCTTTTAGGATAAAACTGTTCCACCTCAGATCATCAGACATCAGTTAGAGTCTCATAAGGAGTGCACAGCCTTGATCCCTTGCATGCACAGTTCTCAATAGGGTCCGTGCTCCTATGAGAATCTAATACCGCTCCTGATTTGACAGGAGATGGAGCTCAGGCAGTAATGCTCGCTCACCCACTGCTCACCTCCTGCTGTGTGACCCGGTTCCTAACAGGCTACGGTACCAGTCCATGGCCCAGGGTTAGGGGACCCCTGTCCCTAAGGACCCCTCTCACAGAGGATCATTAACAATTGTGTCCTCTCCCTATCATGGGGGACCACAAGAAAATTGGTAGAAACCAACCCTGTCAGTTGCGTGGAGGTCACCCAGGAGAGATTTTACAGGGTGCAAGGTAAATGCAACTGATAGCAATAATTTAAGCACACATTTAGAATGACCCTGTAAGGCAGATGCACCTGAATGCGTGTTCTGAGCTAGGGAATTCAGGAGTGGCCAATGTGCAGATTAGTTTATTCTCTATGACAAACATCTGAGCCGCCCTCCTGTCCCGTGGAGAATGGGTTGTACAGAGGATAGAGGCCCTGAATAGTGTTAAATGAAGGTTGCCCAGCGGAGCTCTTCTTTATTGGTGGGAGGGAGGTGGGTGTTAAGTGAAATGCTGTATAAACTGTACGCTATTTGCAAGTGGTTGCAGATTTTCTGTCCAGCCCACCACCACTGGGTTGCGAGGTTACGTTGTCCAGCCTGCCACCACTGGACTGGAGGAATATGTTGCCAGCGCACTGCCGCTGGACTCTCTCTCCTAGGCAAGCCCCTAATAAAATCCCATGTCTTGTTTGCTCACTCTGGGTTTCTTCTTTGGTCTCTTGAACCTGGTGTCTTCTCTATAGAGGTTAACAGGGGTTTGGCACAACATACGGCAGATGCATGGTTGAAGCCATGGCATATGATGAAAAAGACTAAATATCCTATAAGATGCATCACCACCAGTATTTTTATCATCATAAAACTTTCCAAATGAGAGGGTCCCTGTGATCATTTTGTTCAACTTCACGTTTCACAGATGGTTGAACTGAGGCCCAGAGAAACGTCAATTTCTTAGTTATTAGTAAAGGCTGAACTACAATTCATTGAACACTTGTAACATTCAGTGGGCTCTGAGCGCATCCCAGCCTGGCTATGTCCTCCTGGCGGGTTTCTCATTCTACCTTACTAGAAAAACATGGGCTAGGTAAAATAAATAGAGGCTGAGCAATTTTCACTTGGATTATAAACCAGGTCTCCTAATTCTTAAGAGGAACAAACCATCCTTAGATTCAATTATTCCTTTTCGGTGAAAAGACTCATGAGTCTTCTCCAATGTCCATCCCGTTTCTCACGCATTCATCATGAGCGCTAAGTCATTTCTAATCTTACATCAAACCACTTATCCTAAGCACGATAAAAACTGCATGCTGCGATCAAACACAACAAAGGACAGACAGATAGATGGAAGGAAAAGGTGAATTACTCTCAAATCAACAAACAGTAGGATTTAAGAAAAAAATTTGTATTTTTTGGTTTTTTTTTTTTTTTTTTTTTTTGAGACGGAGTCTCGCAGTCTCGCTCTGTCGCCCAGGCTAGAGTGCAGTGGCCGGATCTCAGCTCACTGCAAGCTCCGCCTCCCCGGTTCATGCCATTCTCCTGCCTCAGCCTCCCGAGTAGCTGGGACTACAGGCACCCGCCACCTTGCTCGGCTAGTTTTTTGTATTTTTTAGTAGAGACGGGTTTTCACCGTGTTAGCCAGGATGGTCTCGATCTCCTGACCTCGTGATCCGCCTGTCTCGGCCTCCCAAAGTGCTGGGATTACAGGTGTGAGCCACCGCGCCCGGCCTTAAGAAAAAAATGTGTAATGTTTAAAAATTTAAAATGTTTAATGTGGCTTACTACTTGCAAAATGAAAAATGAAATTTATTGGAATATGTTTAATACAGACAAAAAAAGCCTTACTATACACCATAATGAAGGGAAAAGGTTAGGGCAGAGCACAGAAGTTCATGGCCAGGATTCTGGAATCAGATAGTTACTGTTTCGAATCCAGGATCTACATCTCTGGCCATGTCAGCTTGGCTGGCCTTCTTACATTGTTTCCTCACCTTAAAATGAGAGTCACAATAGTAGTGTCTACACTTCACTAAAGAATATTTATAAAGGCCACAGCCCCGCATCTAGCACATAGTCAGGACTTGTAAATGATGGCCCTTGCCACACAGAGAGTGAATATCTTGAAAGCTGGCAAATAGTCTGTACTCATTGAAGGAATAGCCAAACTATGGCCACACAGACACATGTGGCTCATGTTTACAAATTCTATAATGTTATTTATTCCTAAGCAGTCATATTGTGGCTCTTTGCAAATTATTTATTCAAGACCCTTTATTCCACCTCACAGAGGATGGAATAATAACAAAAATGATAACGAAGATGATAATAATAATAAAAACAAGGGTAGGCAAGCAAGGAGACCACTGGGGCCAGGGCCTCAGGCACCAGGAGATGGTCAGGAATGCTGGGGGAGGGCAGATGTCCAGAGAGAGGGGCTGGCACCCACGGAGTCAAATTCAGAAAGCCTCAGTTTCCCAGAGGTAGCCTCCGCTGACTAAGGCCCAGCTTCCGCATAGCAAACACAGCACCTCCCTGCCACTGTACAACCCATCGAGGCCACTACACCAAAAGAGCCTGATAGGCATCTGTGGCAGCCAAACCCACAAGAGAGGAATGGAGGTCAAGGCCATTTCCCTGAGACTGGGCCCTCTAACTAGCCAGGGCTCCCTGGGAAGCCCCACCGTGTGCTGGTGAAAGGAGAGGGAAGAGAAGCGGTAAAGCAGTTAAGTTAAAGACTGCATTTGTTTTGCAGTTCTCAAGCTTTCAGAAAAATCCCAGAGGCCAATATAAACTGTGGCCTCTTCAGCTGTGAACAGATAGAGCACTTAACCAAGGAAAGCTTCTCCTTCCCCTTCCCAGCACGGGGAACATTTCCTAATCCTCAAATGCGACGGGAGAGCTGGTGAGGAGCTGGAGGTTCCTTGTCACTCACATGGGAGCTGGACAGGCATGGGGTGTGGGGAAGATGAAGGCAGGCAGAGGCAAGGAGCCTGGGAAATTGGTGTGGGGCGAGGAATTGACAAGAAAAATACCCAGTCCCCTTAGGTCAAATCCCTAGCTCCCAACAGGGACAAAGGGCCCGCTCTTTCCCCCACTCCTTCTTTTCTACTTGGCTGCTTTGCAGAATAGGATAAGGAAGTAGAACATGAGCCAGGAATGACAAGCCCACAGGATCTGCAGGCAGCCCTCTGCAGGCCTCCAGCTCTGAAACGAAAGTACCAAAGTCCTTCTCCGCCCTGCTAGGTCCCTGTGATGCTCTGGCCTTTTGAGTACGTGTGAAAAATCTGGGACACATAGTCTGACAAATGCAGCGGACGGAAGGGGATGCACCAGGACCAAGGCACGGAGAACTGGAAGAAAAATATCTAGAAAATCTGACATATGGCTGCTGTAGATACAGGCACTTGCAAATGAGACTGTGACGCTAAACAGAGCCTTTCCAACCAAATAGGCAAAGCACATTTCTGAATAACTGGACTGGGGAGAAGAGTAAAGTTTCGCCATCTAAGGCAACATGGTGCAGTGGAAAAGAAAGGATGGGGTTTAGAGACAGCGCCAAGAATGAACACTACCTATTCTATTTACTGGTTGTGTCCCTTAGAGCAAGCTACTTCATCTCTTTGGACTTCAGTCGTACTCATCTGTAACACGAGGTTCTCGTGTGTAAAGTACTCGTACATGTAGCAGAGGGGCAATAAACATGAGAACCATATCCATTCAAGATGGCAGCTTTGCAAATGGAATTGACTGGTTTAAAAAAGAGAAAAAATTAAGATTGTGTTTGAAAGTTTTATCTGAAAGGCCTCCATCGTGTACAAATTGGTTCATTATCTTTCCTCTTGTTTTACAAACGAGTAGGGGAGAACCTGGAACAAAATCTAGTCTGGAATGATGCCTTTGTAAAAAAGTCTCTACAGGGACCAATTTGCCTGCAGGCAGTGGAGGAGGAATCAGGTTTAGCCACAGCAAGAGAGAAACGGAGTTCCTTACCCTCTGCCTTATCAGGATGCTCCTTGGTTTGGGGTCTAAATGTAACTTGGCAATGACTATTTGTTTTTTCTCGGTAAGACATTAATAGCTAGCAGAAGACCAAAAGGAGGGAAGAAGGATTAACTCCACAATAAAACTCTGTATGAAGTGTTTAGTTCTTTGCATCATTTTAGCAGACCCAACTCAATTTCATCTTTAAACATTTCCTGCCTCCAGGATCCTGATGATCCAAACAATTTTCTACCTGACAAAGCTTTAAATCCATCACCCATTCACACGATACAGTAAATGAAGCATCAGAAATGGTACCAGGGGCGAGGGGAACAATGGGCTCTATCTGGGACAGCAACAATTCTACTCCACCAACAGCACTGCAGTCTTAGCGGTTATGGGGAAGGGGCAGCAGGAAGGAAGGAGAGAGGGAGGGAAGAATGTGGGCACATTTTCCAGTCATCATCATAAAAAGAGAATCATTTTTCTGGTAATGATGATTGATAATTAGAGAGATCTAAATGTATTTGTTCACCACAAGTGCAGCTTTAAGGGCTTTTTTTTTTTTTTTTTTAATCTACACTAAAACCAAAACTTTTCCTTATTGTGTTTCAAAACCAAACCAATGCAGTTTTTATAATAAACCCCCTAGAGGCGTTTACTTAATATTTAACTAAGGCTAAATTACAGATTCCACTTCAGAGGGACTAGGCAGAATCTCTGACGCCTAATTCTATTCCACTCAATACAAGTTAGTGAGGGTGACAATCTGGCCATTGTTGAATACTTTTAAAGACTCATTAATCTCAAGCAAGAACCAACTTAACAAGCAGGGCAGTCTTTTGAAGTGAAGGGGTAGTGATTTAAACCGAGGATTAAGAGATAATCACATTTAAAGTCCTCTTTTGGCACTAAGATTGACCCCAGTCTAGGGATTGTGAATTATAGGGATGGGACAGGCTTTTTTCCTCTTGTCTTTAACCAGGTGACAGACTCCCTTATGAGACAGCCAGATGGCAGCCTGCCCACATCCCAAAACACACTAGTCCATTTTGACACACTATCACAAAACGTTTACCCATTAACCAATTTATGACTGTTGCATAAAATAATACCCTAAACTCTATAGCAATTAAACGCTATCTAGATAGTATGTCCAATTTAAATGTAAATTTTCAGTGTAGTTTTTACTGTAAGTATCAGCTAGCTAGCTGCTAATCATCAGAATGTGTAAGATAGGGAAAACCCACCATTTTAAACTTGAGCTCTTTAACATAACTTGTCTTAGAAGGATAGGAACAGAAGAACCTGCTAAGAGCAATCTTCGACTTTTAAGGCTTCCTTACCATCAAGACTTTGGCTCTACAAAAAAATGGAAATTTATATTTGCCAAGTAATTACACATTTGTCCTTTAAAGCATTCTTCAGTCGTGTTGAATACAAAACAGCAAGCAAGCTAACAATTATTTAGCAATGGATTTGATATCCTTTTCAAGCATACTGTCTCATACTGAGGCGATTCAGAACACAAGACAAAGTAGGTAAAGTCACATTAGCATTCAGTCTGCACAAGAGATGAAATACCTTCTATTCTACTTTTTTTGAAGGTTGTTCCACCCAACTTTCCTTCTTTTCTGTTTTCCTCTATACCATGGATGAACTTCTTTAAGTGTCACATAGCAAACATATAATGAAGAGTCATAACATCCCAAGCCTCCAAGGATCCTCTAGCTGAGTCCTTTCACTTTGAAGCTAGGAAATCTGCAGGGCAGAATCTCCAAGTTCCTTGAACAAGGTTTCACTGCTAGGATTGCAGTCCAGGTCTCCTGATGTTCCAGAACCTGGCCCATGGCTCTGTGGCCCTAGTTAATTGTCCATCCGTGCCCAATTCAGCTGTTTGGACCAAGTACAGCCAATCTATGCATTGGTCAGAGATGGATGGATTTTTGCTACCAGACTACACCAGGGGCTGTGTCTGGTTATCTTGAAAATCTGAACTGAAAGACAGTTGAGGGGCCAATGGTGGCCCATGCCTATAATTCCAGCACTTTGGGAGGCCAAGGTGGAAGGATTGCTTGAGGTCAAGAGTTCAAGACCAGTCTGGTCAACATAATGAGAACCCAACTAAGCCAGGTGTGCTGCTACATGCCTGTAGCTCCAGCTACTTGGGAGGCTGAGGTGGGAGGATCACTTGAGCCAAGGAGTTTGAGGCTGCAGTGAGCTATGATTGTGCCACTATACTCAAGCCTAGGTACAAGAGGAAGACCCTGTCTCCAATCGATCGATCAATCAATCAAATAAAAGACAGTTGAGAAAGTTAGCAGCCAACAGCAGGAGATAAAGAAAAAGATATCAGGAAAATCACAGTTGAATTATAACAGACAACCAAACTGTTCACTAGCATTTGTTCCTGTGAGCTTCTGGTTCTTAGATTTTCCATCACCTTACAACAAATTCCTACTTTCCTGAGCTAGTTTGAGTGGGTCTCTGTTTCTGGAAGCTAAGAAACATTACTTGTGTTACATCAGCCTGGTGCTCCTTTCATGGTATTGTAGGACCAGAACCTTCTGATGAAACCTCAAAGCTGCTGGTGAAGTAGAAGCAGCCCCACCCTCTTCTCACACAGATACTCCTTGCTTCCAATCTGGGAGATGATCAAAAGCCAATAATTATTAGAAGAGAGACTAACCCTGTCTGGAAACTGTTAGGGACAATCAGAGCTTCAACATAATCAGAAAAGCCATAGTAACAGTTCGGTTACTATAACACTTACTTAAAAATAACCGTGCTATGTTAGAATGGTGGGAAATATGTCTTTTGATGTTAGGTGAAAAAATAAATCTTACAAATGGGGGAAAAAAAGCAAGAAGAAACTCAGAAACAAATTTTAACTTTGTTGGAGTTCAGGCAGTGTGTACCAGGTTTTCTGAGGTCTGGTCATCTGCCGAGTAACTTCTTTTATGCCAGGGAAACTATACACCAGAAACATTAAGTGCCTGAGGACAGGAGTCCCAAATTAAATGGCCTTTAAAGGACCAGGGAGGTCATAAAGGGTAAGACAATAGAGAGTGGTGAGGTCTGTGACTAAAGTGAGCACTCAGTATAAAAGCATTCAAATTCCATTTTAAAGGATTTTCCTAGGTCACTATGGATGATGCCACAGAATTAAATACCACTTCTCAAAGTCTTGAACAGAATTCTAAACATCTTACATATAAAGATACACTGCCTCTGAGACACAGAAAATTCAGTATCATTCTATGTTAACAACTGGTGGAAATCAATAAAAAAATGAAAGCCCATTTAAAAAAAATACTCACAAGGCAGACTGACAATTCATACAAGTTAATACAAATGATTAATAAAAGTATGAAAAATGTTTTCATCTTCACTAATCATATATGAACTGGAAGTTAACTGAGATACCATTTTTCTTTTTTTTTTTTTTCAATTTTTATTTTAAGGTCAGGGTACATGTGCAGGATGTGCAGGTTTGTTACATAGGTAGACATGTGCTATTGTGGTTTGTTGCACAGATCATCCCATCACCTAGGTATTAAGCCCCATGTCCATTAGCTATTCTTCCTGATGCTCTCCCTCCTCCCAACCCCCCAGCAGATGCCCAGTGTGTGTTGTTCCTCCTCGTGTGTCCATGTGTTCTCATCAATCAGTTGCACTTATAAGTGAGAACATGCGGTTTGCTTTTCTGTTCCTGTGATTGTTTGCTGAGGATAATGGTTTCCAACTCCATCCATGCCCTGGCAAAGGACATGATCTCATTCCTTTTTGTGGCTGCATATGTACCACATTTTCTTTATCCGTTCTATTATTGATGGGCATTTAGGTTAATTCCATGACTTTGCTATTGTGAATAGTGCTGCAATGAATACATGCATGGAAATACCATTTTTCTTTGGTTAAATTAGCAATGATTTAAAAATGAGAACACAGAAAGTTCAGGAAAAGGAGTCAGAATGAGTACTCTCACATAGATGATAAGCAGGTACTGACACTAGATACTTCTGAGAAAATAATTGAGCAACATGTATCACTAGCCTTGACAATTCTATCAATTTCATGAGTCAGGAAAAGGTTTGTTCTCTTAGAAACAGGCTTATGATTTCCTAGTGGATAACATAACTTCATTTTGGTTGGTCAAGACAAAGCTCAAATATGAATCTGCGGCTCACCTTTGAACCAGCATGCCACATTTCACTTTAGTCTGGACTTTCATCTTCTATTGTATCTGTGCTCCCTTTACTTTCAATTTTTATCTGTTTATCTCATTTTTTTCTACATCTCATTATGAATGCCATGACGTATCCGTGGAAAGAAATATCTGTGTAAAATATCACAAGAACAGAGAAAATGAGGCTTCCAAACTCCCAGGATCAGTGGTGGCATCAATGTTTGCATTGCTATTTCACAAAATGAGGAGTTTAGCAAAAACGTGAGATTTTGCTTCATGTTACAAAACTAAACACCACCCAAGTTCAATGAAGTTGCCTCTAACCTTTTAAAGCTACAGAAATATAACTTTAAAGCTTTTATTTTTTGTTAGGTCTGTCACCATGCCAGAATGAAAGTGAAGAGATTAGATAATCACGCCATGGGGCAGTGACTCATCTTCTGAAACATCATCCTCAATATCTCTTTATAAGCATCCTAATAAGAAAATCCATTTGCTGTCTTTTTTGACCAAATATCTAAAATTCTTTTGAGCCCAAAGATAGGTTAAAAACCTTGATACAGGATAAAGGAGAGAAGTGGTGAATTGACTGATGTGTTTCAGCTAACCTAACAAAAGCTTATCCCATACTGTGGGGTTTGTTAAGGTTTGTTAACCCATTTATGCTGGAGGTTGCAAATTTTTGTGTGTGAAAAATCAGACCTTGGCGATGACCTTGAGTGGTAGGATATAAATAACTCCCACAAGCTTTGCGTTCCAATAAAGGAACACTAGTCATAAATGGGTTAAGACGGGTAGATAAGAAACAGTTAAGTAGAATACAGGGTTAATAAATGCCATAAGGACAGAAATGCAACACAAACCAAAACAAATATGCGATAGAAGAAAACTATGGGCAAATCATTTTAATGCTTGAAGCCCCAGTTTTAGCATCTTGAAAAAAATATTGTGCTCCTTATGCCACTTAGCTGTGTTCTTCTAAGAAACAACCATGGCAGCTTCCCCTGGGAGACAAGATCTGGGTGCAGGATCAAATCCACCTTGCCGCTTAATCCAGTGTGACCTTGGGCAAGTTATTTAACCTTTCTATATTTCAGTGTCAGGATCTGTAAAGTGAGTTGGTGATAACTATTTCTCAGGATTGCTGGTAGGATTAAGTGAAGTAAAATATGTAAAGCACTCTGACAGTGAATGGCATATATACTAAATGCTCAATATAGGGTATGGCTTATCAATATTTGAAATACTACTATTCCAATTTAGAAAATGATACTGCCCATTGTTATGAAGCTCAAATAAGATAATGAACATAGATGCCTATAAAAGCAACAGAAGATGTACAATACAGGTGAGGACTAATTATGATTGTGAGGAGAGAGAACTCGACACAAGCATAAATTCTGCTGAGCTACTTCAGACAGTGTGAGTTACCCTTAATGTAACAAAATATCTTTAAAAGCAATAAAACCTGTAAGGGCTTCATCCAGTGACAATTCCCAAATTAACATAAAATTTGCCAAGCTTTGGCAATCCTGAACAAAGCTGCCTTCCAATGAGTTTTGGGTGAGATAAGATGTTCAATACAAGACTTCCAGCTCTGTCCCTCATGTAATTAGCAGTTCTTAATCCCTACCCCTTTGAAGAAGCAGCCACTAATTTAGGGATATCCTTTACTGAAGAAAGACTGCCTCAGCAGGAAGTTGATGGTCCTGGCTGGCCCAAGTACCAGAACCTAACCCTTATCCACCCCAGGCTCCCAATCTCGCCCCCACTTAAGGGACTTGCCCTTCCTTTCGTCTACCTTCAACTCTGGAGCCAAACCAAGTATCTCTCATTATTGTCTCTGTAGCCCATCAGAGAGCATCCCTAATCCCAACACGCCCACGTACACACACACACACACACACACAAATACATGCACACACATGCAGATGCACAAACACACGCAAGCACACCTGCACCTCCCTCTCCCCCTCCCTCCCTTCCTTTCTTCCTCTCTCCCCTTGGAATGACCTCCACTCTCATCCCAGGCACTGGCAGGAATGCACACACTACCTTAGCTTCTCACACTGCTTCTCACACTACGTTAGGCTTCTCACACTGCCTTACAGTGACCACACAGAATAACCACAGAACTCTCAGCACAGGGGGACTGGTGAACCAGGTCATGCGCCCATTTTAAAAAGTCAAGAAACAGGTGGCCAAACCTCAGGACGAACTGCAGATTCAGAGGTTATTTCTTCCTTCCTCGGGCAAAGATTTTATTTGCCTCACTCTATGACAAAACTTGTCATTTTGCCTCAAACAGGCACTCTGACGCTTTGAAATGAGGAATACAAAGCATAAAATAACCACCAATAATGGCAAGCAGAGAGTCCCCTAACCACAGCCTTCTGTAGAGTCTAGAGGTCTTCCCAGCTCTCAGGGAAAGTTTGCCACCCTCAGTGGGGGAGATAACTGGCCATGAGTGGATCAAACACATTATAAGATATTCCTGTGTAATGTACTTCTCATCATCTGCCCCACTCAACCATTATTAAGGTTTTGGGATTTAGAACACACACACACACCTGTATACATACACACATATACACACCTATAAACACACATACATATACACACCTATATACATACATTCACACATATATACATACCTACACATATATACACACCTATACACACACATATACACATCTATACACACACACCTATATACATACATTCACACATATATACATACCTACACACATATACACACACGTATACACACATATACACATCTATACACACACACCTATATACATACATTCACACATATATACATACCTACACACATATACACACATACACATCTATACACACACACATATACACACCTATATACATACATTCACACATATATACATACCTACACACATATACACACACGTATACACACATATACACATCTACACACACACCTATATACATACATGCACATAAACACACATATACATACCTATACACACACACCTATATACATATATACACATATATACACACCTATATACATACAAACATATATACACATAACTATATACACACATATACACACCTATACACACATACATACCTATATACATACATACACATATATACACACCTATGTACATAAACATGTATATGCACCTATGCACACACACATATACACACATACACATATATACACACCTATATACGTATATACACACATATACACACCTATATACACACACATATATATATACACACTTATACCTTACACACGCACACACACACAATCTTAGAAAATAAATGACAGTGGGAAAGATACTCAAGCCCATGGGTTTTCAGATCTTAAGAACAGAAGGACCACTCCCATTCTCTCTCTCCTGCCCCCATCCTGCCTGCTCCATGGACACAGAAGTGGCCTCAGAAACGGGGAGGGACAACTGGACTAACGTTCTCTTTATGATTTGCAAGATACCTATGCTTTTGCAGACTCTCACGTTATACTTTTAGACAGAAGCTAGATTTCAAAAAAGGGCTGTGGGGAGACAGGGCTGGGGAGTCCCAGGTGGAGCCAGGGGCTATTGCTCCCTAGTCCCTCTGTCGCCACGTGGTGAAGGGTTTGCGTGGATACTGCACCCTTGTCACCCCTCACCCTGACTCAGGACATTGCTGCTTTATTTCTGTCCCCTGCCCCTGAGAACATTCGAATTTATGAGCCCTGATCAAGTCCACTCTACTTGTTCCACAAATGAGAAAACATAAAGCCCACCACAGGAAAGTCACTCGCTGAAATCTTCTCTTTTATACCCAACTAAGTGCTTTGGAACCTCTATTTCTAGTGCAGAATCTTGAGTCAGGGACACAGTCTTGTCTGGAAGTTCCCTCCACCAGCTAAATAACCTTCGACCTTAGAATTGGTTGATCTTCAAGACTCCTTCACCTTCATGCACTAGTCACTATGCGTTATCATGCTCAAATAGCGACCTGCAGAGTCCTCCACATGCCGGGCCTAGAGCTCTGTGTACACTCTAGATATTCCCAGGATGATTCTGGGGAGGCACATTATTCACACAATTTTACAAATGAGGAAGGTAAGGCTCAGAGCAAGGGCACACAGATGGGACCTGGACTGTACTTGAGCTCAGGTCTCTCTGATACCAAACCTACATATCTTGCATATCTTGTGTATGCCTTGCTGTCTTCCAGATGTCTACCATCTCCTTCAATGAGACATAAAATCAGAACTCATTTGGCCCTGAACAAAATCAAATGCTAGGGTTACCAGTGAAACAGCAGAAAAAGGCTCTGCCTGTCTACCTGGGATTGTCACATGGTTTCTGTGTATTTGCAGCTGCTCCTGCTACACTAGACGTTCCCTCAAGGAAGGCGCTTTGCCTTATGTGTTTTGGCCTCTCCTATGTGTATGGTCACTTAATACTGCTTGGAGGTATTGCTCAACAGCTTCTGATTTTAGTTTCTGATCAAATTTTACCAAAATAGGCCTCTTGCGAGGATGCATTTCATACCCCTCTGTGGGTCCTTAGAAAGGTCCTTTCTTCTCTGGTCATCGCTTATGCCCTCTCCTACTTCGATCTACCCTTGGGAAAGTATATCTCAAGGTACACAAAATCACAGGTTTGGTTTTTGCAAATAAAACACGTTGTTTTCAGAGCAGTAAGAGATAAGCCTGGCCAAGATGGCAAAACCTCGTCTACTAAAAATAAAAAAATAACCGGGCGTGGTGGTGCACGTCTGTAGTCCCAGCTACTCGGGAGGCTGAGGCGGGAGAATCGCTTGAACCTGGCGGGCACCTGACCTCAGGTGATCCACCCACCTGGCCTTTAGTTTAGGTTAACTTTGAAGCAAGGATGATAATAGTTCCTCCCTAAAACTGGTCCTCTCCCTGCTGGGGGATGAAAATCGCCTTTGTAAGACTAAGGAAAGGCCACAAGATTAGAATTTTGGAAAAGGCCTGAATTCTGCGAAGAGGTAGGCATAAAGGACAACCAGCCACTGTCCCCCAGCTTACCTTGCTACAATTCCCTTACTGCTCAGGGAACACAAGTTGTGTTCACTGCTTTCTAATTTTTCCGAAGTAAATTAGGCAACAAATCCAACTCTAAGTGGTAAAACAAAACAAAACAAACAAACAAACAAGAAACATATTTGCAAAGTACTTGAATATCAAAGGAAGCAGTTGTTTTAGAAGTAGCATCAGTTAATGAGTAGTGGTAATACTTACAACCCATATGATGATCAACCTTCTGGATAAATAAGGGTCAATATTCCAGTGAGTGAATGGAAGAAACGTGATGTAGAACACTTCTTGGCCCAAAGCAGCTGAAAATTGGAATAGGTAATAGTAGAAATAATTCTTCACGACATACTTCTGTACATAAGCCTAAAAGACAAAAGTTAGAAGACTCTGTGAGTTCATGCAACATGTCAAGTTTTAAACATCTCTGTCTAAAACTCACAGGTCTCAGTTGCCAAGACGCTGCTTCCTCTCCCATTATGTTATTAAGATATCGTTACTGTCATTGAACACTTTTTCAACCTCAATTTATTCAAACAAACACAGAGGCTGTGATTTTTTTGTAAAATCAAATAAGTAATATCCAAGACAGAAGTACCAGGAGAAGACACACCAAAAAAAAAAAAAAAGCCAAAAACTTTTTCTTGTATATGCAGAAAGCTAGAAACCTGGAGAAAGTCAACTGTGTTAGGACATTATATGGGTCTCTGCAATAGGCAGAGTTAATGCTTCCCTCAAAGATTTCTATGTCCTAAATCCTAGAACTGAATATATTACCTTACAGGGCAAAAGAGACTTCAAATATGCAATTAGTGATCTTTCTATTTTCAAATTTGCATTGATACATAATGATTGTACACATTTGTGAGGCACATGTAATATTTTCATCCATACATAGAACACATAATGATCAGTCAGGGTACTTCAGATGTCTGTCACCTCAAACACTTTTCTTTGTGCTGGGAACATTTCAGATATTTTCTAGCTATTCTGAAATATACAATAACTTATTCTTCTTTTTTTTTTTGAGACGGAGTTTTGCTCTTGTTGCCTAGGGAGTGCAATGGCATGATCCCAGCTCACCACAACCTCTGCCTCCTGGGTTTAAGTGATTCTTCTGCCTCAGCCTCCCGAGTAACTGGGATTACGGGCATGTGCCACCACACCCAGCTAATGTTGTATTTTTAGTAGACATGGGGTTTCTCCATGTTGGTCAGGCTGGTCTCGAACTCCTGACCTCAGGTGATCCGCCCACCTCAGCCTCCCAAAGTGCTGGGATTACAGATGTGAGCCACCATGCCTGGCCTGACAATAACTTATTCTTAACTGTAGTCACCCTATTGTGCTATCGAACACTATAACTTATATCTTCTAATTGTATATTTGTATGCATTAAACAACCTCTCTTCATCCCCTCTCCTTCCCAGCCTCAGATTAATAATCTTGAGATGGGGAGATTAGTCTAGATTTTCTGGGTGGGCTCAACCTAATCACAAGGATTTTTTTTTTTTTTTTTTTTTAGAAATGGAAGGAGGAGGCAGAATGGTCAAAGTCAGAGAACCATTTGAAGATGCTAAGCTGCTGGCTTTGGTGATGGAGAGAGTGGCCGTGAGTCAAGGAATCTGGATAGCAGCCTCTAGGAGCTGGAAGAAAGCAAGGAGTCAGATTCTTCCCTCCAGCCTCCAGAAGAAATACCACCCAGCTGACACTTTCATTTTGGCTAAATAAGATCCACTTTGGACTTCTGACCTATAAGAGAAAAAATCTGAAACTGCTTTTGCAAAGATTATGAAAGAGAAGTCTAGCCTGGCTGACTCTATCTTGCTTCTAGCCTCACAGGCTGGCTGTAATTGCTCACTCCTGGGCGTAGGCCAGGCTACCCATGGGAGGAATTTAGGTTAGTTTAGTTTGTTTATTATTTATTTATTTATTTATTTATTTTTTGAGAGACGGAGTCTCGCTCTGTCGCCCAGGCTGGAGTGCAGTGGCCGGATCTCAGCTCACCGCAAGCTCCGCCTCCCGGGTTCACGCCATTCTCCTGCCTCAGCCTCCCGAGTAGCTGGGACTATAGGCACCTGCCACCTCGCCTGGCTAGTTTTTTGTATTTTTTAGTAGAGACGGGGTTTCACCGTGTTAGCCAGGATGGTCTGGATCTCCCGACCTCGTGATCCGCCCGTCTCGGCCTCCCAAAGTGCTGGGATTACAGGCTTGAGCCACCGCGCCCGGCCTATTTTTTATTATTTATTTATTTATTTATTTATTTTTGAGACAGAGTCTCGCTTTGTCACCCAGGCTGGAGTGCAATGGCACTATCTTGGCTCACCACAACCTCTGCCTTCCAGGTTCAGGTGACTCTCCTGCCTCAGTCTCCAAAGTAACTGAGACTGCAGAAGTGCACCACCACACCTGGCTTATTTCTGTATTTTTAGAGAGATGCGGTTTCACGAAGTTGTCCAGGCTTATCTCCAACTCCTGACCTCAGGTAATCTGCCTGCCTTGGCCTTTAGTTTAGGTTAACTTTGAAGCAAGGATGATAATAGTCCCTCCCTAAAACTGGTCTGCTCCCTGTTGGGGGATGAAACCACCTTTGTAAGACTAATGAAAGGCCACAATATTAGAATTTTGGGAGAGGCCTGAATTCTGCTAAGACATAGGCATAGTTAAAGGACAACCAGCCACTGTCCCCCAGCTTATGTTTCTACAATTCCCTTACTGCCCAGGAGTCATGTGACCAGAGGTCACAAGGTTTATAACTTCTCCAGTTGCTCCTATATCGTCATCATCGTCATATAACATCAGTATCGCAGAACCTAAGATTTGTCTTTTGAGATGTTTTCCAGACTTTTGCATTCTGGTGACCAACTGACTCTACCTGGACCCATGATGACTCATGACTCCACTGGTCCTGTGGCCCCCACCCAGAGGCTGATGGGAGTAATAAACTCTCGTCTGCAACTTGGCTAGCTGGCCCTGCATTAATTAAATTCTTTCTCAACTGCAATACAACTGTCTCAGTGAATTGGTTTTACTTGTGCAGCAAGAAGAATCCATTGGGAGATTACAAATTTGCATTTTAAGCCACTAAGTTTGTGGTCATTTGTCACAGCAGCAATAGATAACTGATACAAAGATGTTAGAAAAATCACTTGCCTCTGAACTTTATATATTCACCTTTTAAATAGGTCTAATGAAGTTAACCCATCACAATGATGGTTTGAGAAACACTTAGCAGAAAGTACACACGAGACCTGTTAAAATGCATTCTCATTTTTAAACATCCTTTTCTTCCTGCTTATCCTGGTAGTGTGCAGAAAAGAAAGGCTTAGGGAGTTAAAACAGAAAATCAGCAATCTAGTAAAAAATATGGTAAACGCCTTTACATTATGGTATGTTAACAACTTAAAAAACAAAACATAGTCACCCTGTTACATGAAATTAAAGAGTAGAATTTTAATGCTACTTAAGGTAGTCATAAACTTTATAAAATAAAATCAAAGCAAAATGCCAACACTAAAACAGGAGAGAAAAAGAGGCATCACTGTTACAGGGAGATTTTTCTCAAGACTCTTGGAGATCTGGATTTTTGTTTTGTTTTACTCTACACAAAGTCCGAGGTTCTTGAATCTCAGGGGATTTCAGAGAACAAGTTATGTTTGTTTATGTATTTATTCTGTAAATATTCATTCTGTGCCTATGATGTCCAGCACCTGTACTAAGTGCTAAGCATATTTGGAAGAGCCAGGTGTGATGTCTGTTTCAACAAGCTCTTATGGGAGAAGGGCGGCAGAGTACAATTTGGAGGAATAAATTTTTAAAGGATCATTGTTGTATTTAAGGCCTTAAAAAAGGCTGAGAGTACTTTTATACTTCAGAAGTAAAAAAAAAAAAAAAAAAAAAGACCTTGGAAACTGCAAGAACATAACTGTACTTGACACTATTGGCTATCAAGTATGCATTCCTCTCTTTTACCTCCCTAAGAGGTTCGCAGCTTTGTTCCAGCATCTCTACCTCCCCCACACAGCCCTGAGGGAAAGTTGACACTGCTCTCTGGGAATGGATTTAGATTCATCCAAAGGAGTCACGATAAGCATAAGAATTCAGTCTCAAGCGCAGTGCACAGGACTACTGGGAGACAGTTACTGGTCAGGGGTAAGTACATGTAATCTAAAAAGGGGTCTCCTATCAGGGATAAACTTTACTTCCAAGTGAATTCGAATGAAAGAGAATGGTAATACATCAATCCTAAACACGAATGACAATAATGCACAAATGAATTAGATAAGGAAGTGTATAGTTTCACCTCTCTAAGATATCATGGTTGCATTTGCAAAACAAGGACAAGGGTCTAAGACAAATAAGTGACAAATGCCTCTCTCTAGAGTGGAATCACGAACTGCCTGAGGTAAGGACTAATCTCTGCAGGTTCTGTTTACAAATATACAATCCAATAGGCCTGATCTTAAGGCACACCCTATAAAGAGCTCCTTTTTAGCCCACCAGCTACCAGATACACCTGGTAATCTTTCCAGCTTTGAAGTTTTCCAAGGATAAATTTTGCCAAACTGTAACAAACCCCTCGCTGGTATCATTTCATGACACCCAAGTGTTATATGACATGATAAGTACTCAGCAACAATCATTTCCCTACTCTAGAGATCGACCTGAGACCACGTTCAATATCTTAATCCTAGTAAACAATTGAAAAGATCACCAAAAATGACAGCAAACTGCTTTAGCGCTACATATCACTAACTAATATCTTTAGACAGGCTTTTTCACAATCTCTCAGGAATTTGTTTTTTGAGGGAAAAGCTAACTATTCTCTAACTCTTCTCAGGAACGGAATAACCAAAGATGAAGTTTAAAATATCAGCATATATAGATGACACTTCAAGGATTTCTTAGATAACTTCTCTGTATACATGACTGAATAGCTTGAGAGTCAATTTAAATTCTTTAAATTCTTGGGGGCTTAGATGTACCTAAATAAAACAACTGCAGGCCTCTGAGCCCAAGCCAAGCCATCGCATCCCCTGTATACGCCCAGGTGGTCTGAAGTAACTGAAGAATCACAAAAGAAGTGCAAATGCCCTGCCCCGCCTTAACTGATGACATTCCACCACAAAAGAAGTGAAAATGGCCGGTCCTTGCCTTAAGTGATGACATTACCTTGTGAAAGTCCTTTTCCTGGCTCATCCTGGCTCAAAAAGCTCCCCCACTGAGCACCTTGTGACCCCCACTCCTGCCCGCCAGAGAACAACCCCCTTTGACTGTAATTTTCCTTTATCTACCCAAATCCTATAAAACGGCCCCACCCTCATCTCCCTTCGCTGACTCTCTTTTTGGACTCAGCCCGCCTGCACCCAGGTGATTAAAAGCTTTATTGCTCATACAAAGCCTGTTTGGTGGTCTCTTCACATGGACATGCATGACAACAACATGTACTTGTCTTTTTACTTTTATTTTTAAATTTTTCTTTAGATTCTGGGATACATGTGTAGAATGTACAGGTTTGTTACATAAGTATGCATGTGCCATGGTGGTTTGCTGCACCTATCAACCCATCATCTAGGTTTTTTTTTTTTTTTTTTTTTGAGATGGAGTCTTGCTCTGTCGCCCAGGCTGGAGTGATGGAGTGCAGTGGCGCGATCTCGGCTCACTGCAAGCTCTGCCTCCCGGGTTCACGCCATTCTCCTGCCTCAGCCTCCGGAGTAGCTGGGACTACAGGCACCCGCCACTACGCCCGGCTAAATTTTGTGTTTTTTAGTAGAGACGGGGTCTCACCATCATCTAGGTTTTAAGCCCCGCATGCATTAGCTATTTGCCCTGATACTCTCCCTCCCCTTGTCCCCCACACCCTGACAGGCCCCGGTGTGTGATGTTCCCCTCCCTGTGTCCATGTCTTTTCATTGTTCAACTCCCCCTTATGAGTGAGAACATGTGGTGTTTGGTTTTCTGTTCCTGTGTTAGTTTGCTGAGAATGATGGTTTCCAGCTTCATCCATGTCGCTGCAAAGGACACGAACTCATTCTTCTTAAAGGCTGCATGGTATTCCATGGTATATATGTACCACATTTTCTTTATCCAGTCAATCATTGATGGGCATTTGGGTTTGTTCCAAGTCTTTGCTATTGTAAATAATGCTGCACTAAAACATAAAACAACACGTATTTGTCTTTTTTAGAAGAAGAGTTTCCTTTGTAGTAAATCTCAGTGTGTGTGACTTCAATACATCTTTGGAAATAGTAGGAATTTCAGTTCCAGTGTGTGCGTTGGTCCCACTGGGAACAGTTAGAGAAGGAAGAAATGGTGGTTAGAAATGGTAGGTAAAATAGAATGGTAAAGAAGAGAGGAGCAAAAGCTGAGAGCAATGAAACCAAGTTCCAGAATCCTACTTGAGCTACCTACCTGAGCTGATGGCTCAGGCTTTGATGGCAGGCTTTGAGGAGAGCCACTCTTAGAAATAAAATGCTTCAGTCAGGCGTGGTGGCTCATGCCTGTAATCCCAGCACTTTGGGAGGTCGAGGCAGGTGGATCACGAGGTCAGGAGTTCAAGACCAGCCTGGTCAAGATGGTGAAACCCCGTCTCTACTAAAAATACAAAAAATTAGCTGGGCATGGTGGCGGGTACCTGTAATCCCAGCTACTCTGGAGGCTAAGGCAGAGAATTGCTAAAATCTGGAGAGGCGGAGGTTGCAGTGAGGCGAGATTGCGCCACTGCACTCCAGCCTGGGCAACAGAGCGGGACTCTATCTCAAAAAAAAAAAAAGAAAGAAATAAAATGCTTCTTAGCATGCATCTCATCTGTCACACAGCAAATGAAGAAGTGTCTGACAAACAAGAAATGATAAAATGAAAATTACCCACATACCGATTATTACTAGCTGCAAAATGTCACTGATACTCCTTATGAGTGGTTATTTATTGGTTTACTTTTCTGAAAGTTTTTTTTTTTTTAAAGGGTTTTCCTAGGGCTCCTTATTATCTCAGGCTCCCAACCCCATCCATATTTCCTTTTAGGTCATAAATTCTTTAAATGCACATTCTTCTAAAATGGGATTTTTCAGCCATTTCACCTTGTGGTTGTAGAAGAGCTACTCTATCTTGCTGATATTGGAGTATTCAGCGTCGTTTGCAAGGCTACCTTCAATGTATAAATAAACCAGGGAAGAAGAGGAGGCATGCAGATTGACTGCATGGTGGAAGAAAAAGAACAATGAGAATGTATGACTTACTGACTAAGCTCTGCCAATGAACACCTGAACAGCGCTTTGCTTTCCAAACACACACAAAGGAGTCCTAAATGCAAATGAACTATACCCAGGTCAGTGCCACTGGATATAATAAGGGCTGATCCAGACAGCAGAGGAGCGAATGCCCAGCAGACTTGGCAGCCAGCCCAGCTTTTGAGTTTTCAAAGGAGGAAACAAGAAATAGCTTTCAGTCAAAACAACGTGTGACCTTGGGGGAGTCAATTTGCCTTTCTGATCCTCAACAGCCTCAACTGCAAAGAATGCAAAGGATGGAGAAGGATTAGCTCAGTTGCTTTTTAATGTACAATTTTGTTTTTTTACAAGGAAGGAAAGGCTCATTAAATAAAATGTTATCGTAGGGCCTACTATATAAAATAATACAAGATTGAAAGTACTGTACTAATTGGCTGAAAGTGAAGAACGGTCCACCAAACTTCTATCTGAGGCCAGCTCCACCTCGCCCCACAACAACCCCATGCTCCAGTCCTTCTCTGGAGTGAGCATCCTCTCAGAGCAGAACAGCTCAGTAATCAGTCTGAAAATCACTGATCTCAACCTCTTCCAGACCCCAGATTTCACCTTCCTGTAATTAGCTTTTAGTCTCGAGTACACAGGCTATAGCTATTCTGACCTTGAGGTCTTTAAATAATTTGATAAACTGTAGACCAATGTCATTGCAAGGTCATATTACTTCCTCTTTTTTTTTTTTTTTTTTTTTTCAGATTAGAGCTGTAAATATACAGTTTCTTCCAAAGGTCAAGTCTAAGATACTCCACCACTTCAACAGAGCCAGGAGGTCACATCTGGGCAGGGGGGATGGTAATCTGCAACTCTAAGCCATCCAGTTTAATTGGAAGCGGCAGAAAGAGCTTGTTTTCTGGGGCTGAGAGAGATAAAATCTACACAGGGTACAACTCAGTCTTATTTTAAATAATGTTAAGATCCAAAACTCTTTTACAGAACACACCAAGAAGCAGTCTTCCCTCCACAGTGGCTTTGCTTTTGGAGTTTTGCAGACTGACTAGAGGGAAGCAAATGAAATGAATATGGAGTGAACGGACCTGGCCAGCAGGGAAGAGGGAAGGCCTAGGGGAGAGGGAAACAGATGCCGGAGGCGAAGTGTCTCAGATTGAACTCAGGCTGCCTACGCTTCCTACCTGGATAATTTTGCATAAATGACTTGATCTCCCTGAGCTTCAGCTTCCTCACCTGCAAATGGGAATAATAATAGTCCATAGCACACAGAGACTTTGGGAGGATGAAACAAGATCATGTTGATGGTGTGTGCAGGGTGCTCAAATCAGAGCAGGCAAAGAAATATCTCAATAGGACATGGCTGTTGATGATGATGATGATGGATGGTGGAGACAGTAGCAGTGAGGATTCTAGAAAGCACTTCCCAATTGTAATATGCATCCGAATGACCTTGGCATCTTGTTAATGAGCAGATTTTGATGTAGTTGACCTGGGGCAGAGGGGAGACGTCTCAGCAGCGCAGGTGATGTTGATGTTGCCATGTTGCTGGCCCATGGACCTCACTGTGAGTAGCTTTAGGATCAAGAACACCTCAGCAAATGGTTTTTCAACACAAAAGTAAGGCTCTCAGATTTAATCCTCCGTATTAGAGGATGTCTCAACTGGCATTAAGAGAGTAAGTAACATGATCCAGGTGATAGATTAAAATGCCGGTGACAAACCAGAGGGGAACAGTGAGCAGATTCCATGGAGGATCCTGCAACAGTCCACACACAGGAACTGAGTCCAGACAAGCACCTCAACACTAGAAAGTACCAAAGGGAAAGCACAGGTAAGACATGCCCCCTGAGATAGCAGCCGGATCAAATGACGGATTGATGATGCCGAAAGAAATATGCTACCGTGTTTCTTGCCTTGATTTGAGAGAGGTTTATGTAAATACTGGAACAACAAATTAGAAATTAGTTAAGAAGGAGTAATGAAGTTTGAAAGCCTTTCCTAACTTCTCAGAGCATCACAATACCAAAAAGACCAAACCATGCTTTTCTAAGAAGGACTTTTGCACTATTGTCAGAATCCTGGCTTAGAAACAGGTTTCTCAGGCCTTTGCAGGGAACATCTGTCATTATGTTTCCTGAAAATAAAAACTAAAAGGGGAGAAGCTCATTAAGATCAATGGTTTCTGGAAACTCTAAACTTTTTTTTTAAACCCAACCTGGCTAGGAAATTGTCATTTTAACTACATCTGGAATAATCTACATTTGACCTAAATAGGCCTACACACTCATTCTCATCAGCTTCTGAGGGTTGTCACATGTCACATGCTTGTCCGAGATCATTCTCAAGGTAGGCCTGAACATCCTTGGGTGCTTGGGATTGTGGACGGTGACAGGAATCAGTCTATGGTCTGTGGATTGACAGCCATTTATGAAGACCAGGGCCTCCTCCAAAAAATTCCTTCCAAGGTTAGAGTGGTGTCCCCGAAGGGAGATTAAGGACTAGAACTCTACGTTGTCTTGTTCGCTGATTTTTTTTTTTTTTTTTTGAGATGGATTCTCGCTGTGATGCCCAGGCTGGGGTGCAATGGTGCAAACTTAGCTCACTGCAACTTCTGCTTCCCAGGTTCAAGTGATTCTCCTGCCTTAGCCTCCTCCCCAGTAGCCGGAACTACAAGCGTGCACCACCACGCCTGGATAAGTTTTTGTATTTTTAGTAGAGAGAGGGTTTCACCATATTGCCCAGGCTGGTCTCAAACTCCTGACCTCAAGTGATCCGCTCGCCTCAGCCTCCCAAAGTGCTGGGATTACAGGGGTGATACACTGCGCCCAGCCTTTGTTAGCTGATTCTTATACTCAGTGTACTTTCAGCCAGAATTTCAAATCTGTAGCCTAGAGACAAGGAAAGGCAAATCTTAAGAAACTTGGTGCTTCTTTTAATAGAATCTATCCCTTAAAGTTTTGATTCCACTGTCCCTTTCTGAAAGACTGGGCTTTGGCAGCATGCCATCACATACCACAGAGATGGAATCGCTGAAAAATAAACACTCCCTCCAAGTTAGTAGAAGACACCAACTAGCATGTTAACACACCAGGTACACACTAAGCAATGCCCAACATTTAAAAAAGAATTGAAGGCCAGGCGCAGTGGCTCACACCTGTAATCCCAGCACTTTGGGAGGCCGTGGCAGGCAGATCATGAGGTCAGGAGATCGAGACCATCCTGGCTAACATGGTGAAACCCTGTCTCTACTAAAAATACAAAAAATTAGCCAGGCATGGTGGCACGCACCTGTAGTCCCGGCTACTTGGGAAGCTGAGGCAAGAGAATCGCTTGAACCTGGGAGGTGGAGGTTGCAGTGAGCCGAGATTGCACCACTGCACTCCAGCCTGGGTGACACAGCGAGACTCCATCTAAAAAAACATTTTAAAAGTTGAAAACAGCAAAGTTTTTCCAAACAGGGGTCATGTCTACATAGAACATTCATTCACTGTGTATGCTTCAGTGATGTAAGGTTGACAATAAATAAGACTATTTTTAACTTATTATTTTTAAGTAGAGATGCAGTCTCACTATGTTGTTCAGGCTGGTCTTGAACTCCTGGCTTCAAGCAATCCTCCTCCTTTGGCCTCCCAAGGTGCTGGGATTTCAGGCATAAGCTACCACACCCAGCTAGCAAGACTACTTCATTTAGCAATAAGTGCTATGACGAAATTAAAGCAGGATAATGGGCTACAAAGTGATCTATGTGTGTCTGGGGATGCTCGCCACAGAGGAGCCATTTGAGCTGAGCCCTGGATAAGGAGAGGCGTTGGTTCTTTGGGGGTCTGTGGGTCAGAGAGAGAACCCTTAGTGAAAGGCCTCGAGCAGGAGGCAGCTCTGCTTGCTGGGACATGTGTGAAAGAGACAGAGAGGAGATGACGTCAAGAGCAGACGTGAAACCCAGCCCAGACTTGGGACTGAGACTGGAAGGAGCAGAAAGCCACGGGAGGGTTTTAAATGGGAGCACAGCTGGATTTACTCTGGTGAGACTAAAACAAATTTTGGCTCTGAAACAGGGGGATGAAGCTCTGCTTTAATTCTTTTGTTTTTTGATTTCTTAAACTTGGTGAGAAAATACCATTAATTCCCAGTTCTGAACTTAGAAGCCACTGGGGTGAAATGGCATCATTTCTACCATGAGGGAGACCTGTGGTGCCCTGAATTCACAAATCTATTTACTAACCTGGCCCTGTCACTTTTAATTACTCTCATTTTTTTTTAAGAGAATCGAGACTTTCCAAACTATAAAGAAAATTAATTGATGATTACTCAGGAAGCCTAAGAAAGACTGACAGTGTCCCTTGAAGGAGAAAAGAGAAGGAACAAAAATGCACAAGGGTTTCTTCTTTCATCTTCAAATGCAGATAGAATTACAAGTTGGGTGATCTAGCCGATGTCTAAGCAGCACTCAGGTGATTAAAATTTCAGGATGGCGAGACTGTACGTCAATAAAATGTAAGGACAACTTCTTGGAGTCAGAGAGCTTGATAGGGAACTGCACACTCATCACTGTCACCCGCATACTGGGTGTTTGTCGGGATCCCTCTGCTGTGCCCAAGGATAAGAGGGTGGGCTAAGGGGACTGAGGCCAATGTGGCTTTGATTTTACAGTGAAATTTCAGTTGTAGTCTTTTACACAATTTGAACTGTTTTCCTCTTGATAATCTATCATATTTCAGCTCATCCTCTGAACACCTAATATCTTTTCTTCCTTTTCCTCAAGGTGAACCAGGACTACAAATTAAGAAATTCTTGAAATTGTGAGACAGTGACCCATGGTGGCAACAATGCTCTTCTTGACTCTAGAAAAGGGTCTTGTAACTAGAAAAAACACTGCCTCATCATCACTTAAAACCCTGTGCCTGGGCTGGGTGCAGTAGCTCACACCTGTAATCCCAGCTCTTTGGGAGGCCGAGGTAGGAGGATCGCTTGAGGCCAGGAGTTTGAGAACAGCCTGGGAAACATAGTGAGACCTGTCTCTACAAAAAAATTTAAAAATTAGCCAGGTACAGTAGCACACACCTGTGGTCCCAGCTATTTGGGAGGTTGAGGCGAGAGAATTGTTTGAGCCTGGGTGGTGGAGGCTGCAGTGAGCCATGACCATACCACTGCACTCCAGCACGGGCAACAGAGTGAGACCCTGTCTCAAAAAAGCAAAAAACAAAAAACCTCTGTACTTGAAGGACACAGCATTTGCTTAGGAACCAAATCTGGGCATAGGATAAGTAGAGGGTTAGAAGCAAGCCTTTATGTGGCTAGGACAGCAATTTGCAGTCATCGTTTCAGAGACCAGGGATATGAGCTTCTGCTAGAGAATTTCTTCCACAGACAATAAGAGAAATTGGCATCGATACAAAGAATAGAAATAACCACGGCCGTTTTTAAAGAGGGCGGGAGAGCCAGCTGCCCTTTAAATAATCAAAATGTCTTAAGAACTTAACTGTTTTTCAAAACATCTTGGATCCGCTAAAACCTGAAACACATTGAACCGAACATTTTTCCATTTAATTGTTAAGTCCTTGTATATGCGGGGGGTATTTGGCAGGCAGATGTTTCTGATTCATTTATATTAACTTATCAAAATGATATTTGGAAGAGCTGTATGATGTTTGAGAAACAGTGTTATAAACTTCAGTTTACTTATTTTCATCCAGGCATTTCCCCTCACCCCAACACACACGTACAGGATTCAGAACTTGGGAGGGTTGATTCAGTCTATTCTAACCTGGCAGCGTGTCCTCACCCATCCCTACCTCCCTTCAAAACACATTTTCTGAAGCATTAAAACACACGGCCAAAATGTAAGAAAGTTATTCAGGCACATACAAAGTTTTTTCTTTGATAATCTTTTATGTACCAAGATTTTAAAAGCAAATAGGTAAATCACAAAAAAACAAAACTGAAGTCTGACAAATTTATCACCAAAGTCAAGGTGGTTTTATCCAAGGGCCTTCCCACTTCCCTCTTTATTTATTTGGGTTAAATGGACACAAAATGTTTAGCTTGGAATTTTCCTTCAAGACAGTCATATTAGTAGGTGCATGTGTACATGGAGAAGGAGGCTGAAGCCAAACGGTATCTTCATGCTACCCCTCCATTTCTTTCTTTTGTTTTTCTTAAAATAGAGACAGGGTCTCACTCTGTAGCCCAGACTGGGCTCAATTCTCAAGAGACTCTTCTGTGGCACCATGACTGACTATCTTTTTTTTTATATTTTGTAGAGACAGGGCCTTACTATGTTCTTGAACTCCTGGCCTCAAGCAATCCTCCTGCCTCCCAAAATGCTGGGATTACAGGCTGCTATGCTCAGCCTCTTCCCCATTTCTTGAATCCAGCCCTTTGCTTTTCAGAGCTCTAAAGGAATCCAAGATGGTAAAGACAGTGCTTGGGAAGGATTTTCCTTTCTTGATGCATCCCAGTTCCTGGGGTGACTGCAGACATGTGGTAGTGGATATCCATGATTAGGCAGGGATGGAACAGACTAAGTGGGGACATAATGGAAGGGGGAGGACATTTTGCCGAGGCAGTCTCGCTGTCTCCACGCACCTCCTAAAGTCTTGTCTACACCAGGAATTCTTGAGAAGTTTCATCAATTTCCATCACATTTTCAAACTGTAGTTCCCCAATGGGAGGCTGTCGCTGAGGAAGTTTAGAGCCATTCGTCACAATAATAAACTCAGGAAAAGCTTTGAAGTTGGGCGCACACACATGAAAGAACATTAAGAAGAAAACCCTGCTGGGTGGGAACAATGGTCCTTCCCACCCAGACTGCCTCCAACCCTGCTTGCTTTGTGCTTTGAGAAATTTTTGTTTCTTTTTCTGATTATCTGATTATCTTTTTTTTTTCTGATTAACATGTTTTACTTGAGAACATCATGGAAGTTCAAAAACTATATAAAAATAAAATCAAAACTGCCATTGTCCCACCCCTCAGACAATCCTCTGAAACACTGCCTGTGGTCTCTTTACTATGCATAATCGTGAGTGCAGGTGGTGGTATGTATCTTAATGAAATTGTGATTGTGATTAAGACTGAAAATCTTAAATTTTAAAGTATTATTACATTGTGAGCATTTCTCTAGGTCCCTAAATATTATTTCAGACCATTCTTTTGACTGAGCTTAGCTTTTTACCTGTCTAGATCCAGTTTTGCTGCGTTTCACTTCCTCATCCACCCATTCTCACAGCAGATCCAACAGCTGACCCCGACAGCAAACAAACCCATCGGACGACCAGTGTTGACGTGAGCATGAGTCTTGTCACCCAAGAGTCTTCTAACTCCCTGCTTACTCCCTGCTCATTTCTGCTCTAACATGAGTCTTGTCACCCAAGAGCCTTTCTAGCTCCCTACTCACTTCTGCTGGGGTACATGGACACCCCATCCCCACGGACCTCTCTCTACCCTGTGCATTCCTTAACCTGACCAAATAGACATCTGTGTTGACCATGTTCCCTGCCACCACCTGCTTGAATTTCTTGGGCTTACGATGTTTGCTTATGTTGTTTTCCTGAGGACCCAAGATCTCCCTGCTACGTTTTGCAAAAGCTTCAAGCATACCCTTTAAGGCCTCTCAAGGGCCACAGCTCAGAGATACACTGCTGAAGAAATAAAGAATGACCTGGGGACAGGCATGACTCATGACGGTCACTGTGCTGAGGCAGAGGGACCATCCCCTAACACATCTCACACAGGTAAAGCCAAGTCCTCTACAATTTGGAAGTCACACGGGTTTGTACACAAGCTGGAGACTTCCTTTGTTGGCTCCAGCCAGCTCCGGTTGAGATAAATGAATATGAACAGAACCTGAGAGAAGGTCCGCAACCCCTGGGCCATGGACTGGTCCCATTAGGAACCAGCAGGAGATGAGCAGAGGACGAGTGAGCATTACCACTTGTGCTCCACCTCCTGTCAGATCAGTGGCCCCATTAGATTCTTATAGGAGCACGAACCTATTGTGAACTCCACATGTGAGGGATCTAGGTTGTGTACTTCTTATGAGAATCTAATGCCTGATGATCTGTCACTGTCTCCCATCACCTTTAGATGGGACTGTCTAGTTGCAGGAAAACAAGCTCAGGGCTCCCACTGATTCTACATTATGGTGAGTTATATAATTACTTCATTATATTAATATATTACAATGTAATAATAATAGAAATAAAGTGCACAATAAAGACAACGTGCTTGAATCATCCTAAAACCATCCTCCCACCTGCCCAGTCCATGGAAAAACTGTCTTCCATGAAACTGGTCTCTGATGCCAAAAAGGCTGGGTACTGCTGCCTAAGAGGGTCTGGGTGTCATCACCAGCCTTGGGACCAACGCTGGACCTGCTAGGTAACTCTGGGGAAGTCTGAACTTACAACTTCACCTTGCAGTGGGGACAACACCAGCTGCTTTACTAAGGCATTTGGAAGAGGAAATGGAGTTGCTTATGTAAATCACATGCTACCCCATCAGGCACACAGCATGTGTTCAATAAATGGCCATTGTATTTGCATTATTTCTATTAACAATGTAAATCACAAGACAATGTCAAAAGAAAGTCGAGTTGGAGTAGAACACAGAGGAGAGAAAGATGGTAAAAAGATTCCATAAACAGCCAAATGTGGTGGCTCATGCCCATAATCCCAGCACTTTGGAAGGCGGGAGAAGGGCTTGAGCCAGGGGGTTCGATGCTGCAGTAAGCTGTTACGATGCCACTGCACTCCAGCCTGGGCAACAGAGTGAGATCCCATCTCTAAATGAATTAACTAACTTAAAGAGATTTTTTAAAAAGGCATCATGAAGGGAGAGGAAAGGAATTCACCCTGGAAGGAAGACTCAAATGTTAACAGAGAAGGGAAAGAGGGACATTCCAGCAGAAAGGAACAGCAAGAGGAGAGGCATGGAAGCTGCGAGGCACTGTGTTCCTGAAACAGTACATGGTCCACGACAGAGCAGCTGGGGTTTGAGGGATTTATAAAGGGAGTTGTAGGCAGCCGAGCTAGAAGTGGAAGCCAAAGCCAGGGAGGAGAGCCCTGGAGGTCGTAATAAGGAGGCTGGGTTTACCACTTGGGTAATAGGGAGCCTTTGAAAGTGCTGGAGCCAAGAGGTGCCATGATCAGAAATGTGCTGCTATAAACATCACCACTGGATTCGTATTCTTGTCTTTTCTAAGTAATTTAGCATTGTTTTCAGATTCAAATGTGTCTTAAGAAAAAGTTGGCCAGGTGCAGTGGCTCACGCCTGTAATCCCAGTACTTTGGGAGGCCAAGGCAAGTGGATAACCTGAGGTCAGGAGTTCAAGATCAGCCTGGTCAACATGGTGAAACCCCGCCTCCACTAAAAAAAATAACAAAAACAATTAGCTGGGTGTGGTGGTGGGCACCTGTAATCCCAGCTACTTGGGAGGCTGAGACAGAAGAATCGCTTGAATTTGGGAGGCAGAGGTTGCAGTGAGCCGAGATCACGCCACTGCACTCCAACCTGGGCAACAGAGTGAGACTCAATCTCAAAAAAAAAGGCAGTCACAGACATGTTGCCATGAAGTTCAACCGCTTATGTCATGTTCTCAGGGGTTTTATATACAACGCAGCCTCTGCCATCCACAGCCCAGCAGCCCCACTGGAGCCTCCCCGTGCTCCCACCTCACATCTAAAATAACAGCTGGCACTCAGGGAGTCTCATGGGTCATCCTGGAAGATGAATAAAGCTTGGTTTCTGTGTTTGGCCTTAGCGCTGCCATGTGGGATCTGACGATACAGTTATTTAGCGAGAAACCACAGGAACAAAAGCAATGTGATAGAACCCAGAGAAAGTGAGTCCTTCTGTGGATGGCAACTGAATGACACAGGTTGTGCAATGCCCACCCCGAGCAAACTTGGAGGCCCTGGGTTTTGACTGAGCCCCATCACCGAGGGTCGCACGTTTCAGATTCCTGCTCTGTAAACAGGGACTGTGGTTCCTATGCCCAAGGAGACAGAGCTTGTTAAAAATACCAAAGTGTGGGAAATGTGGTTCTCATTTCTTTTCACAAGAACACAGTTTCCAGAAAGTGCTATGTGACCAGAACCAATGACCCTGATGCATCAGCAATGGTCAGAGGAACATGATTTTGCATCCTTGATAAAGAAGGGAACCAAAGTTGAACAACTTGCAGTATCTCAGCTTTATAAGGAGGACGGTGAATCAGGAAGAGCATGGAGTTGAAGGCCAGAAGGGAGAAAATAAATGTACAAAGTCCTCACAGCCCTCATTTCAGAATGGTAGACAGAGGTCCATGTTCACAGAGCCTCTGCCCACTGCCCATCTCTGTCTCTCTCTCTCTCTCTCTCTCTGTCTCTCTCAGACACGCACACACACGCCCACACATGCACACACACATGAATGCAGGCACACCACTCTCCCCATGCTTTCTATGCTATCATGGGACCCTGCCATACTAAACCAGTTCATTGTCTGAAATGGAGGTTGCTTTGGTTAAAACAATGACTTCAGCACCATGTGTCCTTGTTCTTTAAAATGTGGCTTCCATGCCAGGTGTGGTGGCTCATGCTTATAACCTCAGCACTTTGGGAGGCCAAGGCAGGCAGATCATTTGAGCTCAGGAGTTTGAGACCAGCCTGGCCAACATGGTAAAACCCTGTTGTCCCTACAAAAAATACAAAAATTAGTCAGGTGTGGTGGCATGTGCCTGTAGTCTTAGCTGCTTGGGAGGTTGGGGTGGGAGAATCACTTGAGCCTGGGATGCGGAGGCTGCAGTGAGCCAAGATTATGCCACTGCACTCCAGCCTGGGAGTCAGAGTGAGACCCTGTCTCAGAAAAAAAAAAAAAAGAAAGAAAGAAAGAAAGAAAGAAAAAGTGTGTCTTCTAGACAAGCAGCATGGCGACTCCTTGAGAGGAATTCAGAATTTCAGGCCCTACCCTAGACCGGCAGAATCAGTGGGAATTTTAACCAGATTCCCAGAGTGATTCTCTTGCACATTAAAGTTTGAGAAGCACTAACCTACATCTATAGAGAAAACAAAATATCTGGATGTATTGAGATTTTGCTGTTCTATCTGGGCCCTACTTAATGTGTACACATGTAGAGGGAAACCACTTCAAAAGTACGAAAGCCCTCAGTGAGGAAGAGGCAAACTAGAGAGACAAAGTCGATTAGTGCTTGCTCTGGGCTGGGGGTGAGGTGAGGGAAACAGGAATGCTTGCTAATGAGAATGGGTTTCTTTTTGGGGTGATGAAAATGTTCTAAAATTGATTGTGGTGATGGTCACAATATACTAAATTGCGAATATACTAAAAACATAGGTAAATTGTATGGTATGTGAACTGTATTTCAATAAAGCTTGAAAAATTTTAAAAGCACTCAGAAGCCTTAGAAATAGCAAACTGAAAACTTCTGACTGTAAAAGAGACCAACCGTAGAGCCAGATCTTAAGGATGCATTAAAGGCCATCTCATCTTTTCATAACTTCATACATAATAAATATCAATAACTTATTTTTCTCTAAAACAGTATAGGACATTTTAGCCCTCTAATAAGTGACGGCTCTGCTGTCCTGGATTGGTGAAATTTTATCAGGGGAATGTTAGGGAGCAGAGTTTCTTTCAACAGAGGCACTGGGCCAGGTGCGGTGGCTCACACCTGTAATCCCAGCACTTTGGGAGGATGCGGCAGCAGGATCGCTTGAGCCCAGGAGTTTGAGACCAGCCTGGTCAACACAGTGACTCCCTATCTCTACAAAAAAAAAAAAAAAGTTGGGCATGGTGTCACTTGCTTGTAGTTCCAGCTAATTGGGAGGAGGATCACTTAAGTGGGAGGTCGAGGCTGTAGTGAGCCGTGATCTCTCCACTGCACTCCAGGCTGAGTCACACAGCAAGACCCCGCTGCAAACAAAAACAAAACAAAAGACACACAGAGGCACTCAATGGTCACTGGCTCCTGGACTTTCTGATTTAGGCCCCCTGCTCTGACCCTCCTCCAGCCATGTCCTTTGCCATGAAGCAAGAAAAGACTTTCAATTCTCTAGACCATTCATTGGCAATTCCAGCATTTCCTACCCAAATGCCTGAACGTGCATCCCAGACCTGCACAGGTCTCCGCCCCAGGTCTACCCTCCCTGGGGTGGAGGACGGTACAGATGTGCACTACCCTAGACTGGAGGCCTGGCCGAGGATGGCTGTTCATGCGGGAACACAGACCCAGACAGAGTCCTTCTGTAGTCCTAGACAGTAGACAGGCTGCCTCCCTTACTTTGCTATTTATTTATTTATTTTTAATTTTTAAAATCTCTAGGCCAAGAATTCTAAATTTGAATCTAACTTTTCAGGCCACATGAAGACACAGATGGGAAGATAGGAGGCCAAAACATTATATTTAATGGTTTGTTAGTTTAACAAATAACCTTTAAATATTTTGACCTATGGAATCCCAATCTACATTTGTATGTTTACCTTAAAAGCTTGCACTTTAGAGGTCACCTGATTGATTTTTTCCTTCTACATCTGTCAGGTAATAAGGGAGTATTTCTGGTCTTCTCTGGAATATGCCATATTTTATAGGCAAATATTAATGCATAGGCCTTACGCATTAAAGGCCATCTCATCTTTTCATAACATCATACACAATAAATACCAAGAATTTATTTTGGCTCCAAAACAATATATAGGAAGTTTTAAGACAAGAAACATCTTAAACTTGTTTACCTTCATGTATGCCTCATATTTGTAAAACATGGTAGTTAAAAAAAAATAAAACAGGAAATGAACAATAAAAAACTACTGAATATTTTACAATGTTAATAAAGTTTAAGGCTCCTCCTGGGCTACTTTTCTCCTTATGAAGGATGGAAAAGCAAATCCACTAGACAAAAATGCAAGGCTCTGGAGATTTTGTTTTCTTTTTTTAAAATAACAGAAACAGCTTAAATGGAACTTGGGGAGGGTAGGGCTTAATGAGTTTAACCATGAGAGTTGAGAGTCTTTCATGGCATTTTGATGCTTCTTAACAAATAGTTCAGGGACATAATCCTAGAAAGGGTGATTTTGTTACTATTGTCACATGTAACCCATAAGTGCAGAAGGAGAGATAACCTTACTTTATTGCCCTCTTAAAATATTCTGCTTTGGGAATTATTTTTATTCGTTGTGAGTTGTGAAGCTGGGGCTGAGGTTACCACTTGCCTTTGCCTTCCATGAGCATACGGATGTCACCCACGTGTTGACAACCGGATTAACTCCCACTCAGATCCTATTCTGCCCCAGAAGATGCTCAGAATCTGCCATCCATCCTTTATTTTTATTTTTATTATTTTTTATTTTTTATTTTTTTTGAGACAGAGTCTCGCTCTGTCACCCAGGCTGGAGTGCAGTGGCGTGATCTTGGCTCACTGCAACCTCCACCTCCTGGGCTCACGCCATTCTCCTGTCTCAGCCTCCCAAGCAGTTGGGACTACAGGTACCCGCCACCATGCCCGGCTAATTTTTTTGTATTTTTAGTAGAGATGGGGTTTCACCGTGTTCGCCAGGATGGTCTTGATCTCCTGACCTTGTGATCCGCCCGCCTTGGCCTCCCAAAGTGCTGGGATTACAAGAGTGAGCCATTGTGCCCGGCCGCCATTCACCCTTTATGCCTCTTGTCATCTAGATTCCTTGTGGGAACTCTCCAGCTCTTTCTTTGTACTGAGGATTAGGTATAAATACCATAAATATGCTTCAACATTTCAATGATTTTAGACACTGGGGAGGTAGGAGAGTTGGGGAAAATGACCTCAGATAAGACTATGAATTTGTAAGTTGCCATAAAGCTGTGCTATTCAATATGGTATCCATATGTGGCTATTTAAATTTAGTGTAATAAAAGATCCAGTCCCTCAATAGTACCAGTTGCATTTCAAGTGCTCAATAGCCACGTGAGGCTGGTGGCTCCCAATATGGACAGTGCAATACAGAACATATCCATCATCACACAAAATTTCCATTAGATGTGTAGAATGGGAGAGTCTGAGTGTTTTCTCCATAATCCCAGTCAAGCTTTCTTTTACTTACTCTAGGATCAGTACTATGATTTCCTATACCATCACATTTTTTGTAAATTAAAGCAATTTATTATTAAATTATGAAAGCAGATAATAGTGATAGTTGCACAGCTTTGTGAATGTACTAAAAACCTCTGAGTTGTGTACCTTTATTTATATATTTATGTATGTATGTATGTATTTATTTACTTATTTATTTTAGAGATAGGGTCTTGCTCTATTGCTCAGACTGGTGTGTAGTGGCACAGCCATAGCTCACCATAGCCTCAAACTCCTGGGCTCAAGCGATCCTCCCACCTTAGCCTCCCAAGTTGCTGGGACTACAGACACATACCACCACACCCAGGGAATATTTTTTAATTTTTAAAAACTTTTGTAGAAACGGGGTCTCGCTCTAAGCCCAGACTGGAGCACAGTGGTTCAATCATAGCTCAGTGAAGAATCAAACTCCTGGGCTTCCAAAGTGTTGGGATTACAGGCATGAACAACTGCGCCTCGCTGAGCTGTATATTTTAAAAGAATAAACTTCATGGTATATGTTATATCCCAAGTTAAGAAAATAGAGCCTAATTAGTCAAATATCAAGCAATAATTTTATAACCACCTTGTCAGGTATCGTACAGAGCAGCCCAAATGGTCTTATTCAACTGAAAATCAAGAACCAATTCATTTCTGAAAACAATCTCCATCCTCCAATGGCTCCCAGTCATGCTCAGAATAAAGTCCCAATGCACAGCCATGGTCAAGGACTGATATCTGACCTCTGCTCCTCTCTCCTGCCTCCCTGCTTCTTCTTTTTTATGTTCCAGCCACTCTGGCCTTTGCTTACTGCCTCTTACTCGAGCATGTCTTGCACATTCCACCCTCCTGAGCTTTGTCCTAAGCATGCTCTCCTCCTGGTTGACTCCTTCACATCTCTGAGATTCTATCTCCCCCACATGTCTCCGTTCAGAGATGCTCTCTCTGGTCCTTACCTCCCTGACTCTACGTCATGACCCTGTTCTATCTTCTTCACAGCTTGTAGCTCATCTGAAATTCTCTTACACCTTTTTTTTTTTTTTTTAAGAGATTGGAGTGGTGGGAGTCTCATTATGTTGTCCAGGCTGGTCTTGAACTCTTGGGGTCAAGCAATCCTCCCGCCTCCACCTCCCGAGTAGCTGGGATTACAGGTGTAGCCCACCATGCCCAGCCTAATTCTCTTACTCTTGTACCTGTTAGTATTTTTCATCTAATCTAGACTTCAAGCTCCTTGAAGGCAAGGATGCTGAGGACCTTGTTCCTGCAGAATTCCTGTCATCAGCACAATGGCTGTTGTTCTGTCCACCACGCAGTAAGCATTCAACAAATGCTTGTTGTCTGAAGAGACAGAGAAATAAAAGCGGAGCCTGCCATTAGCACACACACTGGTTAGAAAGTAGCCATCTACTGGTTCTTAATGACACCCAAGGAAAATATACATACCTGGACTCCACTCCTAGAGCCTGATTTACTAGAGCTGGAGTGAGGTCCAAATTGGCCTGTTTTTTTAACACCTCTACTGTTTGGTCCAGTTGCCTCATTTTCAGAGAAGGGAATGAGACTCACACGTGCCTGAGTCTTCAGCTAGTCAAGCAGAAGACTGCTTGCCAAGTCTAAGAAGCTCAGCTATCCAGGAACGAGTCCATGTGTGTTTCTAGTCCTCCATCACACTGTATCTGTGAAATCCCTGTGGTTCACACTAAGGAAAATCGATTTTGACCCACAGGTCTGAAAGGGACTTTCATAACAGATCACTTCAGAATTTATCACAAGATAGAGTCAAGTTATTCCTGAACTCATTCCTTCTTCACCCAAGCTCTCCTATTATGGTATTGAGGTTTTCACCTTGGCAGAGAGCTGTAAGCACATTTTACCTTGAATGCTTTTCTCCAAAGTCAAATCCAGACAGAAGATATAAAACACTGAACATCAGCAATGGGAACAGCATCTCTCAAGAGCCCCCTGAGTCATATTTTCCGTTATCTTTTTGAGAAAGATAAAAACCACCAGGTTCTCCTCTCTTTATCTTCAGATGCTGGCAGGTTAGAGAGAAAATTTTCTGGTTTGTATTGGCAAAAAAAATCAGGAAGTAAACATGCTTCAATTTTTGAAGGATTCCAAAGGACCTCCTTGCTAGAGAGGAAAATTAAATGGTAATTGTTAACAAAAGAAAAAGATTACAAAATGCATCTGCGCTTTCGGAAATAAACCAAATGTTCTCTAGCACACTTATCAAAAGAGGCAGGTCAGCACCATGGTTAAGAACCTGGGTTTCAATCCTTGCTTTACCATTCACTAGCTGTGTGGCCCTGGACAAGTGAGTTAATCTTGCTGTGCCTCAATTTCCTCAACTATAGAACATAAAATACAGTTGACCCTTGAACAATGCACGGGTTAGGGGTGCTGACCCCTGTGCAGTCAAAAATCTGCATATAACTTTTGGCTCCCTAAACGCTTGACTACTAATAGCCCACTGTTAACTGGAAGCATTACTTATAACCTAAACAGTCAATCAACACGTATTTTATATGTTCTATGCATTATATACTGTCTTCTTATAATAAAGTAAGCTAGAGAAAAAATGTTATTAAGAAAATCATAAGGAAAATATATTTAATATTGATTAGGTGAAAGTAGATAATCACATTTTTTTTTCTTGTCTTCATGTTGAGTAGACTGAGGAGAAGGAGGAAGAGGAAGGGTTGGTTTTGCTGTCTCAGGGGTGGCAGAGGTGGAAGAAAATCTATTATTGACATTTTGCTGGACTGAGCTGGTTGCCTCCTGTTGTTGTGGAGCTGATTTACTTCATCCCAACTTCTTGATACTTTCACTTCTGGAGGTCATATTTCTCTAAGATCTTCCAGAAAAAAGTCTTAACGTTGCCTTAGCCATTTTTTCCAGTCCAGCTCTTAAATTTTTTCCTTCTCTTCCCCAGTAATAACATGAGTATGGATCCAGCTTGTCCCCAAAGCCTGCCTTGCTTCGAAGCATCTGATTGTAAAGAATCTTCACTTATGCCTGTGATTTGTGGGCCTGTAGAAAACTATCCATCCTTGCAAATGTCTCCTGCTGTGATGCCTCACACTGAGACTGTCTCTCCTCTTCCTTCTTCCATGGATCTGCTTATTCAGGACAGCCCTGATTCTCCCACCAGTTCCAAAGGCAAACAACCCACTGCTGCAGAGAATAGTGCCCCCAAGAAAGGAAGACAAGGTCTGTCAAGAAACAGAAGACCAGAACTTTGTTCTCTTCCACCCAGCTGTTTGTACCCATTGATAGATTTCAGAGACAGAAATACCTCAGCCTTCAGCAGATGCAAGAACTTTCCAACATCCTGAACCTGAGCTACAAACAAGTGACGACCTGGTTCCAGAACCAGAGAATGAAATCTAAGAGGTGGCAGAAAAACAACTGGCCACAGAATAGCAATGGTGTGACTCAGGCCTCAGCACCTACCTACCCCAGCCTCTACTCTTCCTACCACCAGGAACGCCTGGTGAACACGACTGGGAATCTTCCAATCTGGAACAACCAGACCTGGAGCAATTCAAGCTGGAGCAACCAGAGCCTGAACATCCAGTCCTGGGGCAACCACTCCTGGAACACTCAGACCTGGTGCACCCAGTTCTGGAACAATCAGGTCTGGAAAAGTCCCTTCTCTAACTGTGGAGAGGAATCTCTGCATTCCTGCATGCAGTTCCAGTCAAATTCTCCTGCCAGTTTGCCTTGGAAACTGCTTGGGAAAGCCATAATGTAATAAAGCAGACAACTAGGTATTTTAGTACTCCACAAACCATGCAACCTGAAGATGTGTGAAGGTGAGTAAAATTGATATTACTCAGTTTGACTCTGGGCACTGACTGAATCCTTCCTCTCCCCTCCTCCCCTCCCTCATAGGATTTTTCTTTTTTGGAAACCACATGTTCTGGTTTCCCTTATGCCTATCCAGTTAATTTGATGGAAGGTGGGGTATGGCTGGAGCCTAATCAGAGAGGTTGCTTTCTTTTTTCCTATTGGATCTTCCTGGAGGAAAGACGTTTTAATAACCTTGGCTGCTAAGGACAACATGATAGAAGCTGTCTCTGGCTATAGATAAGTAGATCTAATACCAGTTTGGATATCTTTAGGGTTTAGAATCTAACCTCAAGAATAAGAAATAAAAGTACAAATTTATGTGAAAAAAAAGAAAATCTGTTGTTAGTGATCCCACACAGTTCAGATCCATGTTGCTCAAGGATCAGCTGTACTTATTTTACAGAGCTGTGAAAATTAAATGCATCGATGCATGAGAAGCATTTAGACAGTGCCTGACATACAGAAAGTGCTGAGTAAATAAAAGTTCTTGATGATAGTAATAATGATGACTCCACCCATCAGCATTAAACAACTGCTAGGCAATGAGTTTCCATGTATCTCTGCTACCAGGCTCAGTAAACATGAAAAAATATTTTTATATTTATAGATCTTTTCCCTTCTCTTCCTTCCTTTGATTAAGAGTTTGACATTTGTCTTTCTTTACTTTTAGTCCCCTTGCATTGCCATCAATCTACAAACCGAGGCACAAAGCTATGGGGAGCCTGTGGTCAGTGGGAAAGTCTAGCAAGCGTCGGATACAAGGAAGGCTAGCTGGAGATGGCTGTGCCTCACAACACAGCCCAGGGCTCAGCACATCAGTCCTTCAGACATCTGCTCTGCAGTTTCTCAGTCAGCCACACAGAGCGTGTAGGGTTTAGGTGCTTTGGGCACAAAAATAATTCTGCACACACTTATGAGACCAGACAAAGAGGCAGCTGGGGCGTCTCATGTGTGGTCACATACTTTCTAAATGATTAATATGACTTTCAAAGTATTCACCATCAGTGGGGTAAGAAGTAGATTATATCCACCTGCCCTTTTTTAGGTCACATGAAGAAACTAAGCTAATCATTTTACAGAGCACTTTTTTTTCCCCTTCAAAATATATCTCCAGATGATTGATTTCATAGGAACTTTGAAAACTGTTTCTGCAAAGTTTGGTTTTAGTGGGGAGTTTTCTTTGGTTAAGTCTCTGATTACAGTTTTTTTTTTTCTTTTTGTATAGTTTTTATTCATTTGCTACTTTTCATTAAAAGCAAAGAAATGGGGGAAGGGAATGTTGGAATTCCAGTTAATTAAGACAATAAAAATGCATTATCCATTTGGTCAAAATAAATTTTCTATATTATGAAGGAAATTCACAAAGAGGTTGCTGTTTAAAAATGAATATGAAGTAAACATTACATAGTTTAAAAAGAAGAAAATAAAAAGAAACCCATTACCCTATTCATCCAGAGAGTTCTTGGAACTAAAGAAATGCTTTCATCAGAGTTTGAGTTCTAGGATGCATGGGAAAGCCAGTGAGAAAAGTGAGGCTCTCTTCCTGTCTTTCTCTCAAACGTGACAAAGGCTTGGTACCAACCCCCTTTTCAAACCTCAGGATTTGGTCTGGGAGTGGCAGGGAAGATGTGGCATCTGAGGTAGAACCTCCCCTCCAGGTTCCCAGTAGGTCGTCTGCCAGTTGTGTCTCCCTGAATGCACTTTTTTGTTCAAGAGAATGCACCATCAGTAAGCAATCCGATTCACACCTGAATCACTGCAGTTGCGGATCCTGGAAGAAACTGATCTTACTGCTTTTGGAGGTGGAGTGTGTCTACCTGCCTGAGGATAACCACTGTTTCACCCTCAGCTATGTCCAGTTGATTTCTGCAATGATACCGATAGAAACTAACAATATCTATAGAAAATGATAGCCTAATTGATGGAAAGAGAAAAGAAGAGAAAGATGATTATTTGGAAAATTTCCACAAATGGCTATGCTGCTGCTAAGAACTTCAACAATGTTAAAGCCATTAGTCCTGGGAAGGGCAGACTCTTGAAGCTGCTTGGTGCAAATGAGAAGATGGATGTTATTCAGGCAATGGCTGATGTCACCTCCATCTGCCAGGCACGGTCTGCTAGTAAATAACGTGGGGTGCCAGAACAGTGAGTGAGTGCTTTCTTCGTCTCAGAGGAGGCAGAAATGTTTGATGCTGCAGGACAGAACACAGTCTATATTTCAGATTCTAGCTTCGCTTTAGTGGATGATTCCTTTTAGATTGAAGCACATGAAATTGACAATATTTGATTATTGTCAATACATAAAAATGTCATTTTCTTATGGTTCAGCTCATAAATGTAAATATATAGGTTTTCCATTTTAAAAGACAAATTCTGCCACCTCAAACCCGTGTCTGAACTTGGAGAGATGCTCATTCCCCTACTTGCTAGAAGGGCCAACAGACCAAGGTGACCTCACAGATCAGAGGTCACAAACAAGCGCCCTGCACATAGAATTATGACCCACAGATCTGTGTTCGCCTTGATACACACATAACTGGCTCTTAAAATGTTAGTTGCCAGAATTTTAAAACTCCCCAGATTTCATACCGCCCTTGAAAATCAGCTTGGCAACAGTGTGCATTCCCACAGGCCTTGTGATAAGAAGTGGCTAACACGGTGAAACCCAGTCTCTACCAAAAATACAAAAAATTAGTTGGGCATGGTGGCGGGTGCCTATAGTCCCAATTACTTCGGAGGCTGAGGCAGGAGAATCACTTGAGCTCAGGAGGTGGAGGTTGCAGTGAGTTGAGACTGCACACTGCACTCTAGCCTGGGTGACAGAGCGAGACTTCATCTCAAAAAAAAAAGAGTTGGCTGACCAGAGCAAAGCCTGTGTCCTTAGGATGGGGCACGTGTTCTCCAAGTTTATCAAACTTGTAAACCTGACCATTTTTGTTTTTCACCTGGCCCACGTGGTCTTTTCAGTCCTAGGTTAACTAAATGAATTTGTGTTTGTATGTCCTCACCTAAAATGGCAAAGCCTGCAATCAAAATGTCAAAAAGTGGATGATGTTCTGACCAGTTCACTGTGATCCCTTTTCCCTTCTCCACATAGCAGCCCCACCCCCAATGTCTTAGAGAAGGTTCATTTGGTTACAAGGACCAGATGGGTAGAAAGGGAGAGAGACAAGACAGAACACACAGTGGGAAGGCAGCATCTGTAGTAACCTCGCAAACAAGAACATGTTTTCGGAATCTCCACAGACGGGAATTCTACAACCTCTCCCTGTAATCCAGTCCTAATGCTGAGCAACCTTCACGGTCAGGAAATTCTGCCATAAATAACCCAAATCCTTCATGCAGCTTAAACCCATTTCCTCTTACTCGCTGCTCACTGGAGATGGGGAACAGCTGGTCACCGTTCTCTGTACCAAGTCCTTTGTCAACTGGATGATTGGATTCTGGCTCTGGACTGCTGTCATAATTAGGAGCCTGACCGGTTCCATATTGTGCTGTCTGCAAAAGCATGTAAAATGGGAAGATAAAATTTTGAGCATGCTGTGCTTCAGAAATATGTCATCAGGGGAACACAGTGCCTTATCATGTCGTCAGGCTGTTCACAATCTATAAACTTGTGAATGTGAGATTTCTGCGTGGAAAAACGTGTCTTTCTGAGGCTAGCTCTGCAATGTGAGCATAACAGAAAATAATGCAAAGAGTTTCTAAACGCTACCAGCAAAAACAACACAGTGTTTATTAAGCATTTCCTGTGCTCCCATTATCTGCCTTATCTCACATACTCTTCACTACAACACAATAGAAACTTTGCAGGTGGGGAAACTCAGTCCCATAGAGGTTAACTTGCCCATGTTCATGCGCCAACAAGTGGGAGAGGAAGTGTGTAAACCCAATCAGTCAGACTCCAGAGCCTGTGCTCTTTTCAACCATCCCTCCAGCTTGCACACAAAGCAGGTGCTGGTATGTCCCACATGGCTCATGCTATGGTGGGGTACAGTCCTTTTGTCTGAACAATAACACTTGGCCAGCAGAGACCAAGAAGTCATGGTAAAAATCATGCATTGAGTGTTCCCAATGTAGAGCAAAGATAAAACTCCGAAGAGCTTTATGGTACAGAGCTTGAATTCTTCTCACCGAGTCCCATGAGAGACTCCAGCTCTCCACTTAGATGCAGACACTAAATGTTTCCCCAATTCCCAGCTGCATGATGTATTCCCAAGCATGTGCTTTGGAGTCCAACCTAGATCATAAGCCAGGTTCTGCGGAATACCACCCGGTCACTTGGGATTCTGGCTGGCCTGCCTCGGTGTCCTTGGCAATAAAATGGTGACAGCAGAAATTTCTTCGTGGTGTCAGAAATACACATGTCTTGCTCTCTCTATCCTCTTGTTTAACTATAAGTTTTCTTGCTGTGCTTATTTCTACTGACATTATTTGTTATGTGCCCCTCTGGTTATTTTTTTACCTCCTTCAGTAACCTGTGAGCTCAGCATTGACGAGGCTTTGCCCGTTTTACTCACCACTGTATTCCCAGTGCCTAACTCAGTGGCTGGCACATAGTAAACACTCAATAAATATTTGTAGAATGACTAGGTTCTCATTTAGGAAAATTACATGAATTAAATGAAACCATCTATGTATAACGTAGTAAAGCATAGTTCTTCTCACTTCTCATAGGGTTTTCTTCTTCAAATGGAATAATCTGTTATTTAACTTTTGTGCGTCTGATTAATCAACCTCTGTTCCCTCTATGGTTCTGCAACCGTCACTCTAATCTTCTCTTTTATCATGAAGCCTTGGCCCAGATATCGGGGTTCTTTACTGCCTACAACAAAACCTCCTGAATGCCCAGTAACTCAATTTCTCAAAGCATAGCACACAGACACTATTAATTGCTTACCCGACACTACCCACTTTCTTGTGACTTGTTAGCAGAACTCAGACTCAGGCCAAACCTCAGGCAATAGCGCGAGTCAGTCTGGCAATTCAACTTCCTCCTTTCCCAACATCCTTTGCAATTAGGGGTGGCCATGACACTCAGTCTTGTCAGTGAGAAGTAGGGAGGTGCGTGGGTCAGGGGCAAGATCTCCTGGATATGCTTTTGTTTTCTTTATAAAAAGGATACAGGCAGCCATCCCTACTCCACCTTGCTCCTAGCTGGAACATGGTTCTGATGTCAGAAGCAACAGCAGCTATCTTAGCACATGAGGCAACAAGCCAACAGGCCAAACATGGAGGAGCATAAAGAAAGAGGCAGCTTGAGTCTCTGATGATATTATGGACCAGCTGAACAAATGTCAGCATCCACCAGCCTCTAACCTCTTGTTCTATGAGAAAAAAATAAAAATGTCAAGCAACTACTAACAGGGATTATGACACCTATAGCAGCAAAAATTTCTTTACTACTGAGTTTGCAGACTTCCTTTATGACTTAATCTTTCTTTTTTCCATATTTTCTCATTTATTTCAATAACATCACCATGATCATGCCCCAAATCCTTCAGGCTCCAAATGTTGAGTTATGATTGGATATGAAGGACAAAAAAGGCATCCATCTCGGAGTCCTGTCAATCTGTTCAAAATGGCTCAATCAAATGAATATCTACATTAAATATTTATTCCAGTGTTTACATCAGCCAAAAATGGGAAGGATCTTAATTGGCTGGCAGAGATAAATCATGATGAATAATGAACAGCAAATTAAATAATGATTAAAGTTTTGTACATGAATGTTTATTAATGTGGAACAAAGCTAAAGATGGACTTATACATTAGAAAATTAAGCTGGAGACCGGGTGCGGTGGCTCAAGCCTGTAATCCCAGCACTTTGGGAGGCCGAGATGGGCGGATCACAAGGTCAGGAGATCGAGACCATCCTGGCTAATACGGTGAAACCCCGTCTCTACTAAAGAATACAAAAAACTAGCCGGGCGACGAGGCGGGCGCCTGTAGTCCCAGCTACTTGGGAGGCGGAGGCAGGAGAATGGCGTAAACCCGGGAGGCGGAGCTTGCAGTGAGCCGAGATCCCGCCACCGCACTCCAGCCTGGGCGACAGAGCCAGACTCTGTCTCAAAAAAAAAGAAAAGAAAAGAAAATTAAGCTGGAAAACCATATTTTTATTAAAGATGGATACAACCTATGCACAGAAAACATCATCTAGAAAGCTATTCCCCAGGATAGCAACAAGTAACCCTCAGGGTTCTGGGTACTCGGATTGACTGTTACATTTAAAACTTCTGACTATTTATAGTTCCTACATTAAAAACATACTGCTTGTGCAATAAGAAAAAAAGGTTTTCTTGGGTTCTTTGTTTGTTTTGTGTTTGTTGTCTCTGACTCATCCCTGTCTCTCCACTCTCCTGCCATTACCAGCAACCAAGAAATCCAAGGTGACTGAAGTCACCACCTTCCAATGACTCCTCCACCTCTTATTTCTCACTATTTCAACCTATACCATACTCAGCTCCCTCATCACCAACACTCTTCAGGCTACCCCCTGATTTAAAATGAACAATGACTGGTTTCTCTAGGTATAAGCCCCCAGAGTGTTCACCTAGCATTCAAGGGCAGACTGAGTAGACCCATGACTTTATTTCCACTTGTTCCTCTGCTCTTGTCAGTCCCCAAATGTTCCTGCCACATGACACATTTAATCCCACCTCTGGTTCTTTGCTCTGTAGTTCTGCCCTTCTGGAATGTTCTCTCCAACTCTTCTGACAATCCGAACCCTTTACATTCTGCAAAGCCCACTATAGCCTTTCTCATCAGCCTAGGTCAAGCAGGAAACTCCTGGGCTGGTACCCGGATGATGAGGCAGGCAGTAGATCCATCTAAGCCTGGCATTGGGAGGATTCAGAGGAGAGGACATCTAAGGCTTCTGGGTCTGCAGAGCAGGCACAGAATAAGAAGACTTCACACCTAATTGCTAGTCGTCAGCCTTTTCCACACATCCTCCCATTGGGAACCACAGCTCTGTATGGTCTAATCATTCCAAAGTGATTCTGAGCCTCCCCTCTGGGGACTGCTGCCTACATCAGGGAGCATTAGACAGGGGCATCCTAGTCCTAAGGGTAGCACAGTCCTTCTCCCTCAGGAACCCTGCCTATTCTCCTTCTTTCTAGAATTTCTAGGCCAGGAGTACTGAATTCAAATGCCTATGTGGGTCAAGCAAGTGGTATGAGTCAGCAAAGCAACTGCAGGTGTGGGACAAGAGAGAGTCCTGGGGACTGAGGGAGTTGCTATGGCGCAAGGAAGCAGCTGGAACTGGAAAGCAACCTCTTATGATTATGCAGGAATGCAAACCAGTGCTGCTACAGCTCCCATTTTCTCAAAGAACAGAAGGCAGAAAGTTTAGAAAGGCTCCACTAGTAAAGCCATGTGTGAATGAAGTATGTCTGTGGTCAGTATTTGGTCCAACAAGTCCTGGTTTGTGACCCCCAGCTCTGAGGTTCAAGGAGCTCCAAGTTCAGCAAGGCCAGGTTTCAGCAGCAGCAGCAGCAATTAGTTACTATCTTCACCTTACGTGGGATGATCGTTACCCATAGGGGCTCCACAGAGGTGGCCTTATTCTCGTAACTTTGCCCAGAGTCAAGGACCTCTAAAGGATCTTCTCTTCCTGGTCCCTGGACAGTTAACTGTCTCCTGGGTTGGGGTCTGGCCAGGGACTAATTGGAGTCTGGATGCCTGCATGCTCAAAGTTTTATCTTATTACCCATGCTCACAATTTATTTTCCCATCTTAAAATTCTCTTAGCTTACAATATTCTAGTGTTATGCATGAATCTATACTTCATATACTCTAATAAAAAAATTTCCAAGGACTTTTTTCCCCAAAGCCAAAATGTATTCTTTTCTAAAGCCTGAGATCTTCTGCTGTACCTAGTTCTATGCTTGATAAGTTTCAAATTCTCTTAACATTTCTATCAGGAGTCTTGGAGGCAACTGCACTCAAAATTGTTGGTTCGGTGTTTCCTCATGGGGAATCAAGGACTCTGAGAAAAAGAGATCTTGTTCAGATGAACTTTTAGAAAGAATTTGTCCTTTTCCCTCATATGTCCTGCTTACCTGTTTACCTGTCTCCACTAATGCACTGAGAGCTCTTCAAGAGCAGGGACCAGCAGGTGTATCCACCCCAGAGGGCTCACAGGCAAATCTAGGGTCTGGCACATTGTATCTGCTTGATAGATAATGGCTGAATATTAATTATTTTTTCTCAGAATAAGAAACTCTTTAAAATTTTCCACAACTCAATAAGTGTAGATGAAAAGAAGCAGAACCTGGAAAAGCATTTTTGTGGCAAATGATTGGGTGCCACAGACCACCAGAAGGAAGGACTGCCAAACTCCTACCATGCAAATCCTGGAAAACAATATGGCTGAATGCTTCCCTATGCTGCAATGCAACAATTTAAAGCACCTGATTAGCTCAAACTAGAGTCTACCCTTATGAAGTGGTATAAGAAAGTAGATCTGCACCATCTGTATGGTTCCAAGGTCCCTCGTCTCCCATCACCCACGCTCTACAACAAGAGAGGAATTTCTTCTTGGAAAAGACCTTGTTGGATTAAAATAATAGAAGTGGCATTAGTAGTAGTAGCAGCAACAGCAGCATTGGTGATGGTGGGATGGTAGAGACGACAGTAAAAATAACAATTTGAAGGCTGACTTGACATCAAATACCATGTATTCACTTCCGCAGATGATCTTATTTGTATCTCAGAACTCTAGGAGGTATATGTGATTATTTCCTCCCATTTCACAGATAAGGAAACCAAGGTGGTAGAGGTTACAGTAGAGGTTACATGACATGTCTTAGATGTGTAAGAAGCCAAGCACCCTCTTAGCCTATACACTGCCTCCCCTGCAAAATACAGCACAGACACGGAACACACAGACCTCTGTGAGGGGCCATGTGAGGCCATGAAGGGTTCACTATAGCCAAGATCCCGGTATAACACAACCTAAGTCAACAGCACCAAAACCAATGCTTAAAAATAACAAACAAGTGGAAAACAAACAATATCTACTCTTGGCACAACACAGACCTGCAAAGAAAATACCAGGGAGAAGAAATGACAGGGAAGAGCAACAGGAAAGAAAATTATCAACATTCCTTTTCTCTATGGTAGCCGCTCATAAATCCATTTCTTAGGAAGTAAAATAAGCTAAAGACACCTAATACTGCATGTTCTCACTTATATGTGGGAGCTCAACATTGGGTACACACAGACCCAAGGACGGGAATGATAGACACTGGGGATTTCAAAATGGGGAGGGAAGGAGAGGGACAAGGGTTGAAAAATGACTCATCAGGTACTGTGGTCACCACCTGGGTGATGGGACCGTTAGACATCCAGACCTCAGCATCAAGCAATATACCCATATAACAAATTTGCGTATGTACTCCATGAATCTAAATTAAATTTTTTAAAAATAAGTAAAATAAAGCTGAAATTAAAAAAAATATGATTCATGGGGCAAAGCCAAGAATCGTTTCACTCCATGATGCAGCACTTCTGCCTCACCAGACAATTGCCATTCTGGCAATGCTTCCAATTTTAAGATTGTGACAATTTTTTTAGAGGAGGAAACATTAAAAATATCATTTTCAAGTGTGGGTATTTTATAACGGTCACTACAAGCAAATGTGACAATTACTTTGGAGGCATTCCTTACTATCATGTCATGATTCAATATTTGATCATTCTGATTTCAGGTTTGTTCAGCGAGGCTCCACTCTGACTGATCTACTGACTCCTGCTGAGCTTGTGGTCTGAATCTTAATACTGAGGGCTACAAAACTGTCTGCTCTGAGGAAGGGTAAATTTAGGGGTCCCCTGAGACAGATCTTTCCAAGGTTACACCATTATATTAGAGTGGATTCAAAAACCATTAGATACTTCAGAATTCAAATACTAGTACAGAAACACGTTGCAAAAAGAAACTTACATTTTGGTTTCTTAAAAAACATTTTAGATTCTTAGCCAAAAGAAACTCATTTAGTAATCACCTCGGGGACTGGGTATTTTATATGTTCAAGGATATTTGCATAATTAATCAAATTTTATGATACTGGTAGCTAACATTCACGGACATGAAGATGAATTACACAATTAAATTGTTCAATGTTTTTCTGTACTTATGAAAAACATCACCCAACAAAGCCAAAAAAGGGAGAAGATAAAAAGGTACTTTTAAAACACATTAGTATAAAAAGTCTATCAGATAATATTTTTATGTCTGCTATAAGTACGAAGTATTGTTATTTAATCCTACCTTAAAAATCCCTTTACTTCAACCACTGTCACCAGTTGAAGAGAAACCAAGATCCAACACAAAGCATGCCCAAGACATTGCCTGCAAGTGAGTAAATAGCTAAAACAAGGACCTACAGCAATTAAAAGAGATATTCAAAAGCAACTTTTAAAGAAACAACAGAAGACACATGCCAAAAATATACCAAAGGGAAGAGGAGATACAACATGCAACATCTGCTCCTCTTACGATGTTCCTGACTTCTTTAAGAATATATTTTTTGCCCAAGAAAAGATCTTTTTAAGGCTGAAATCTTTCAGTGCAATTAGAAATTTCCATTAGTGCAAAAGAACACTATGTATTTTAAGCTCTTAGCATTTCATGTGGTTGCTTGGACAGAAAAGGAAAAGATATACTGTAATTCCGTGTGGTGTCTTTATTCAGAGACATAGAGGCACCGTTTTGTTTCATTTAAGAAATCTACTGGAGTACTTCACATAGTTTAATAAATATTTCTTCAAGGTAAGGATCATAATCAATACAGTTGATATTTGGCACTTTATTACAAAAGATGTCGATGATAATTTTTTAAGGTTCTCATATGGATCAATGGTAATAATCTTAGTAGCTAATATTCCTCAAAAGTACAAAATGTCTTCAGAATCTTTTTATAAAATGAAAATAATTGAACTCTTTCTAAACATAAAATTCCTACCTTCATATTGTAAACAATGCAGAGTACACAGAAAATTACAAGTAAGAAAATAAAAATGACGTTTAAACCCTCTGTGCCTAAGAACCACCACTGGAAACATTTGGTTCATCACTCCAGATCCTTTTGAAAAAATATATTCAAATATATGCTCTACAGTTTTAAAATGTGTACATTTAAACTTTATATTATAAACCCTACTTTTTAATCTGCTTTTTCTGGTCGAACAATAGATCATGAATGTGTTTCCATGTCTAGAAGTATATGGAATTTTAATTACTTTTATAATACCCTTTGGATATTGTGATTAAATTTTTCCCTTTGTAGAACACAGTTGAATAAACCTTTTAAAATTGGATATTTGACAAATATTTTCTGATGATGAAAACTACTTGTGGGAGAAGAACATAAATCTAACTATTAAACAAATGTGATGGTTCTACCACATGAGGAATGGCTATTGTTGACCTTGAGTCCAGGGAAATAAGCCACTGAACCATGAGTCAGCCTCCCTGCCAAAGCCCCAGGCCTCACCATTGAGAATACAGTTTAAATACAGAAGAATCTACTTTTTATGTACATCAGAAGAGAATTAACTATTTTTAAAACTTTTCATTTAAAATTAGACAGCTACTCTCAATGAAATTACACATGGACAAAGTAATCCTCAAAAATGATCTCTTATGCTGAATACACTTTCCTGGTTTTATTTTCTTTTAGTTCACACTACACCAGCTAGAGCCGTGCAGCAGGCACAAAACGTGTGAAAAAGTAGAAGGGAGTGTAGATCTCAGATGGCTCTTTTAAGATGTTCTGTGGTTAAAGGAAGCAGAGAGTATCAGATTCCAGGGCTGCTAGGCTGAAAGCTGATGTTCTACAGTGGGTGAAGAAAGGGATTAATGACTTGAAGAATGTTTGTAGACTGAAGAGGAAAAAAGGACAACTGGAAGAGAGACTGAAGTCATCGTAATGTGCAAATTTGATCTACTTGCAAACCAATTTAAAGTAGCTGGGCCGGGCGCGGTGGCTCAAGCCTGTAATCCCAGCACTTTGGGAGGCCGAGACGGGCGGATCACGAGGTCAGGAGATCGAGACCATCCTGGCGAACACTGTGAAACCCCGTCTCAACTAAAAAAAAAAAATACAAAAAACTAGCCGGGCGAGGTGGCGGGCGTCTGTAGTCCCAGCTACTCGGGAGGCTGAGGCAGGAGAATGGCGTGAACCCGGGAGGCGGAGCTTGCAGTGAGCTGAGATCCGGCCACTGCACTCCAGCCCCGGCGACAGAGCAAGACTCCGTCTCAAAAAAAAAAAAAAAAAAAAAAAAAAAAAAAAAAAAAAAAGTAGCTTAACAAAATGTGAAAAATCAGTATTTTAAAACACAAAAAATGGCTGGGCACAGTGGCTCACACCTGTAATCCCAGCACTTTGGGAAGCCAAGGTGGGCAGATCACAAGGTCAGGAGTCTGAGACCAGCCTGACCAATATGGTAAAACCCCATCTCTACTAAAAATACAAAAATTAGCCGGGCGTGTTGGTGGGCACCTGGAGTTCCAGCTACTCGGGAGGCTGAGGCAGGAGAATTGCTTGAACCCAGGAGGAGGCAGAGGTTGCAGTGAGCTGAGGTTGCACCCTACACTCCGGCCTGGGTGACAGAGCGAGACTCCATCTCAAACAAAAACAAAAACAAAAACACACAAAACATGAGGCTATAAAACAAGTCTATTAAAATAAAATTAAGGACAAATGTGCTTCTCTGACACTTAAACACTTCTCTGTGCTTTCCTTGGCACATAGAAGCAGTCAGTTAGCAGAAGGTTGACAGCCAAGCCCTGAAGCTCTGGAAACAATAGCATGGCAGGCTCAGAAGCCACCTTCTCCCAAATGCTATTGTACATTTCCTTGTGCAGAAAGTACAAATAATGCCTGTAGCAAAAGTTGTGAGAAAAATGGCAGAACCATTTTTTATAAGGCAGTATTGATTTTTTCAACTTTCTTTTGAGATAATTATAGATTCACAAGCAGTTGCAAAGGTAGTAGAGCTGTGCAAGCTGCTCTGCCACTTGGGCCATATGACCCAGCAGATCCAATGGTGCTTGAGGTGTCAGTGGCAGATGCTGTTTGGAGCCTTTGGTAGGACCCTATAGGTGAATCACAGTGGGAGTCTCCAGGATTTTGGAGCAAGGCCCTACCATCTTCTGCAGATAACTACTCTCCTTTTGAGAGACAGCTCTTGGCCTGTTTCTAGGCTTTGGTGGAAACTGAAGATTTGACTATGGGTTATCAAGTCACCATGTGACCTGAACTACCTATCAAGAACTGGATGCTTTCTGACCCATCTAGCTATAAAGTGGGTCATGAACAGCAGCATTCCATTATCAAATGGAAGTGGTCTATATGTGATCGGGCTAGAGCAGGTCCCGAAGGCACAAGTAAGTTACATGAGGAAATGGCTCAAATGCCCTTGGTCTCCACTCCTGCCACCTGCCTTCTCTCCCCCAGCCTGCACTGAAGGCCTCATGGAGAGTTCGCTATGATCAGTTGACAGAGGAAGAGAAGACTAGGGCCTGGTTCACAGATGGTTCTGCACTATAGGCAGGCACTGCCTGAAAGTGGGCAGCTGTAGCACCACAGCCTCTTTCTAGGACATCCCTGAAGCACAGCAGTGAAGGGAAATCTTCCCAGTGGGGAGAACATCGAGAAGTGCACCAGTTGTGCACTTTGCATGGAAGGAGAAGTGGCCAGATGTGCAATTGTGTAGTGACTCATGGGCTGTAGCCAATGGTTTGACTGGATGGTCATGGACTTGGACGAAGCATGATTGGAAAATTGGTAACAAAGATATTTGGAGAAGAAGTATGTGGAAGGACCTCTCTGAGTGGTCAAAAATTGTGAAGACATTTGTATCCCATGTGAGTGCTCACCAATGGGTGACCTCAGCAGAGGAGGATTTTAATAATCAAATGGATGGGATGACCCATTCTGTGGACACCACTCAGCCTCTTTCCCCAGCCACCCCTGTCATCACCCAATGGGCCCATGAAAAAACTGGCCGTGGTGTAAGGGATGGAGGTTATGCGTGGGCTTAGGAACATGGACTTCCACCCATCAAGACTGACCTGGCTATGGCCACTGCTGAGTGCCCAATTTGGTAGCAGCAGAGACCAACACTGAGCCCTCGATATGACACCATTCCTCGGGTGATCAACCAGCTACCTGGTGGCAGATTGATTGTATTGAACCTCTTCTATCATGGAAAGGGCAGAGGTTTGTCCTCACTGGAATAGACATTTACTCCAGATATTGGTTTGCCTCTCCTGCACACAATGCTTCTGCCAAGTCTATCATTCATGGACTCATGGAATGCTTTATCTACCATCATGGTATTCCACACAGCATTGCCTCTGACCAAGGTACTCACTTTACACTTAAAGACATGTGGTAGTGGGCTCATGCTCATGGAATTCACTGGTTGTACCATGTTCCCCATCATCCTGAAGCACCCGGATTGATAGAATGGTGGTATGGCCTTTTGAAGTCACAGTTACAATGCCAACAAGGTGACAGTACTTTGCAGGGTGGCAGCAAAGTTCTCCAGAAGGTTGTGTATGCTCTGAATCAGTGTCTCATATATGGTACTGTTTCTCCCATAGTCAAGATTCATGGGTCCAGGAATTAAAGGATGGAAGTGGAAGTAGCACAACTCGCCATCACCCCTACTGATCCATTAGCAAAATTTTTGCTTCCTGTTCCTGTGACGTTATGTTCTGTTGGCCTAGAGGTCTTAGTTCCAGAGCGAGGAATGCTGCCACCAGGAGGCACCACGACAATTCCATTAGACTGGAAGTTAAGATTGCCACCTGGACACTTTGGGCTCCTCCTACCTTTAAGTTAACAGGCTAAGAAAGGACTCACAGTGCTGCCTGGGGTGACTGACCGGGACTACGAAGATGATACTTCACTACAGAGTTAAGGAAGAGGATGCATAGAATACAGAAGACCCATTAGGGCATCTCTTCGTATTACCATGCCCTGTGATTAAGGTCAATGGGAAACTACAACAGCCCAATCCAGGCAAGACCCCTCAGGAATGAAGGTTTGGATCACTCCACAAGGAAAAAAACCACAACCTGCTGAAGTGCTTGCTGAAGGCAAAGGGAATCTAGAATGGGTAGTAGAAGGTAGTCATCAATACCAGCTATGACCACGTGACCAGCTACAGAACCCAGGACTGTAATTGTCATGAGTATTTCCTTATTTTTTTGTTAAAAACATGTTCGTGCATGTATACACTTGTACTAAGAGAATATCTTCATTTTATTTCCTTTCTCCTTTATCATATGACATAAGATTTATTGACTTCACATCAGCATTTAAGTATTGTTAACTTTACGTAATAGTACTTGCATTGGGGCTCGGTGAGTTTCCTGTTGTACGAAGGATAGTTGTATTACGTTAGACATAATTATAACCTTATTGTTTTCTGTATATGAAGATTACGTATGATCTCAGGAGATGTGCATGGGTTCAAGTTGACAAAGGTTGGACTTGTGATGGTTAATACTGAGTGTCAATTTGATTGGATTGAAGGGTACAAAGTATTGATCCTGGGTGTATCTGTGAGGGTGCTGCCAAAGGAGATTAACATTTGAGTCAGTGGTGTGGGAAAGGCAGACCCACTCTTAATCTGAGTGGGCACAGTCTAATCAGCTGCCACCTCAGCTACAACATAAGCAGGCAGAAAAACGTAAAAAGAGAGACTGACCTAGCCACCCAGCCTACATCTTCTCCTGTGCTGGATGCTTCCCGCCCTCGAACATTGGACTCCAAGTTCTTCAGTTTTGGAATTCAGACTGGCTCTCCTTGCTCCTCAGCCTGCAGAAGGCCTGTTGTGGGACCTCATGATTGTGTGAGTTACTACTAAATAAACTCCCCATCTCTCTCTCTCTCTATATATATCTATATCTATATCTATATCTATATATATCCATTATATATATCTCCATTCCATTAGGTCTGTCCCTCTAGAGAACCCTGACTAATACACAAACCGACTTCTAACAGAGGCTCCTTCCATTTGTCAAGCTTTAAACAAAATACTTGATGTTCTATTTCACAGTCACCCTTTAGTTATCTGTCACCTAAGCCCTTTCTCCACCAATTAAGGCCTGATCTTTTCTAGCTGCCTGTCGACACATTACCCCAGGAGCCTGTGCATTCACCACCACACCTCTTTCTCCTACCCACAGGAATCTTTGCTTTGATGGGCAGTTTTTCATAAAATTTTATGGAAACAAAATTTTTGCCATTTGGACAAATCAAAACATACCCTGAGATGACAGAAAGGGCATTTCTCATGAAGGCATTTACCAAATAAATGGTATTAACAAAGTGATCGGGTGCTTTGTTTTTTCATTAAACAATAGAGGTCTAGCACTGCCGATGAGCATTTGGGGGAGCAGGGAATAATATTTAAAATGGTTGAGAGAAACCACTGCCCCCTTTCCCAAGACTCCCAAGCCTTGACCTCAAGATCTTAGGTAATTGGTGCCTTCCCTTTTCATCTGCTCTGGCTCAAGCCTCAGGGACTTTTTGTTGTGACTGAAGTAAGATTGAGGGGACAAAAAACATGAGTCACACACCTACGCACTGAGACATCACGCTGTGCCCTATAAACATATACAATTATTATGTGTCAATTATAAAATTAAAAATTACTTAATCAAAAATACACATCACAGTCTGGCCTTGATTTTTCAATATTTCACTTTCTCAGTATATGGAATGTATCTCACCAGGCAAGAAGAATAAGAAAGACCTGCGGATGCCCCAAATTTTAGTATTTTCATAGATTCCTAATATAGACAGGAACACTCTCGATGCGTTGCCTGGAAACCGTGACAGTGTTTTCTCACAAGAAAGTCTCCTGCTAGATAAAATACAAGAATGTTTTTGTGCAGGACATAATTCTTATCGGGACCACAGAGGACTTAATCATTAACAGAAACTGTAACAAGAGGAAGTGAAAGTGCTTTTTGAAAAATGCAAATGTCTTGACATCTTAATTAGAAGTCAAAAAAGTTAAAATCACACCAGGGCCGCTGTCCACAGTCTTCCTAAAACATAGTAATTGAAATACATTTTTAAACTTGTCAGATGTTTCACCATCGACTAACTTTTTAGCAATACCTCCCTTCATGGCATCCATCAGGGGAAAGCAAAGCAATTACAAAGTTATTCATTAATCAGAACCCTCTATCAGTTTCTTTTATGAAAAGGAAGACGCCAACACAGGGAAAAAAGAAAATCATCAAGCTACAAGAAGACACAGCCAGGCCAAGTGCCCAGGGATAAGTAACCTCTGTTGTGAGAGGAAAGGGCAGGTGATCAAATTTCTTCCAAGTCAGAAAAAGGTGAGTTTAGCACACCCTTCAAGCTTCCATTCACCAGGTAGGATTAAGTACCTGGCTGTTCCAGGCATGTCAGGCCCTGAGGGTACACAGGTGAGTGGAGGGATCTAACTTCCTCTCCCTATTGTCCTTCCTCACCAGCCACCATTCCCAACTACAGTGAGAGAAATAATGACCTACTTGAAATTATGTGCAAATCCCTCAAAGTAGTAGGGATCAGCACATTCTGGTTGCACTGGGAGATCCCCACAGGCTCCCTCCACTGAGAGGGGTTTATAATATAATTCCTCAAGAACGAAGAAAACTGCAGCAGCCACACAGCCACCTTCTTTCCTAATGTCCTCTCTGAGCCATTCTATCCTGAAACACAACAGTTTCTCTAGCTTCTTAGGCTCAGTGGAGTCTGCCATACTCAAGTCTTAGCTTCTTTTCCACTCGGAAATTTTTCTTCTGCTTTGCTTTGCTTTGCCCCTCCCCTCCCCTCTCCTCCCTCCCCTTCCTCTCCCACTCTCTCCCTCTCTCTTTCTCTCTCTCTCTCTTTCTCTCTTTCTCTCTTTCTTTATTTCTTTATTTCTTTCCTTTTCAGAGTCTCACTCTTGTTGCCCAGGCTGGAGTGCAAAGGCATGATTTTGGTTCACCACAAACTCCGCTCCCGGGGTTCAAGCAATTCTCCTGTCTCAGCCTCCCAAGTTGCTGGGATTACAGGCATGTGCCACCATACCCGGCTAATTTTGTATTTTTAGTAGAGACAGGGTTTCTCCATGTTGGTCAGGCTGGCCTCAAACTCCTTACGTCAGGTGATCCACCCGCCTCGGCCTCCCAAAGTGTTGGGATTACAGTTGTGAGCCACTGTGTCCGGCCTATCTTTTCTATAGACTTTTCATTCCCTCCCCCCGCTCTGGCTTCTGAGTTCCTATTGTTTCCTGGGTCTTGGGGCTTCCGTTTCTTTACAACCTCCTTCTTTTATCTGAAGTTTATCAGAACTCCACCATTCATGTCTGGGTCTTGCATTCAGACTTGCTGAGGGAGCAATTCGATTGAGTCTGTTAGTCACCGCACAATATGTATGATCTTAATTGGATGATGTCCTCATGCCAAGCCATGTCATAAAATGCTGACCAGCCTATAGAAGGCTGCCTTTCACTCCAGGGCTGAGCCCTGGCTCAATCAGCTTGTAGTCATAATGATGGGATCCTATGATTCAAAACATGGCAACCTCTGTCTTAAGAAACCATTTGTACTTTTTCCTCCTAAAGCATCTGTGGGTGACAGTGACAATAGAAGTATCATGAAGAACCCAAAACAGACATTAAGGTTTGATTTCATGTGAGTCCTGCATTTGTTGCTGCTTGAATCTAACATCATTATTTCTTAAAAGGCTTCACCACTGGGCTCCCTCCATACTCCACAGGCACCCCCATCAATCCTGCACAGAGACACCCTGAGATCCCTTCTTAACACAGTGCTCCGAGTTGCCAATTCTGATTTGGCACATAGGATGAAATTGACTGCTATCTTCTTGTCTATAGGATAAAGTCCAAATTCTGCAGTAAGCCACATTAAGGCTTCAGCCTAAAACTCTGGCTGCAGCCCAAAACTGCAGCTGTATTATCACAGCAATTTATTCATGCAACTTGCGCTGGGTGGGTTCCATTTCTCCTCTCTGGTCCACTCTCTGCCTATCTGCAGCGGACTGACCTTGATGGACTGCTTCAACCACCTCCCGAGCTCTCTGACTGTGGGCTAAATTTGGTTAAAGTTGGGGCACTGGTAGGATATGAGAAAGAGGGCATATGGAGAATGAGCTTGAGATCTGATCCCCACCCCGCCAGCCTCTTCCTGCCTGGCTGTGGCTGCCTTTCTTTGCTAAGGGCCTCAGCTCTGGTCAGGGGATTCCCTCTGCCATCTAAGCTCTCAGTAGGTCTGGGTTACCCGAACCCTATTCCCTGTTCTTGCTTTTTTAGGCTGAAGTCGCTTGCTCCAAGATGCTTCATCCTTCCATGTTGGTTTTCTTCCAACCCTGCCCACATCTTTGTAAATAGTCCTTCAATTACCCCTACCTTGTACAATTTTTAAATAGACTTGGGGCGGGGGCGGGGGACAAGGTCTCTCTCTGCCACCTAGACTGGAGTGCAGTGGCATGATCTTGGCTCACTGCAATCTCTACCTCCCGGATTCAAGCAATTCTAATGCCTCAGCTTCCCAAATAGCTGGTACATCAGATGTGTGCCACCACACCTGGCTAATTTTCATATTTTTTGGTAGAGACAGGGTTTCACCATGTTGGCCAGGCTGGTCTTGAACTCCTGACCTCAAGTGATCCACCTGCCTTGGCCTCCCGAAGTGCTGTGATTACAGCTCCTGACCTCAAGAGAGCCACCACGCCTGGCCTAACTAGACTATTTCTTTTAAAGAAAAATTTTAAATTTATAAAAAGATTGAAAAGATAATACACAATTCCCATATACTCCCAGCCTTCCTTATACTCTGTAGCCAGTTACCCCTATGATTAACATCTTATGTTGGTATGACACATTTGTTACAATATTGATACATTATTATTAACTAAAGTCCATACTTTACACAGGCTTCCTTTTTTTTTTTTTTATTTTTTATTTTTTTGAGACAGAGTCTCGCTCTGCCACCCAGGCTGCAGTGCAGTGGCCGGATATCAGCTCACTGCAAGCTCCGCCTCCCAGGTTCACGCCATTCTCCTGCCTCAGCCTCCCGAGTAGCTGGGACTACAGGCGCCCGCCACCTCGCCCAGCTAGATTTTTGTATTTTTTAGTAGAGATGGGGTTTCACCGTGTTAGCCGGGATGATCTCGATCTGCTGACCTCGTGATCCACCCGTCTCGGCCTCCCAAAGTGCTGGGATTACAGGCTTGAGCCACCGTGCCCGGCTGCTTCCTTATTTTTTACCTAAAGTTTTTCTTTTTCTGTTCCATGACCTCATCCAGGATACTACATAACATTTAGTCACGCCTCCTTAGACTCCTCTTGAGTTGTGACAGGTTCTCAGAATTTCCTTGTTTCTGATGACCTTGACAGTTTTGAAGAGTACTGGTCAGATATTTTACAAAATGTCCCTCAACATGTAACAAGAATACAAAATTTTAACATGCATCAAGAGAACATGATGTCAACATGACTTACCACTGGTGATGTTGACCTTGATCATCTGGACAAGGGAGTGTCTGTCAAGTTTCCATACTGCAAAATTACTTTTATGCCCCTTCTCTTTCCATATGCCATATTCTTTGAAAGGAAGTCACTATGTACAGCCCATGTCAGGGAGGCTGGGTGTGGTGGCTGATGCCCGTAATCCCAGCACTTTGAGAGGCCGAGGCGGGCGGATCATGAGCTCAGGAGATCGAGACCATCCTGGCTAACACGGTGAAAATCTGTCTCTACTAAAAATACAAAAAATTAGCCAGGCATGGTGGCGGGCGCCTGTAGTCCCAGTTACTCAGGAGGCTGAGGCAGGAGAATGGCGTGAACCCGGGAGGCGGAGCTTGCAGTGAGCCGAGATCGCGCCACTGCACTCCAGCCTGGGAGACAGTGAGACTTTGTCTCAAAAAATAAAAGAAAAGAAAAAAAGAAAATTAAAGTAAAATATACATAAAATGTACCATTTTAATTATTTTTAAGGGTTTCAATCACCCTTTTTAAGTAGGCCAACCATTTCCTTTTGACACTCTGATGATACCCAGGCTGAACTTGTCATCATTCACCAAAAATGACGTGTGTCTTTATGTTCTAGCACACAAGAATCCAGGTATAGAAAGAGCTTCTCCCATTTGTGCCTGTTTGATTCCTACCCACTGTTTAAGCCCCAACTCAAGACTTCTTGGGCTCCCCTGGGAAGGTGAGTTACTCCTGCTATTGTCTCCCTGTCCTTGTATTCATCCTTCTATTCTAGTATTTTTGTGTTTTTGCACTACACCCTTTTATTTGGGCTTTCACAGGGAAGAAACTAAATTGTATTTATCTTTATGTCTGTAAGTCTGAGGACTGTCCCAGAAACATGGTATTGATCAATAGATGTTGATTGGAAATGAAGAAAGCAAAGGTGAGATAGAAGCCAAAGTGGTTTATTTTCTCCAAAGATTAAAGAGAGTATTAATATCTAACATTGACCAGGCGCAGTGGCTCACGCCTGTAATCCCAGCACTTTGGGAGGCTGAGGCCAGTGGATCATAAGGTCAGGAGATCGAGACCATCCTGGCTAACACGGTGAAACCCCGTCTCTACTAAAAAATATACAAAATTAGCCAGGCATGGTGGTGGGTGCCTGTAGTCCCAGCTACTCGGGAGGCTGAGGCAGGAGAATGGCGTGAATCCTGGAGGCGCAGCTTGCAGTGAGCCGAGATCACGCCACTGCACTCCAGACTGGGAGACAGAGCTAGACTCCATCTCAAAAAAAAAAAAAAAACACCTAACATTGGTGAGTGTGTGAGAAAACCTCCCTTGTAGTGGTTTGCCCTAGTAGACCCTTCCTGTGGGACAATTTGGTAGTAGCTACGCAGAGCAATAATATATGCATTTTTTCACTCAGCAATTTCAAGTCTCAACATTTTATTTAGAAGATAATCAAAGACAGGTGGAGAGACACTTGTACAAAGATGTTATCATTTTTAATGCAAAAACTGGAAGCAACCCAAAGGCACAGTGCCTAGCTGACTAAATCACAGTATATTCATCCTGTGGAGGAACATGCAGCCATTAAAAATTGGGCTGACCATTTACTAAGTGATTAGCAATGGGGGGTGATACAATGGGCATGAATTTAACTTTCTCTTTGTGTGTTTCCAAGTTTTCTCCTGTGAACAATGATATCTGTAACTAGAAAAAAAGATCAAATGTATACTTTCAAAATATCTCATTTTGTCATTTCACACATAAGCATCCAATAAAGGATAATAAAAACTTGCAGTCTGATCTGTTGGCCAGTTTAGTTATGATGAAGCCAAAATGTCACAGCTGCCATGAACACTGCCTGCAGCCATCACTACTCTCCTACTGAATATACTAAGGGTGATGGGTCCCAGGAGAAGAGAACTCAGAGCTTCCCAACTTTGTTGGCCAGCGTCTCTGGACCCCTCTTCTAACCTGGATCTTGGACATTGGTTTATGTTTGTTTTGTTTTGAAAGCTTCTCTAACTGTACACTATACTCGAGACTATACTGTACAGCCATGGTTAGAAAACCATGATTCTTGGCCGGGCGCAGTGGCTCATGCCTGTAATCCCAACACTTTGGGAGGCAGAGGCGGGCAGATCACCTAAAGTCAGGAGTTCATGACCAGCCTGGCAAACATGGCAAAATCCCATCTCTACTAAAACTATAAAAATTAGCTGGACATGGAGGCTCATGCCTGTAATCCCAGCTACTTGGGAGGCTGAGGCAGGAGAATCGTTTGAATCCGAGAGGCAAAGGTTGCAGTGAACTGAGATGGAGCCACTGTACTCCAGCCTGGGTGACAGGGTAAAACTCTGTCTCAAAAAAAAAAAAAAGAAAAAAACCCCAGAAAACCATGGTTTTTTTTTTTTTCTCCACTCTGCTCATTCTGCAGATGAGACAAACGAGGTTCAGAGAAGTCCAAAATGACATGAAGGTAAAACTAGATCCTGGTCTCTTGGTTTTCTAGTGTTTGTATTTTAGCACACCAATGAAATCAAGGGTGGAATTTCATAGATTAACAGATTTAGAAGGCCTCAAATGTTTCAAGAGGAAAACTTGATATGTTTCAAGAGTCTAAGATTTCTGGAAACAACTTATCTTTGAACCTCTCCCTAAGTCGATGTGAGAACTATGTCTGAGCAGTTATCAAAAACTACTGGACACAGGGATATTAGAAAAGATGATCCTTAGTCTAATGGAATGCTGAAGAAGGCACTGCAGAGTCTAACTAAATACAGCCGTATTGAGTAAGCAAAAATGTTAGAAATCAAAATACCATTATATCCGAGGCTGGCTTTACCCCAGGACAAACAAATGAAATTCTCATCACACCTTTACCTTCCTGGACCAGTCCTAGAATCCTGCGTTTTGCTCAGGGCAGTGCCTCCCAAAGCAATAACCAAATATGACTTCCTACAGTTACTCTTGCAAGTCAGATACCCTTGCAAACTGAAAGCAATACCACCTCTTTTCACACGATCTCCACCCTGTCCCAGCCGGTCCCAACAGGACACACCTCAGTGAATCAGATACAGTGACGCCCTGGAATTTTCCCTGGAATCTGCACAGAGGAAAGCAGTTTAGACTTGGGAGTCAAAAGATCTGACTTCCCCTAACTGTGCGGATATCCTGGAAGTCCTCACCAAATCACTTAACCCTTCAGGACTCAGACTTTCTGTGAAATTCATGACTACTGGGCAGTCTCTTAAGGCTCTGTCCAATTTATTCAACGACAGGCTTGTGCAAGCCAAGCCCACTCCTGGTTCGTAAAAGATGCAGTTAATCTTTAAGCTAGAGGTGTGTGGTGTAATGAGAACTTGTAGAGGAAACTTTCAGTCACTTGAAAACAGGAAACACTTGTCATGTTTTCAAAATTAAAACAAATATAGAAAATGTGAAAGGTGGGAAGGTAAATTAGATTCATTAAGATCTCAAGTCACTCCAATGAAGAAGAAAACTTCTCTATTGTTGGAAGGGTCTTAAATCAATGTCCTGGTGCTACCTGCTAGGCTATGTGGAAAAATCACTTGATTTTCAATATTCACTCATTTTTTAAAAAAGAAAAACAAAACATCGCCAGTCACAGTGACTGACATCTATAATTCCAGCACTCTGCAAGACTGAGGCAGAAGGATCACTTGAGGCCAAGAGTTTAAGACTAGTCTTGGCAACATAGTGAGACCCTGTCTCTATAAACAAACAAACAAACAAACAAACAAACAAGCAAAAAAACCAGATGATGGTATGCATCCGTAGTCTTAGCTACACAGGAGGCTGAGGCAGGAGAACTGCAGGAGCCCAGGAGGTGGAGGATACAGTGACTTATGATTGTGCCACCGCACCCCACCCTGGGTGATAGAGCAAGACCCTGTCTCTTAAAAAAAAAAAAAGTTTAAAACTATAATTTTATATTGCAATCTACACGCATGTATTCATAAAAGTGACTAGCTCCTCCTATATGCCAGGCTATGGGAAGAAAATAAGGACCATAACAGACAAGTTTCCTGCATTCTTAGAGCTTATCCTCTGGAGGGGCTGGGAATTATCAGATATCCACACAAAGGCACATTTAGACAATGTGATAAATGCTGTAATGAAGAAACGCAGAAAGCAAAGAGAAACTATAGCAGGGGGAGCTAGGCTGGATGGTCAGAGAGGGCACCCATGGAGGAACTGACCTTTGGAAATAGAAGGATGGGTGGGGAGGATATTTAGAGAAAGGACAGGCAGTTCAGGCAGGCCAAGGCCTGTACAAAGGCCTGCAGAGAGGGCAGCACACTTTTCACAACTGCCCCCTTAAAGTCCTATAAATTACCTGAGTGCAGGTATGACATCATTTCTGAGGGGGAGACTGTATGTGTGTGTGTGTGTGTAAAGGATTAATCTTCCCAAGTTATTTGAAACCAACCTACCTGTAAAAACATTTATTAACCTTTCATTTATCAAGCACTCTCAAGTTTATGATTTCCCCCATTATATACCAACACAATGATTTCTTATCTTGGGCATTCGGCTTTCTTGCTTTTACATGATCTGTGAGCAGAAGTCCTGTGTTGGCTGGGTGGGTATGGGGAAACCCTCACCACTTCGCTCACTGAAGACCCAGGATTGTCAAGCAGTAAGAAGATAATGCTGTGTAAGAAATCTGCTTATCTTGCTTTTAAAGGTCAAGAGGATCCAACTCTGGAGTTTAAAGTTAAGTTACCAGAGGTGATGCTTAAAACAGTTTGAAAAGCACTGGTGGAACAATTCACTCTTTTTCAGCTTCCTGAATTACAGCAACAGGGTAGAAGCTTGTGAAGAGAGCAACAGAAAGCAACTCACTTCTCTACCTGTGGGTGTAAACGGTGTGTGCACCGAATATGTCACAGCACGTTTCAGCCATGGGACTGTTTTTTTGTTTGTTTGTTTTGGTCTTTTTTTTGTTTTTGTTTTTGTTTTTGTTTTTTTGAAAAAGAGTCACGCTCTGTCGCCTTGGCTTGAGTGCAGTGGTGCGATCTTGGCTCACTGCAGCCTCTGCCTCAAGCTATTCTCCTGCCTCAGCCTCCCAAGTAGCTGGGACTACAGGACGCGCCACCATGCCCAGCTGATTTCTTATCCCCCCTACCCTGCCCCCTTTTTAAGACAAGGCAAGAGAAAAGAGGGGGTTCTCATACTCATCTATAAGTTACCAGAATGTCACATGGGATAAAGAAGGGACAGTAAAGAGGAAAAAATACAGAGGGGGATTTCTCTGGAGTGGAACTCACAACCACCCTGACCCTCCCAAACTAATTGTATAATCCAATGCCTATAATATTCCATTCCACACAGAAGCCAGGTTCTTCATAATTCCTCAGTTACTACATCTAGAAATTTACACGTAAATAAAGGCCACCTTTCTTTCACCAAAACCTTCTAGGAAGAACAAAATGTGGCTGTGTACAAGGAATTCGAATTATTAATACGTTTGCTTCTGTTCTCCTGCGCCACACTTTTGACTTTGCTGAGGGAAAGGGCAGGTGCAGCCAGGGCTCCCGGGAGACATGCGTCCCTAGAAGCCAAGTGCAGCCCGTCTGGTCCCTCCTGCCTGGAGTCCCTGTGCACTGCGACGACGACGCACGCTGGTTCCCCCCAAGCCGCAGTGGGTTGTATAACCACGCTCTGAACGCCTAGCGGGGAGCGTGGCGAGCTTCCCTCCCAGAAGCATCTGTTAGAAGTCACTGGTGTCGGTCTACAAAAGACCCACCAGGCAGGAGGGACCCCCAGACTCTAGGGGAGGAAAAGCGGGAGGTGCTGTTAAGACATCATCGCTGGGGGTAGTCCAGGGAGGTTGTAAATCCCTCTAGGAGCTGTGTGAGTCCCAAGTTCTGTCCCCAGAGCTGGCGGTGCAGCGCGGTGAGGAGCGCCCTGAGCCCGGCTGCACCCGCATTTGTGTGGATCAGGGAAGGAGGATGGGCGGAAATGCAAGAATACAAGGGGGAGTCTAAGAACATCTCCCCGGGGAAGTGTCAAGGGCATCCCCGTTCCTCTGTTCCATTACGTAACTCTTACATATCTGCTGGCATCTACGTGAATTTAACTACTTTTCAAAGTGGGAAGTCTCTAAATGGACTGCATTGAAAGCGTCTGGGGATATCTCAATAAACCCGGTTGCCCCTGGCAGCGTTGGAGGGTGGCATCCTGGTTACTGGAAGGCCAGGCCTCCCCGTCCGCTCGCAGCGGCGGGAGCCGGGTCGCTGCCGGGGACGGCGCCCTCTCGGCCCGGCCGGCCCCGCGTGGCTGAGTCGCCGGGACCCCCACGTCCGCAGCCGCCCCCTCCCCGTCCCCGGCGAACACCTGCCCGCGGTTACCTCCGGCGCCGCGGCTCTGCGCAGCCCGTTGGCCGGGGCCCCGCCGCCCTTGCCGTTGACAGCGGGGAGATGCTCGACCCCGAGGACCCGCGCTGCGCGCTCCGTGGGGTCCGCGCCATTCTCCCGGGGGCCTTCATCCGGAGCAGGGAAGAGCCCGCAGCGGCGCTGGAAGCGGGCGACGAGCTGGGAATCCTGCAGGCTCCGCAGCAGCTCGGCCATGGTGAGCCCGGGGCCGCGCTCCGCCGCCGCCGCCACGCCGGCCGGTGCCCTCCGCTGGCACCGCCACTCCCGCCTCGCCCCCGCCGGTCCCGCACTCCAGGCGGAGGCCGGGCGGGCGGAGCCCCGGGCCCAGCCAACAGGTGCGCCGCCCGGGTCCTAGCGCCCGCCCAGGTGTCCGCCTCCACCTTGCGCAAGGCGCGTGCCCCTTTCGCTCCGTCCCGGAGGGCTTGGGCGGCCCCGGGCGGCCACTGGGCCAGGACTGCCTGTAACCAGGTGGAGGAGTGCCGAGGTCCGAACTTCGCCTCTCTTCTCCCTGCTCCCCCAACCCCCGCATTTTCTCCCCCCGGCAGACGTGACACTAATGGGAGTGGCCGAGCGCTCGTGCACCTGCGCGAGCCCATCCTTTCGGGCTCAGGTTGATCCCATATTGACCTTCCTTGCAAGTCTGAACCCATGGTGAAGTCGGATTTCCTCGAACGCCAGCTCCCCACAGCCAGTCACGTACTCCCACCTTCCTGCAAGAGTAGTTCCCAGTAAATACAGCGAGTCCCCTAGGGAAAATTCCCAGGTTCTTTCCAAACTGCGTGATGCAACGTCTCCCCAGAGGTCCGAACACCCTTGAGCTTGCTCAAGTACCCAGGAGGATCAAAGTGGGCCCTGAGTCATCTTCTGCGTCGCTGCCCCTGCCCTTCTGATTTGGCAACTGGGGAACACTTTCAGGTGGGTGGGGAGGAAACTCCTTTCTGGGTTTTCCGCATTGAGAACAAAGATGCTTACCGCTCTCTCCTACTCCTTTCTTTCTGCTCTGCCTCGCTTTAAGCAATGACACTGGCAGGACCGCACCAGACCACTTAGGGAGTTTAAACGAGAAGAGAGCAAAGTACTGGAGGACTGGGGACAGGATTAAGTATCTCACTGCACCTGCACCTGCTTTAGAGAGCTCAGCAGAATACAGCAAAGGAAACATCTTGCAGGCTGGGTTTGGTTTTCCCTCCTCCCTCCTACATTTCCCTCCTGGGCTCAGAGATTCCTTGGGAGGCAACAGTCAAATTAGGCCCAGGTGATCGGTCTGCAACAAAAGTGCAATTCAATCCTGTCTTTCGTTTGCCGCAGAAATCTGCATGTTTCCTGATTGTCCATGCAAAAGCCTACTAAGAATTTGGTTGCACAAATGATTAATGAACACCTGTCACTGCCTTATTTATTTATTCAGTTGTCCTTATCGGTCTGAATGTCTTTGGGATGTGACTTTCCAGGATGATGTAGTCCCCTTCATGCTCTAGTTTCTACTTTTCTTGCTTCTCAGTCCTGTCTGGAGAGCAAAGTCAAGGGGACTGAGAGAATGCTGAAGCTCCTAAGGGACCATTTTCCTCTTACAGAAGACACGCAGAGTTATTGTCATGCCTGGCAGGATCACACAGAAATGCCCAGCCCAGGAGGTGGAAGCAGCTCTCCAGAGTGCTGCTGGCTGTCATTGACAGGTGTGAGGCAAAACCCTGTGGTTGGGTTTTAGAAGCTGGAGCTGTGATCGTTGGGGCCCTGTTCTGCTTATGTGTTAAAGAAATATGTTTTCCTGTGAAGACACTGGCATTGTGTGTCTCCCAAATTTAGTGCTTTGATTTTTCTTTCTGCCAATTAGGAAAAAGAGGCAAAGCAAAACATGGCACAGGTAGCATTAATTGTCAAAGAATTATAGTCGTAGACAGAGCATTTTATCTCCATGGAGGATCAGTTACTGATTCCACCTTCTAGTGCTTCACCAAGTCACCTGATGTAAGTCACTGTACGTCTCAGTTTATCCCTGTAATGAAATGATAATCCTCACTTCTTAGGCCGGGCGCGGTGGCTCAAGCCTGTAATCCCAGCACTTTGGGAGGCCGAGACGGGCGGATCATGAGGTCAGGAGATCGAGACCACCCTGGCTAACACAGTGAAACCCCGTCTCTACTAAAAAATACAAAAAACTAGCCGGGCGTGGTGGCGGGCACTGAGATCCGGCCACTGCACTCCAGCCTGGGCGACAGAGCGAGACTCCATCTTCAAAAAAAAAAAAAAAAAAAAAAAATCCTCACTTCTTGTCTTTCTTATAAGGCTCTTGTAAAAGTAATCTTGAGACAAGCTCTGTAAGGCCTAGTGAGATCATGATAACAAGGTGTATTGTGCTGGAGCCATTCAATCTAGGAAGGAATCATCAGGAGAACTTGGCTCTGAACATCTTGAGTAGGACCGAAGAGCCTCCTGGGCAGTGGTGAAGTACATTTCCCCAGAGCCTTTTTATTCTAAGGCCCAGTCTGACATTTTGAACATGAATTTCTCAACCAACCTAACAAAAATCAACATCTTTGAGAAGTGGTAGGGCTGAAAGACTGCCGTAATGGTGCAGAGATATTAAATAGTAGCTTGCAGTTATGTAAAAAAAATGTTCTTGATGCCAGAGAAATACCCTGTAGTTCTTTGATTGTTGAACACTAGTTATACCTGTGGGAAGTGCATTTCGCATCCCGCCCCTACAATCCTTTTTTTTTTTTGCCAGGGCAGATATCCAGTTATTTGTACTTTGCTCAATTGTATATATATAACAATTACAAAATGATACATTTAAAAGGAATTGATGATGGATATATTAATATTAGTTCAGATAAAGGTTAAGCTACTGTAACAAAGAGACCCCAAAATACAGTGGCTTAAGGAATACAGACATGCATTTCTCTTTCATAGAATGGTTCTAAGGCAAGCAGTTGAGGTTAGTCGGAAACTCTGCTCCATGGCCCTACTCCGTGACTGTGGTTCTTTTCATCTTATTGCTCCACCATGGCCTGAAGTCATCGTCCTCTTTTGCATGGTTGAATCTATGTTAGGGCACATGTGAAGTTCAGCTCCTGAAAGGGTGAAAAAAGAGAGTGTTCTGAGCAGCAATGTCTTATTAAGCAAGTGAGGCAGAAGTTCACGCATCACTTTCACTGATATTCTATCAGTGAGAAACAACTGGAAATGTTATCTCTAGCAGGGCAACCTTACGTCCAGCTGAAGCTCTATTCCTGTGGAAGAAGTGGAGGACAGAATTCTTTTGTGGACAACCAGCAGTCTCCACCAGTGTTAGGAAACTAATATTGGTTAAAATGTTGTACAGTGAAAATCCATGTTATAATTCAACCATAATCTACACATTTTATCTAGGCAGCTTGTCATTCACTTGGCATGTTATAAATACTTATGTGCAGATACAATTTTTTAAAGAAGCCACACTAAAAATAAGTTATTCCAAAAGACAGTTGCCCAGGCATGGTAGCACATGCCTGTAATCTCAGCACATTGGGAAGCTGAGGTGGGAGGATTGCTTGAGGCCAGGAATTCAAGACCAGCTTGGGCAACACAGGGAGACCCCATCACTACAAAAAATTTTTAAAAGTTAGCCAGGCATGGTAGCATGAACTTGTAGTCCTAGCTACTCAGGAGGCTGAGGCAGAAGGATTGCTTGAGACCCGGAGGTTGAAGCTGCAGTGAGCCATGACCACACCACTGCACTCCAGCCTGGATAACAGAGTGAGATCTTATCTCAAAAAAAAGAAAAAGAAAGAAAGAAAGAAAGAAAAAATGGGGGCAGGGACAACTGGTAACTTTTAACTAATTAAAGTAATTTTTCAAGTGTTGTTAAAATACCTTCACTTTAAATGAAAAATTTTGGTATTAATTACATTATTGGTTTTTAAGTTCTGATTTAGAGTTATTTCTCTGCAGAGCAGGTTACTTCCAAATTACAACTAGACTGTTCAGTTCTCAATTGGTCAATGTTTCCTGGATCAAGACAAGTATACAGAATTTGGGTTCTATATTGATTATCTATTGCTGCATAACAAATTATCACACAAAAATAGTAGCTTAAAACAACAGCATTTATCATCTCAAAGCTTTTGCAGAGCAGGAATCCAAGTGTATTTTAGCTGGGTCCCCTGGCTCTGGCTTTCTCACAAGGTCACAGCCATGGTGCTGGTTGAGGCTACATCATCTCAAGGCTCAACTGGAGGTGGATTTGTTTCCAGGATCACTCAGATGATGGTTGGCAGATTTCAATTAGCTGCAGACTGTTGGCCAGAGGCCATTCCCTCTTTTCAACACATGGGCCATTTCATAGAATAGCTCATTATAGAGCCACTTCATAGAATAGCTCATTATACAGCCCTTTGCTTCACCAAAACAAGCAAATGAGGAAATCAAGACATACAGACAGAGTCTGAACAGGACAAAATAGAAGTCTTTTATAGCCCAATCTTGGAGGTAACATTCCAATAGTTTTATCCTATTCTACTTCATAGAAGCAAGTCCCTAGATCTAGCCCACACTGAAGGACGACAGAGGGAGTGAGAGAAGAATAGGAGTACTAAGAGGTAGGGATTGTTGGGAGCCTTTTCAGAAGTTGCATACTACAAGTTCTTCATGTTTACATTAATTCTCTAATTTCATAGCCACAATATCAATATTTATCATCCCTAAGAAATACAATGTATAGTCTTGGCCTCAAGGAGCTTCCATCTGTTGCATACACATAAGATGCATACACAGAGAAAAACACGTGCAATAATATAAAAACAATACTAAAAGGAAAAAAATGGAGCACCAGATGACAATTTCTAGTAAAAAAAAACTACATGTATCACATCTGTAATTCTCAAATCTGGAATCAGAATTATCTCAAAAATCTGCCAAGATTACAGACCTCTTAAAAGAAAGTATAAATTCTTAAATTAGAAAAGAGAAAAACAATGAAACTAATAAATGCCAAATAGAGTTATTGGAAAAAATGCAACAAAGTAGACAAACCATTAGCTAATATAATAAAGGAAGAACAAGAGGAAAAACAAAAGCACAAAATTTTAAATACTGAAGGAAAAATAATCATTAAAAGCAGAGAAAAAAATTTAAAAGCCTGAGAGCCTACTTTGTACACCTCTACGAAAATAAGTTTAAATAATAGATGAAATAGATTTTTTTTTAAGGAAAACACAACTTACTAAAATTGATCCCAGGAAAGAAAGTCTAACCAGACTAATTATCATAAAACAACTAGAGAAGCGGGGTTAAAATACTCCTCTATGAAAAGCACCAGGCCTAGCTGGCTTCACAAAAACATTCTATCCATCATTTAAAAAATGGGCAATCATAATGCTAATTAACGTATTCCAGATCATAGATGAAGACATTTTCAAATTTTCTTTTATGAAGCAATATATTCATCTTGAAACCTGAAATAGTACCAAAAGAAAATGACAGAATACTATCACTTGTGAAAATCATTCAAAAATCTTAAAATATCAGGAGTCAGACTTCAGCAGCTCATTAAAAAAATACTTTTTAATTAAAGGAGTGATATTTATTCTAGTAATGCAAGTAGGCTAAATATTAGAAATCCATCGATATTATCTATCATATTCATAAAACTAAAGAGAAAAATCATATGATCTGTTATGGACTGAGTTGTGTTCCCCGCCCTAAAAAAAGATATGTTGAAATCCGAATTCCTAATATTTCAAGATGTCATCTTATTTTGAGAGAGGGTCACCACAAATATAATTAGTCAACAAGAGGTCATAGTGTACAGGTTGAGTATCCTAAATCTGAAAATCCAAAATTCAAAAATGGTCCAAAATTAACACTGTTTGAGCACTGACATGACACTCAAAGGAAATACTCAGTGGAGCGTTTCAGATTTTGGATTTTCAGATAAGGAATGCTGAACTGGTCAATGAAATGCAAATATTCTAAAATCTGAAAAAAATATGAAGACTGAAACATTTGTGGCCCCAAGCATTTTGGATAAGGCATACTCAACTTGTAACGGAGTGGACCCCTGATCCATTATGACTCAGGTGCTTACTCACTTAGACGACCGTATGAGGACAGAGACACACAGGGAGACCACCATGTGATGATGAAGGCAGAGACTGGAGTTTTACAGCTACAAACCAAGGGATGTCAGGGAATGCCAGCAAATCACCAGAAGCCAGAAGAGGCTAGGAAAGATTTCCTTACAGGTTTCAGAGGGAGCATGGCCCTTGATGTCTGGTCTCCAAAACTGTGAAACAATAAATTTCTATTGTTTTAAGCTACCCAGTTTGTGGTACCTTGTCACAGCACCCCTAGGACACTAATACATTGTCTTTTTGATAGATGTAGAAAAACCATTTGATAATATTTTAAACTCACTCTTGTCAAGGCTCCTCAATAAAATAAAATGTTTAATGTGTCTGGGGTCAGTGACGCATAATTTTGGTTGGATGGAGAGTTTCTGTATTTGAGTAATAGAATATAATGTGGGAGGGATAAATTGTGTCTTCTCAGTAGTAAGTCCTGAATGTCGGATTATGAGTTTTATAGTACATGTTTGAGGCAATGAGAAATCTTTGAAAGGCAGACCGGGTACGATGGCTCACATCTGTAATCCCAGCACTTTGGAAGGCTGAGGCAGGCGGATCATTTGAAGTCAGGAGTTCAAGACCGGCCTGGCCAACATGGTGAAACCCCGTCTCTACTAAAAATACAAAAATTAGCTGGACATGGTGGTAGGTGCCTGCAATCCCAGCTACTTGAAAGGCTGAGGCAGGAAAATTGCTTGAACCTGGGTGGTGGAGGTTGCAGTGAGTAGAGATCGTGCCATTGCACTCCAGCCTGGGCAACAGAGTGAGACTCTGTCTCGAAAAAAAAAAAAAAAGGAAAAGAAAAGAAAAAAAAACTTTGGAAAGCAAATAAAGGACATGAGAAAAGCAGTGTTTCCAGAAAATTAAATGGGAAGTTTGCTATTTAGTAAATGGTGTCTGGAAGCAGGGAAATGCTGGAGATATGGATTTCCATTATAGGCCCCCATAATTCAAATTTAATAGGACTTTTTCAGATGGAAGAAATTTCACTCAATTGCATATTAAAGCAAATATGAATCTACTGACTTTTCTTTTTTCCCACACAAATGGTAGCATTTGTTACATGCTGTTCTCTGTCTTGCTTTGCCTATTATGATATACTTAGAGATTATTCCATGTCATTATTAAAAGACCTCATTCATTCATTTTTTTAACTGCAGCACATTCTATGTGTTGTAGTTTATTTTACCAGTCCTCTAGTAATGAACACTTTGGGTTCTTTCCAAACAGTGACACTACAAACAGTGCTGCAACAAATAACCATTGTTCCCACCTGAGATCCATACAACAGACTCCTGGCAATGGAATTGCTGGATCAAAAGGCCTGTGCATTTGTAATTGTTAGATTTGGTTTAATGGATCTCTAGAGAGTGATGTACCAACTTCCTCTTCAGTCAATAAAATTGCCTATTCCTCTACATTGTTGGCTACAAAGTATTACCAAACTTTTTAATTTTTGTCAATCTGATAGGCTAAATATGGCATCTCCTGGTAGTTTTACTTTGCATGTCTCTTATTATCAGTGAGACTGGCTATCTCTTTTCATGGAGTTGGAGAGAAATGTCCAGGTCTATTCCTGTCTCCAGATGACAGATCTGGGTAAGAACGTTGACTTATCCCAGTCAGTTGCAGGGAAAATATTAGCTCCCTAATCTCCCAGCTTGAAAGCGATGTTCACTCTGTTGAAGTCAGGAAGCTCCAGTTCAGTGTTTACCAAGGTGCCAGAGTTGGTGCTCATCCTGGAGTATCTTTGGGAGCCACAGGACTACTTTCAGAATTGAGAGAGGAATCAAACCTGGTCTGTAAAATATGCTCCAACCCAGGACAAAGTGGGTGGCTCTGATAGCAAGGCTGTAGGGAAGCCTCCTGCAGGAAAAGTAGTTATGGGGTGACTGCTTGCCTCATTCATAACTAGAAGTTAGGTTATTGCAGCAAAGGCTTAATTATTAATACAGATTATGTTAACTTTCATTGTCTAATTAAGTTTTATGATTTTCTTGGACTATAGTTACAAATTATCATATACCGAGTGGCTTAAAACAACAGAAATGTATTAACAGAACGCTCAAACTTCTGGAGGTCAGAAGTCCAAAATCCAGGTGTTGGCAGAGTTGCTGCATGTCTCTCTCCTAGCTTCTGGTGGTTGCGAGCAAGCCTTGGCATTCTGTGGCCTGTGGCAGTACCACTCCAGTATCTTCCTCTTTTGTCATATGGCATTCTCCTTATGTGGCTCTCTGTGTCCAACATTCCTTCTTCTTCTAAAGGTACTCGTCATTGGATTAGGGTCTACTCAAATCAGTTTGATCTTGTGAACCCCCAAAACTTGAGACAGGTATCAGTTTAGAAAGTTTATTTTGCCAAGGTTGAGGATACATGCTACAGCTTCAGGAGGTCCTGATGACATGTGCCCAAGGTGGTCAGAGCAGTTTGGTTTTATACATTTTAGGGAGACATGAGATATCAATCAACATGTAAGAGGAACATTGGTTTGGTTTGGAAAGGTGAAGCAACTTGAAATGGGGAGGGTGCTTCCAGGTCATAGGTAGATAAGAGACAAATGGTTACATTATTTTGAGTTTCTGATTAGCCTCTCCAAAGGAGGCAATCGGATATGCATTTATCCCATTGAATACAATGGGAGGCAGGTTTGCCCTAAGCAGTTCCCATCTTGACTCTTCCCTTTAGCTTAGTGATTTTGGGGGCCCAAAGATATCTTCCCTTCACAACGTATCTTAATGTGATCACGTTCACAAAAGCTCTGTTTCCAAATATGGTCACATTCACAGGTTCTGGGTAAACATAAGTTTGGGGGGGAACACTACTCAACCCACAACATGCACTTCTTCTGTGCCAGGTGTATGCTCAGTACCTTGTACCATAACTTAAGTAATCATGGTTTACTCTTCTAGCAGCCCTGTGAGAAAGCCACTCATCAGGCATTTGACAATATGTGTGCACACTAGAGTCAGGCACTGTTTCAGGCTTGGGGACACATTAGTTAAAAGAACAGAGTCCTGGGATTATGTAGTTTATATTTTAGAAGAGGAGGCAGCTGTTAGTAATTCAAATAAATACAAAGTTTTAGGGAGTGACAGGTGCTGTGGAGAGGAGCAAGGTGGGTAGGGTGGGACAAATACATTTTTAGGTAAGGTAGGTACCTCAGATGATGTGATATTTATGCAAAGTCCTGAAAAAAATGAAGGAGCCCATGCTGTCGAGACCAGGCGAAAGAGCATTCCAGACAGAGGGAACCACCATTCTTTTTTTTTTTTTTTTTTTTGAGACGGAGTCTCGCTCTGTCGCCCAGGCTGGAGTGCAGTGGCGGGATATCAGCTCACTGCAAGCTCCGCCTCCCGGGTTTACGCCATTCTCCTGCCTCAGCCTCCCGAGTAGCTGGGACTACAGGTGCCCGCCACCACGCCCGGCTAGTTTTTTGTATTTTTGTTTAGTAGAGACGGGGTTTCACCGTGTTAGCCAGGATGGTCTGGATCTCCTGACCTCATGATCCGCCCGTCTCGGCCTCCCAAAGTGCTGGGATTACAGGCTTGAGCCACGGCTCCCGGCCGGAACCACCATTCTTAAGAACTTGAGGCAGGCACAAGCTCTGCATACTGGAGCAACCACTGGGAAGCCTGGCTGGAGAGGCTTGAGTGCCATGGTTGACCCTGGGAGAGGCGTACAGAGGCTGAATCAAGTAGGGCTATAGAGGCTGTAATTAAGACTAATACTCTCACTTTACAGGTGAGGAAACTGAGGCTCAGAGACAGAAAACTTGGCCAATGCTACACAACTGATAAGTGGTTACAAGGACAATTGAACCCAAATCTGTTTGACTCCAAAACCAGTGATCATTACTACTAAACTACTCCCTATTCCTTGGATTTATCTTTACTTTTCACTTTTGTATTGAAAAGTATTCTTCGTGAGTAATAAGTACTAAATAAATACTTAGTTGCTCTAGCTAAGAGTAAGACCTCACACTTTTTAGAGCTCTTGGAGTTCATGATTCATTTTCAAATTATTACATTTAAATTCTACAACAACCCTGATGGGAAAGTGGTTTTAATCTCCATTTTATGGAAGAGAAAACTAAGGCTTGGTGATGTGGGGTGATTTCTCCCCAAGCTACAAAATGTATCTAATACATTTTGAAGGGCCCACCATCTACCATCTCACAATGCTTTATGAGAGAACTTCCTTCCTCTTCTACCCATAATCTACCCCTGGCAGGAGGAAGGAATGGGGAGAGGAGATTGGCTATCATGTTTGAGCCAGATGACCCAGGCCCTGGCCAGAGCTAATTGGCCTTGGGCTGGACACCTGGCCAAATTTGGGCTCATCACATGCTCCCTCTTTGGGAATTTGGATTCAGAGACCCCAATCAGTATCTACTGCACTGAAGAGAAGAAAAGTTAACAACTAGAGACCATACTGTGGAGCAGGTAACTCTGTCATGTGGAAATGAGAGAAAAATAAAGCCGCCATACAGATAAGTCAAAGGTGAGCAAACAACCCCTGAAACGCAGCTCTCTGGTGCCTGGTTCCAGCCACTGTAAGGTTTTTCCTGCTTTTGGGTATCTCAGGGAACCCAAAATTCACCTATTAGACCTGCCTGGGTAGGTAAATATTAGACCCTTGGAGACCTGAATGAGAGCAAGGTTCATATACAGCTTTCGTTTCCAAAGCATTTTCATACATTTACCCTCTTACGTGTACAAATCTTCACACCAACCTCATGAGGTAGGTGGGACTGATACTCCCCACCCGCAACTAAGCTTCAGACTCAAAGAGGTTAAATGAATTCTAAAGGCCTTTCCAACTAAAGGGAGAACCAGTATTCACACTTACACCTTCTGGCTGAAGGTACTGATCTTTAGACCCAAAACCCAATGTGCTTTCGAGACATGCATGTTGTTCACTAAATCATATTGTATTCAGAGGCTGAATGTTTAATTCATCATCTGTATCATGAGTTTCTTTCACCTGAAATGTAGGTGCTGTGAAAGCAGGATGATAACTCTAACCTGAAGCCCCAGAACCCAGGCAAAATCCAGCCTATGGAGACTGGGAGTTTTTAAGCAGGTACACAGACCAGACCAGATTTGGCTTATTGTAGCGACTCTAATGATAGTTCTCACTCTTGAGCTGAAGAGGTGTCCAGGATTGAATCAAGCTTTTCTAAGATGATGAGAGTTGCCATGGAAAGGGAGAAAAACCCTCCACTGTCATCCATAGCTCTCCAGGCAACTCACTTGTTAACAAATTCCTTATTTCTGTTATTTGTTGCTTGAAGAGGGCTAGACAGCCAGGAACTGGCAGAAATGGAAAGAGAGGCTCTAGGACTGAAACCTGAGCTGCTTCCTACCTTCACTTCACAGTCACTAGATCACCAAAGCCCCACCCACCTCTCTGTGGAGTTCACTTGCTGCTGCCATGGAAACTACCAATTTCTATCCATGTCAGGGCCTTGGAATGTTGTAGAGGGCTGCAGGATCTGGGGCTCCTAAGAGATTCTGGAACTCAGTGATCTACTGATATTATTTCACCTCATGTATACATCAGATTGCCTTCTGGACTTTGCTGGAAATCTAGCCACTTTATTTGGGCAATGCATCTTGAAAGCCAAGCAAACGTTTGACACACAACCCTTTCAAAATTTGCAAACTCCTGTATATGAATTTGGTAACTGACAGTTTTCTTAAAAAAGAAAAAACACTAATTCATATCTTTGCATCTGTGCAAATGTGTAAATACTTGAGGATTAATAGCTTTTTCAGATTAGAGATATATCATTTGTTAATGAATTGGTCAAAGCCTCAGCTCCATGGACTATCCAGGTCCCTGGAATTTTGAAATATAAAGCATGGCACTCATCTTCTGTTGTTGAGGGTGAACCCCTTTCCTCTCTTTAATGAAAAATGTCTTTTTTTCTATTTGGACATGTTCAATAAATCATCAAACCTGACTTCTCCTTTTTAAAACTCTCAGACTGGGGGAAATTTCAGCTTAAAACCTCACTTTAACCAAAAACACTTAAATAGGCAACAAAAATAGAAATAAACCAGTGAGACTACATCAAACTAAAAAGTTGCTGCACAGCAAAACAACAATAGTGGAAAGGTTGAGCTAGGCATGGGGTTTCACGCCTGTGGGCCGAGCTGCTTGGAAGGCTGAGGCAGGAGGATTGCTTGAAGCCCAGGAGTTCGAGTCCAGCCTGGGCAAATAGACCCTATCTCTCAAAAAAAAAAAAAAAAAAAAAAAAAGGACAAGTGGGAGGTCAATGTAGAACATGTGGATACTAGGAGGGGAATGATAGGCACTGGGGCCTACTTGATGGTGGAGGATAAAAGGAGGGAGAGAATCCGAAAAAAATACCTATTGGGTACTATGCTTATTACCCGGGTGATGAAATTATCCAAATCCCCATGACTTGCAATTTACCTATATAACAAAACTGCACCTGCACCCGTGAAACTAAAAGTTAAAAGAAAAGAAGAACTCAAATAACATGACATTTCTCCAAAAAGGCGTATTTTCCCTTCAGTTCCAAAAGGCATATCATTGAGATTGCCAAATATAGAAAGTATGGCCCATTCATTAAATCTTTAGTGTGAATAAATGTGAATCTGATATGTTTTAAATCTCAAAACAAATACATAAAAGTTTTTTTTAAAAAAGAAATCACTGTAGGATCCTTCCCAATAGTCCGCTTCCTGGACATTGTTATAACATCATTCAATTTGCAAATTCAGTTAACAGTACTTTCCAAGACCGTGTTTATTATGTAGATATGGGTACAGCTGTAGCACTTAGTTATCAAAAAATTTTAAAGCCTCTTGTAGCTCTGGATAAGCTTCCAAATCTAAGTGAATCACTTTTAGTTGTACTTTATACACATTCGACTTCCTAAAACCTAAAAGTTGTTTGGAAAACTTCACAGACAGTTAACTCAAAACACATTGTCTAATAAACAAAGCAAGTCCCAGAATAATGCAGCACATATATAACATGTTGCTATTTATGTCTAAAATACTAAAATACACATTTTTGTGTGTGTGTGTGCATACATGCAAAAGAATAGAAAAAGATCTAGAGGAAAAACACTCATTGGCTGACACTAGCTACCTGGGGGAAGAGGTATGGAACAGGAGCCAAGGGAGACTTTTAATTTTGACTCAATGTGGCATTTGTTTGAATTTTTCACATACATGTATCACTTTAGTGATTTAAAAGATTTATTGTTCTTTTAAAACTGTCCTAACTGGTCAGGCTTGGTTAGTGAGAGAAGCAGGTTTCTAAGATGCTTACACAAAAGAGACTGTAATTATACTGAGAGATTACAATCATTTAAAGGTGGCTGTGAGCCACCAGGTATGTCAAGCATATCTTTCTTACAAAGTTAACAATATCTCTGTCAAACTCGCCTGATAAACAACAGAATTATTTTCATTTGTTTTTGTTTCCAACCAAGTGATCTACTAAATCATCTTGTGGTGAGAAGGGCCCAGGGTAGGGAGGGGAGCAGTGTCAGATGCTGGACACGTGCTGTAACCCCTCTGGGTCTCAGGGTTCCCCAACATCCACGGGTAGGTTAATCAAGGTCTATCTACTAAAACGCCTGTCTGCAGTGGGCAGATGATCAATCTTGTAAGTGGCCTGTGCACATAGGCCTGCAGTGCCTATTCTGTACAAAAGACCTGACCATCATGCCTGCCAATATAGATTCTCAGAACCAAAATGACCTGCAGGCTACACCATGGCTTTGGTTGAGACCTCAGCATTAATTCAGCAGAGTCTGTGGACAAATATGAGAACTGTCAATACACAGGAACCAACATCTGAAGAAGAGGCTGGCCCACACTGTCATCTTAAAAAATGGAATTAATTGCCAGCCTTTAAAAATCTGAAGATTTCATAGGTGGGAAGGTAAATTAGTACAGAAATTATGGAAAATTGTATGAAGGTTCCTCAAAAAAACGAAACTAGAACAACCGTATATGATCCAGCAATCCCATGAATGGGTATATACCAATATATCCAAAGGAAATGAAATTGATGTATCAAAGAGATGTCTGCACTTCCATGTTCATTGCAGCATTATTCACAACTGCCAAGATATGGAATCAACCCAAGTCTGTATTATGTATGAATGGGTAAAAAATGTGGTATATAACACAAAATGAGGTATGTCAGCCAGCCTTAAGGAGAAAATTCTGTCATTTTTGACAGCATAAAGGAATCTAGAGGACATTAAGTGAAATAAGCCAGACACAGAAAGACAAATACTGTATGATCTCATTTATATGTGGAATCTGAAAAAATTGAACTGACAGAGGCAGAGAGTAAAATGGTGGTTACTAGGGCCTTAGGGGATTGGGAGGGGTGTTGGTCAAAAATACAGAATTTCAGCTAGACAGAAGGAATGTGGTCAAGAGATCTATTGTACATCATGGTGACTGCAGTTAATAAGAAAGCAGGTTTTAAGTGTTCTTACCACACAGAAATTAGCATGTGAGGTAATACACATGTTCATTAACTTGATTTAGTCATTCCACAACATAAACACATTTCAAAAGATCCTGCTGTATGCCATAAGTATATAGAATTTTTGTGAATTTGAAGAAAACAAAGAAGTAGAAAATAAAATATCAGACGATTTTATGTAAAATATAGATCTCTATCTTTATCTTAAAAAGCTGGAAGATCTGACATCCCTGGGCCAACATTCACTGTGAAGAATCTCGCAAGCTGATCATCTGCTGCTGTCTTTGGGCAAGGCATTACTGTGGGGTTTTGCACAGTTCTCGCCGCTTCATGTTATTTTATATCTTGCCCCATCGCTCATTTTATTGCCAGCTTGCCCCCGGAAGTATTTGCATTTTCAACCACTACATTTAAAACAAGAAAGTTCAGTTAACAATGTTGTTCATTTGGAGGACGTATTAGTCCATTTTCACATGGCCGATAAAGATGTACCAGAAACTAGGTAATTTATAAACAAAAAGAGGTTTAATGGACTTACAGTTCCACATGGCTGGGGAGGCTTCATAATCATGGTGGAAGGTGAAAGGCATGTCTTACACGGTGGCAGACAAAAGAGAATGAGAACCAAGTGAAAGGAATTTCACCTTATAAAACCATCAGATCTCGTGAGACTTATTCACCATCACAAGAACAGTATGGAGGAACCACTCCCATGACTCAGTTATCTCCCACCAGGTCCGTCTCACAACATGTGGGAATTATGGGAGCTACAATTCAAGATTTGGGTGGGGACATAGCCAAAGTACATCAGAAAAGTCTCAACATTCAATCCAAAAAGAAATCAACAGTCCTCCACCTAGAATCTAAAATGCAGTGGAAGAGATTGCAGAGTCATCTGTATCATCTAATTTAGTCATATGTTTGGTCTCCAAATCTTCTTGCCTTTCTTAGTATAATTAGTGTCCGTTAGCAAACAATCCTGTATCTGAATTTCCTTATGTGTGTTTAAATTTTACCCATCTTGACATTTGCAGCAGTTTCTCTCAAGGGAAGTCAGTATGTTTACTGAAAACTTTAATAAGGTATGCTGTCTTACTTAAATAACAAATACTTATCTACTCAGAAGAATAATTAACAGAATACTACTTGTAATTTTGTGCATAATGCTTTCTCATTGCTAATAACAGCCTTCTTTTTATTGTTAATAATGCCCTTTCTATTACTAATAATGCTGCGAGGCAAAATTAGCTGGTTGAGTGGGTTTGAGTCAGGCACACTCGGATTCAAACCCAGGTCTCCCAGTCCTTGGGCATTTCCCTTTCATTCTCTGTGCCCCAGTTTAACTAACTAAACAATTAGGATACTTTTCTTGAAGGATCATTTTAGAAAGTTAATAGGATGCTTCTTTCTTCCTTACTTTAACTGTAATATGAATTTCTCCAGATCTCCAAACTTTTTCCTATCTGCACCATTGTAGAGATGGTTTCCCCTGCATCATCAGGCTAATTCATAGTTGTAGCCACTCTATTAGATGAAATTAACAGGTTTGTTTGCATGCCATAAAACCCTCCTTATCGCTAACTCTGTGGTCAGCATGCAATGAAGGAGAGCCTGCATGATGAACAGTGACATGGTAGCAGGAGACCAACAGGACAATCAGACACACTCTGATTTCTTTCTTTTTTTTTGAGACGGGGTCTTGCTCTGTTGCCCAGGCTGGAGTGCAGTGGCACCACCTCGGCTCACTGCAAGCTCCACCTCCCAAGTTCATGCCATTCTCCTGCCTCAGCCTTCCGAGTAACTGGTACTACAGGTGCCCACCATCATGCCTGGCTAATTTTTTGTATTTTTGGTAGAGACGGGGTTTCACCACATTAGCCAGCATAGTCTTGATCTCCTGATCTTGTGATCCGCCCGCCTCGGCCTCCCAAAGTGCTGGGATTACAGGTGGGAGCCACCATGGCCAACCCACACTCTGATTTCTAAGTTGCATATGTTACCTACACATTCTAGGGGCTTGAATACTTAGAGCTTTTACAATGTGTTTTATTGTTGACATTATGCTGCATTAAAATATCAGTGTATTGCCTGGTTAATAAACACTTATGGAGCTTTATACATCCACAGTCTCATCATGAACTGAGTTTATTAACTGTGGTAAACACCATTTGTCTATATGTAGTAATTGGTATGTGGATTTGTTGACCATATACCATATACTCCCCATGCTGGAGAGTTCTTTTAGTTGTTTTGCTGATTGCGTTGATAGACGTGAGCTATTTATTAATTTCCTAAGAACCAGGAGCTTGTCCCACTTTTTAGTGAATGCAAAATCTTCTCCCTGGTCTGGCTTAGATTATCCGTTTCTTTTTTTATACTTGGTTAACCTTCACTTTGGTGTCAGGGAAATGGTATAGCTGAATCTGTTCAAGTGTCACTGACATACACAGAAACAGTGAACATCTCCCAGTCCAAAGGCCTGAGAACCCAGAAGGCTGATGATGCCTTATGGACTTCCAGGAGAATGTGGCTTTGCTACTGAATTACAGTGCTGGGTTCTGGGTATCACTTCACAGAGTCAACAGGCAGGAGTCCCCACACCATCTGCTGTTGCCATCATAGCTAAAATGTGTGCCTTTGCTGTGCCTGACGAAGGAATAAATCTTGTTGATGTTGTTGTTATTCAGGTCAATGAGATTTCATCCTATCAATTTGTTTTTATTTTACTTTATATATATATATACACACATATATATATACACACATATATATACATATACACACACACACATATATATATTTAAAACTAGTCAAGTGTAGTAGTGAGAAGAAGGGAAAGAGTAGAACAAGGAGTTAAATGTATAACTGACTATGAACAATCAGTTGCCTTAACTCACTACCTTCGGACCCCAGGCTTTTTTTTTTTTTTTTTTTTTTTAAGACTAGTCAAGTGCACTAGCGAGAAGAGGGGAAAGAGCAGAATAAAACTTTTTTATTCACTGATGTTTTATTTATGATTCTTCCAGCGTCTTCCAATTATTACAGGCACTGGAGGCCTAAAAACTACATTTCTCAAACTCTCTCTTATTGGCAGAGTTCCAGTTTAGATTCCTCCCTGGAAGATGCTGGGGTGATGTTTGAAGGGGAGAGAAAAACAGAAGCTGTTTTGCTCCCGTAGCCTGGGCAGCCTCACGTGAGAACCTCAGCAGATGACAAACATAGGGCTTGGCCATCAGCTTCTGGGTGTCTTTCTGTGGAAAAGCCACTTCCTGTGAATCACCACAGGATCTTGTGATTCCTTTATTTTCTGATTACCTAAATGTCAGCAGTGGATTCCCTAATTAACATTCCCCCCAGTCTTTGCAATGGGTAATGAGCTTCTAATCCCTGTACTAAACCTCTTGCTACTTCAAATACCTAGAGTAGCGTATTAGTCAAGGTTCTCCAGAGAAACAGAACCGATAGGTTGTGGAGATTTATTATAAGGAACTGGTTCATGCAATTGTGGAAGCTGGCAAGTCCCAAGCTCTGCAGGGTGAGTTGGTAAACCAGAGACCCAGGAGAGCCAATGGTGTGGAACCAGTCCAAGTCCAAGGGCCCAAGGCTCAGGAGAGCCAACGATGCAGTTCCAGTCCGAAGGCCAGTGTACTTGAGGCCCAGGAAGAGGTGATGTTTCAGTTTGAGTCCAAAGACAGGAAAAGGCTGATGTTCCAGTTTAAAGGCAATTAGGCAGAAAAGCTTCTCTTAGTTGGGGGAGAGTTAGCCCTTTTGTTCTATTCAGGCCTTCAACTTATTGGATGAGGTCCACCCAAGTTAGGGAGGGTAATTGGTTTATTCAGTCTACCCGTTTAAATATTAATCTCATCCCCCCTCCAAAAAAAAAAAAAAAAAAACGCACACAGAAACACCCAGAATAATGTGGGGTTTTTTTTGTTTTTTGTTTTTAACAATTTTAAATAGTTTTAGAGATAGGTTCTCACTATGTTGCTCAGGGTGGAGTACAGAGGCCATTCCTAGGCACTACCATAGTACACCACAGCCTCAAACTCCTGGGCTTAAGCGATCCTCCTGCCTCAGCCTCCCAGGTAGCTGGGACTGCCGTTTTGTGCCACTGCGCCTGGCCCAGAATAATGTTTCACTGAATATTTGGGCACCCGATGGCCCAGTCAAGCTGACATATAAAATTTACCGTCACAAGTAGCTTCTGATTTGTGCCACCCATGTTTGATACATCCCTCATGTGTCATACACAAAAATGGTTGTCTTACCTAGAATCATTTTTTTTCCTCTTTACTCCAGGGTAATCAAATTTTATTCCTGAAAAATTTTTACAATTGGCCTCATGTAGGGAAATGCAGGTGGGCAGGAAATAGTAAGTAGTAGTGAAAAGTGCACCTTGTCCCTCTAAAGGACCATATGACTCATTAAAAACCGTTATTCATACTCATCTCTCCTTTTCTTCACTGTTGTTTTTAACTCAGTAAGAGGTGAGTGTCTGTGCAGTGATCTCAATGGCAGACCTTACAACCCAAGGAAACGTCTGCCACACCAGTAGTCAGGTGGAGGCAGGGTCTATGGAGTTGTAAAGGCATGTTCTAAGCACCCATTTTGATATGGTTTGGCTGTGTCCCCACCCAAATCTTATCTTGAATTGTATCTCCCATAATTCCCATTTGTTGTGGGAGGGACCTTGTGGGAGATAATTGAATCATGGGGTGGTTTCCCCCATACTGTTCTAGTGGTAGTGAATAAGTCTCACAAGATCTGATGATTTTATAAGGGGAAACCCCTTTTGCTTGACTCTTATTCTCTCTTGTCTGCCACCATGTAAAATGTGCCTTTACCTTTTGCCATGACTGTGAAGCTTCCCTGCCACATGAATCCATTAAATCTCTTTTTCTTTGTAAATTACCTAGTCTCAGGCACGTCTTTATCAGCAGTGTGAAAATGGGCTAATATACCTTTCTTCTTTTATTCATTTTTCCAAGATCATTTGTTTTGGAGAAGTCAAAGGTAAAGCATATATACTCCCTGTACACCAATCACAAGGTGATACATTTAGGGGCACATTCTTTTATACTTTTTTAAATCTTAAAGTATGTCTTGAAAACAGTAATTCCCATCATATATCTCAGGACATTTCCAAACAGCTCCATTGGCCAGAGTGCCCTGGTCAATCTTTTGATGGTCTCTAGTACCAACGAGTCTGCCACTGTACTCCTAATTCCAGAGTGGGGGATAATTCTCACATAGAAGGAAGTGTCTTAATTCTGGACAAGACTTTGCCTAACATACGTCAGACACAGTCTTCTAGAGAATTACTGAAGTCTACCAAACTATATAAATTTATTCCTAAGAATTTGGGGAGGCATGAATACTGGTCCCATCCCAGTGCAGACATTGCCTGTTAACTTCTTAGGATTGCAGTGGTTGCATGCTTATATATGTGGTTGACTCTCCAACAACACAGGAGTAAGGGGTGATGATCCCCACATAGTCAAAAATCCACATATAACTTTTAACTCCATTAAACTTAACTACCAATAGCCTACTGTTGACTGGAAGCCTTATAAATAACATAACAGTCGATTCACACATATTTTTATGTTACATGTATTATATACTGTATTCTTAAAATAATGTAAGCTAGAGAAAAGAAACTATCAAGAAAATGATAATTAGGAGAAAGAGAAAATATATTAACTAGTCATTAAGTGGAAGCGGGTCAGTCATTATAAAGGTCTACGTTCTTGTTGTCTTCACATTAAGTAGACTAAGGAGGAAGAAAAAGAAGAGCAGGGGGTCTTGCTTCTTGAAGTGGAAGAGGCAGAAGAAAATCCACATATAAGTGGACCCATGCAGTTCAAACCTGTTTGTTCAAGGGCCAACTGTATACACACACACACACACGAATTGGGAGGGGTTAAATAAGATGATCTCTAGGCTCTCCTCTAGCTCTAATTAATGTCTGACTTTACTATACTTAAAGTTGGAAGTTATTTGGGCTACTGAAGCCCTAGTATCATCCAGTGAACATGCTTGGTGAACAAAATAATTTGTTCTGCCCTAGAACCTTGTTGTCCGATCCTGATAGAGCCATCTTGTTATTATGTCTTCCCCCAGTCTCTGGGATAACTTCTTCCCTTTACATCACTCCCTGACTTTGACCTACACCATTTTCTGTTTCTGTTTTTCTTTGTGCAATGCATTCTGTGTTCTGTCTATTGTATTCTTCCCTGAGCTCATTGGTCAGGGTTTTGCCTGCCACCAATAGGCCTTCAGATCCTACTTCCTCCATTATGCTTTCTTTGGTCTCCCAGTTATAATTAATTTCTCCCTCCTTTATTCCCCCATCATACCATCTGAGATAAGTTTGGCTGTTATAGTCATTACCATATCTACCTGTATACTCCCACAGACTACTCCTGGATGACAAGAACTATGTTGATTCCCTTTTCAACTTTCTACCCTTAAAGCATCAAAGCAATGCTTTTTATTTAGCTGGTGCTGAACAATTCAGCATTGAATTGAATCCTGTTTTCCCCTTTTTTTCCCTTTATCTTCTCTAACAGGGATTCAGGATTCCATGGAGTGGTTTTCATAGATCCTAGAATTAAAATGGCCTTTAAACAAGACTAGGAGAATGTCTTAACAGACCAGAGCAAGATTACTAAATGTGCAGAGACAGCCTCACATCCTGAATGATGTTGGAAACCAATTGGGGAGGAGAATAAACCAGACCATTCAACTAGACATCCCTTCAGAACAGATTCCTTTGATCCTGCCTTCCTCACTTTGTGCAAAAATTTACTCAGGAGTCCAGCACATAATGTTGGCCTTCCCAATAATTTTATAGGTGATTATTAGATAAGGGAGTTAGATGGGAATTTTCCCCAATAGCTGCTTAAAGAAGAAAATGTCTTTTTTTTTGTCTAAGGTACAAAATTTTTAAAAAAATGGTTAGGCTACTTATGAGTTGATAGTAGTTAATAATGGCTTAAAGTTATATGTTATAGCAAGTGACATAGCCGTTCCAAATCTCAGTTTTCTCATCTGTCAAACAGTGTAATAGTAACTTTTCCTAACTTTTCAGTTGCTGTGATTATTAGAGATAATATTTATAAAATGCCTGCATAGACTAGTACCTGGCCCACAGTAAGCTCTTAGTAAATGGTGGCCATAGACAGGCTTTATGAGAATGAGATTAAAATATCAACTCAGGGTCAGGTGTGGTGGCTCACGCCTGTAGTCTCAGCACTTTGGGAGGCTGAGGCGGGTGGATCATGAGGTCAGGAGATTGAGACCATCCTGGCTAACACAGTGAAACCCAGTCTCTACTAAAAATACAACAACAACAACAAAATTAGCCAGTGTGGTGGCAGGCGCCTGTAGTCCCAGCTACTCGGGAGTCTGAGGCAGGAGGATTGCTTGAACCCAGAAGGTGGAGGTTGCAGTGAGTTGAGATCACACTGCTGCACTCCTGTCTGGGCAACAGAGAGAGATTCCATCTCAAACAACAACAACAACAACAACAACAAACAAAAATCATTAAAATTAAAATTTTAAAAAATCAACTCAGTTTGTTCTAGTAAATAGTTTGAATATTCTTCTAATTAGTAAGCTAAATTATGAAGTATAGCTCTGATAACACTTTTCTAAGTATTAATTTACAGAAAATACTGTTATTCAACACTAGCATAATCACAAAATTACATATATTGATTTAAAAAATGAAGTAAAACTAGTTATCAACTTAAGAACTAGGATTTCATGTACTAATTTACTATTTTAAAGAAATATTTATGTTAGAAACGAGTGTCTCTATGTTGCCCGGGCTGGACTCAAACTCCTGGACCCCAGCAATCCTCCTGCCTCAGCCTCCCAAGTAGCTGGAACTACAGGTGTGCACAACCCACCTGGTTTAAGTGGGATATTTTTAACAAAATAATTACGTTCTTGGTTTATATGACACCATTAAAATGGTTCTGATTCATTTTTTTCTCAAACAGTTCAGATCTGAATATGTCAATCCCAAAATTAAAAAAAAAAGTTTTATTGTGCCAACTTCAATTAGATTAATAAAGATTATATACGCGAAGCATTTACCGCAGGTATATTGTTTGGCAAAACTTGTGCTGCTCCAGGAAAGAATAGCTCCTCCTCTAAAAATTATCGTAAGGAGAAAAACACATCTAATATCAGGAGCAGAGCTCATATGACAGCTGGTCAACTAATGGATCCTGTAATTGGCAAAGAGATGGGCTTCTGCAGATAAAGGAAGCAGCGTAATCATGTTGCTAAAAATACACATGAGTGTTTGGCTCTTAAGATAACAAATGGGCTGACATAGGACCATATGCATGAAGCTAAAAATACCTTGCAAAATAGCTGCAATGAGGTGCCCTGGGACACAGTTGTAATAATAAATGTCTGTATATTGACTGTCAGACCTCTATTTGGCAAAACTAAAATATCTCGTACTGCTTTTCTACTTACTGGGAACATTGGAAAAAAGAACACAAAATTGTCAATGTGGCAGTGAAAGAAAATGCTCACGGAAATGTGAGATCTGATAATCAGATAATGCAAATGATACTGTATACATAGCAGCAATTTCTATCGTCAGAATAGTTCACTATAACAGGGACCATTTGTTTTAAGACAGTAAGAGCCAATTCACCTGACTGTGTTCTGTGACTTAGGCCCACTAGATACTCAATTTTGAGTCACGATATCTTAGTAGCTGTATTACTTGGGGCAAGACTCCACATCATTGTTCTGAGGCTTAGCTGTCTCATCTATAAATTGGGGTTGATAAAACCATTGGATACTGTGGAAATAGAATAATATAACAAAACAGAATGTCTGGCAGAAACAAAGCTTGTCTTTTTTGTCTTGAATGTAGATTGAGTTAAACAAATAAAGAATTCATCCAAATAGTTGCTGAATGGTGGAAACATTATATTTTCTTTATTCTGAAATGAAATGGTTAATTATTCAGGGATAAGAAAAATCTTTTCATAACCAATCAGATGCCTTGGACTTTGTAACCTTGGTGATATTCTAAAGTGCTGTTGAGATTGCCGCTGCTGCTCTAATGAATCAAGTGTTTTGGTGGAACTGGGGTATCCAGGGTCCTACAGCAACAGAAGTGCTTTCCAGAGTAGTGGACATAATGGGCCCCTTCCTGAGCAACAAATCCTCCACTCATCTTTCCTAATCAGACCCTCAGTTTCCTAGCCATGTGATCTTGCTGTGGCTCCTGATTGGCCTCCAATAGTTGCATAATTCTACCTCTGTTGCCACAGAGATCAGTGCACTATGTAACCCAGGCCCAACCAATCAACATGCAGCATTTTTCCAGCTTCAGTCATTCATTTTGGAATGGGCATGTGATCCCAGTGATTCAATCAGAGTGAAGCTTAATCCTTTTGTTTGGTGGTCAAGGTATGAAAATAGCTTTCTGCCCTGTGTATGAATAACAAAGTACATATCATCAATACACAAAAGCCAGTTACAGTTTCACAAACTTGCAACATTCAGAAAACTTATTTTAAACATATATATGTGTGTGCATATGCAAATGCAGTCAAAAATATTTTCTCCTGGCTATGTAGGAGAAAAGTCTAACAAAATATGTGCATGACCTTTAATGAGAAATGTGAAAACTTCATTGAAAGATATTAAAGTCATAAATGAAGAAATATGTCATATGGATAAATATGAAAACTCAGTGTTAAAAAATGTCACTTCTAACTTGTTCTATACTATCAATTCATTTGCTATGAAAATTCTAATAAGTTGTTTCAAGGGACTTGATAGGTTGTATACTCCAAAAGCAGATGCTGAGATGGAGTTTGGTGTGCTAGATATTTACTAGTATATTAGTCAGTTCTCACATTGCTATAAAGAAATACCTGAGACTGGCCGGGCGCGGTGGCTCAAGCCTGTAATCCCAGCACTTTGGGAGGCCGAGACGGGCGGATCACGAGGTCAGGAGATCGAGACCATCCTGGCTAACATGGTGAAACCCCGTCTCTACTAAAAATACAAAAAGCTAGCCGGCGAGGTGGCGGGCGCCTGTAGTCCCAGCTACTCGGGAGGCTGAGGCAGGAGAATGGCGTAAACCCGGGAGGCGGAGCTTGCAGTGAGCTGAGATCCGGCCACTGCACTCCAGCCCGGGCGAAAGAGCAAGACTCCGTCTCAAAAAAAAAAAAAAAAAAAAAAAAAAAAAAGAAATACCTGAGACTGGGTAATTTATAAATAAAAGAGATTTAATTGGCTGACGGTTCCATAGGCTGTACAGGAAGCCTGATGCCAGCATCTTCTTGGCTTCGGACGAGGTGTCAGGAAACTTACCACTATCATGGCAGAAATGGGGGCAGGCACATCTTACATGGCAGGAGTAGGAGCAAGAGAGAGTGAAGGAGGAGTTGTCACACACTTTGAACCAGCTCTCAAGAGAACTCACTCACTATCATGACACAGTACCAAGGGGAAAATCCACCCCCATGATCCAATCTCCTCCCACTAGGCCCCACCTACAACATCAGGGATTACAATTTGACATGAGATTTGAGTGGGGACACAGATTCAAACCATATCAACTAGGAAGGTGTGAAAGGAACGGGGAGGAAGCAGGATTGGACAGAGGAAGATGTTAAACTCTGATGCAAACTTGACAAGCCTCAACCAACCCTAACCCTGTGGTGAACTCTGAGACAAGTACTGCCCTTTCAGAGCATCCTGCTTCAAGCCAAAATGTTCCTCATCCCACTTAATCACCAGATACAGGCTGCCCCTGGAAAGGCCGAGTCTCTGCGTAGGTGGTTCTCTGAAGCTGAGGCTAATCTTAAAGAAAGAAAGTGATATTTGGGGGCTGTCTGCTGACTGCACTCCTTTCAGCCTGCCAGCAAATTCTTCCTTGAAGGAAGTCTATGCAAGGTAAATCTATGTCTATCACATAAGCTGATTCTAAAACTGATAGAAAAAAAAAGCCAAGAATAGCTAAGATATTACTCCTAAAGACAAAGGAGGAAGAGGAGAGAGAGAAGGAATGATGGGGAGGGGAAGGAATAAAGGGATTTGTCCTATCAGAAACAAAACGTATTTTTATTTACCTACATGTTTATTATTTTCTGTGTTTTTCATTCCTTTGTGAAGATTCAGCTTTCTTCCTGGTAGGATTTCCCTTAAGCCTGAAAAACTTATAATGTGGGCCTTTTAAGATGAATTGTCTCAGCTTTCATTTACATTAAAAGGTCTTTATTTTGCTTTCGTATTGCAATGTATTTTAGCTGGATATAGAATTCTGAGTTGATGCCAGGCGTAGTGGCTCATGCCTGTAATCCCAGTACTTTGGGAGGCCGAGGCGGAAGGATCACAAGGTCAGGAGATCAAGACCATCCTGGCCAACGTGGTGAAACTCCATCTCTACTAAAAATACCAAAATTAGCTGGGCGTGGTAGCGTGTGCCTATAGTCCCAGCTACTCAGAAGGCTGAGGCAGGATAATCACTTGAACCTGGGAAGCGGAGATTGCAGTGAGCCGAGATCATGCCACTTCACTCCAACCTGGGTGACAGAACTAGACTCTGTTAAAAAAAAAAAAAAAAATCTGAGTTGACAGGGATTTTTTTTTTTTTTTTGAGACAGAGTCTAGCTCTGTCACCCAGGCTGGAGTGCAGTGTTGCAATCTGAGCTCAGTGCAAACTCCGCCTCCCGGGTTTATGCCATTCTCCTGCCTCAGTCTCCTGAGTAGCTGGGACTACAGGTGCCCGCCACCACGCCCGGCTAATTTTTTGTATTTTTAGTAGAGACGGGGTTTCACCATGTTAGCCAGGATGGTCTCGATCTCCTGACCTCGTGATCCGCCCGCCTCGGCCTCCTAAAGTGCTGGGATTACGGGCGTGAACCACCGTGCCTGGCCGACAGGGATTTTTCCTTTTAAAATTTTTAAGATGTCATCTTCTATGCTTAGGCCTCCATTTTTTTCTGATGAGAAGCCTGCGGTCATTCTTATGTTTATTTCCCTGATTGTAAAACCTTTTTGCTTTGTCAGCTTTCGAGACTCAGGAATTTGACTAAGATATATCTAGGTGTGGTTTTCTTTGGACTTGCCTGCTTGGCTTTTACTGAGCTTTCGGGTATCTTTCATCAAATTGGCAAATGTTCTGGTCATTACTTCTCCAAATATTTCCTGTCCTAATATTTGAATCATCTCATTCTGGGACTATATTTCTATATATTTTAGAATGCTTAATATTTGCCACAAGTTACTAGGATGCTTTTCTTTTTCTTTTTTTCCAGCTTTTTTCCCCTGTCTTTTATCTTCAGCTTCTTAGATAGTATTATGGGCTAAACTGTGCCCCTCCCTCAAATTTGTAGTTTGAATTCCCAACCCTTAGTACCTCAGTGTGTAATCAAGTTTTGAGATAAAGTCTTAAAGAGGGGACTGAGTTAAAATGAAAATATGACAGCTGAGAAGCCTATAATTAAAATAAAACAAAATATAAATTATATTTATAAATAAAAATAATTTTATTTTATAAATAAAATAAAATAAAATGAGAATATCAGAGTTATCCAATCTGCCTGATGTCCCTATAAGAAGAGAATGGAGACCAAGGATATATGTGCACAGCAGACACCCATGTGAAGAGGTAGCAAGAGGGTGGTCATCTGCAGTTAGAGGCCTTAGAGAAAACTAACCCTGCTGACACCTTGATCTTGGACTTCCAGCTTCAGAATTGTCAAAATAAATTTGCCTCGTTTAAACCACCCAGTCTGTGGTGTTTTGCTATGTGTTACTAGCAGACTAATACAGATAGGTTCTGTTGTTTTTTATTCAAGTGCATTGATCTTTTCCTCTGCAATTTTCAATCTGCTGTTAATTCCATCTATCATTTCCTGAAAATATAACTTTTTCATTTCAAATGTGGTATTATTAATTTTTAGAATCCCCTTTACTACATTAATACTCCCCATTTTTATTTCTCATTACATGCATCTTTTCTTTTACATCCATGAATATATTTACAATAGGTATTTTTAAGTCCTTGTCCATTAAATTAAACATCTGGTCATTGCCATTGAGGATGCAAAGATGGGAGAACTTTGCTAACTTTTTCTTTCCTGGTTATGGCACATTTTCCTGCTTCTTTGCATATCAAATATTTTTTTCATTGCATTCTGACCATTTTTTTCTTTAGAGATGAAGTCTCACTCTGTCACTGAGGCTGGAGTGCAGTGGCACAATCAAAGCTCACTGCAGCCTTGAACTTTCTGGTTCAAGTTATCCTCCCGCCTCAGCCTCCTGAGTAGCTAGGACTACAGTGTGAGCCACCACACCTAGCTTGTATGCTGGTCATTGTTAATACACATTGAATATCCCTTATCCGAAATGCTTAGACCAGAAGTATTTTGGATTTGGGATTTTTTTTTTAATAGATTTTGGAATATTTTCATATATATAATCAGATATCTTGGGGGTGGGACCCAAGTCTAAACACACTATTTATTTATGTTTCCTATACAGCTTATACATGTAGACTGAAAGCAGTTTCACAGTATTTTAAATAATTTTGTGCATGAAACAAAGTTTTTGTACATTGAGCCACCAGGAAGCAAAGCTGTCAGTATCTTAGCCACCCATGTGGACAATCTGGTTGTTTGGCATCATGATCATCCCTGGTTCTAAGTTGATATGCTACTCATAAGCAATCATTTTCTTAAGCTTATTCACACATAAATACTTAACTGTAAAAAATATGATATGCCATTAATACAATGAAGAAATAATGTGTGTGGAATAACTAAGCAGCACAGCAGCATCACCAGAATACCTGTCTCAGCCGTTAGACAACTGCAACAACAAACAGTGATAGGTTTCAACCTCCACCTGATGCTTTTCTTTGACTAAAAGGTTACTAGACAGTGTGTTCCTTTTTCTTTTCTTCTTCTTCTTTTTTTTTTGTTTGGTAAGAAGAAACACCAAAAGTAATTGAGGGACCAGGAAATAGTTCCTGTAGGAATGAAGAGGCATTCTGCAGGATGGCTTTTAAAGATGTTTTCTCCAGAATAATCTGCCTCATTAACAATGAGTTTTTTCTTAGACGTCTTTTTTGATTTTATAAACTGACATGATTTCTTGCCTTGTTATAAATATACACTGCTGTAGTCCTTCAAAAAGCCCATCACACATTTTCACCATGTTGTCAATAGATACTTTTTCTGCAGTATTAACATCATCTTCATCATCACTATTATCATCATCTTGATTCGGAACTGTTTTGGCTTATTTCACCACTGGTCATTGAATAAACAAATGGAGCCTTGTTATCGATGTTAAAAACTTTTTCAATATCACTTTTTCAATTCACCTTCTTCCTGCTTATTGATGGATTTTAAGGATACATTTCTTGTATATGTCAGAAGGTCTGATGTCCCTGGCGATCCATGCCTTTTGTTAGCATAATACAGGACTGCTAAGAAATTCACTCCTTGAGAACAGCAAAGCTTTTGCCTATCACAGCAAATCTATACTCACACACACCTGCTATATTACTACATCCCAGCATAGTTATTCTGTCTTTGCATCCTTAATTCCTGTAGGGGCTTTCTCATCAGCTGTAGTCAGTGTCTTTCTGGAGCAATAAGGCCAAAAGTGATGATTTGTCAGTATTGTAGACTTGTTCTGGCATCAGATTTTCATCAGCAATGACCTTGATGAACTCATCAGTGAATTTCTCTGCTGCTTTGTGATCAGCAGATGCTTAATCATCAGCAGTCTTTCAAATTTAAAGCAGTGGTTCAAATTTTCACAGGTTCTGTTCATTGTTAACCCCAAAGGATATATCCACCTCTCTTTTGGGTATCATTCTGGGACCATCAGTGAGCCATGTAGGTTTTGACCCCAGAGGCTCTGAAGTGAGTTCAAAGAAAACATTCATGAAATTAATGCCAAGGCCACAGTACACCTGGGGGTGAAAATGTACTCCTTCTTCCATTTACTGTCACAAGTTACATCTAGTCACTTAGTCCAATAGAGCTCATCAGAAATTACACAATGAGATCAAGTGATTATATTAAGATTTTCCAACAATAAAATACAAAAAAAGGCATTCCGATAAGAGAAACTATAGAGAAACACATAGAAAAGTTTGTTACAAAAGTGTGGATGATAGTTGCAGATCTGTAAAGTGTTAATGGTGGGGGATATCCAAGTTCTTGGCATCTTGAACAAAGAATTAGACACAACGCACAAACAAAGTAAGGAAGGAATGAAGGGATTTATTGAAAATGAAAGTACACTCCATAGTGTGGGAGCGGGCCAAGCGTAGGGGCTCAAAGGCCCTGTTACAGAGTTTTTGTGAGTTTAAATACCCTCTACTTGGGGTACGCCCTATGTAAATGAAGGGGACGAAGTAAAGTTACAAAGTCATTTACTTCGATGTACGCCCTGTGGAGAGGATATTTCCTGTTACACCTGAAGTGTCAATGGGCCTTATGTTCCCTGCCCTCACACCCTATTTTCCTGCCTCAAAAGGAAAGGTCATAGAGGGAACTTCTCAGGTACTGCCAGTACCATTCCCAAACTGGGTGGTCTTCATGTGGATGTTTGCTTTGATAGTGCTCTTTAAAATGCACATAGGTCCAGGTGCAGTGGCCCACCTCTGTAATCCCAGCACTTTGGGAGGCTGAGGTAGGCAGATCACTTGAGTCCAGGAGTTCAAGACCCACCTGGGGAACATGGCCAAACCCTATCCCTACAAAAAATACAAAAATTAGCTGGGTGTGACGCCACATGCCTGTGGCCCAGCTGCTCAGGAGGCTGAGGTGGGAAGATTGCCTGAGCCCCAGAGGCAGAGGTTGCAGTGAGCCTAGATCATACCACTGCACTCCAGCCTGGGCAATAAACCCAGACCTGTCTCAAAATAAAATAAAATAATTAAAACACAATAAATAAAAACCAAAATGCACATATCTATTTAATACACTTTCTGTATGTATAATTTTAATGATAATAAATTTCTTTTAGAAAAATAAACTTCATTAATGAAATGCCAACAATAAGATGTGCTAAGAAAAATTAGTGTGTCTTTCTCAAATTTCTGCAATCAGTTTGTTGAATATTTACAGTTCCTTTCAATTTTCAGTTCGTCATGATAGTTCTTGACTGGTTTTGTGATTAGCATACAATTAAGTCGCATGTACTCATTGTGACATAGGCAGACCTACCTTTTCAACACATGATCAAGATCTTCATTTTTAGCTTCGTGTAGCATTTTCCCATTTTTCACTTTCATTAATATCTGTTCATCACTTTTAGCACAGAACTGCTACAGTTTATCCTTCTGTTTCTTCAGGTCATGTATGCTGGTAATTCTACTACCATACTCTTCTGTAAGATGTTTTACACTTAAACCACTGACTAGTTTCTCCAACAACTGGACTTTCTGTGCTATGGATAAGCATAAATGCTTCCTCTTTTTCTCATCACTGTTACTTATAAGGATATCTGCAAGATTTTTTGACATTTGCAACAATATCTGTACCACAGTGCAGAGAATAAGCAAGAAAACACAGTGACTAATGCATGTAGGTCTTGGCCCCATGTGGGGCATGATAGGAACATGGATCCAGCCTGTACTTACATGTGTCATTTCATTACCCATCGTGGGCATGCTTGCAGGGAGAATCTGGGTGTGTGCCGAAAAGATGTATTACAGCTGAAGGGAGCTGGGAGGGTCATTTTCCCTTGGGGATGCTGAAGAAACTGTGTGCTGTGTGCCTTCATTTGACTGTGACCCATCACATAAGGTCAGGTGTGGAATTTTTCACTTGCGGAATCATGCTGGTGCTCAAAAAGTTTCCAATTTCGGAGCATTTTGGTTTTTGGAGTTTCAGATTTGGGATGCTCAATCTGTACTAAGTTGTTAGGACTTTGAATTTTGCTGTCTCCCTTCAAGAATGTTGAGCCTTGTTCTTGTAGGGAGTTAATTTGCTGTAAGATCAGTTTCATAAGCCCTCACTTTAAGGCTAAGGTGGCTTACTCATAAGAATAGTCCTCTAGAATCTCAACTCATTGCCACAATGTTCGAATAGATCTCTCCACACTAACTGGCTAGAACTTTAGTGATCTCAGCTCTGTGGAACCTTCAGAGATTGAGCTTAGTGTTCGACCAAACAGAAGCCTTTCTCTATTATCTCCCTTCTTTCCAACACCTACGTCACAACTTCCAGTTGCCTCAGCAGCCCCCAAATCTGATCTTTGTTCCTCCATCCAGTAAGAGCACAGCTTTTTTTGAAGCTCCATTTCTCAATGCCTTGGCTTAAATACCTGCAGGCAGAAAGAGAGCTGGATGTGGAGCTCCCCTTCTGTGTCCTACTCTTAAGGATCACAGTCCTGTGCTGTTGTCTCATGTCTTTGTCTTGTTTTATAGATGTTCACAGTGTTAGAAGTCAAAACTTATTTCAAAGCCAGAATCATTAAGTCTATTGGTTTTGGCTCAGGAAGAGAAAAATTGACTAATGAAACTGAACATAGAGCCCAGAAAGGGATGCACACACATAGGCAAACTTCAAATGTCAAATGTGACAAGATGGCATTGCAGATCATTGGGAAAAGCATGGGAGATTCAACATGGGTGCTGGCCTCTAATTATCTGTATGGAAAAAACTAAATCTGAACTCATACCTCACACCACTCACAAAAATAAATTTCAGGTGGATCATGATTTGCATACGAAATGTCAAGCTTAAAAATGTTTAGAAAGCAATGTAAGAAAATATATTTTCAGGATAGGATTTTTAAACATAAGGCAAAACTACTAATTATGAAAGGAAATATTGATACATTTGAGTCTATTAAAATTAAGAACTTATGCACTGCAGAAGACATCATAAGAAAATGAAAAGAGAAGCCCAAAACTGGGAGAAGCTATTTACAGGCTATATAACTAACAACATATCATTTGCAAGTCAATAAGAAAAAGACAAACCATCTAGCAGAAAATAGATAAAAGACATAAACCACATAATTAGAGCAACTTTAATGATGGAAAGATGGTAAACACTGTTAGTAATCAGAGAAATGCAAAATAAGACTCTAATGAGACATTATTTTATGCCTATAAGATGGCAAAAATTAAGAGGTATGAAAATACCACAGGCTGGTGATTAGATAGACCCATGAGAGCACTTCGGCATTGCTGATATGAATGGAAATTCTTATCACTTGGGAGAACAACCTCACATTATCTTTAAAATAGAGCTCTTATACATGTGCACTAAGAGGTACATACAAATATGTGCATAATATCATGGTTCATAATTATAACAGAAAAAGAAAGTATTGTAAACATCCATCTGTAGTAGAATGGATGAATTGTGACATAGTCTCAGAATAGAATATATTTCAGCAGTGAAAATAAATGAACTGTAAGTTCACACAACCATATGGATAAATATTAGAAACAAGATTGCTTGAGTTCAGTTTGAGACCAGCCTGGACAACATAGTGAGATCCTGTTTCTATCTAAAAAAATTCTTTAAAAGTAAATAAATACATAAAGTAATTTGTAGAAAACAACTTACAATACTATAATTTTCAAAAACAAGAACCTGCAATGTCTTCAGTAGTGATACATATAAAATAGAAATATAAATATTTATAATATTTATATTTATAGAACATAATATAAACATGCTATATATAACATAATATTAATATTATATAAATATAAGTATATCATATATCATATATAATTAATATATTATTATATATAACTATTAATTTATTATACTAATATATTGTATTAATATATAATAATATGGTTATATATAATAATATAAAATATACACTAATATATATTATTAATACATTATTATATCAATATAACATAATACATATATATATATGAATCAAGATATCACCCACACCCTCAAAGGTGTGGGTGATAGGATCAGAGGAAGTACACAGAATGAGATTGGTAACGTTCTAGTTTGTTAATTGGTGGTGGGTTTATCTATCTAGCAGATATTATTTGATATTATCAGATATTACATGTATAAACATTAAAATTATTAAATATGTGAAAACAACTTTAAAAACAGAATTAAAATATTTGGGCCCTTTAGTTAAAATAATGTAAAGCGAGTTCATAGAACATTATAATTTGAAGCATTGGTTTGAGGACTATATTAATTTTCTGTTGGTGACATAACAAAGCATCATAAACTTAGTGGCTTAAATCATTATCCTATAGCTCCAGACATTAGAAGTCCAAGATGGGTATTATGGGGGCTAAATCAAGGTATTGTCAGAGCTGAGTTCCTTCTGGGGTGAACCCATTCCTAGCTTTTTCCAGCTGCTAGAGGCTGCCTGCATTCTTCTCCGCTTCACTCGTCTTCCCTCACTCTGATCCTCCCACCTCACTCTTATAAGGACCTTTGCAATGACACTGAGCCCTCTTGGATAATCTAAGATAATCACCCTATCTCAGGATCTTTGACTTGATGACACCTGCAAAGCCCTTTTTGCCACAGAAGGTGATGTATTCACAGATTCTGCAGACTAGGATGTGGACATCTTAGAGAGCCACTATTCTGTCTACTTTAGTACTTTTGAAGTTACCGAGAAAAAGCTGGGAAATTCTGAGTTGAGACACTTAATATACCTTATTTATGAAAGAAGAGGAAGGAAGGAAGCAAGGAAGAAGGGAGGGAGGGAGGGAGGGAGGAAGGAAGGAAGGAAGGAAGGAAGGAAGGAAGGAAGGAAGGAAGGGCAGACAGACGACTTAGCAGCTATTGACAGAAGCTTAACTTCCACAGCCAAAGTCATCCTGAGAGTGAAGCTGGAGGAGGACACAGTTTTAAGAATCAAAAACAAACAGGGCTAAAGACCTAATGATGTCCACATGAACCTCTGAGTCAAGGTAAATCTAAGACGTGATTATCTCTGGACTTACACAGTTAACCCTCGAACACCACAGGAGTTACAGGTGCTGACCCCTTGCACAGTCAAAAATCCCTGTATAATTTTTGACTCCCCTGAAACTTTACTAATAGCCTATTTTGCCTGGAAACCTTACCAATAATACAAACTGTTAACTAATACATATTTTGCATGTTATATGTATTATATACTATATTCATACAATAAAGTAAACTAGAGAAAAAATGTTATTAAAAAATCATAAGAGAAAATATATGTACTCTTCATTAAGTGGAAGAGGATCATTTTAGAGTTCTTCATCCTCATTGTCTTCACATTGAGTAGGCTGAGGAGGAGGAAGAGGAGGAAAGGTCAGTCTTGCTGTCTCAGGGTGGCAGAGACAAAAGAGAATCCACTTATAAATGGACGTATGTAGTTCAAGGATCAACTGTATTTTCCTTTTAGTTACATTTCTTTTATAAAATTTACCCCCAATTTACCCAACAGACTTTCAATTTCTTGGTAGAGATATTGCCTTGGTGAACCTACTTTAATCTTGGAAGGGCAGCAACTTGTGTTAGGTAACTCCATGGTTGATTAGACTTTGGGGACTGATTCACAGTAACCAGTAACTGGGGTGCTAGCTGCCTATACAACATCTCTCCTAATTTTTCCCTTAGTAATTAGAGCCAATTTTATTCAAGGTGGCAATGTGCTCAGCTGATAATTACCTTTTTTGGTTTTTCTCTCAGATATATGTGGGCATTGTCAAAGTTCTGGCCAATGGGGAGTATTGCATTATTCTTCTTCCTGCTTCCTGGAATACAGAGTTGAGTGCCGGAGCTTCAACAGCAATCTTGCATCAAGAGGTGACTATGAAGACAGAAATTAATCACTAGGTGGTGGGTGCTATAGACTGAATGTTTGTGTCTCTCTTCCCCCCACAAATTCATATGTTGAAATCCTAATTCTCATGTGATGGTATTTGGAGGTGGGACCTTTGGGAGGTGATGAGGTCGTAAGGATGGAACTCTCATGAATGGGATTAGTGCTTTTATAAAAGAAACCCTAGAGAGCTGTCTTGCCCTTTCCTGTCATATGAGGACACAGCTAGAAGACAATCATGTATGAACCAGAAAGCAGGTCCTCACCAGACACTAAATCTGCAGATGCCTAGATCTTGGACTCCCCAGTGTCTAGAACAATGAGAAACAAATGTTTGTTGGTTAACTCATCTAATATATACTATTTTTATTATATCAGCTGAAACAGACTAATACCATGGAACAGATGGAAATAACCTAGGTCTCCACTGACTTTGTGAACCAACACCAATCCTGATCCACCTACTTGTGGTCTTCTTTTGCAGATAAGCATAAACTCTGTGCATGTAAGCCACTCTTATTTTTGGATTCTCTTTATATACAGCTAAATGTATCCTTAACTCTTAGACTAAAATAATAATGTATATAAACAGGAATAGAAAATAATTCATTTACAATAAAAACATAATTATAAATTCCATGTATATAAAAAAGAATCGCAAATTATTCATTTAAAGAGAAAAGGTAACCATAAATCCCATGGGGCCAGACTATTTAATTGAGTCCATATATTCTCTCCTCTGGAAATCTTTTTGGGAAGCAGAGAAAGGAAGGCAAGGGGTCTAGCAGATCAGATTTTAGGGCCAGCTTCATCAAGTCAGAGACCTTGAGGACTCACTATCTACATGGAGATAGATGGGCATCAGGGGCTGCAACTCTAGCTCTATGATCAGAGGATTTTCCTCCAGACAATAGTGGGTGAACATGGTTCAACCTTGCTTCTTCAACCACCAACATGGATTCCTTGCTCTGAATCTACAGTCCTTAGATGGGTCATCACCATCACTACGGTTTTAGTCAGACCTGCTACTACTGTTACTAACTTTAGACTGATCTTTTACATAATTTGTTGAGAATTTAGAACACATGCAGAAGCAGACAGCCTAGTGTAAGGCATCTCCCATGTACCCTTCATCCCACCCCAGCAATCACCTTCCCACAGCTAATCCTGTCCTATCATACCCCCATCTGTTTCCCTCTATCCCAGATTATTTTGAAACACATCCCAGACATCATATAATTTCACCTGAAAATATTTCAGAACGTATCATCAAAAGATAAAAGTCAGGATGAGTGTGGTGGTTTACACCTGCAATCCCAGCACTTTGGGAGGTCAAGGAGGGAGGATTGCTTAAGTCCAGGAGTTCAAGACCAGCTTGGGCAACATAGTGAGACTCTGTCTCTAGAAAAAATAAAAAATTTAGCCAGGAATGGTGGCGCATACCTATAGTCTTGGCTACCCTGGGGGCTGAGGTGAGAGGATCCTTTGAGCCTGGGAGGTGGAGGTTGCAGTGAGCCAAGATCACTCCACTGCACTCCAGCCTGGGCAACAGAGCAAGACTACGGCTCAAAAGAGAGAGAGAAAAAAGAATACCTTTGGCTGCAAAAATACAGAAAAACAACCTAATACTGTGTTTGTTGTCCCTCAACACAAGATGTGGGTATATTGTTGCAGAAACTGGTTCAGCAGCAAAATGATCTCAAAGCTCTGAGCTGGCTGGGGTTGCAGTGAGCTATGAACTCATTGCTGCAATCCACCTGGGCAACGGAGAGAGACCATGCCAAAACAAAACAAAAAAAAAAGTAAAAGAAAAAATAAAGGTGTGAGAAATCAAAATCTATTAGCATACCCTCCATTTTTGAGAGTTAGTTAAAGGTCACTCTCCTAGTAGAGAGACATTATATTCAACCAGACATAACCCTAACTTGTATACCAAAATGCCAATGTCTATAAAGAAAGAATACCTAAGCATTCATTTACAATGAAAAAAAATAATTATAAACCCCATAGGAGCAGAAACCCAAGAGACACTTCCAGTCCCCTCAATCCTTGCTTGCCTTCTGCCAAAGATGCTTAGTTTCCCAGCTTCCCATGAAGCCCAAGTGGTCATGTGTCCCAATCCTGACCAATGGGATGTAAGAGGAAGTCTGTTCAGGTTCTCCTGGAAAAAATGTTGCTTTCTTAAAAAAGGAGAAATGGTGAGGGATCTGCTCCTCCTTAGCTGTATTGAATGCAATTTAAGAGCATGGTACTGTGAGGGGATGATCAAGACAATCACAGAGAACAGATAAACAAAATGTAGTATATCCATATAATGGAGTATTATACCACAATTAAAAGATGAAACAAAAATGATTCATGTACAACATGGGTGAACCTTGAAAACATTATGCTAAGTGAAAGAAGCCAGACAACAACCCCACATATTATATGACTTCATTTATATGAAGTGTCCGGAATAGGCAAATCTATAGAGGTAGAGAGTAGATTAGTGGTTTTCTAGGGCAAGGAAAGGAGAAGGGGCTTGGGAATGACCGTTAATGGGTATGGCATTTCTTTGAGGGATGATAAAAATGTTCTAAAATTAGACTTTGGTAATGGTTGCTCCACTGTGTAAATATACTGTAAACTAACAAACCATATACTTGAAACAGGTAAACTTTATGATATATAAACTATATTTTAATAAACTGGATTTCTTAAAAAAATAATCACAGACACACCAGCTCAGAGCTTTGAGATCATTTTGCTGCTGAACCAGTTTCTGCAACAATATACCCACATCTTGTGCTGAGGGACAGCAAACACAGTATTAGGTTGTTTTTCTGTATTTTTGCAGCCAAAAGTATTCCTTTTTTTGTTTTGTTTTTTTCAGCCATAGCCTTGCTCTGTTGCCCAGGCTGGAGTGCAGTGGAGTGATCTTGGCTCATTGCCACCTCCACCTCCCAAGTTCAAGTGATTCTCCTGCCCCAGCCTCCCGAGTAGCTGCAACTACAGGCACATGCCACCATACCTGGCTAGTTTTTGTGTTTTTAGTAGAGATGGGGTTTCACCATATTGGTCAGGCTGGTCTCAAACTCCTGACCTCAGGTGATCCCCTGGCCTCGGCCTCACATAATGCTGTTATTACAGGCTGAGCTACCGTGCCCGGCAGGTACTCTTAACATCTTATTTTGCCATTCGGCTAATATTTATTTCATGCATACTACATGGCAGGAATTAGAGAAACAAAAGGGCCAACATTCATTGTATTCCTATTATGTACCAGGTGATTTATATCCTTTTCATTATCAATGTCTCACAGCAGCCCTGGTAAGAACGCCCTCTGCCTTCAAGGCATTTACATTCATGGACCACCTGCTCTTTTTTTTTTTTTTTTTTTTTTTTGTTGAGACGGAGTCTCGCTCTGTCGCCCAGGCTGGAGTGCAGTGGCCGGATCTCAGCTCACTGCAAGCTCCGCCTCCGGGTTTACGCCATTCTCTCGCCTCAGCCTCCCCAGTAGCGGGATTACGGGCGCCCGCCATCTCGCCTGGCTAATTTTTTGTATTTTTTTTTTAGTAGAGACGGGGTTTCACCGTGTTAGCCAGGATGGTCTCGATCTCCTGACCTCGTGATCCGCCCGTCTCAGCCTCCCAAAGTGCTGGGATTACAGGGTTGAGCCACCGCGCCCGGCCCCACCTGCCTCTTAACCTTTACATGGTACTGTTTAAAAATGTAAATTCTCCTTGGGAGGCTGAGGCGGGCGGATCACAAGGTCAGGAAATCGAGACCATCCTGGCTAACACGGTGAAACCCCGTCTCTACTAAAAATACAAAAATTAGCCGGGCGTGGTGGCAGGCGTCTGTAGCCCCAGCTACTCAGGAGGCTGAGGCGGGAGAATGGTGTGAACCCGGGAGGCAGAGCTTGCTGTGAGCCAAGATCGCACCACTGCACTCCAGCATGGGTGACAGAGCAAGACTCCATCTCAAAAAAAATATAAATTCTTGGCTTCACCTTGGATTTACTAAATCAGGTTCACTGTGAATAAATCATTGGCTAATACTCTACACAGGTGGCCCATAAACATACCTGAGTCTTATGAAGCTTTCAACATAAACCCGAAATGAACAAATACAAATAGAACTTCTGACAGCAGAGCAAAAACATCACAAGGACAGTGTGGTAGGAAAGGCAGGAAGTTAAGAAATGTACATAAGGGCCCCAGTCCTCAAGAAGGTGTGATATAAGGCAGAATTTTAAGCTAGCCCCAGGATTCCCAGCCATGGTGGACCCCACACCTTCTCCCAATCGCTCAATCGAATGCTAAGCTGGTACTGCTGTGAAGGAATTTTGCAGATGTGATTAAGTTTCTAAGTCAGTTGACCTTGAAATCAGGAGCTCATTCTGGTGGGTCTGACCTAATCGCATGAACCCTTTACATCAGAATTGAGGGGCAGGGAAAGTCAGTGATTTGAAGCATGAAAGGTATGTGATGTGTGAAGCATTCTTTGCTGGCTTGGAGATGAAAGGGGTAAGGGATATTGATCATCTTTGGGAATTAAAGGAACCCCTGCTTATGACTAATGATAACATGGGGACTTCACAACAAAGTGAGATCCCATCTCAACAAAGAGTCAAAAAATTAACTGGGCTTGTGCCTGTGGGCCCACCTTTTGCCTTTCTTTATTGTGATCACAAAATGGCAGCTGCCCCGCTGGGCTTCCCATGCATTCTAGTCAGGAAGAAAGGGGCGGACAAAGGGTTTGGCCAGCTGAGGCCATCTTTTGTATTGAGAAAGCAAAAGATAGTCTAGAAGTCCTGCTCAGAAGACTCACTTACATCTCAATGGCCAGAACTGGATTACGGGGCCACCCTTGGGTCAATATTGGCCAAAGAGGATGAGATTGCTATGACTGGTTTAGACTGATCACAATTCATCACCTCGGGTTGGGGTGAAGATCCTAGTCACCAATTGAACAAATCCAGGTCTTCTTCACAGGAGTGGTAGAGGCAAGAATGATATTGGCCAGATAGCAGATAGTGTCTCCATGGTTGAAAAGGACATTTCATCATCAATCCAACAAATATTTGTTGAGCACATTGTATTAGGGCATGGCTTAAGGTTTACAAAGGGGTTTGTGTATGTGTGTGTGTGTGTATGTATGTGTGTGTGTTGGAAAGGGAGAAGGGACACAGGCATTAAAATAATAATTATGAATGACTATGGCTTTAATTGCAAAACAAAAATTTTCTACTTTTATATTGACCATAATATAGTCCCTACCATAGATGCATTAGGTGAATCCCAAACAGCAATAATTTGCACTAAGAAAGCATATATTGATTGGTGCTTTTGAAAGACAGAACATGTTTTAATTGGTAAGGATTATATTCAGAGTAAATTTCTAAGAACCATTGAATTAAGTATTGATCCATATCTTGAACTAAATCTGGGCAAGAAACATAGTTATCATTTAAAATGCAAAAGTGGTGCAAATATAGATGTGATACTCTCCAAATGAAGTGATGCAATCTGTCTCTATTTTATGGGAATGGCAGCACTGTATTTCAGTATAATTTATACAAGATTCTCAGGTGCTCCACCCATTTTAATCTGCAGTTAAGTGGTTTGGATGCATACATATTTGAAAATATATATTTAGCCTTTGGTTCACCAACTTAATCTTTGTAAAATGTCTCGATGAAAACAATTATTTTTTCCAAATTCTAATTTGGTGATATGGAATATGACTTGAGCTTATTCACACTACAGAAATTAACTCAGTAGTTAATTGCTCTAATGTAAACTTGCCTTTAAGCATGATAGCCAGTTTCACACTAGCATAATTAGCCAGAAGTTTGCTACCATGCGAAACAGATGCCAATAGGAACGGCTTGTGACTGATAACATAAAGAAGTTTACAGTGTTTATTTTAAGGTGTAAAGCTTAGGAAATGCTAAGAGACTTTTGTTCAGGTCCTATTCAAATATATGCATATTCCAACATAGAAGATAATAAATATGATCATATCTTCTCTAGTGAAAAGGTACTGAATTGGGCGATGAGTTATGTGGACTCTGACACGAGCCATGTTCCTAACTAGGATACATGGCTTAGAGTAGGGCCCCAGATAAATTTTGCTGTGGCTTTTCAAGCCCCTATAGTTACTAAATATGTGGTGTAATAGGAATGCTTTTCTACTCAGTGCTTTAAAAAAATTTTTTTAAAAATAGAACTCCTTATTAAAATAGCTGAATGTAATCATTGGGTGGTGCTGTGTAGGTCTTAGTGATTTTCCACCTGAGCTATTTGCCTTCTCTCCACTGCGTTAAACCCTCCTTCACTCTCTAGGAAAAATCCTGGAGAGGAATCAGCATCAGTATTGACTCAGTTTTGCTGCTGACAGTTAAGGTTGTTCCCTGCGTTTGCTCTCAGAAACAAGACTGCAGTGAGCATTCAGCCGTGTTCATTTTGGTGCAGGCTTCTGTTAATGGCTCCGGATAAGCTCCTGGGAAAACGCTTGTTGTGTCAAAGGTTGTACATTTTTAATCTTGAAAGATATTCAAAAATTGTCTTGCAGAGAAATGTCACCAATTTAAAGGCCTTCTAAGAAGATATGAAATCAGTTTACTACATGCTCAAAGATATTAAACATTATTAATATTGTAAATGTTTTCCTATCTAGTAGGTGAAAAATGCATCTTTCATCTTAATTTGCATTTTTATAATTCTAAAGGTTTATGGACTTTTTGTTTCTCTTTTGCTATGAACTCCGCAATTATTTTCTCATTTTCTTTTCTCCCTGCATTAAAAAAACTTGTTTATGGGTGCTTTGTATTGTCACAAAGAGACAAAAATTTTTGTCCATAATATGTGTGGCAATGTTTTCCAGTTTCCTTTTTTTTTTTTTTTTTTGAGACGGAGTCTGGCTGGAATGCAGTGGCGCGATCTCGGCTCACTGCAAGCTCCGCCTCCCGGGTTCACGCCATTCTCCCGCCTCAGCCTCCTGACTGGCTGGGACTACAGGCGCCTGCTACCTCGCCCGGCTAATTTTTTTTGTATTTTTTGTAGAGACGGGGTTTAGCACTGTGGTCTCGATCTCCTGACCTTGTCATCCGCCTGCCTCGGCCTCCCAAAGTGCTGGGATTACAGGCGTGAGCCACCGCGCCCGGCCCTTTTCTTCTTTTTTTTATCTTGATGATGTCGTTTTTGCCAGGCAGAGTTTTAAAATTTTATAGTCAGTCATATTTAGCACTTTTTCTCTGCGGAATTTGGATTTTGTAATACGCTTTTAAAGGTCTTTTATATGCCCGTATTATTTTGAAAAATCCACTCACACTTTCTCCCAATACCTTTATAATTTCAATTTTTAAGTTTAATGTTGATCTGAAATTTGTTTTGGTGTAGGGAGTGAGGTAGGAATTTAGCTCATTCTATCCAGTTTGGACTCATCTACCATCTATTTGTTATCACCTGTCAAGAGTGGGGTGCTTCTTATACGTTAACTACTGAAGGCAGAAACTAGGACTACTATAATTCAATTAAATGTGTTAAATCTCCACCTTAGCCATTTCCTTTTCCTCCTCCCCTTCCTTCATCTCTTCTTCATTCCCTTCCTTCTCCCTTTTTCTCTCTAACTCTTATCTGCTCTGGCCTGCTTTCCCTTCCAGCCCTCCCTCTCACGCCTTCCTCATCTCATCAGTGAGAACAGATTTGCTTTTATGCTGCTAATCAATGATTCTGTAACTGGAGAGAGATTGAAGGAAACACTTCATCTCTGAAAGACTATTAGATCTGGGAAAGGGAGGATCATATGTAGATTAAAAACAAAGTAAAGCTCTGACCACTTAATTTAACTTGCCTCAGTCATAAACAAAGACGGGATAAGAGCTTTCTGTATATAAAAGGGCAGATGAATTTCAGAAGATACAGAAACACTGCTTTAAGTAATACCTACATCACGACATCTACCTGCTTGCTGAATCAATTGTCAACTGCATTTACATGGTTTCAGAGAAGTGCTAGTTTTTATATTCTCTTCCATTTCTGCAATATCTCCCTTTTTCTACCAGCTTTTGTCTTTCTGCCTTTAAGTTTTGAAATTTTTCATTCTCTTGGGGAAATAAGACAAACCAAAACGAAGTCTTTTTTTTTTTTCTAACCCTGCTACCTCTCTGGATATCTTCCCAGTTTCTCCCACTGTCTACCTAATTTCTTAAGTCAATGTTCACCATTATTGCTGCCTTTTTGACTCAACCCATTCTCTCCTTAACACCCTGTAATCTGACCTCAGTGTACACTGCTGTATTGATGTGGTTCCTTCTTTTTTGTAAGCATTCTCCATTACCTCTTTATTGTTTCTGATATTGCACTTCATTATCTCTTTTTAAAGATTCACTTTCTTTTTTTGCTTCCTGAAGTCCAAGTGGTTCTTTAAAAATTTTTTAAATTTGTGTGGGTACATAATAGGGATACATATTTATGGGCTACATGGGATATTTTGATACAGGTATGCAATACATAATAATCACATCGGGGTAAACGGGATATCCATCACCTCAGCATTTATCCTTTGTGTTACAAACAATTCAGTTATACTCTTTCGGTTATTAAAAAATGTACAATTAAAT